>NC_090322.1:70100515-71300515 GCF_040869045.1 Eurosta solidaginis
TCGACTTTAATTTTAACTTTATTTTTAACTTTAAATTTCGCTTTAACTTTAACATTCACTTTAACTTTAACTTTAACTTTAACATTAACTTTAATTTTAACTTTAATTTTAACTTTAACTTTAACTTTAACTTTAACTATAACTTTAACTTTAGCTTTAACTTCAAATTTAACTTTAACCTTAACTTTAACTTTAACTTTGACTTTAAGTTTAACTTTAACTTTAGCTTTCACTTTAACTTTCGCTTTAACTTTAACATTCACTTTAACTTTAACTTCAACTTCAACTTTAACTTTAAATTTAACTTTAACTTTAACCTTAACTTTTACTTTAACTTTAACTTTGGCTTTAACTTTAACTTTAACTTTAACCTTAACTTTAACTTTAACTTTAACTTTAATTTTAAGTTTAACTTTCACTTTAACTTTAACTTTAACTTTAACTTTAACTTTACTTTTAACTTTAACTTCAAATTTCGCTGTAACTTTAACATTCACTTTAACTTTAACTTTAACTTTCACTTTAACTTTAACATTCACTTTAGCTTTAACTTTAACTTTAATTTTAACTTTAACTTTCACTTTCACTTTAACTTTAACTTTACTTTTAACTTTGACTTCAAATTTCGCTGTAACTTTAACATTAACTTTAACTTTCACTTTAACTTTAACTTTACTTTTAACTTTGACTTCAAATTTCGCTATAACTTTAACATTCACTTTAACTTTAACTTTATTTTTAACTTTAACTTTAACTTTCACTTTAACTTTAACATTCACTTTAGCTTTAACTTTAACTTTAACTTTAGCTTTAACTTTAACTTTAACTTTAACATTCACTTTAGCTTTAACTTTAACTTTAACTTTAGCTTTAACTTTAACTTTAACTTTAACTTTAACTTTAACTTTAACTTTAGCTTTAACTTTAGGTTCGACTTTAATTTTAACTTTATTTTTAACTTTAAATTTCGCTTTAACTTTAACATTCACTTTAACTTTAACTTTAACTTTAACTTTAACTTTAACATTAACTTTAACTTTAACTTTAATTTTAACTTTAACTTTAACTTTAACTTTAACTTTAACTTTAACTTTAACTTTAACTTTAACTTTAACTTTAACCTTAACTTTAACTTTAACTTTGACTTTAACTTTAACTTTAACTTTAACTTTAACTTTAACTTTAACTTTAACTTTAACTTCAACTTTAACTTTAACTTTAGCTTTCACTTTAACTTTCGCTTTAACTTTAACATTCACTTTAACTTTAACTTCAACTTTAACTTTAACTTTAAATTTAACTTTAACTTTAACTTTAACCTTAACTTTTACTTTAACTTTAACTTTGGCTTTAACTTTAACTTTAACTTTAACCTTAACTTTAACTTTAATTTTAACTTTAACTTTCACTTTAACTTTAACTTTAACTTTACTTTTAACTTTAACTTCAAATTTCGCTGTAACTTTAACATTCACTTTAACTTTAACTTTGTTTTTAACTTTAACTTTAACTTTAACTTTCACTTTAACTTTAACATTCACTTTAGCTTTAACTTTAACTTAAATTTTAACTTTATTTTTAATTTTACTTTAACTTTAACATTCACTTTAACTTTAACTGTAACTTTTACTTTAAATTTAACTTTAAATTTAACTTTAACCTTAACCTTAACTTTAACTTTAACTTTAACTTTGACTTTAACTTTAACTTTAACTTTAACTTTAACTTTAAATTTAATTTTAACTTTAACTTTAACCTTAACTTTAACTTTCATTTTTACTTTAACTTTAACTTCAACTTTAACTTTAACCTTAACTTTAACTTTAACTTTGACTTTAACTTTAACTTTAACCTTAACTTTAACTTTAGCTTTCACTTTAACTTTAACTTTAAATTTAACATTATTTTTAACTTTAACTTTAACTTTCGCTTTAACTTTAACATTCACTTTAACTTTAACTTTAACTTCAACTTTAACTTTAACTTTAACTTTAGCTTTAACTTTAACTTTAGCTTTAACTTTAGGTTCGACTTTAATTTTAAATTTATTTTTAACTTTAAATTTAACTTTCGCTTTAACTTTAACATTCACTTTAACTTTAACTTTAACTTTAACATTAACTTTAACTTTAACTTTAATTTTAACTTTAACTTTAACTATAACTTTAACTTTAACTTCAACTTTAACTTTAACTTTAATTTTGACTTTAACTTCACCTTTAACCTTAACTTTAACTTTAACTTTAGCTTTCACTTTAACTTTCGCTTTACCTTTAACATTCACTTTAACTTTAACTTCAACTTTAACTTTAATTTTAACTTTAAATTTAACTTTAACTTTAACGTTAACTTTAACCTTTACTTTAACTTTGGCTTTAACTTTAACTTTAACCTTAACTTTAACTTTAACTTTAACTTTAACTTTAATTTTAACTTTAACTTTCGCTTTACCTTTAACATTCACTTTAACTTTAACTTCAACTTTAACTTTAATTTTAACTTTAAATTTAACTTTAACGTTAACTTTAACCTTTACTTTAACTTTGGCTTTAACTTTAACTTTAACCTTAACTTTAACTTTAACTTTAACTTTAATTTTAACTTTAAATTTAACTTTAACTTTAACGTTAACTTTAACCTTTACTTTAACTTTGGCTTTAACTTTAACTTTAACCTTAACTTTAACTTTAACTTTAACTTTAACTTTAATTTTAACTTTAACTTTCACTTTAACTTTAACTTTACTCTTAACTTTAACTTCAACTTTAACTTTAACCTTAACTTTAACTTTAACTTTGACTTTAACTTTAACTTTAACTTTAACTTTAGCTTTCACTTTAACTTTCGCTTTAATTTTAACATTCACTTTAACTTTAACTTCAACTTCAACTTTAACTTTAAATTTAACTTTAACTTTAACCTTAACTTTTACTTTAACTTTAACTTTGGCTTTAATTTTAACTTGAACTTTAACCTTAACTTTAACTTTAACTTTAATTTTAACTTTAACTTTCACTTTAACTTTAACTTTACTTTTAACTTTAACTTCAAATTTCGCTGTAACTTTAACATTCACTTTAACTTTAACTTTAACTTTAACTTTCACTTTAACTTTAACATTTACTTTAGCTTTAACTTTAACTTTAATTTTAACTTTATTTTTAACTTTAACTTTAACATTCACTTTAACTTTAACTTTAACTGTAACTTTAACTTTAACTTTAAATTTAACTTTAACTTTAACTTTAACTTTAACCTTAACCTTAACTTTAACTTTAACTTTGACTTTAACTTTAACTTTAACTTTAAATTTAATTTTAACTTTAACTTTAACCTTAACTTTAACTTTCATTTTAACTTTAACTTTAACTTTATTTTTAACTTTAACTTTAACTTTTACCTTATGTTTAACTTTAACTTTATTTTTAACTTTAACTTTCGCTTTAACTTTAACATTCACATTAACTTTAACTTTAACTTTAAATTTAACTTTAACTTGAACTTTAAATTCAACTTTAACTTTAACATTAACTTTAAGTTTGACTTTAACTTTAACTTTAACTTAAACTTTAACTTTAACTTTAACTTTTACCTTATGTTTAACTTTAACTTTCACTTTAACTTTAACTTTAACTCTATTTTTAACTTTAACTTTAAATTTCGCTTTAACTTTTACATTCACATTAACTTAACTTTAACTTTAACTTTAAATTTAACTTTAACTTGAACTTTAACCTTAACTTTAACTTTTACCTTATGTTTAACTTTAACTTTCACTTTAACTTTAACTTTATTTTTAACTTTAACTTAAATTTTCGCTTTAACTTTAACATTCACATTAACTTTAACTTTAACTTTAAATTTAACTTTAACTTGAACTTTAACCTTAACTTTACGCGGCCAGCTCCGCCCTAATGACACAGGTACGGTGGTACGGTCAGTACGAAAAACCAAATCTGGTAACGTACTGATTGAAACGGCGCGCTGCAGTGACCAGACGGCCTTCAGAGCAGCTATAGGTAGAGCAGTAGGAGAGGTCGGTGAAGCACAACAGCTTTCCAAGCGGATGAAGTTGGAAGTACTTGGCATGGACTGTCTCACAACTGAAACAGAAATCCAAGACGCAATAAGGAGGGAGGTCGGAAAAGAAGAAATCAGTAGACCTCTCCGGGTCTCTGTGTTCGCAGCAAACCAAAGAGAACAGAAAATGGCGGTCGTCGAAGTGGACGAGAATATTGGCAACGCCCTACTCAAAAAAGGAAAATTCCTATCGGATGGATACAGTGCCGAATCAGACAGCGAGCAGAAGTACAACGCTGCTTTAGGTGTCTCGGCTACGGACACCGGAAGGCTGAATGCAAGGGTCCAGACAGGAGTAACGCCTGCTGGAAGTGTGGGCAAAGCGGCCACAAAGCTTCGGCCTGTACCGCAGCTCCAAAATGTTACCTGTGTAATACACAGAAGCTCGATCATGTCCCTGGATCTGGAGCATGCAGCATTTTCAGAGCGGCACTCCCTGGTGCAAAGGCCAAAGTCTCAATTCAATAGTGATTAGTTTTATCCAAGGCAACCTAAACCGGAGCAGACTTGCTGATGAGCTACTACAACAGTTGGTATTAGATACTAGACCCTATAGAGCCCGAAATGATTGGCTTATAGACAACACCGGCACCGCCGCAATCTGGATGACAGATGCAAACGCCAATATTGTGAACCGTGTTGCCGGACAAGGCTACGTCCGCCTAACTACGAATAATACCACAATAGTAAGCTGCTACTTGTCCCCGAATGATCCCATTCAAACGTTCAGGGACAAGCTTGAACTTATTGAAGACGACCTGAGGGACTTAACTAGTAACCTGGTTGTAGCGGGAGACTTTAACGCAAGAGCCGTCGAAAGGGGAATGGCGCAGACTAACACCCGTGGAAGGTTAGTCCTTGAGATGGCAGCCAGGCTCGGTTTGAACGTGCTTAACACTGGTACGACCCCTACATACCACCGGCCAGGCTTTGGATACTCGATCCCCGATATAACACTACTGTCAGAAAGCCTGCTGCTGACCGCTGCTGGATGGAGAGTCATAGAGGATCTGACTGGCAGCGATCACAACTACATCACTTTCCACCTAAACGATCCCGGTCAGAGGCAGATTCCGAACGGGCCACGTAGAACAAAAGCATGGGATGCATCCAAGGTCGACTCTGCCACGTTCTCCGCATCAGTACTGGAGGATGCCCGACGAATAATCAACAACTCCAGTCCGACGGAAGAGACGGTTGAAAAGACAATGAGCTGTCTTCGCCACGCTTGCAACCTCTCTATGCCACGGAGGGGAGTTTGGAGGGGTAAAAAGCAGATATACTGGTGGAATAGCGAAATCGCGGAGCTGCGGAAAATATGCCACAGGATGCGAAGGCTAGCAACTCGCGCGCACGGCAGGCCCGAGGCTTTAGAAAAGTCGGAAGCGTACAAAGGAGCGAAGAAATCTCTTAGTGCTGCTATTAAGCAAAGCAAGCTTAAGTGCTGGAAAGCGCTTTGGGAAGAAGTGGATCGAGACCCCTGGGGCAGGGATATAAGATAGTAATGAAGAAGTTCCGTCCGCCAAACTAGCTGATGGACGAGAACCAAATAAGGAACATTGTGGATGGTCTGTTTCCCACCCAACTGCCTAGGGAGGACGGGTACGTTACCTATGAAGATCGCAACGTGGAACCATTCCAAGAAGAAGAGCTTAAAACTGCCGTGCGAACTATGAAACCTAGGAAAGCATCTGGGCCCGACGGAATACCCGCGGAGGCAATTAGACTAGCTGCAAATAACTGCCCAGAACTTATGTTGCACATGTACAACAAATGTCTCGAAGAAAGAACTTTCCCCACCATATGGAAGACAGCACGACTGGTTCTCATTCCAAAAGGGAAAGGAGATCCCAACTCTCCATCATCCTACCGTCCCCTATGTATGTTGGACACAGCAGGGAAATTGATGGAGAGTCTCCTGAAGCAACGCCTCACCAGAGCGTTACAGGACGCCGGAGGACTGTCGCCCAGACAGCATGGTTTTCGGAGGGGGCGCTCCACAATCGATGCCATAGCAGAAGTTATAGACGCAGTCAAGAAAGCCGAGACAGCGTGCCACAGAGCAAGACCTATAGTGTTGCTGGTCACGCTGGACGTCAAAAACGCGTTTAACTCAGCTAGGTGGGAGGACATGCTTGAGGCATTTGAAAGCACTTTCAAAGTACCGCAATATTTGTTAGAAATTCTAAGGGACTACCTAAGAGAGAGGTATCTAATATATGAAAGTACTCACGGTCAAAAAAAGGTAAAAATAACAAGTAGAGCAGCCCAGGGTTCGGTACTAGGTCCCGATCTCTGGAATATAACTTACGACAGTCTTCTTCGATTAGACATGCCAGAAAGCACCTTCCTCGATGCCTTTGCAGACGACGTGGCAGCTGTGATAACAGCACCAAGCTGCGTGCTGGCACAGCTAAAATTAAACCAGGTCATGCGTAATGTAAATAGGTGGATGGCTGAGCACGGTCTCCAGTTAGCAACAGCCAAAACGGAGATCGTCATCCTCACAAAGAGACGTATTCCCACTACCAGGAACATGATGGTTGGGGACCAGCCAATAGAAACACTCGCTCCAACGAACTATCTGGGAGTGAGGTTAGACAGCAAACTCAACTTCTCGGATCACATACGAGGGGCCTGCGAAAGAGCTGCGCGCATAATAGCGCAGTTGAGTAGATTAATGGCAAACACAGGTGGAAGTTGCTTGCATCAGCCTCGGATTCTATACTCTTATATGGTGCAGAAATCTGGGCGAACGCAATGAAATACCGGAAGAACCGAGTCGCCATCACCCCGGTCCAACGCAGAGGGGCGCTGCGAATATCTTCGGCTTACCGCACGGTATCAGCTGAAGCCGTCCTGGTCGTTGCGGGAACCATATCGATATATCTTCTCGTTGAGGAAAGAAAAACAATATATGACAACGGATCGCAAGCAAGTAGAGCTGCTGTTGCCATGCAGGCGCGAGAAGAATCGATGCGACGCTGGCAAGATCAGTGGAGCAACATCATCGTAGGAAAGTGGACTAGGGAACTAATCCCTGAACTGAATCCATGGTTGAAGCGACCGCACGGAGAGGTAGATTTTTACCTGACAGTCAAACAAACCACCGCTGTATAGCTAAATGGTTAGCGCAGCATGCCTAAAGCGTACTGATGATGAAGGCTTAGCACCCTTCGAAATGGATCTATCTGCGCAGCTATGGCAGATTGTCTGAAAAATGTTCTACTTACTATTCCAAAAACAAAATACAATTTTCGCTTTAACTTTAACATTCACTTTAACTTTAACTTTAACTTCAAATTTAACTTTAACTTTAATTTTAACTTTAACCTTAATTTCAACTTTAACTTTAACTTTAACATTAACTTTAACTTTATTTTTAACTTTAACTTTCGCTTTAACTTTAACATTCACTTTAACTTTAACTTTAACTTTATGATCCGGGTTGGGCGTGAGCTTAGCACCTGCTAACAAGCCAACCTAATATAAACGCACGCAAGTCATTTTCTGTCAAAAATGTCTCATGCACATACAACTTGTATGAGAGCAACTCAAATTGAATTTGCTGCGTGAAAACCTAACTCGATTTCCAATTTTTGTTCTGCGTGACATTTAGATTTGACGTTTGCACACATGCTTTACTTTGTCGCAGCGCATGCTTATTTGGGTTAGGGCAAAAAACGCAGGTTGTTTGCGTGCGCTAAAAAAACGCAGTGCGGTTTTATTAGGTTGGCTTGTAAGCGACCATATATGTATACGATAAGCGATAGCACAATGGCTACTTCGTGAAAATCAACGACAGCTCTTTTAGTTTGATTTCGATGATCGTACGGTGAAGAAGTGTCGCACGCGCGCTTAAAACAGAGTACCAAAGAGTGCGTGTGACACGTGTTCACCGTTCAAGCATTTAAATCAAACTAAATAAATAATTGATCTTGCTTTCGTGCTCGCTACGCGTTCGTGTTTACTAAAACATTCTCAATTTGGTAACCGTGTAAATGTAGTGGTGCCCACCGCTGTTTATGATAGAGATCCAATTTTATGTATTTGGCCTGTTGCTAACACCGAACCATTACGAACCTTTTCGAACCTTCTCGAGCCTTTTCGGATCTTTTTTGACAAATATTCGTTACGTTTTTTTTTTATTTAGTCGCCAAGTCCGCGATAAAATCTATGCAATAGCTTAACAAAGCTATCATATTTACAAAAAATGTTCACACTACTTAAATTTTTCGACTTTGATAACTTTTTAGTAAGTTCACAGATCTCACAATACCAAATTACGATTCTACTTATTCGTTTACGTATAACACGATACCAAATAAGCAATATTACGAGACGACTATCTCGATCACGGAAGATAACAACGTTTAAAATTTTTAGTTTTTTAAATTCAACGACAACAAACCTGATTTGTTGATTTTACTAGCTTATTTTCTTTCGGTGCATATTGTGAAGTAACTGTCTGGGATCATCGTGGTTCACATTTTGGTCTAAATCTCAGATCTGGGTTCACACAAGGAACTACAATCCGCTTTCAAACCAGCTACGAAATCTAGCTATAATTTTTTAAATCGCTTCGGCCGAGCTATAAAGTTTCCAACAGATTTTGTATACAATTTTATATACATATATTATATTCTTCTCTTTGAAAGGCTGCTTAAATAATTAATTTGAAACAAATCTCACTATAAATAAGATTTATTACAATAGTTCGGATGCTGGCCCACTTGCGCAAAGAAATGTTAAGAGCGTAGCGGTCGCGACATTAGCCGTGTTTTTTAACACGCGCGTATACGTTTCGTTTGCGCGTGTTAAAAAACGCCTATCTTCGCTTAGATAATGCTTAGGAGACCCATCTAGCGGCTGTGGTAAAACAACTAGCTACAGCAACAGGGTGTAGCGAAAAGCGGAGACGCAACGCTCTGATGGCCATAGGGTATAACATATAGCTGAATCAGTTGCGATGAATTGTGGACACACATATAATACATAGAATTAGTGTACAGGGTGAAACAAAGACACATATTTCAGTTACATCTGAGTATAATGCGTATTGAAATTTAGTAGGACAAAATTTATGCGCAGCAATTTCAGAGGTGTATTTATAGTTTGTCTCTTAGCAGTCAATATAAAGTTTAAGCGTAAACGGATATACGCGTGTTAAAAAACACGGCTATTATACATTTTAAAAGTTGTGTAGATGTCATTTCCATACCACACACTGTAAGATTTTCCCACTATATTCATTAAAACCATCTTACCATATCTAAAGTATATATAAACAACATATTTAAAATTGACTTGAATGGAATTCCGCAATTCTATGCCGATGACGGGATCTTTTTGTATGCTACTGATAGCCTCGATGACCTCTTGGCTAATATGCAAAGAGATCTTAAGTTAATTTCACAATGGTTTCAGCATAATTTATTAAAAATTAATCTATCTAAAACTAACTTTATAATATCCAACAATTATAAAAATATACCCAGTTGGAACGATTTGAAGGGAACTAATCTGGAGGGCATTTTTATATCGAGAGTCGACAATTTAAAGTACCTCGGAATTTGGTTTGATGCCAATTTAAACTGGCGAGAACATATAAACAAATTGAAAATGAAATGAATACCACTAAATTTTGCTATTTATAGAAATCGAAAACTTATTCCACAAAAACAGAAGTGGCTTCTGTACAACGCCTTGGTCATATATTCATTATCACATATTAATTATTTAAATCTGCATACATTTTAATATGCTTTTTCCGTCTAGCTCTGCCCTTGCCCCTCCACACTTTTTCCTAATCTTTGTATTCACTCCTCCCTCCGTATTTTTCGCTTCATATATCTCCATCTTCGTCTCATTCTATCTCTTTCTCAGTCTCCTCTCTTTTTTCTTCTCTCAAGTTTTTCTCATTCTTCTTCATATCTTATTGCCAGTCCCAGAGGGTGGTACGTATTTTTTTCCAGTCCCACTCCGAGTCTCAGTCTCAGTCACAGTCCTAATCCCAGTCCCAGTCCGTCTCTGGTCTACTTCCCGGAAAAAAGCATCGTAAATACTAATACAGGCAAATTTATATACCAAATGTCATGTTTTGGCCTATATCTCGAAGCCCTAGTCACCAATAGGTATGAAAACTACCCTGTAGTAAAGCACTCATCAACAGTTTTCATTTGATATCCATATTGTATGAACATTGTCTCAGGGTATCCGTGTCCACGTTTTGGCCTATATCTCAAGACCCAAGACACCCAGCGGTATAAAAAATTATCTACAGTAAAGTACACATCAACAGCTTCAATTTGATATCCATAATGTAAAACCGCATCCTAGTATTACCCTGATCCACGTTTTGGCCTATATCTCGAGACCCTAATCACCAATAGGTATGAAAACTACCCTGTACTAAAGCACTCATCAAGAGCTTTTATTTCCATATTGTATAAACATCTTCGGGTCCACGTTTTGGCCTATATCTCGATACCTTAGTCACCCAGGGGTACGAAAAAAGTACTCATAAACAGCTTCCATTTGATATCGATATTGTACAAACACTTCCTATAGTAACCCGGGTCCATGTTTTGGCCTATATCTCGAGACCCTAGTCACCCGGTATCAAAGTACTCATTTCATAATAATCAATTTTCATAATAATCGGTCTTGTAGTTTTTGATTTAATCGATGACATACATACAAACATTCATTTTTATATTTATTTATTGTTATTAAAAGCAATTTCAATTTTTTTTTCTTTATTGACAACAAAGTTTAAAATTATTACAATATTTCTCAAAAAAAGCGAAGTTGGGAAGTTTTTGCGAGAGAAAATAGCTTATTTCTATTTTACTCTATTTGGTATCAATTGTTATGAGAGGTTACAATGAAAGACAACAGTAAGGAAATAATAATAATTAAAATTTAATTAAAACTAAAATTCAGCTTAATAATTTAATATTATATGAGTATAATTAAAAATATAGTGTAGAACGTACTTTGCATCTAGATATTAAAGTCAAAATTTGTAAGAAGTAGCCGTTTGACCTCGAATTTAAAGTATTGCACATTTCTTGCATTTTTAACTACAACTGGAAGTTTAACACCATAATGTCTTAGTGATTTTGCACATCTTTCCGTTCGAAAGATACGTGGTTTCATATTTATTCTAACTCTAAGTATATATTCTGGGGTTGATTCTTCTGGAATGTCTAAATTATGCTTTATTAAGTTATTTTTAATTTTATAAAATAATATTAAAGTTTGAAGGATGGAGTTCTTGCGTACATCAAGCCTATCTTGGTTTAGCATTTCACTTGCTGTCCTTAGCGGCAGATTTAAAATGTTTTTTATTATTTTAGTTGAATTCTTTGTATTTCATTTGTTAGCTGTTCGGAACAAGTGTTCCAAATTGGATTTAAATAATTAATATGCGACATGACCAAGGCTTTGTTCAGAAGCCACTTCTGTGTTTGTGGAATAAGTTTTCGATATCTGTTATGTGCCGAGTGAGACGCACAGAAGAATTGTTTGCTTACGACTTCACTTTATTAACTGACTCATTACTTCTTATAGACTAACAATGAGATGCGATTAATAACTAAGATAATTCTTAAGGTGAGTATATATAATTGGAGGTGAGTTATGTTTAGTTTGTCATTCACAATGATGATACCTTTTAATTACTTTTACGTTTTGATTTGATTTCTTATACTTATAGAAATAAAAATTAACATTTGATATTCGAATTCAAAAATATGTGTTTCATACATTCGGTTAAATGAAATATAACTTATTTTACACATACGCCATACCTGTGTATGACATAAATATTGTAACGAATTTACCTGCAAATCCTCTTATTTGCCCTTTTGCTAAGTTCGATCACTAAACTGTTGAAAAAATAACTCCAATATTGAATAATGGAAAAATGGCCTTTATTAAAGTACTTCACAATACTTTGCAACTAGCTTGCTTAACAACCAAACTGATTGATAGCTCAAATGAAACTCACTCTTCGCCTCTACTGTCGCGCCTTTTATACTTTTTGATTTCTCATTGCATACTTCCAGGCTTTTCCATTTCAGAACTTACTAATTAGTTTCAGCTACAAAATCGCCAGCCACAAGCGTGTGAATTGAGAGGGTACAATTGTGCTATGAAATGAATAGCCCTGATGCAGATACATAATGATTGAATTATTGATGTGAATTCCCGTCACTGCTTAGCATCGGCCTGGAGATGGCAGTACCCCTTAGTGTTGCTAATATTCGTAACAATATAAAAAAAGATTATTTAGAAACTTTCCCATCCTTATCTCTAGGTCTCAGTGTTCTAGTGTTTACATTATTTTTATGATTTTCGACTTCATTGTTCAGCGTATCTCTTTCCTCCCCATTTGGGATACTTTCATTTTCTTCGATGCTATTCTCTACTAAAGTGTTATGATTTTCACTAACTTCTAAATTATCATGTGAGCTTTGCAATGATTCGGCTGATGCACCCAGTGTATTTTCTATTGATTGCATTTGCGTATGGTTTGAACTATTAATTCCTACGCCTGGTCTCATTTGATCAGTGTGTCGCTTAATTACTCTGTTATTTGGTAATGTGCAATAATACGAACGTGGACCAATTTGATTCTTAACAACTGCAGCGGACCAAACCTCTTTGTTAAGATTAGAATAATCCCGTACAAAAACATGTTGACCTTTTTTGAAAGTAACAGAACGTTTAACCTTGTAGTTAACAATAGTTTTATTTTGTTTTTCACAAATTTACGCGAATGAGAGGAGGTTTAATAAGATCAAAACGAGTTCTAATAGATCTTCCAAGGAATGTGTTTTGCATTTCGATAGTTCATCAAAAATCTATTCACGACAACATCAAAAATTTCATTATTTTCAGAATTAAAATTTGCTAAGATTGATTTTTTTTAGAGTTTTGACAAAGTTCTCGGCTTGTCCATTGGTAGATGGGTGACCTGGAGCTGTTAAAACATGATTTATTTTGTTTCGTTTTGTAAAGTCGTTAAAATCAATCGACACAAATTGTCTGCCGTTGTCACTTGCAATGGTGGTGGGAATGCCAAAACGACAGAAAAGTGCTCTTAGCTTGGTAATCACGAAGTTGGTTGTGATGTCCTTTGTTCTAAAAACTTCAACCCACTTCGAATAGGCGTCAATAATTATGAAAAGATAATGTCCTTTAATCGGACCAGCAAAATCCATGTGTAATCTTCGCCAATTAGAATCTGGTAATTGCCATGGTATAAGAGTACTCTTCTCTGGAGGCGGTGAAAGTTTTTGGCAATGAATGCAGGATTTGATTCACTTTTCAATATCATTATCTATCTTGGGACATCAAACAAACGACCTGGCCAATTTTGTCTTCACTATTCCTAAGTGAGAATCATGTAATGATTGGAGCACATATTTCCTAAGTTTTTGTGGAATTATTACTCTATAGCCCCACAGAATGCAGCCCTGGTCTACTGTAAGCTCAACCTCTTTGTTGGTGTACCCTTTAAAAATTTCATCCTTTAGTTCCCTCACTAAACCTTTTTGCATAGATTCCTGCACTTTGGATAGAATTGGGTCACGCCTTGTTTCACGAGCAATGTCTTTAAAATCAAGACTAAGAATATTGGATTTTTCAACTAGGTTGACGAAACTGCATTCATTATCAGATGTCTCTCGCACAGTCTGCTGTGGCGACAAATGATCCGCAGTATTCAATTGTCCTTTTACGTATTCTATTCTGTAGTTGAATCCCGACAGTACGAACTCCCATCTTTGTACTCTAGCAGCTGCAAGAACTGGTAAACCTTTATTTTCGTTAAATATTGAAATCAGTGGCTTATGATCTGTTTTCAATATAAAAAAAATTCCCAATAAATAATTTTTCAATTTTGTGACCGAAAAAACGCTCGCCAGTGCTTCTTTTTCAAGCGTGCTATAATTTTGTTCAGCTATTGATAAAGCTCTGGATAAGAAGGCAATTGGCTTTGAGTTGTCCGATAAGGAATGAGACAAAATACCGGATATTGCATTGTTAGATGCATCCGTTGTAAGTATGATCGGTATCTTTGGCATAAAGTGTACCAAAACTTGGTCTGACGTCACATCTTTTTTTATCGTTTCATAGGCCTCCTGGCAACTTTTAGACCAATGGAAAGTTACATTTTTTTGCAATAGTTTATATTAAGGGATCATCTTTTCAGCAAAATGGTTAATAAGCTTAGAGTAGTAGTTGACCATACCTATAAATGCCCTAAGCTCTGATACATTACTAGCGACAGGTGCATGTAATACCGGCTCTATTCTATCTTTATTTTTGCTAAGACCAAATTTGTTGATTGTAAAACCTAAATACGTAATTTTGGATTTGAAAAACTCACATTTGTTATTGTTCAACTTAAGCCCTGCTTCCATCAGTTTACACAGCACTGCCTTCAAGTTCCGAATGTGTTGTTGCATGTCTTTGCCTGACACGGTTATATCATCTTGATACACAACTACAAATCGAATGCTCTTTAGTAAATTTTCCATAGTTTTCTGGAATATGCCTGCTGCCGGTTTTATGCCGAAAGATAAGCGCGTCATTTTGAATGTGCCTATGTGCGTTGACCAAGTGCATAATTTTTGTGATTCTTCGTCAAGAATCAACTGATTATAAGCGTTGCACAAGTCCAATTTAGAAAAGATTTCACCACCCTGAAGTGATGCGAAAATTTCATCAATTATAGGTAGAGGATACTTAAAATCGGATAGATGTTTATTAATTGTGATAGATTCTGATCTCGCCATTTGGTTTCAGTATGGGAACAAGAGGAGTACCCCATTCCGCATGGTCAATTGGTACTAAAACTCCTGTCGCAACTAATTCGTTTAAGTTCTTCTCAATTTTGTTTTTCCATGCAAGAGGAACTGGACGTGGTTTGAAAAATATGGGCTTTGCGTCACTATCTACAGCTAAAGAAATTTTACTCAACTTATAAGCGCCCAGACCATTGTCAAAAACTTCAAAAAATTCATTTTTTAATTCCTCAGCGCTTGTGGAAGATCGATTAGGGTTACCGATAGAATTCACTTGCACTAGTTCAAAACTAAATTTTCTCAAAAAATTTCTGACAAGTAAAGCGGTATTATTGTTATTAGTAACTATTAATTTTACTTTCTTTTTGACACCATTGCATTCTTTCTTTTAATAGTATTCTCCTTGTACTTTAATTCGGTTGCCATTATAATCAATAAAAGGGCCATTATAAGGATTAAGTCTTACGTTCTTATTAATTTTATTTAAACAATGTCTAGAAACCAAACTACATGGTGAACCCGAATCGCATAATATGTCCATAGAAACTCCGCCTATTTTGACCGATACACTGTACATTTTAGCTGAATCATCACACTTGCTTTGGTTGATACTGTAAATAGAAAAATTATGCGAATTGTTAGTATTAAATTCGTCGCCTGAATTATCAGATTCTGATACGTAATTAACTACTTTTCCACTTGTTTTGCAAATTGATGCTAAGGCCCCGATTCTAGTGTGGTAACAACATTCTTCACCACGGTAACGAAATCATGTGGAAACTTGTACATCCTTTTGTTATTCTATCCACGAAAGTAGCCGGATAATTTGTTACCCACAAAAGTAGGTGGTTACATCGAAATAACCACACAACAGCTGTTGTTTAGAAAAAGGCAAAACTGAAAAATAAAGAATTGTAAGCGCAAATAAGTAAAGATAATAGTAAACAAGTGTTGCCTCTTGCTATATATTATATATTTGTTTACATTATGTACTTTCATAGAATAAATTACAATATAGCTATGTATGTAAAATCTTATGCATGTATGTACATATATACACATCGTCTCGTTTATTCGTTAACCTCGTATCTACGAGTGACACATTTTCGGTAAAGCCATGGCGGAACCATACAAGGTGGCAGCATGGTGACATACCTACAAACATAAATAAAAATTCCATGTACTTTGTGTTTGTAAATTCGATAGACGAATGTTAAAATCGTACTGCGCCGGAAGTTGATGTATCGAATCAAATAAAAAAGTTTATATTCAGCTGTCGCATGCTGTCACTTTGTATCGTTCCGCCATGGGTGAAGCGAAGAAAACCAACTTTTAAATTTCACCACAGACATTGGTGAGTTTTTCGGTGATGACAGCGTTACAACTTTGGCCAGAATTGCGAATAAAAGAACTGGTAACGATTTTCGGTTACATATGTGTCCAATTTTGCCGCACTTATGACATTTGCTATTCTTGTATCGACATTCGTTAGTTGTGTGATTTCGCCACACACAGTGATTGCAAGCCTTTGCGTATTTTGTTGCTGTATTGTGAGTTCCTTTCTTCTTTTTACGATCATGTTTGTTGTCTTGATTTGAAGTGTCAGAAGTAGAGCTTTTAGATTTGTTGTTACTCTTGCCACTTTTGGTGTAATTCACTTGCAAGTTGTGCTCATGCTTTGTCGATGACAGTTTCATCTCCATAATGAGAGCTTTTCGGAGTGCTTGGTCAATGCATATGTTCTCATCTTCTTCGCACATACGTTCAAATATTCCGCTGTGAAGACCCATTATGAAGCGATCCATTACGAAGGCTGACAAGTTGTCACCAAATTTGCATGTTAGCGCGAGTTTTTTTACTCGTGCATGCCATTGCGATACCGTTTCACCTTCAGCCTGTGTTGCTGAGTGAAAATTCTTACGCACGCGGAAAACAATGGACGGTGGAGTGTAATGAACTTTGAGTATGTCACTTACCTCCTTATACGTTTTTGATACCGGTGCACCTGGGCTGCAAAGGTTGTGCAAAACCTCATATGGTGTTGGGCCTATGGCTTTTAATAGAGTAGCCTTTTTTGCATTCTCTTCTGTGCAATTTATTTCCCCAAAATTAATTTCTAACTTTTCTTTCCACAATATCCATGATTCCGTTTGTGGAGAAAATTGCTCCACATTATTTGGATGGTATATCGTTACTGTATTTTGAGGTTCGTTGGGCATTATAGTGAAGTTTATGATACATTTCGTTCAGCTCTGTAATTACAGTTGCTGCACTATACACTATCAATTTCTTTTGTATGTACAAAAGAAGAGAAAAAAAATAAATTTTATTTTTCCTTTTTTCTTCCTCACCAATATGTTATGTACCGAGTGAGACGCACCGAAGAGTTGTTTGCTTACGACTTCAGTTTATTGACTGACTCATTACTTCTTATAGACTAAAGCCCCCATTACTGATACTTAGCATAGACTTGACTTGACTTGGCGTAAACTTAGCAACTTAGCCACGATTATACTCCACTTGGCGCATAAAATCTGGCATCATAATCAGCGTTGAAATTTATTTTTAAATAAATGTCAATTTGTATGACAAAATGTCAAAATGAAATGGAAACAAACAAATGGCATCTCAAAATGTAAACGTCACTTAGAACTTGCATAGAAAATCAAAATTCAACAGACTTCTAAGTCAAGTTAAGTTTTGAGTAATCAGTAACATGCAATGTTCATTTAACAGAACTGTAAGTGACAGTTCGCAAGCCAAGTCTATGCTAAGTATCAGTAATGGAGCCTTAACAATGAGATTCGATTAATAACTAAGATAATTCTTAAGGTGAGTATATATAATTGGAGGTGAGTTATGTTTAGTTTGTCATTCACAATGACGATACCTAACAAATTCCGAGGTACTTTAAATTGTCGATTCTCGAAATAAAGCTGCCCCCCAGATAAGTTCCTTTCAAATCATTCAAACTGGGTATATTTTTATAATTGTTGAATATTATAAAGTTAGTTTTAGATAGATTAATTTTTAATAAATTATGCTGAAACCATTGTGAAATTAACTTAAATCTCTTTGCATATTAGCCAAGAGGTCATCGAGGCTATCAGTAGCATACAAAAAGGTCCCGTCATCGGCATAGAATTGCGGAATTCCATTCAAGTCAAGTTTAAATATGTTGTTTATATATACTTTAGATATGGTAAAATGGTTTTAATGAATATCGTGGGAAATTCTTACAGTGTGTGGTATGGAAATGACCTCTACACAACTTTTAAAATTTATAATGTCGCGACCGCTACGCTCTTAACATTTCTTTGCGCAAGTGGCCCAGCATCCGAACTATTGTAAAAAATCTTATTTATAGTGAGATTTGTTTCAAATTAATTATTTAAGCATCCTTTCAAAGAGAAGAATATAATATATGTATATAAAAACGTATAAAAAACCTGTTGGAAACTTTATAGCTCGACCAAAACGATTTAAAAAATTATAGCTAGATTTCGTAGCTGGTTTGAAATCGGGTTGTAGTTCCTTTTGTGAACCCAGATCTGAGATATAGAACAAAATGTGGACCACGATGATCCCAGACAGTTACTTCACAATATGCACCGAAAGAAAATAAGCTAGTACAATCAACAAATCAGGTTTGTTGTCGTTGAATTTAAAAAACTCAAAATTTTAAACGTTGTCCCGTATCGTATCTTCCGTGATCGAGATAGTAGTTTCGTAATATTGCTTTATTTGGTATCGTGTTATACGTAAACGAATAAGGAGAATCGTAATTTGGTATTGTGACATCTGTGAACTTACTAAAAAGTTATCAAAGTCGAAAAATTTTAGTAGTGTGAACATTTTTTGTAAATATGATAGCTTTGTTAAAAAATATATACAGGAAATAAAGGAAGACCACTATAGCAAATCCTTCATCAATATTCGATGGGATATATCTATCATGACGACGTAAGTCCCATACGCATGACTCATGTCACCGGTTTATTGTTCACGCTATCAATATTTCTATTACATTTCGTTGTCAAATCTATTACACTCTGTCACAAATTACGTTACTATAGTGAACGTATGTGGCAATACCACTAATGCCGCTCATACGATCAGTAACGTAAACATGATACGGGCCCTGGTTTGAAATCAAAACCCAAATCAGTACACTCTCTGCTATGAAAATTTACTAAGTTTGATTTTTAAACCAAATTAGTTTTCGTCATATATGAAGTCCAAAAAAAGTTTTGAATTTAGGCTTAAAGTTTTAGCCGTGTTAAGAAGAGCTAAATTGCGCATACGGTCAGTGATGCGCGTCCGTTGATATCGCTCTCGACCATATCGCCCACACGAACAATAAACGGCATAGACCGTCTTAAATAAGTAAAAAATTGAGAAAAGTGCCAAACGTCGTCGCGCCTATGTCTATGAAAAGATATCTGTGTATTTGGTCAACCTCAAAATGCATTTTAGATCTACGCCCTTATTAATTTTCTTTTATACCCTGCAGCGAATCGCTATAGTTGTGAACTAGCGCAGAACGATTGCGTTAAGAGACAGTACTAGTTCTAGTTCTGTCGCCTCGTAGGGCTTCCAATTGCGGTATTTTCGGACGCGTTCTTATCTTATCCTGTAGCTGGTGGTTCTGAAAAAGTTTTCTTTTTGTAGCATCGAATATGGGAAACAAAGATGCAAAGCGACAGATTCGTACTACAAATTTAAGGACTACCTCCAAACTGCTGTCAATCGGGATTTAGGGATTGGGATTGGCTTTTTCCGTCTAACTCTGCCCTTGCCCCTCCACACTTTTTCCTAATCTTTGTATTCACTCCTCCCTCCGTATTTTTCGCTTCATATATCTCCATCTTCGTCTCATTCTATCTCTTTCTCAGTCTCCTTCTCTCTTTTTTCTTCTCTCAAGTTTTTCTCATTCTTCTTTATATCTTATTGCCAGTCCCAGAGGGTGGTATGTATTTTTTTCCAGTCCCACTCCGAGTCTCAGTCTCAGTCACAGTCCTAATCCCAGTCCCAGTCCGTCTCTGGTCTACTTCCCGGAAAAAAGCATCGTAAATACTAATACAGGCAAATTTATATACCAAATGTCATGTTTTGGCCTATATCTCGAGGCCCTAGTCACCAATAGGTATGAAAACTACCCTGTAGTAAAGCACTCATCAACAGTTTTCATTTGATATCCATATTGTATGAACATTGTCTCAGGGTATTCGGGTCCACGTTTTGGCCTATATCTCGAGACCCAAGACACCCAGCGGTATAAAAAATCACCTGCAGTAAAGTACACATCAACAGCTTCAATTTGATATCCATAATGTAAAACCGCATCCTAGTATTACCCTGATCCACGTTTTGGCCTATATCTCGAGACCCTAGTCACCAATAGGTATGAAAACTACCCTGTACTAAAGCACTCATCAAGAGCTTTTATTTCCATATTGTATAAACATCTTCTAGGGGTGCACGGGTCCACGTTTTGGCCTATATCTCGAGACCCTAGTCACCCAGGGGTACGAAAAAAGTACTCATAAACAGCTTCCATTTGATATCGATATTGTACAAACACTTCCTATAGTAACCCGGGTCCATGTTTTGGCCTATATCTCGAGACCCTAGTCACCCGGTATCAAAGTACTCATTTCATAATAATCGGTCCAATAGTTTTTGATTTAATCGATGACGTACATACAAACATTCATTTTTATATTTATTTATTATTATTAAAAGCAATTTCAAATTTTTTTTTTCTTTATTGACAACAAAGTTTAAAATTATTACAATATTTCTCAAAAAAAGCGAAGTTGGGAAGTTTTTGCGAGAGAAAATAGCTTATTTCTATTTTACTCTATTTGGTATCAATTGTTATGAGAGGTTACAATGAAAGACAACAGTAAGGAAATAATAATAATTAAAATTTAATTAAAACTAAAATTCAGCTTAATAATTTAATATTATATGAGTATAATTAAAAATATAGTGTAGAACGTACTTTGCATCTAGATATTAAAGTCAAAATTTGTAAGAAGTAGCCGTTTGACCTCGAATTTAAAGTATTGCACATTTCTTGCATTTTTAACTACAACTGGAAGTTTAACACCATAATGTCTTAGTGATTTTGCACATCTTTCCGTTCGAAAGATACGTGGTTTCATATTTATTCTAACTCTAAGTATATATTCTGGGGTTGATTCTTCAGGAATGTCTAAATTATGCTTTATTAAGTTATTTTTAATTTTATAAAATAATATTAAAGTTTGAAGGATGGAGTTCTTGCGTACATCAAGCCTGTCTTGGTTTAGCATTTCACTTGCTGTCCTTAGCGGCAGATTTGAAATGTTCTTTATTATTTTATTTGAATTCTTTGTATTTCATTTGTTAGCTGTTCGGAACAAGTGTTCCAAATTGGATTTAAATAATTAATATGCGACATGACCAAGGCTTTGATCAGAAGCCACTTCTGTGTTTGTGGAATAAGTTTTCGATATCTGTTATGTGTCGAGTGAGACGCACAGAAGAATTGTTTGCTTACGACTTCACTTTATTAACTGACTCATTACTTCTTATAGACTAACAATGAGATGCGATTAATAACTAAGATAATTCTTAAGGTGAGTATATATAATTGGAGGTGAGTTATGTTTAGTTTGTCATTCACAATGATGATACCTTTTAATTACTTTTACGTTTTGATTTGATTTCTTATACTTATAGAAATAAAAATTAACATTTGATATTCGAATTCAAAAATATGTGTTTCATACATTCGGTTAAATGAAATATAACTTATTTTACACATACGCCATACCTGTGTATGACATAAATATTGTAACGAATTTACCTGCAAATCCTCTTATTTGCCCTTTTGCTAAGTTCGATCACTAAACTGTTGAAAAAATAACTCCAATATTGAATAATGGAAAAATGGCCTTTATTAAAGTACTTCACAATACTTTGCAACTAGCTTGCTTAACAACCAAACTGATTGATAGCTCAAATGAAACTCACTCTTCGCCTCTACTGTCGCGCCTTTTATACTTTTTGATTTCTCATTGCATACTTCCAGGCTTTTCCATTTCAGAACTTACTAATTAGTTTCAGCTACAAAATCGCCAGCCACAAGCGTGTGAATTGAGAGGGTACAATTGTGCTATGAAATGAATAGCCCTGATGTAGATACATAATGATTGAATTATTGATGTGAATTCCCGTCACTGCTTAGCATCGGCCTGGAGATGGCAGTACCCCTTAGTGTTGCTAATATTCGTAACAATATAAAAAAAGATTATTTAGAAACTTTCCCATCCTTATCTCTAGGTCTCAGTGTTCTAGTGTTTACATTATTTTTATGATTTTCGACTTCATTGTTCAGCGTATCTCTTTCCTCCCCATTTGTGATACTTTCATTTTCTTCGATGCTATTCTCTACTAAAGTGTTATGATTTTCACTAACTTCTAAATTATCATGTGAGCTTTGCAATGATTCGGCTGATGCACCCAGTGTATTTTCTATTGATTGCATTTGCGTATGGTTTGAACTATTAATTCCTACGCCTGGTCTCATTTGATCAGTGTGTCGCTTAATTACTCTGTTATTTGGTAATGTGCAATAATACGAACGTGGACCAATTTGATTCTTAACAACTGCAGCGGACCAAACCTCTTTGTTAAGATTAGAATAATCCCGTACAAAAACATGTTGACCTTTTTTGAAAGTAACAGAACGTTTAACCTTGTAGTTAACAATAGTTTTATTTTGTTTTTCACAAATTTACGCGAATGAGAGGAGGTTTAATAAGATCAAAACGAGTTCTAATAGATCTTCCAAGGAATGTGTTTTGCATTTCGATAGTTCATCAAAAATCTATTCACGACAACATCAAAAATTTCATTATTTTCAGAATTAAAATTTGCTAAGATTGATTTTTTTAGAGTTTTGACAAAGTTCTCGGCTTGTCCATTGGTAGATGGGTGACCTGGAGCTGTTAAAACATGATTTATTTTGTTTCGTTTTGTAAAGTCGTTAAAATCAATCGACACAAATTGTCTGCCGTTGTCACTTGCAATGGTGGTGGGAATGCCAAAACGACAGAAAAGTGCTCTTAGCTTGGTAATCACGAAGTTGGTTGTGATGTCCTTTGTTCTAAAAACTTCAACCCACTTCGAATAGGCGTCAATAATTATGAAAAGATAATGTCCTTTAATCGGACCAGCAAAATCCATGTGTAATCTTCGCCAATTAGAATCTGGTAATTGCCATGGTATAAGAGTACTCTTCTCTGGAGACGGTGAAAGTTTTTGGCAATGAATGCAGGATTTGATTCACTTTTCAATATCATTATCTATCTTGGGCCATCAAACAAACGACCTGGCCAATTTTGTCTTCACTATTCCTAAGTGAGAATCATGTAATGATTGGAGCACATATTTCCTAAGTTTTTGTGGAATTATTACTCTATAGCCCCACAGAATGCAGCCCTGGTCTACTGTAAGCTCAACCTCTTTGTTGGTGTACCCTTTAAAAATTTCATCCTTTAGTTCCCTCACTAAACCTTTTTGCATAGATTCCTGCACTTTGGATAGAATTGGGTCACGCCTTGTTTCACGAGCAATGTCTTTAAAATCAAGACTAAGAATATTGGATTTTTCAACTAGGTTGACGAAACTGCATTCATTATCAGATGTCTCTCGCACAGTCTGCTGTGGCGACAAATGATCCGCAGTATTCAATTGTCCTTTTACGTATTCTATTCTGTAGTTGAATCCCGACAGTACGAACTCCCATCTTTGTACTCTAGCAGCTGCAAGAACTGGTAAACCTTTATTTTCGTTAAATATTGAAATCAGTGGCTTATGATCTGTTTTCAATATAAAAAAAATTCCCAATAAATAATTTTTCAATTTTGTGACCGAAAAAACGCTCGCCAGTGCTTCTTTTTCAAGCGTGCTATAATTTTGTTCAGCTATTGATAAAGCTCTGGATAAGAAGGCAATTGGCTTTGAGTTGTCCGATAAGGAATGAGACAAAATACCGGATATTGCATTGTTAGATGCATCCGTTGTAAGTATGATCGGTATCTTTGGCATAAAGTGTACCAAAACTTGGTCTGACGTCACATCTTTTTTTATCGTTTCATAGGCCTCCTGGCAACTTTTAGACCAATGGAAAGTTACATTTTTTTGCAATAGTTTATATTAAGGGATCATCTTTTCAGCAAAATGGTTAATAAGCTTAGAGTAGTAGTTGACCATACCTATAAATGCCCTAAGCTCTGATACATTACTAGCGACAGGTGCATGTAATACCGGCTCTATTCTATCTTTATTTTTGCTAAGACCAAATTTGTTGATTGTAAAACCTAAATACGTAATTTTGGATTTGAAAAACTCACATTTGTTATTGTTCAACTTAAGCCCTGCTTCCATCAGTTTACACAGCACTGCCTTCAAGTTCCGAATGTGTTGTTGCATGTCTTTGCCTGACACGGTTATATCATCTTGATACACAACTACAAATCGAATGCTCTTTAGTAAATTTTCCATAGTTTTCTGGAATATGCCTGCTGCCGGTTTTATGCCGAAAGATAAGCGCGTCATTTTGAATGTGCCTATGTGCGTTGACCAAGTGCATAATTTTTGTGATTCTTCGTCAAGAATCAACTGATTATAAGCGTTGCACAAGTCCAATTTAGAAAAGATTTCACCACCCTGAAGTGATGCGAAAATTTCATCAATTATAGGTAGAGGATACTTAAAATCGGATAGATGTTTATTAATTGTGATAGATTCTGATCTCGCCATTTGGTTTCAGTATGGGAACAAGAGGAGTACCCCATTCCGCATGGTCAATTGGTACTAAAACTCCTGTCGCAACTAATTCGTTTAAGTTCTTCTCAATTTTGTTTTTCCATGCAAGAGGAACTGGACGTGGTTTGAAAAATATGGGCTTTGCGTCACTATCTACAGCTAAAGAAATTTTACTCAACTTATAAGCGCCCAGACCATTGTCAAAAACTTCAAAAAATTCATTTTTTAATTCCTCAGCGCTTGTGGAAGATCGATTAGGGTTACCGATAGAATTCACTTGCACTAGTTCAAAACTAAATTTTCTCAAAAAATTTCTGACAAGTAAAGCGGTATTATTGTTATTAGTAACTATTAATTTTACTTTCTTTTTGACACCATTGCATTCTTTCTTTTAATAGTATTCTCCTTGTACTTTAATTCGGTTGCCATTATAATCAATAAAAGGGCCATTATAAGGATTAAGTCTTACGTTCTTATTAATTTTATTTAAACAATGTCTAGAAACCAAACTACATGGTGAACCCGAATCGCATAATATGTCCATAGAAACTCCGCCTATTTTGAACGATACACTGTACATTTTAGCTGAATCATCACACTTGCTTTGGTTGATACTGTAAATAGAAAAATTATGCGAATTGTTAGTATTAAATTCGTCGCCTGAATTATCAGATTCTGATACGTAATTAACTACTTTTCCACTTGTTTTGCAAATTGATGCTAAGGCCCCGATTCTAGTGTGGTAACAACATTCTTCACCACGGTAACGAAATCATGTGGAAACTTGTACATCCTTTTGTTATTCTATCCACGAAAGTAGCCGGATAATTTGTTACCCACAAAAGTAGGTGGTTACATCGAAATAACCACACAACAGCTGTTGTTTAGAAAAAGGCAAAACTGAAAAATAAAGAATTGTAAGCGCAAATAAGTAAAGATAATAGTAAACAAGTGTTGCCTCTTGCTATATATTATATATTTGTTTACATTATGTACTTTCATAGAATAAATTACAATATAGCTATGTATGTAAAATCTTATGCATGTATGTACATATATACACATCGTCTCGTTTATTCGTTAACCTCGTATCTACGAGTGACACATTTTCGGTAAAGCCATGGCGGAACCATACAAGGTGGCAGCATGGTGACATACCTACAAACATAAATAAAAATTCCATGTACTTTGTGTTTGTAAATTCGATAGACGAATGTTAAAATCGTACTGCGCCGGAAGTTGATGTATCGAATCAAATAAAAAAGTTTATATTCAGCTGTCGCATGCTGTCACTTTGTATCGTTCCGCCATGGGTGAAGCGAAGAAAACCAACTTTTAAATTTCACCACAGACATTGGTGAGTTTTTCGGTGATGACAGCGTTACAACTTTGGCCAGAATTGCGAATAAAAGAACTGGTAACGATTTTCGGTTACATATGTGTCCAATTTTGCCGCACTTATGACATTTGCTATTCTTGTATCGACATTCGTTAGTTGTGTGATTTCGCCACACACAGTGATTGCAAGCCTTTGCGTATTTTGTTGCTGTATTGTGAGTTCCTTTCTTCTTTTTACGATCATGTTTGTTGTCTTGATTTGAAGTGTCAGAAGTAGAGCTTTTAGATTTGTTGTTACTCTTGCCACTTTTGGTGTAATTCACTTGCAAGTTGTGCTCATGCTTTGTCGATGACAGTTTCATCTCCATAATGAGAGCTTTTCGGAGTGCTTGGTCAATGCATATGTTCTCATCTTCTTCGCACATACGTTCAAATATTCCGCTGTGAAGACCCATTATGAAGCGATCCATTACGAAGGCTGACAAGTTGTCACCAAATTTGCATGTTAGCGCGAGTTTTTTTACTCGTGCATGCCATTGCGATACCGTTTCACCTTCAGCCTGTGTTGCTGAGTGAAAATTCTTACGCACGCGGAAAACAATGGACGGTGGAGTGTAATGAACTTTGAGTATGTCACTTACCTCCTTATACGTTTTTGATACCGGTGCACCTGGGCTGCAAAGGTTGTGCAAAACCTCATATGGTGTTGGGCCTATGGCTTTTAATAGAGTAGCCTTTTTTGCATTCTCTTCTGTGCAATTTATTTCCCCAAAATTAATTTCTAACTTTTCTTTCCACAATATCCATGATTCCGTTTGTGGAGAAAATTGCTCCACATTATTTGGATGGTATATCGTTACTGTATTTTGAGGTTCGTTGGGCATTATAGTGAAGTTTATGATACATTTCGTTCAGCTCTGTAATTACAGTTGCTGCACTATACACTATCAATTTCTTTTGTATGTACAAAAGAAGAGAAAAAAAATAAATTTTATTTTTCCTTTTTTCTTCGTCACCAATATGTTATGTACCGAGTGAGACGCACCGAAGAGTTGTTTGCTTACGACTTCAGTTTATTGACTGACTCATTACTTCTTATAGACTAAAGCCCCCATTACTGATACTTAGCATAGACTTGACTTGACTTGGCGTAAACTTGGCAACTTAGCCACGATTATACTCCACTTGGCGCATAAAATCTGGCATCATAATCAGCGTTGAAATTTATTTTTAAATAAATGTCAATTTGTATGAGAAAATGTCAAAATGAAATGGAAACAAACAAATGGCATCTCAAAATGTAAACGTCACTTAGAACTTGCATAGAAAATCAAAATTCAACAGACTTCTAAGTCAAGTTAAGTTTTGAGTAATCAGTAACATGCAATGTTCATTTAACAGAACTGTAAGTGACAGTTCGCAAGCCAAGTCTATGCTAAGTATCAGTAATGGAGCCTTAACAATGAGATTCGATTAATAACTAAGATAATTCTTAAGGTGAGTATATATAATTGGAGGTGAGTTATGTTTAGTTTGTCATTCACAATGACGATACCTAACAAATTCCGAGGTACTTTAAATTGTCGATTCTCGAAATAAAGCTGCCCCCCAGATAAGTTCCTTTCAAATCATTCAAACTGGGTATATTTTTATAATTGTTGAATATTATAAAGTTAGTTTTAGATAGATTAATTTTTAATAAATTATGCTGAAACCATTGTGAAATTAACTTAAATCTCTTTGCATATTAGCCAAGAGGTCATCGAGGCTATCAGTAGCATACAAAAAGGTCCCGTCATCGGCATAGAATTGCGGAATTCCATTCAAGTCAAGTTTAAATATGTTGTTTATATATACTTTAGATATGGTAAAATGGTTTTAATGAATATCGTGGGAAATTCTTACAGTGTGTGGTATGGAAATGACCTCTACACAACTTTTAAAATTTATAATGTCGCGACCGCTACGCTCTTAACATTTCTTTGCGCAAGTGGCCCAGCATCCGAACTATTGTAAAAAATCTTATTTATAGTGAGATTTGTTTCAAATTAATTATTTAAGCATCCTTTCAAAGAGAAGAATATAATATATGTATATAAAAACGTATAAAAAACCTGTTGGAAACTTTATAGCTCGACCAAAACGATTTAAAAAATTATAGCTAGATTTCGTAGCTGGTTTGAAATCGGGTTGTAGTTCCTTTTGTGAACCCAGATCTGAGATATAGAACAAAATGTGGACCACGATGATCCCAGACAGTTACTTCACAATATGCACCGAAAGAAAATAAGCTAGTACAATCAACAAATCAGGTTTGTTGTCGTTGAATTTAAAAAACTCAAAATTTTAAACGTTGTCCCGTATCGTATCTTCCGTGATCGAGATAGTAGTTTCGTAATATTGCTTTATTTGGTATCGTGTTATACGTAAACGAATAAGGAGAATCGTAATTTGGTATTGTGAGATCTGTGAACTTACTAAAAAGTTATCAAAGTCGAAAAATTTTAGTAGTGTGAACATTTTTTGTAAATATGATAGCTTTGTTAAAAAATATATACAGGAAATAAAGGAAGACCACTATAGCAAATCCTTCATTAATATTCGATGGGATATATCTATCATGACGACGTAAGTCCCATACGCATGACTCATGTCACCGGTTTATTGTTCACGCTATCAATATTTCTATTACATTTCGTTGTCAAATCTATTACACTCTGTCACAAATTACGTTACTATAGTGAACGTATGTGGCAATACCACTAATGCCGCTCATACGATCAGTAACGTAAACATGATACGGGCCCTGGTTTGAAATCAAAACCCAAATCAGTACACTCTCTGCTATGAAAATTTACTAAGTTTGATTTTTAAACCAAATTAGTTTTCGTCATATATGAAGTCCAAAAAAAGTTTTGAATTTAGGCTTAAAGTTTTAGCCGTGTTAAGAAGAGCTAAATTGCGCATACGGTCAGTGATGCGCGTCCGTTGATATCGCTCTCGACCATATCGCCCACACGAACAATAAACGGCATAGACCGTCTTAAATAAGTAAAAAATTGAGAAAAGTGCCAAACGTCGTCGCGCCTATGTCTATGAAAAGATATCTGTGTATTTGGTCAACCTCAAAATGCATTTTAGATCTACGCCCTTATTAATTTTCTTTTATACCCTGCAGCGAATCACTATAGTTGTGAACTAGCGCAGAACGATTGCGTTAAGAGACAGTACTAGTTCTAGTTCTGTCGCCTCGTAGGGCTTCCAATTGCGGTATTTTCGGACGCGTTCTTATCTTATCCTGTAGCTGGTGGTTCTGAAAAAGTTTTCTTTTTGTAGCATCGAATATGGGAAACAAAGATGCAAAGCGACAGATTCGTACTACAAATTTAAGGTCTATCTCCAAACTGCTGTCAATCGGGATTTAGGGATTGGGATTGGCTTTTTCCGTCTAACTCTGCCCTTGCCCCTCCACACTTTTTCCTAATCTTTGTATTCACTCCTCCCTCCGTATTTTTCGCTTCATATATCTCCATCTTCGTCTCATTCTATCTCTTTCTCAGTCTCCTTCTCTCTTTTTTCTTCTCTCAAGTTTTTCTCATTCTTCTTTATATCTTATTGCCAGTCCCAGAGGGTGGTATGTATTTTTTTCCAGTCCCACTCCGAGTCTCAGTCTCAGTCACAGTCCTAATCCCAGTCCCAGTCCGTCTCTGGTCTACTTCCCGGAAAAAAGCATCGTAAATACTAATACAGGCAAATTTATATACCAAATGTCATGTTTTGGCCTATATCTCGAGGCCCTAGTCACCAATAGGTATGAAAACTACCCTGTAGTAAAGCACTCATCAACAGTTTTCATTTGATATCCATATTGTATGAACATTGTCTCAGGGTATTCGGGTCCACGTTTTGGCCTATATCTCGAGACCCAAGACACCCAGCGGTATAAAAAATCATCTGCAGTAAAGTACACATCAACAGCTTCAATTTGATATCCATAATGTAAAACCGCATCCTAGTATTACCCTGATCCACGTTTTGGCCTATATCTCGAGACCCTAGTCACCAATAGGTATGAAAACTACCCTGTACTAAAGCACTCATCAAGAGCTTTTATTTCCATATTGTATAAACATCTTCTAGGGGTGCACGGGTCCACGTTTTGGCCTATATGTCGAGACCCTAGTCACCCAGGGGTACGAAAAAAGTACTCATAAACAGCTTCCATTTGATATCGATATTGTACAAACACTTCCTATAGTAACCCGGGTCCATGTTTTGGCCTATATCTCGAGACCCTAGTCACCCGGTATCAAAGTACTCATTTCATAATAATCAATTTTCATAATAATCGGTCCAATAGTTTTTGATTTAATCGATGACGTACATACAAACATTCATTTTTATATTTATTTATTATTATTAAAAGCAATTTCAAATTTTTTTTTTCTTTATTGACAACAAAGTTTAAAATTATTACAATATTTCTCAAAAAAAGCGAAGTTGGGAAGTTTTTGCGAGAGAAAATAGCTTATTTCTATTTTACTCTATTTGGTATCAATTGTTATGAGAGGTTACAATGAAAGACAACAGTAAGGAAATAATAATAATTAAAATTTAATTAAAACTAAAATTCAGCTTAATAATTTAATATTATATGAGTATAATTAAAAATATAGTGTAGAACGTACTTTGCATCTAGATATTAAAGTCAAAATTTGTAAGAAGTAGCCGTTTGACCTCGAATTTAAAGTATTGCACATTTCTTGCATTTTTAACTACAACTGGAAGTTTAACACCATAATGTCTTAGTGATTTTGCACATCTTTCCGTTCGAAAGATACGTGGTTTCATATTTATTCTAACTCTAAGTATATATTCTGGGGTTGATTCTTCTGGAATGTCTAAATTATGCTTTATTAAGTTATTTTTAATTTTATAAAATAATATTAAAGTTTGAAGGATGGAGTTCTTGCGTACATCAAGCCTGTCTTGGTTTAGCATTTCACTTGCTGTCCTTAGCGGCAGATTTGAAATGTTCTTTATTATTTTATTTGAATTCTTTGTATTTCATTTGTTAGCTGTTCGGAACAAGTGTTCCAAATTGGATTTAAATAATTAATATGCGACATGACCAAGGCTTTGATCAGAAGCCACTTCTGTGTTAGTGGAATAAGTTTTCTATATCTGTTATGTGTCGAGTGAGACGCACAGAAGAATTGTTTGCTTACGACTTCACTTTATTAACTGACTCATTACTTCTTATAGACTAACAATGAGATGCGATTAATAACTAAGATAATTCTTAAGGTGAGTATATATAATTGGAGGTGAGTTATGTTTAGTTTGTCATTCACAATGATGATACCTTTTAATTAATTTTACGTTTTGATTTGATTTCTTATACTTATAGAAATAAAAATTAACATTTGATATTCGAATTCAAAAATATGTGTTTCATACATTCGGTTAAATGAAATATAACTTATTTTACATATACGCCATACCTGTGTATGATATAAATATTGTAACGAATTTACCTGCAAATCCTCTTATTTGCCCTTTTGCTAAGTTCGATCACTAAACTGTTGAAAAAATAACTCCAATATTGAATAATGGAAAAATGGCCTTTATTAAAGTACTTCACAATACTTTGCAACTAGCTTGCTTAACAACCAAACTGATTGATAGCTCAAATGAAACTCACTCTTCGCCTCTACTGTCGCGCCTTTTATACTTTTTGATTTCTCATTGCATACTTCCAGGCTTTTCCATTCCAGAACTTACTAGTTAGTTTCAGCTACAAAATCGCCAGCCACAACTACGTTTATAACTTCTCATTTGAGTAATACTTGCACAAATTATTGCCCTCTCTTGTGACAACTGAGATAAGATATATGCATGTGTTTGTGCATTGCTTCTCCGCTGCTCGTATACTTACATATGTGTAGACGCAATTATTGATTCGGTTATGTAAATCAGGGCTATTAAAAACTGAAATTGCACCTGTATTAGTGAGAGCGCAATCGTAGCGATGATCGTGCGGTTGAATTGATTTTTCATTTAGTCGCTTACCAGCAAGCAACGAGCTAACAACAAGCATATGTATCGCGCATAATTTTTCATACATATTTTGATACCGATCAGCCGATACCCACCACCGATGTTGCTACGCCAAGTGCCAAGCGACGACTAACTCAATTAACGACGACAGAGCGAATCATATGCGTGTGAATTGAGAGGGTACAATTGTGCTATGAAATGAATAGCCCTGATATAGATACTTAATGATTGAATTATTGATGTGAATTCACGTCACTGCTTAGCATCGGCCTGGAGATGGCAGTACCCCTTAATGTTGCTAATATTCGTAACAATATAAAAAAAGATTATTTAGAAACTTTCCCATCCTTATCTCTAGGTCTCAGTGTTCTAGTGTTTACATTATTTTTATGATTTTCGACTTCATTGTTCAGCGTATCTCTTTTCTCCCCATTTGTGATACTTTCATTTTCTTCGATGCTATTCTCTACTAAAGTGTTATGATTTTCACTAACTTCTAAATTATCATGTGAGCTTTGCAATGATTCGGCTGATGCACCCAGTGTATTTTCTATTAATTGCATTTGCGTATGGTTTGAACTATTAATTCTTACGCCTGGTCTCATTTGATCAGTGTGTCGCTTAATTACTCTGTTATTTGGTAATGTGCAATAATACGAACGTGGACCAATTTGATTCTTAACAACTGCAGCGGACCAAACCTCTTTGTTAAGATTAGAATAATCCCGTACAAAAACATGTTGACCTTTTTTGAAAGTAACAGAACGTTTAACCTTGTAGTTAACAATAGTTTTATTTTGTTTTTCACAAATTTAACGCGAATGAGAGGAGGTTTAATAAGATCAAAACGAGTTCTAATAGATCTTCCAAGGAATGTGTTTTGCATTTCGATAGTTCATCAAAAATCTATTCACGACAACATCAAAAATTTCATTATTTTCAGAATTAAAATTTGCTAAGATTGATTTATTTAGAGTTTTGACAAAGTTCTCGGCTTGTCCATTGGTAGATGGGTGACCTGGAGCTGTTAAAACATGATTTATTTTGTTTCGTTTTGTAAAGTCGTTAAAATCAATCGACACAAATTGTCTGCCGTTGTCACTTGCAATGGTGGTGGGAATGCCAAAACGACAGAAAAGTTCTCTTAGCTTGGTAATCACGAAGTTGGTTGTGATGTCCTTTGTTCTAAAAACTTCAACCCACTTCGAATAGGCGTCAATAATTATGAAAAGATAATGTCCTTTAATCGGACCAGCAAAATCCATGTGTAATCTTCGCCAATTAGAATCTGGTAATTGCCATGGTATAAGAGTACTCTTCTCTGGAGACGGTGAAAGTTTTTGGCAACGAATGCAGGATTTGATTCACTTTTCAATATCATTATCTATCTTGGGCCATCAAACAAACGACCTGGCCAATTTTGTCTTCACTATTCCTAAGTGAGAATCATGTAATGATTGGAGCACATATTTCCTAAGTTTTTGTGGAATTATTACTCTATAGCCCCACAGAATGCAGCCCTGGTCTACTGTAAGCTCAACCTCTTTGTTGGTGTACCCTTTAAAAATTTCATCCTTTAGTTCCCTCACTAAACCTTTTTGCATAGATTCCTGCACTTTGGATAGAATTGGGTCACGCCTTGTTTCACGAGCAATGTCTTTAAAATCAAGACTAAGAATATTGGATTTTTCAACTAGGTTGACGAAACTGCATTCATTATCAGATGTCTCTCGCACAGTCTGCTGTGGCGACAAATGATCCGCAGTATTCAATTGTCCTTTTACGTATTCTATTCTGTAGTTGAATCCCGACAGTACGAACTCCCATCTTTGTACTCTAGCAGCTGCAAGAACTGGTAAACCTTTATTTTCGTTAAATATTGAAATCAGTGGCTTATGATCTGTTTTCAATATAAAAAAAATTCCCAATAAATAATTTTTCAATTTTGTGACCGAAAAAACGATCGTCAGTGCTTCTTTTTCAAGCGTGCTATAATTTTGTTCAGCTATTGATAAAGCTCTGGATAAGAAGGCAATTGGCTTTGAGTTGTCCGATAAGGAATGAGACAAAATACCGGATATTGCATTGTTAGATGCATCCGTTGTAAGTATGATCGGTATCTTTGGCATAAAGTGTACCAAAACTTGGTCTGACGTCACATCTTTTTTTATCGTTTCATAGGCCTCCTGGCAACTTTTAGACCAATGGAAAGTTACATTTTTTTGCAATAGTTTATATTAAGGGATCATCTTTTCAGCAAAATGGTTAATAAGCTTAGAGTAGTAGTTGACCATACCTATAAATGCCCTAAGCTCTGATACATTACTAGCGACAGGTGCATGTAATACCGGCTCTATTCTATCTTTATTTTTGCTAAGACCAAATTTGTTGATTGTAAAACCTAAATACGTAATTTTGGATTTGAAAAACTCACATTTGTTATTGTTCAACTTAAGCCCTGCTTCCATCAGTTTACACAGCACTGCCTTCAAGTTCCGATTGTGTTGTTGCATGTCTTTGCCTGACACGGTTATATCATCTTGATACACAACTACAAATCGAATGCTCTTTAGTAAATTTTCCGTAGTTTTCTGGAATATGCCTGCTGCCGGTTTTATGCCGAAAGATAAGCGCGTTATTTTGAATGTGCCTATGTGCGTTGACCAAGTGCATAATTTTTGTGATTCTTCGTCAAGAATCAACTGATTATAAGCGTTGCACAAGTCCAATTTAGAAAAGATTTCACCACCCTGAAGTGATGCGAAAATTTCATCAATTATAGGTAGAGAATACTTAAAATCGGATAGATGTTTATTAATTGTGATAGATTCTGATCTCGCCATTTGGTTTCAGTATGGGAACAAGAGGAGTACCCCATTCCGCATGGTCAATTGGTACTAAAACTCCTGTCGCAACTAATTCGTTTAAGTTCTTCTCAATTTTGTTTTTCCATGCAAGAGGAACTGGACGTGGTTTGAAAAATATGGGCTTTGCGTCACTATCTACAGCTAAAGAAATTTTACTCAACTTATAAGCGCCCAGACCATTGTCAAAAACTTCAAAAAATTCATTTTTTAATTCCTCAGCGCTTGTGGAAGATCGATTAGGGGTACCGATAGAATTCACTTGCACTAGTTCAAAACTAAATTTTCTCAAAACATTTCTGACAAGTAAAGCGGTATTATTGTTATTAGTAACTATTAATTTTACTTTCTTTTTGACACCATTGCATTCTTTCTTTTAATAGTATTCTCCTTGTACTTTAATTCGGTTGCCATTATAATCAATAAAAGGGCCATTATAAGGATTAAGTCTTACGTTCTTATTAATTTTATTTAAACAATGTCTAGAAACCAAACTACATGGTGAACCCGAATCGCATAATATGTCCATAGAAACTCCGCCTATTTTGACCGATACACTGTACATTTTAGCTGAATCATCACACTTGCTTTGGTTGATACTGTAAATAGAACAAGTAAGGAAGGCTAAGTTCGGGTGTAACCGAACATTACATACTCAGTTGAGAGCTATGGAGACAAAATAAGGAAATCACCATGTAGGAAAATGAACCTAGGGTAACCCTGGAATGTGGTTGTATGACATGTGTATCAAATGGAAGGTATTAAAGAGTATTTTAAGAGAGAGTAGGCCATAGTTCTATGGATGGACGCCATTTAGGGATATCGCCATAAAGGTGGACCAGGGCTGACTCTAGAATTTGTTTGTACGATATGGGTATCAAATGAAAGGTGTTACTGAGCATTTTAAGAGGGAGTGGGTCTTAGGTCTATCGGTGGACGCCTTTTCGAGATATCGCCATTAAGGTGGACCAGGGGTGACTCCAGAATGTGTTTGTACGATATGGGTATCAAATGAAAGGTGGTAATGAGTATTTTAAAAGGGAGTGGGCTTTAGTTCTATAGGTGAACGCCTTTTCCATAAATCGCCATAAAGGTGGACCAGGGGTGACTCTAGAATATGTTTGTACGATATGGGTATCAAATGAAAGCTGTTAATGAGTATTTTGGAAGGAGTGATCCTTAGTTCCATAGGTGGACGCCGTTTCGAGATATCGCCATAAAGGTGGACCAGGGGTGTCTCTAGAATGTGTTTGTACGATATGGGAATCAAATGAAAGGTGTTACTGAGCATTTTAAGAGGGAGTGGGCATTAGGTCTATAGGTGGACGCCTTTTCGAGATATCGCCATTAGGGTGGGCCAGGGGTGACTCTAGAATGTGTTTGTATGATATGGGTATCAAATGAAAGATGGTAATGAGTATTTTAAAAGGGAGTAATCCTTAGTTCTATAGGTGGACGCCTTATCGAGATATCGCCATAAAGGTGGACCAAGGGTGACTCTAGAATGTTTGTACGATATGGGTATCAAACGAAAGGTGTTACTGAGCATTTTAAGAGGGAGTGGGCATGAGGTCTATAGGTGGCCGCCTTTTCGAGATATCGTCATTAGGGTGGGCCAGTGGTGACTCTAGAATGTGTTTGTACGATATGGGTATCAAACGAAAGGTGTTACTGAGCATTTTAAGAGGGAGTGGGCATTAGGTCTATAGGTGGACGCCTTTTCGAGATATCGCCATTAGTGTGGGCCAGGGGTGACTCTAGAATGTTTGTACGATATGGGTATCAAACGAAAGGTGTTACTGAGCATTTTAAGAGAGAGTGGGCATTAGGTCTATAGGTGGACGCCTTTTCGAGATATCGCCATTAGGGTGGGCCAGGGTGACTCTAGAATGTGTTTGTACGATATGGGTATCAAATGTAAGGTGGTAATGAGTATTTTAAAAGGGAGTAATCCTTAGTTCTATAGGTGGACGCCTTTTCGAGATATCGCCATAAAGGTGGACCAAGGGTGACTCTAGAATGTTTGTACGATATGGGTATCAAAAGAAAGGTGTTACTGAGCATTTTAAGAGGGAGTGGGCATGAGGTCTATAGGTGGCCGCCTTTTCGAGATATCGCCATTAGGGTGGGCCAGGGTGACTCTAGAATGTGTTTGTACGATATGGGTATCAAACGAAAGGTGTTACTGAGCATTTTAAGAGGGAGTGGGCATTAGGTCTATAGGTGGACGCCTTTTCGAGATATCGCCATTAGGGTGGGCCAGAAGTGACTCTAGAATGTTTGTACGATATGGGTATCAAACGAAATGTGTTACTGAGCATTTTAAGAGGTAGGGGGCATTAGGTCTATAGGTGGACGCCTTTTCGAGATATCGCCAATAGGGTGGGCCAGGGGTGACTCTAGAATGTTTGTACGAAATGGGTATCAAGCGAAAGGTGTTACTGAGCATTTTAAGAGGGAGTGGCCATTAGGCCTATAGGTGGACGCCTTTTCGAGATATCGCCATTAGGGTGGGCCAGGGGTGACTCTAGAATGTGTTTGTACGATATCGATATCAAATTAAAGGTATTAATGAGGGTTTTAAAAGCGAGTGGCCCTTAGATGTATATGTGAAGGCGTTCTCGCGATATCAACCAAAATGTGGATCAGGTGATCCAGAAAATCATCTGTCGGGTACTGCTAATTTATTTATATATGCAATACCACTAACAGTATTCCTGCCAAGATTCCAAGGGCTGTTGATTTCACCTTGTAGAACTTATTCATTTTCTTCTACTTAATATGGTAGGTGTCACACCCATTTTACAAAATTTTTTCCAAAGTTATATTTTGCGTCAATAAACCAATCCAGTTACCATGTTTCATCCCTTTTTTCGTATTTGGTATAGAATTATGGCATTTTTTTCATTTTTCGTAATTTTCGATATCGATAAAGTGGGCGTGGTTATGGTCGGATGTCGGCCATTTTTTATACCAAGATAAAGTGAGTTTAGATAAGTAGGTGGGCTAAGTTTAGTAAAGATATATCGGTTTTTGCTCAAGTTATTGTGTTAACGGCGGAGCGGAAGGACAGACGGTGGGCTGTGTATAAAAACTGGGCGTGGCTTCCACCGATTTCGCCCATTTTCACAGAGAACAGTTACCGTCATAGAATCTATGCCCCTACCAAATTTAAGAAGGATTCGTAAATTTTTGTTCGACTTATGGCATTAAAAGTATTCTACACAAACTAAATGAAAATGGGCGGAGCCACGCCCATTTTGAAATCTTCTTTTATTTTTGTATTTTGTTGCATCATATCATTACAGGAGTTGAATTTTGAATTAATTTACTTATATACAGTAAAGATATTAAATTTTTTGTTAAAATTTGAATTAAAAAAAAATTTTTTTTAAAAAGTGGGCGTGTTCTTCATCCAATTTTGCTAATTTTTATTTAACACATATATAGTAATAGTAGTAGCGTTCCTGCCAAATGTCATCATGATATCTTCAACGACTGCCAAATTACAGCTTGCAAAACTTTTAAATTACCTTCTTGTAAAAGTGGGCGGTGCCACGCCCATTGTCCAAAATCTTACTAATTTTCTATTCTGCGTCATAACGTCAACCCATCTACCAAGTTTCATCGCTTTAACCGTCTTTGGCAATGAATTATCGCATTTTTTCAGTTTTTCGAAATTTTCGATATCGAAAAAGTGGGCGTGGTTATTGTCCGATATCGTTCATTTTAAATAGCGATCTGAGATGAGTGCCCAGGAATCTACATACCAAATTTCATCAAGATATCTCAAAATTTACTCAAGTTATCGTGTTAACGGACGGACGGACGGACGGACGGACATGGCTCAATTAAATTTTTTTTCGATCCTGATTATTTTGATATATGGAAGTCTATAACTATCTCGATTCCTTTATATATGTACAACCAACCGTTATCCAATCAAACTTAATATACTCTGTGAGCTCTGCTCAACTGAGTATAAAAATTATGCGAATTGTTAGTATTAAATTCGTCGCCTGAATTATCAGATTCTGATACGTAATTAACTACTTTTCCACTTGTTTTGCAAATTGATGCTAAGGCCCCGATTCTAGTGTGGTAACAACATTCTTCACCACGGTAACGAAATCATGTGGAAACTTGTACATCCTTTTGTTATTCTATCCACGAAAGTAGCCGGATAATTTGTTACCCACAAAAGTAGGTGGTTACATCGAAATAACCACACAACAGCTGTTGTTTAGAAAAAGGCAAAACTGAAAAATAAAGAATTGTAAGCGCAAATAAGTAAAGATAATAGTAAACAAGTGTTGCCTCTTGCTATATATTATATATTTGTTTACATTATGTACTTTCATAGAATAAATTACAATATAGCTATGTATGTAAAATCTTATGCATGTATGTACATATATACACATCGTCTCGTTTATTCGTTAACCTCGTATCTACGAGTGACACATTTTCGGTAAAGCCATGGCGGAACCATACAAGGTGGCAGCATGGTGACATACCTACAAACATAAATAAAAATTCCATGTACTTTGTGTTTGTAAATTCGATAGACGAATGTTAAAATCGTACTGCGCCGGAAGTTGATGTATCGAATCAAATAAAAAAGTTTATATTCAGCTGTCGCATGCTGTCACTTTGTATCGTTCCGCCATGGGTGAAGCGAAGAAAACCAACTTTTAAATTTCACCACAGACATTGGTGAGTTTTTCGGTGATGACAGCGTTACAACTTTGGCCAGAATTGCGAATAAAAGAACTGGTAACGATTTTCGGTTACATATGTGTCCAATTTTGCAGCACTTATGACATTTGCTATTCTTGTATCGACATTCGTTAGTTGTGTGATTTCGCCACACACAGTGATTGCAAGCCTTTGCGTATTTTGTTGCTGTATTGTGAGTTCCTTTCTTCTTTTTACGATCATGTTTGTTGTCTTGATTTGAAGTGTCAGAAGTAGAGCTTTTAGATTTGTTGTTACTCTTGCCACTTTTGGTGTAATTCACTTGGAAGTTGTGCTCATGCTTTGTCGATGACAGTTTCATCTCCATAATGAGAGCTTTTCGGAGTGCTTGGTCAATGCATATGTTCTCATCTTCTTCGCACATACGTTCAAATATTCCGCTGTGAAGACCCATTATGAAGCGATCCATTACGAAGGCTGACAAGTTGTCACCAAATTTGCATGTTAGCGCGAGTTTTTTTACTCGTGCATGCCATTGCGATACCGTTTCACCTTCAGCCTGTGTTGCTGAGTGAAAATCCTTACGCACGCGGAAAACAATGGACGGTGGAGTGTAATGAACTTTGAGTATGTCACTTACCTCCTTATACGTTTTTGATACCGGTGCACCTGGGCTGCAAAGGTTGTGCAAAACCTCATATGGTGTTGGGCCTATGGCTTTTAATAGAGTAGCCTTTTTTGCATTCAATTCTGTGCAATTTATTTTCCCAAAATTAATTTCTAACTTTTCTTTCCACAATATCCATGATTCCGTTTGTGGAGAAAATTGCTCCACATTATTTGGATGGTATATCGTTACTGTATTTTGAGGTTCGTTGGGCATTATAGTGAAGTTTATGATACATTTCGTTCAGCTCTGTAATTACAGTTGCTGCACTATACACTATCAATTTCTTTTGTATGTACAAAAGAAGAGAAAAAAAAATAAATTTTATTTTTCCTTTTTTCTTCGTCACCAATATGTTATGTACCGAGTGAGACGCACCGAAGAGTTGTTTGCTTACGACTTCAGTTTATTGACTTACTCATTACTTCTTATAGACTAAAGCCCCCATTACTGATACTTAGCATAGACTTGACTTGACTTGGCGTAAACTTGGCAACTTAGCCACGATTATACTCCACTTGGCGCATAAAATCTGGCATCATAATCAGCGTTGAAATTTATTTTTAAATAAATGTCAATTTGTATGACAAAATGTCAAAATGAAATGGAAACAAACAAATGGCATCTCAAAATGTAAACGTCACTTAGAACTTGCATAGAAAATCAAAATTCAACAGACTTCTAAGTCAAGTTAAGTTTTGAGTAATCAGTAACATGCAATGTTCATTTAACAGAACTGTAAGTGACAGTTCGCAAGCCAAGTCTATGCTAAGTATCAGTAATGGAGCCTTAACAATGAGATTCGATTAATAACTAAGATAATTCTTAAGGTGAGTATATATAATTGGAGGTGACTTATGTTTAGTTTGTCATTTACAATGACGATACCTAACAAATTCCGAGGTACTTTAAATTGTCGATTCTCGAAATAAAGCTGCCCCCCAGATAAGTTCCTTTCAAATCATTCAAACTGGGTATATTTTTATAATTGTTGAATATTATAAAGTTAGTTTTAGATAGATTAATTTTTAATAAATTATGCTGAAACCATTGTGAAATTAACTTAAATCTCTTTGCATATTAGCCAAGAGGTCATCGAGGCTATCAGTAGCATACAAAAAGGTCCCGTCATCGGCGTAGAATTGCGGAATTCCATTCAAGTCAAGTTTAAATATGTTGTTTATATATACTTTAGATATGGTAAGATGGTTTTAATGAATATAGTGGGAAATTCTTACAGTGTGTGGTATGGAAATGACCTCTCTACTACTTTTAAAATTTATAATGTCGCGACCGCTACGCTCTTAACATTTCTTTGCGCAAGTGGGCCAGCATCCGAACTATTGTAAAAAATCTTATTTATAGTGAGATTTGTTTCAAATTAATTATTTAAGCAGCCTTTCAAAGAGAAGAATATAATATATGTATATAAAAACGTATACAAAATCTGTTGGAAACTTTATAGCTCGACCAAAACGATTTAAAAAATTATAGCTAGATTTCGTAGCTGGTTTGAAATCGGGTTGTAGTTCCTTGTGTGAACCCAGATCTGAGATATAGACCAAAATGTGGACCACGATGATCCCAGACAGTTACTTCACAATATGCACCGAAAGAAAATAAGCTAGTACAATCAACAAATCAGGTTTGTTGTCGTTGAATTTAAAAAACTCAAAATTTTAAACGTTGTCCCGTATCGTATCTTCCGTGATCGAGTTAGTAGTTTCGTAATATTGCTTTATTTGGTATCGTGTTATACGTAAACGAATAAGGAGAATCGTAATTTGGTATTGTGAGATCTGTGAACTTACTAAAAAGTTATCAAAGTCGAAAAATTTTAGTAGTGTGAACATTTTTTGTAAATATGATAGCTTTGTTAAAAAATATATACAGGAAATAAAGGAAGACCACTATCGCAAATCCTTCATTAATATTCGATGCGATATATCTATCATGACGACGTAAGTCCCATACGCATGACTCATGTCACCGGTTTATTGTTCACGCTATCAATATTTCTATTACATTTCGTTGTCAAATCTATTACACTCTGTCACAAATTACGATACTATAGTGAACGTATGTGGCAATACCACTAATGCCGCTCATACGATCAGTAACGTAAACATGATACGGGCCCTGGTTTGAAATCAAAACCCAAATCAGTACACTCTCTGCTATGAAAATTTACTAAGTTTGATTTTTAAACCAAATTAGTTTTCGTCATATATGAAGTCCAAAAAAAGTTTTGAATTTAGGCTTAAAGTTTTAGCCGTGTTAAGAAGAGCTAAATTGCGCATACGGTCAGTGATGCGCGTCCGTTGATATCGCTCTCGACCATATCGCCCACACGAACAATAAACGGCATAGACCGTCTTAAATAAGTAAAAAATTGAGAAAAGTGCCAAACGTCGTCGCGCCTATGTCTATGAAAAGATATCTGTGTATTTGGTCAACCTCAAAATGCATTTTAGATCTACGCCCTTATTAATTTTCTTTTATACCCTGCAGCGAATCGCTATAGTTGTGAACTAGCGCAGAACGATTGCGTTAAGAGACAGTACTAGTTCTAGTTCTGTCGCCTCGTAGGGCTTTCAATTGCGGTATTTTCGGACGCGTTCTTATCTTATCCTGTAGCTGGTGGTTCTGAAAAAGTTGTCTTTTTGTAGCATCGAATATGGGAAACAAAGATGCAAAGCGACAGATTCGTACTACAAATTTAAGGACTACCTCCAAACTGCTGTCAATCGGATGCAATAAACCGCAACAACAGCGCTAAGGTCTGAGCTATATGCACATAAATTAATTAGTCGAAGGCAGCGACTATTTCAGAAACACCTGACTGAAGCAGTTAATAATGCGTTCAAAAGGCTTGCAAAGGCCTATACGTAGGACACCACAATGTAGAAAATGTAAGCTCAAAGCATTTCGAGGGGACGGAATTAGAATCGGTATCGTCTCTTAATGCAATAGTTCGGAACCAGTGCGGTTCGCTGCAGGGAGTGCTCGCCTTATCCAATAAATGCGATCACTCACAAATTGCGATTGAAAAGATGGTTGGTGTCATATGGGGACACATTGATTGATTCTGGAGTTGGACCTATTATAGTACCCATATCGAAGTTATGGCAGGCGAGGCGGCTGTGGGGTGATAGCACCTCATTTATGGAATTTTATTTGAAATCGTCAGCAGGTTTTAGTCATTGGTCAACATCGTTGGGCTTTCTAATCAAAAACTATGCCAAATACACTCAGAAAAAAACACTTATCTAAAATGAGGAAGACATTTGCTAAACAAATTGTCTTTAACCCTCTAATGCATGAATTTTTGTTCAAAAAATTTAATTATATTAATTTCATGTATCTGAGCTCGAATCTGCTAATAATTTTTTAATTTGACTTTTCGTTTTCGGAAAATATTTAAAAAAGTGCAGTCCACCTTGAGGCGGACCCATGAAACAACGCCTGGATAGTTATAAAAAATAAAACAGCAATATATTTCGAATGTTAAACATTTTTCAGAGATATATTTCAAACTTGTTTTTATTTTTTTTTTTATTGTTTTATTGTTTGGCGACTACCGAAGAAGATTTAATGATGAGCTGTACGAGCTATACGCAGACATCAACATAGTCCAGCGAATTAAAACGCAGCGGCTGCGCTGGCTAGGCCATGTTATGCGAATGAAAGATGATGCTCCGGCCAAGAAAGTGTTTCTATCGGAACCCGCCTATGGAAGCAAAGGTAGAGGGCGGCCCCCACTCCGTTGGAAGTCCAGGTGGAAAACGATTTAAACTCCCTTGGTGTGACCAATTGGCGCCGGTTGGCGGACCGAAGGAGCGACTGGCGCGCCTTGTTGGACGGCCGTAACCGTTTAGACGGTTAAGCGCCAATTAAGTAAGTAAGAAAGTTTTTATTGTTTAGTGTGGAATTCTATAAAACATTGTTTTGTTGTAGAAACATACATTTATATCAAATTTTACACAAAATGCTTGGGTTTCTGATTTACAACCTGGATGCTTGCATATTTTCTTTCCGGATCTATCTAAAAACTTGCACCAATGTCCTGATTGTCATAGCGAATGTCTATTGGTGGCATGTACGCCTTTTTCGGCTTTGGTTGAGGGGAAGCTAAAGGGGGGCGACCACGTTTCGGAGACGGAGTTGAACGCATCCAACATAATACTTCTGCAACTTCTGTTCTGAACTCAAGTAGGGTATACTGCTTTTCATTAGGATTTTGATGTAACCTCTTGTACAATATATAAGAATTAACCATAGCCACATCTAGTAAATGATAGAATAAGCGAGCTGTCCAATTTTTTGTCTTCATTCGAATATGGTATCGTCCGATAAGTCCATCCAATAAGTCGACTCCACCCATATGTTTGTTGTATTCTTTGAGTATTGCTGGGCAGCTTATATCAATTTTTTCTTTGTTTTTCGATCCCAAAGTGTTATTGTTGAGGGGTATGATGCGACTTATAAACGGTTCTGATCCCACATAACTAGAAAGAAGACGAACTGGCCTTGTATCGTACAAAAGAACATTGCTTACTTCCACGCCACAAACTGCTCCAACATACTGTTCGGAAAAGCCACGACTTACATTTTTCTTTTGGAGCTCAGGATCAGTAGAAAGTTTAATGTTCGGAACGCGATTTGCCCGCACTGTTCCCAATCCCTAAATCCCGCGGCTTTTCAAATAAACTAGTAATCCTATAGATGTGCAGAAAATATCGAAGTATAGGATGTGATTTATATTGTTCGGTATATTTTTTGACGATCTTACAACGAAGTTCGAAGCAGCTGCTGGATCAGGACACTCAGGAAAAACTTTATTGTCCCCAGCGCCGCAATATAATTCGAAATTGTAAGAAAACAAAGTATAGTCGCAGAGAACAAATAACTTCGATATGGGGTTTTGCCGGCATATACTGCTCAAAAGGTTTTTTTTTGCATTTTCGAAAAACATATCTGTTCATCCACACAAAGACGCTGAAGCATAGGAATTGACCCGAAACGGTTATTGAAATGTTGGATAAGAGGTCTCGCTTTATACAACAGATCAATTCAAGTTCACCCTTCTTGGCATATAAAAAATTATCATTAAAGTGAAGTTTTGATCGGAGCTCCTCAAAACGATTACAAGTCATTGCTAAGCGTACCGGTTCCAGAGAATACTGTCCCCAATACAAGCGAGAACTCGGATACCGGAACACTGACATGAAAAACAATATCCCCCAAAATTTTCGAAGTTCCACTTCGTCAGTTTTAAACTTTGTAGAAATATCGCTTTGGGTGGCATAAAAATTCATTTGAGTAGCTAAAGTCTGGATAAAAAAATTTATCAAACACCTGTAATATCTGGATTTACGTTCCATTAATTAATTAAAGTCATACCTTTAGAAAATCGTTTGAAACAAAGTATTGAAAACAATCATATGGTGTTCGTAAATTTTTTCGAAAATCTGGGGTGTCCTTGTCACCTCCAAAAAACAGTTCGTTGACGTGAAGCTGAAAGTGTGTGTCTTTCCATAAATTCATTGTCAGATGGTAATTGTTCAAAAAAATTTTGTATTTCATCATCTGATAAGTTTTCATTATTTGATCGGAACATTTCTAATAATAAAACGAAAATTTAAACAAATCGTAAAGTATTAACGTGGATCTTTTTCAAAGGCTACGAAAATATATGGTTTTCACTGCGAGTTAAATGCGTTACAATATTTGACTAATTAATTTAATCGAAATGTTAGTTTTAATTAGATTTGTTTATATTTAACTCTAACTAGTCGTATTATTGTAAAATAACTTTAAGGAAATAAATATTTTACGACTATCATTTTATTAAAGGATTGAAACTATAATCGCCGAAATGTATGTCAAAAATCCCCATTGTCAGATCTATTCATTTTTGTTTGGAGTGGCATCATTGATAAATGTTATAAAAAATGTGCATTTTGACAGCGCTCTCTCGAAACAAAGAGTTGCAAATCCATTCATCTATGGCAGCATGCTCGCCACACCCAGCATATTTCGGTGCCAGACATTTGCCACGCCCACTTCCTGAATAAATTCGACGAATGCCTGGGCGATAAAACTGCCAAGTTACGCGAGGCGCAAAATCTGTAAAGACTATAGATATAGTTGTTTATTTTGTATCATAGTTTATCAGTGGAAGGGCCAGAATCTGTTGTCATTATCGGCATAGAAAACGATAATATGATATAATAATAATATACAAGTCCAAACCGATCAGTCTCGAGACAATCGAAAACCGAAAATTAGCATTGATATTTTACAATTTTTGCTTTTAATAATGCGAACTTTGAGTGACTTTTTGCACTAAAGTTTATTGGTCTACAGAACGGGCATACTCAAAACATTGATGAAAATTCAAAATAAAAAATTCAAAGTTTTCATGCAGATGTTTAAATGCTTTTCGACTTTTGTAACGTTTTCGAAAATTGTTTTGAAATTGGATTATGTATGTGGTTTTAATGTCAAAATAAATTCCCGATACTTTTAGTAATTTCTAAAAACGATAGGCTTTATCTTTCTTTCTTGTAGATTAAATAGGGATCTAATTTTAGAAGTCTTCTTAGGCATTTCCGGGGCATTCAACAATGTCTCCGGCGATTTAGTCGCCACTACTTCGCATGCGGATTTCTCAGCGCTCCCTTTCAGCATGCATCAATTTCGTCATTACTATAAAGGCCATCTTGCTAACAGCAATCCAACAATCTATTTGTCCGCACATTCGTGGAACCAAATTCCTAATGGAAGGCTCCTCTCCAAAAACTCTGTTTACAGACAGTCTTTCGCCATGAAAACGAGGGCAGTGAAACATTACATTGTAACGAATATTAGCAGCACTAAGGGATACTGTCATCTCTAAGCCGATGCTAAGCAGTGACTTGATGCACATCAATAATTCAATCATTATGTCTACACATATGTACGTACACGCAGCGGAGAAGCAATGCACAAACACATGCAGATATCTTATCTGAGATGCTCCCAAAAGAATGCAATATAATTGTGGAAGTTTCGCTCACAAATACACGCGCATATGAGGAGCTATACACGTGCATCTGTAGTTATAATTTTATAGCACGCTATTTGTCGAGCAAAAGAAGTGTTATTTTGAAAGTACTTGAATAAAGACCATTTTGCATTATTAAATATTGGAGTTATTTGTTCAACAGTTTAGTGATTCGAACTTAGCAGAAGGTTGCAAATAAGTGGATTTCAGGCAAATTCGTTACAACATGTTCTGCTCTTTCCATTTCGGGGGGACAGTTTGGACAGAAAGGATCCTCCTCTATCCCCGCTTATGTAGATATTCCTTGAAACCGCCGTGCCCGCTCAATATCTGTGTGAGGTGGTAATTTAGTTCGCCGTATTTTCGCTCGTACCATTCCGCTATATTCCGGACTAGCATGAAGGTCCAGCGCCCTTTTCTCGAATCTTCCCACCGTTCTTGATACCTAACTATTGTTCGTGACCTTGCGCTTTTCTTAGCATCTTCGGCTGATTCCAATGCCATGCAGATGGCCCATTTCACCTGAGAGTAGATCTAATGGGATTTTCCTGGATAAAACATGGATCGCGTCGTCGGACACCATCCGATAAGCACATGCTATTCGTATAGCAGTAATGCGGTAGGCTGCTAGTATATCTTTTTGGTGACCATTTTAGATCCGTGCCATACTGGTGCTGCATATAATATTATAGAGCTGGTTACGTTGGATAATAGCTGACGGGTAGCTTCGCTTGGGCCGCCGATGTCGGGCATTATTCGCGTTAGGGCTCCACTAACTCTAGAAACTTTCTCCACCCTGAAGTGCTCCCTAAAAGTTAGTTTTGAGTCAATGATTACTCCTGGATATTTCAAGGAAGGCTTTGAATTTATTTGATAATCTCCTATGGTTAAGACCAACTCATCCACAGTCCGCTTTAAGCTCACCAGAACCACTTCTATCTTATTGCTACCCATATCCAGCCCCATGTTCGTCAACCATTCCTTTATTCTTCCCACGGCGTCATTACATAATGCTGGGAGCAAATCAAGTTCCTTGGCCACTACTACTACGACAATATCATCTGCATAGCCAACAATTTCCGTGCCTCCGGGAAGGTCGATTTCTAGCACCTCGTCATACATCGCATTCCAAAGAGTTGGACCTAGAAGAAGAAGTGTTCGTAGGATCTATCGCCATGTCTCTCTGATTGGGTGTTTACAGTGATTTTTAACCCTATCCTGTTCTATGGAGTCCTTCTTTGTTGGACAACAACAGAAAAAAGAACCTACCTGAAAAAGTTAAATGGGGTATGCAGGATGCCCTGAGTGTATGCCATTTCCAACGTTCAGTGCTTCGGGCCAGCTTGAGCGCAGAACATACGGCCTTTGTAGTATAACGTCGTCAATTACTGGACGAACGGACTACCTTATTCCGTATCTGCGCTTCGAAGGCGCTCTTGGAGCTACAATAGAGGTGGATGGTTGGCACAAGGGTGCTCAAATGGTGAACGAGGCGATACACGTGTACATTGTTGGTTTCAAAGTAATGGAAGGATTAGGGTCTGTTGTATACTGTGCTAATCTGAAAATAAACAAATCCTATAAGCTGCCAAATCACTGTGTTGCTTTTTAGGCGGAAGTAGTAGCCAAACCAAAGCAGTGGAAACACTACAGCCGCGTCTACTTTTATATTGATAGCCAAAGAGCAATTAAAGAAATAATTTTGCATAGCACAACACCTAAAAGTGTGATACAGTGCAAGCAATCCCTAATAGTAAAAAGAAACACTGTAGGCTCATGATCATAATTATCAACAAAAACATTAAAGCAAGCCACACTTCCGTACATGAACACTTCAATCATCATTTACACAAATACATGGAAGGCGATGAGAAGTACATGCACACACATAACCAGCAGCTAGAAGTGAAGAGGTATATCACACACACACATGTAGCCATGAGTCGAAGTTCTTACTTCACTTACACCCGCATATGGCTATAAGAAAGACATAAGCTACAAACCGAGTTGGAGATACAAAAGTTCTAGAAGGTGAAACGTCTAGACCTTAGGAGAAATATGCGAACGAAGCAACGAAGAGCACAAAAGCAGCGCAAGCTGAGTCTTCAGTTAATCAGTATTTATTTAATCACGCTATTGGTTATGAAGTATAATTATGAATTATTACTCCCAAAGTAATATAAATAAAGAGCAGTCTGCAATACTTAATATTGGAGTGATATATTCAATAGTTTAGCGATTCGAACGTTAGCAGAAGGTGTATAAATATCAGCAATCCCCAGAATTCGTTACAATATCAATGTCATCAGCATTCGCTAGTTATTGTACGCTTTTATAGAATCTTGTTCCAGAGCGGTTAAATTCTGCAGCAGTATAATTTTCTCCAGCATCAAAATAAAGAAATCGCACAATGGAGCCACCCTATCTGAAACCTCGCTCAACGACATATGCACCCCCAGCGGGTTAGGGGATCAAAATATACCTGCGGTAGGTATGTCTGTCGTAAGAGGCGACTAAAATACCAGATTCAACGGGCTGTGTAGCGCAACCCTTCAGGTTGCCAGCGTAATATATAGCTTCTCCAAACCCAATTGTCAACCTCACCTATCTGCGGCGAATCCTGTTTCACTAACAGACGAGGCTCTGGCGACCCCAAGCTCCTAATGTAACTTGGGGTGGGGAGGGAGGGAATGGCCTGAAGGTTTAATGTGGCCACATAAATCGTTCCCGAGATGGTCGAGCTAGCACCTTAATGGTGCTGTGGTACTGGAGCATACCGGATCTGTATCCGGCAAAGGACCATCACATCGATAACACTCCCCAAAGCCTGCGGGGAGCAACCTTATCGCTACAACAACAACAACAACGACGACATATGCAGAGCCAATGGTAGATTTACCATGTTTAACTCACACTTATAAGGTTCAATCAATCGATTAAGGGTGGGCTTCAATCCTTCGCACAATATGTTTGACAGGAGCATATATGGGTCAATATTTTACAAATCGTACGGATTTTTAGAAAATAAATTTAAACTGTTTAAAAAGACACCCAAATTTATTTCATGGAATATTTTCGCAATTTGAGTCAACACATATATAAGGAATTCCTCCAAAAAAACATTTTTTTTCAGAGATCTGAATGTGTTCAGATTCGATGTTTAGACCAACTTCCCCACATTCGAAATTCTATATCTTTGGTGCCACCCATCGTATCTTATTCATTTTTGTTTTATTTTAAAGGTAACAATATTTGCTTAATAAGTGCGTTAAAAAAAAAAAACATTTAATATTTTTTTTTATTTTTTATTTAATAGTCTACAAATTTGAGCAATTTAAACAGACTAAATAGCAAATAGCAGTAAATTTACAAATAGTATGTCTTATACAAAACGAATATGCAGTGTAAAACATTAAGTGAACGGTCTTAAGAGTTATAGTTACATATTTGATATTAAGAGGTGACATGTATAATTATATGCATACATAAATAAATAACTTAACTTTACAAGAGGGTATGAGTTTTGTATACGTATGCCCAGTAAGGGGCCGACGAAGGTGCTCATAAGGGAGCTGACGCGAATTGCTCAGAAAGGAGCTGATTGCCCAGTAGGGGGCTAACGAAAGGTGCTCAGAAGGGAGCTGACGCGAACCGCTCAGAAAGAGCTGCTATATTATATATACGTAAAATGGAGTAACAGTAAGTTATAGTTAGTTATTTGAAATATGTATACATATATACTAATTTAACTCAAATAAAATACACCTCTTTATTTTGAAAAGCGGGTCCGACATATCAAAACTACTATAATGCTTGTTAAAATCCAGGCACAAACAACGAAGAGCTTCGTGCATTTCGAAATTCGACCTACATGTGCTCAAAAAAAGCAGATGGAAATGCCTTGACAGCCTCATGGGAACATTAAATTTGATCTCGCTAAGTAAAAACGGACTATTCACCGTTCCACTCAATAATTTCAACATAAACAACACACCAAGCATTTCCCTGCGACTCTCGAGAGAAGGGAGGTTTATAAGCTTTAACCGACTGCTGTAAGAGGGAAGATTTCTTGTTGGATCCCACGCCAAATGACTCAAAGCAAAAAGTAGGAATTGTTTTTGAACCGATTCAAGCTTTTCACGAAAGATTTGATACCGCGGCTTCCAAATGATTGATGCATACTCCAATATAGGTCTCACTAAAGCAGTAAAGAGAGATTTTGTAACGTAGGGGTCATTAAATTCCTTAGACCATCGTTTAACAAAAGCAAGAACTCCTTTCGATCGGGTCACGCAAGTTTCAATATGAAATTTAAAGTCAAGTTTTGGGTCCAATGTAACACCCAGATCAGTAAATCTAGTGACTTGCTCCAGCCGGTAGTCACCAACCGTGTAATTGTGCACTTGAAATGATTTTCTACCAAAACTCATAAATTTACACTTAATTAGGTTCAGGCTCATATTTTTTAATATTGCGCCACTTGACTAAACTATCGACATCTTCTTGAAGGAGCAGTCTGTCTTCCGGAGTGAGTATAGGTTTAAAAAGCTTTACATAGTCAGCGTACATCAAAATCTTGGAATGAGTTAACGCGCTTGGTAGATCATAAATAAATAGCAAAAATAGCAAAGGATCAAGGTGACTACCTTGCGGTACGCCAGAAGTAACCCTAATGAATTGAAATTCGCTGTTTTTAAGTAACACCTTTTGTTTCCTTCCTTTTAAGTAAGAGAAATCCAACTCCGAAGTTGAGGTGGAAACCCTAAACCATTAAGTTTATAGGTGAGAATAGTGTGGGCAACCTTATCGAAAGCTTTGCTGAAATCCGTGTAAATTACATCGGTATGTAAGTTATTCCTTAAATTTCTGGAGACATGAGTGGTAAATTCCAACAGGTTTGTCTCAGCTCACTTCCCTTTGGAGAAGCCACGCTGAGCTGGGTTAATGATAGGAGAAACTGAATGAGCTAGTTGTTTAGTTATAATGGATTCGAAAAGTTTAGGTATTTCGCTAAGTTTTGTAATGCCTCTATAGTTTGCAACACATGATTTACTGCTACTTTTGTACAGTGGTATAATAAAAGACTCTTTCCAGAAACAGGGAAATACACCTTGCCTTAGAGGAGCGTTAAAAATATTCGTTAAGGGCCGATACAAATATTGCGCGCAACTTTTTAGAACAACAGACGGAATGCTGTGGGGACCACTAGCATAAGAAGTTTTTAGGTTTTCTAAGTGTAAAAACACGTCGTTACAGGATATCGAAGGGGCTCGTACACCCCAAAGCATTGCCAAGCTAAAAAGAACATTCGATTGGACGGGCACGCAATTTTGTGCGTAGTTTGATTTAAAAAATCAGCGAACATATCGGCAACTGTGGCATCGTCACTTGAAATCAAGTCTTTAAATTTCATGACGGATGGGAATCCAGTAGTCTTTCGTTTAGTGTTATCAAAATTGAAGAACGACTCGAGATTAGAGGAAAGTTGCAGCTTAATCTTATTAATGTAGTCTTTGTAATACTTTTAGTTCAAAGAATTATATTTATAGCGTAGAATAGAATATCTGCTATAGTCATTTGGAAGTCCAGATTTTTTATATCTCTTAAACCAACGCGTTTTCTGATTTGTTTAAGCAGTTTGGTTTCTTGGTGCACCAACCAGTATTTACTGAAACTCTAACGCTAATAGTTTGGGGGATACAAACACGGAATATGAGGTGTAAAGCACTAATAAAATGATGAACGCTCTCGTCAACATCTCCACTATAATCGGGCCAAACTATAACGGAAAGCTCATTTCTTAACATCCTGAAGTCAGTTTTCCTAAATAAAAATCTAGCAGCAGACAAATTATTATAGGTGTTGCGTTGTTTTGGAAGGCTAAAGGTTTCAGCAATTAACTCCAATGCAGGGTGATATACAACTTCAGGAAGTACCAACGGGTCAGTTCGAACTAAAGAGAATCTAGAATTATCACTGACATATATTAGGACCAAGCATTTACCAAACTTATTTAGAATGCCGTTAACCTGAAAAAGCCCACTATCTGCAAGGTTGTTTAAGAACTCGTTAAAGATTTCTCGAGAAGAACAGGGAACCAAGCAACCATCAATCATATTCCACGTTACACACGATAAACTAAAATCACCGAGAACTACAATCAATTCAGAAGAAGTAGCCAAAGAAGTCGCAGACATTATAATCGAAGCGTGTTTGTTGTATAACTGTAGGTCAGATTGCGGCACAGCTAATAGTAATGTATAAATGCATAGATAAGAGTCTTATATGAACGCAAAGAAATTCGATTTCGTCAGCTTCAGGAATCAGAATTTCTTCAGCTGATAAGCTAGCATCTACGGCGATTAAGACACCACCACCGACTTTACTTTGACGATATTTTCTAAAAATTTCGTATCTATTACATAGAATTTCAGAGTTGAGCACATGAGGTTTTAGCCAGTGCTTGAGCGACTGTCGTAGTCGCCAACAGCCAACCCTTCTATTTAATAGAAATTAGGCTTAAGAAAACCTAAACATGAATTCAAATGAATTTACCTGAATTTTATATTGAATTTATTTACATATGTACCTTTGACGTATAAGTACGCATTCTGAATTATTTGCACGTACAAATACGTAATATTATATATTACGTACATATTTATTAAATTTAAGAATTTGAAATGTTTGTATTTTACGCTAACGCGCGAGCGTATTTCACCTCTCTGGCAACCCCAACAATGGGTTGACAGATGTGACTATATACATACATACATACATTTATATTTGTTTTGACATTTTCTTTTTTATACATTTTTTATTACTCACTCGAAATTTTTACTTATCCCGGTTGTGACAATAAAATTTGTAGAACCTCAAAATTTTAAACAAAATAGTTTATTATTCAAAGTTTAATACCGTGCTCTTGTTAAACTCGAAAGTTGATACACTCTATAAATGTTGGCTTCAACCCAATCACATAAAATAGATTGATTTATGTGAAAAAGCATACCCTCGAAATATTTCGTGCAAAATACTAATTAGCCCATCCAAAATCACACTGCCGCTGTATCGCCATCATCAAGGCGCCGCCATATAACCACCGCCACCATCATCAAGACGCCACCGCCATCACCAGCAGCCTAACATCGCCAGCTCAGCCACCAAAGCCACAGCCATACAGCCATACACCAAAAGAGAGGTAACTTTTACATTGCCACCCCCTTAACCAGTGGTCCTTCGACGCCACTAAGAAACCAGCGACACAATTAGTACCCATTTTCCAAAAAATTGTGAGTATTAAATGCGATTTAATACTCCCCCACACAAGAAATATATATAAAATCGGAAAAAGTAAGGCAATTTGATCCTCAAAAAATTATTATTCCGCCAAAAGTTATAATTTCCCGCCAAAACTTGCACATACCATTCGTATATATACATATATATATGTATATATATATATATATATATAGCAATAACCCCATATTGCAAAACTCAGTACGGTATATGTGCAAAGCCAAATAAGAAAAACTCAGTAGTTAGCTACAGTGGGCACACTTGCTAAGAGCACCCCTTATATTTTAATGCGACAAATCTCTTAATAATTTAAAATTTTCTCATTTTAAATTAAAATATCTCTTGTCGTTAATTAAATATATTGCACAACCTCTGCTAACTTCTGATTTCTCCCCATTTAAATTAATATAAAACGCAAAAAACATTTGTAAATCTCCATACTTGCGTATACATATATACGGATAAACAAAAGAAAGAAAGCGACATAAGCGGTGAAACAAAATCTCATACAGTGGTACAAGAGTGGTTCAGTGCGTACACTAGCGTTTAAAAAATATATCTCTCTTGTGTAAAGCTAAAAAATTTTCCCGAGTAATTTAGTATTTCACTCTGTATCCCCATTTATACAGTCCACAAAAATATCGATAGTGAAAATCTTAAAAAATAATTACTCATATTTACATATATATATATATATTTGTATTTTTCCCACGTATATTTAATTCTCCCCCATATATACGCATTAAATACAGTGCAAACGCAAATAAATTTAACTTAAAAACTTTTTTTTGGTTTTGAAAAGTATTCTCTCTTGCTATTTAACGTGAATATTTAAACGTAACTCCCTCACATAGTTAAAAGCAAATACTCTCTCTTCAAAAAAAAAAAAAAAAGTTTTCTCTCTGAAGTTAAATGTTTTGTTAATTCTCAACTCTAAGCGTCATAAAACAAAGCTCAAAAATGAGTGACGATGAAACCAAAAAAGGTGGCTCCAAAACTCAAGGAGTTAAAAAATTTAAAATCTCGTCTGCCCCCAAAAAATTTACATCCGAAACGGACAATTTTATGGAATATTGTGCTCGGTTTAGGTCGACGTCGCTCCAAGACAACACGGAGTCCTCACTCAAAATAAAAAACTCGAATATAACAAAATTCTGGAATAGAGTCCAACACGCTTTCGATAAAATTGCCGAAACCCCAGATCAGGAACTGCCCGAAGATTTTCCAACATCTGCTAATAGCAAATAAAGGTCCTGTCTAATAGCGTATGAAGACACAAAAGCCCAGATCGAAGACCAGCTTCAGTTGCTTAAACAAGCAAATGCCCCCGCGCCTCCTTCTGTCACAACAGGTCCACCCGATAACTCCGGTATTTCGCTAAAAATCCCTCCCTGCGATACCGAAATATTTTATGGTGGTTATGAAAAATGGCCCTCATTTCGTGACATGTTCACAGCCGTTTATATTAACCATCCCAAACTCTCCCAAGCACAAAAATTGTATCACCTCAGATACAAAACCCAAGGAAAGGCAGCTCAAATAGTCAATCAATTCCCTTTTACTGACGACAACTTTGCCTTAGCGTGGGAAGCCCTAAAGGCCCGATACGAGAACAGGCGAGTTCTCGTAGATAATCAAATACGGGCCCTGATGAATTTAAAAACTATCACTACCGAAAACAGTGAAGACATTCAAAGGTTGCAATCGTCGGTAAATAATTGCCTTCAAATTCTTGCCACGCAACAAGTCTCCACAGATAACTGGGACCCCATTCTTATTTATCTCGTGACCTCTAAACTCCCTGAAAATACAGTCACGTTATGGGAGCAGTCTCTGACTTCAAGAAGAGAACTTCCTAACTGGGCCCAAATGGACCAGTTCCTCACAACTCGATATGAAGTCGTAGAGCGAGTCGATCAATGGCGACCAAATAAATTTAAAGCCACCCCACAAGCTAGGCCATCATTTAAACCCCAGCAGTCGCATCCCTTTCAAAATAGATCGACCTCCCACACCCAGTCTCATATGACAGAGCAGCGGACAATGTACAAGTGCGCTATGTGTAAAACCTCATCTCACCCCCTTATAGGTTGCTTCAAATTTAAGAAGCTGTCGACCTCTGATCGCAGAAGGTTTGTGAGAGAAAACAATATGTGTTTCAACTGCCTCTCTCAGTCACACATATTGAAAGACTGTTCCAGTACTCAAACTTGCAATCAATGTCAAGATCGGCACAACTCAGTTCTTCACGAAGACACATCTCAAGGCAACCCTCACGATTGCAAAGGACAGCCTCACAAGCCACGACCACGAATTCCACAGTCTCACCCGTTAATACTCCCGATCAAGCCAATGCTCTGGATGAAAGCCCTTCATGCTCGCAGAAAAGCCAAGTGCAATCGTTTTATTCCGAAAACGATTGTGAAATAATTTTACCCACGGCTATCGTTCCCGTAGAGCATAAAGGAGAAATGTTTAAACTATCTCTACCAGAGCCCAAGATAGACTCAAGCTCCCATTCAAACCCTCTAGATTTGAAATATCAGGGATGGGCGGCAAGGTAGTTCAGACCTCAAACAAATTGTGCTCTCTGACCTTGGTATCCCCCGATTTTAAAACCAGAATAAGTGCAGAGGCAATAGTATTACCCCGGATAACAAAAATGCTCCCCCCGCTTAAGCTCACTAGTGAGCTTCAAGCAAAATGGACACACCTCAACCTCGCAGACTCGAACTGTCACTCCCCCTCGCAAATAGATCTCATCCTAGGCAGTGATGTAATACCTCAAATCATCCAAAATGGCGTTGAGAAACTTTCCCCCCATCTTCTAGTGCAGAAAACCATTTTTGGATGGATTCTGAGCGGTAGAGCCCCTGTGATGGTCAACTCTTTCTGCATGCAAGCGTCAGAAGTGACGAACGAAAATCTTAACTCTCTATTGCGAAAATTCTGGGAATTGGAGGAAGTTCCCACCAAATCCCAAATAACCCCAGAAGACGAGTTTTGCGAAATTTTCTACGCAGCCACAACCTCACGCGATGATAACGGTCGTTATATCGTAAGGCTGCCGTTTAAACCCAGCTTCCCAGAGTCAATCTCATTATCCCACTCTCGGTCTTCAGCTCTAAGCCAGTTTCTTGGAATGGAGAGAAGTTTCCACAAAAAAGGGGATTTAAAGACTCAATATGATAGTGTCCTAGAAGAATACCTCACCCTCGATCATATGGAGGAAACCGGCTCCTATGAAAAATTTGACGGAGGAAAATGCCTCTCATTTTATCTTCCTCATCACGCAGTTGTCAAGCCCGAGAAAAAGACATCAAAGGTGCGGGTCGGGTTTAACGCCTCAAAGAAGTTGGCATCTTGACATGCTCAACGACGTTCTTTATACCGGCCCTACCCTCCAACCCGATCTGATGCTTCTGATTCTCAAATGGAGGACATATCAGTTTGTTTTCAACGGAGACGTAGAAAAAATGTATCGTCAAATTATAATGCACGAAGACGATAGAGACTATCAGAGGATCGTCTTTCGCTCATCTCCGAGCGACCCCGTAAAATACTGTCGCCTGAAAACAGTCACATTTGGTGTGAACTGTGCCCCTTACCTCGCCATACGTACTCTTCACCAACTGGCCAAAAATGTAGAAGAAACTTTCCCCAAAGCCGTCCCTGTTTTGACGAAAGAAACATATGTAGATGACATTCTCTCTGGCAGCCATGAAATTCTCTCTGCTGAAACATCTCTCTCCCAAGTCATCCAAGTGTTAGCGTCAGCAGAGGACTTGCTAGATACCAATCTTTTGGAATTCGAGAAAGCAAGCAACACCAAAACTCTCGGCATACAGTGAACGCTCTGGCCGACACGTTTTCGTATACAGTGGACTCAATACCCCTCTCGTCCGCTAGTACAAAACGACAAATTCTCTCCTCGGTCGCAAAACTTTTTGACCCCGCAGGGTGGCTTACGCCGATTATTATTCAGGCCAAGATTTTACTCCAAGAGTTATGGATAGACGGAACCGGCTGGGACGAACCAGTGAAGCCCCTCCGCTTCATTAAATGGACGCAGTTCCCAAAAAATTTACCCAACATCTCAAATATAAAGATACCTCGGTGGGTTGACTACATCCCGAACCAGCAGGTTGAACTGCATGGCTACTGCGATGCGTCAGAAAAGGCATATTTTGCCACCATATATCTGCGAACAATCCACGGTGCCACCACGTCGTCTCACCTTCTGGTCGCTAAAGGCAAGGTTGCCCCCCTTCGCACTACCAGTCTTCCAAGACTAGAACTATGTGCAGCTCTACTCCTTGCCCGACTAATCGCCGTCGTACAATCCCATCTCGAGCTCTCTCTTAAAAATCCTTACATGTGGTCTGACTCGGAAATTGTGTTAGCATGGCTCGAAAAGCTTCCCCACGCTTGGAAAACTTTCGTATCCAATCGAACAGCTGAAATTATGGATCTCGTCGGAAGCGCCTCCTGGAAGCATGTAGGCAGTCGCGACAATTCAGTAGACATGGGCACTAGAGGATGCAAACCCATGGACTTGGCAAATTCTTCGCTGTGGTGGAATGGCCCTGCGTGGCTGACCCAGCCCCCCGAAGCTTGGCCAAACCCATCCACCCGCAGCATCAACCCGCCTGGAATGCGCCGAGTCGAAGCACTACACTCAGCTGAAGATGACCCCGATGTATTGGATCGATTTTCCTCTTTTCCTCGCGCCCTCAGGGTCATGGCATATGCTTTTAGGTTCATTAATAATCTCAAGGACCGAATTCGAGGCATTAAACCCGCTTACACTCCCTCTCTGTCTCATGAAGATCTCCGCAAAACGAAAAATAAACTTGTGACGTTAACGCAAACCCGATATTTTCCTCGCGAAAGAGCATGCTTAGGAAATGCAAAACCCATTGATAAAAGAAGCTCTCTTCTAACCCTCAACCCATACCTCGATGAAAACGGGCTCCTCAGGGTTCATGGTAGACTAGTTCATTCGACGTTGACTTACAATGAAAAACACCCCGTTATTATATCGGAGAAATCTAGATTCGCTGTCCTCTATATACAGTACCTCCATGAACTTCTCCTCCACGCCGAAATACGTCTAATGCAGCAATGCCTCAGACAGGATCTCTATATTCCACGCCTAAAACTCCTCATAAAGAGATGCATCCATCAGTGCAAAACTTGTACCCTCCACAAGCAGCAAATGCGATCGCAAATCATGGCGGCCTTGCCCCCGGACCGATGCACATACGCTCCGCCTTTCACCACTACCGGTGTCGACTTTGAGGGGCCTTTTCAAATAAAAGCCTCCTTGCTAAGGTCTCACACCTTACTGAAAGGCTACGTGGCCGTTTTTGTCTGTTTCGTGACAAAAGCTATCCACCTTGAGCTGTGCTCGGACTTAACAACAAATGCCTTTCTCGCAGCATTTGCTCGCTTCGTCGGACGTCGTGGATATCCTGCCACAATGATGAGTGACAACGGCAAAACGTTTATTGGAGCTAAAAGAGCGACGGAAAAAGAGTTCGTTGACTTCATGAAAACTGCCTCTCAAGAAGTAACCGCAAAATACTCTCCCCAGGGCATCAATTGGAAATTCATTCCGCCCGGAGCTCCCCACATGGGCGGCTTTTGGGAGTCTGCAGTGGAGAGTTTCAAACTGCACTTCAAGAAGACTTCAGGAGCCCACAAGTTCACATTTGAAGAATTTACCACCCTCTTGGTAAGAATAGAAGCCGTGTTGAACTCTCGTCCTATCTCACCTTTATCCCAAGATCCCACAGAGTTTACCGCGCTGCCCCCGGCCACTTTCTCCGAGGTAGCCCCCTCCTCGCTATCCCTGAATTGGATCACGCGGATTTATCTCTTATAAACCGATGGGATAGGGTAAAAAGCTTACATCATCAATTCAGCAAAAGGTGGAAGGAAGACTACCCAAAGGATCTCCAAAAAAGGCAGAAGTGGAAAAATCCACAACCCGAACCCAAGGTCGGTGAGTGTGTCTGCATTCACGACGACTCACTTCCCCCGACTGAATGGCGCCTTGGACGTATTGAAAAAATACATCCAGGTCCTGACGGCCATATACGTGTTGTTGACGTTCGTACTCAAACCGGCACCTTCACACGACCACTTGTCAAGCTCTGTTTCCTCCCTCAGACTGAAAGCCCACCCTCTCGGGCAACCCCGGAGAATTCGTAGCTACTCTCAAACCACCTCTGTCCACTCTTACCACATCACCGTCACTAATAGTCGTATTTCGCAACATAATGCCGCCTGAAACTCCCTGCCTTAACATTTCTCTCACCTAAAAGGCATTTACAACTATACTTTCAGATTGTCATGAATCGCGATCAGCAACGGGCACCCCGAAACTCCTTGCGGTCAGCAGTGGTCGCGCGCAGCCCGCCGCTGAAAATCGACTACCGACGATGCCGCGTATGTATGCAAACCCACGCTCTTCGCAATTGCAGTCTTCAAGAAACTGAAGCCGCCACAACGATGGATTCTCGCGAGGGCGCATAAATTCTGCCTAAATTGCTTAGCGCTATCGCACGCCACAGATGAATGCAGCTCACATGATCGCTGCCGAACTTGCGGCTTACGACATCACCCTCTGCTGCATCGACGGGATGCAACCCCGAGCATCCCACGTCATACCCAGGCACCCCGGCCTAATCGCCAAGTAGTACCACCTCAGGTACCCTCTGCCCCCACCGTGCGACCCCGTTCTCGCCCAGCTATCTCTCGGTCTCGCCCAGCTATCTCTCGGTCTCGTCCAGCTACCGAAGCACAACCGCCAGCATCTACTGCCGCTCGAAGCACCGTTCGATGCACCGCTCAAGGGCTGCAAACTGCCACTTTCAGGGGAAAGGTGTCTGACCTCCTCCTACGAGATGCGCTACGGACTCTTCAAGAGCTGCAAGAGGCTCTAGCCGCTGAACGCGCCTAGGGCGGGGACGATGTTTGAGCGACTATCGTAGTCGCCAACAGCCAACCCTTCTATTTAATAGAAATTAGGCTTAAGAAAACCTAAACATGAATTTAAATGAATTTACCTGAATTTTATATTGAATTTATTTACATATGTACCTTTCACGTATAAGTACGCATTCTGAATTATTTGCACGTACAAATACGTAATATCATATATTACGTACATATTTATTAAATTTAAGAATTTGAAATGTTTGTATTTTACGCTAACGCGCGAGCGTATTTCACCTCTCTGGCAACCCCAACAATGGGTTGACAGATGTGACTATGTACATACATACATACATTTATATTTGTTTTGACATTTTCTTTTTTATATTTTATTACCCACTCGAAATTTTTACTTATCCCGGTTGTGACAATAAAATTTGTAGAACCTCAAAATTTTAAACAAAATAGTTTATTATTCTTGTTAAACTCGAAAGTTCATACACTCTATAAATGTTGGCTTCAACCCAATCACATAAAATAGATTGATTTATGTGAAAAAGCATACCCTCGAAATATTTCGTGCAAAATACTAATTAGCCCATCCACAACCACACTGCCGCTGTATCGCCATCATCAAGGCGCCGCCATATAACCACCGCCACCATCATCAAGACGCCACCGCCATCACCAGCAGCCTAACATCGCCAGCTCAGCCACCAAAGCCACAGCCATACAGCCATACACCAAAAGGGAGGTAACTTTTACATTGCCACCCCCTTAACCAGCCAGGTTTCGGTAAATGACAGTACTTTAAAAGTAAGGTCATGGCTGCTAAGAAAAAGATCTATTAGTTTAGTGTTCAAGCCTCTCACATTCTGGTAATAGAAGTTGATGCCAAGGTCTACAACTAGTTTTTTGAGGCAGCAATAGGTCGTGGAGTGCGAGCGACATTTCTAGACCTAGACGTAAATTCGTGGACTAACGCTCCATCTGGCCAGAAAGACTTATCCAAAAGCATCTCAAAACAAACTGCAGAAACATCTATCTTGAAAGAAGAGATGCACCTATCATGGTCAAATGTAAATTTTCTTATATGCAGTTCATTCGGCTTGATATATTTTAAAATAATTTATATCGTCTGCAGTTGTATCACTTGAGAAGCGGGATAAAAAGATAGCTTTTCTTGGAGGAACAACTATAAGTTGTCTTCCAACCGTTATTTCCGTATTATTAGGGCTTGGTAAATTCTGAGTTGATGGAGCCATCAAAGCTGTCCTATCTTCTGGAACGCTGATTTCCAAAAGTTATGGACGAAATAGGAGCAGATGAGGTCGACGGCGTCAACGTTAACGCCGTCGTAGAAGGAGTAAGTAGTGGAGGATACCCCTGATTAACATCAGATTTAGACCTTGTGGTAGCCCCTGAAGTTTCTTGTTGAATGCTTGGCGAATTGAAGATGGTCAATTCGCTGCCAAGCATAGAAATAGAGGAAGGAATAGGTAAAGCAGAAGATATAGAGTTCGAGAAAGAAACAGGAATAGGTACACTAGAAATAGAAGAGGTTGAATTCGAGCACAGGGCATCATCCGCAAACTTCCGCTTTTTAGTAGTCTGCTTCCCATTTCTTGCCGGTGATGTCTCTAAACATTTAAAAGATTTAAAAGCCGCTTCATAAAACTGAAATTTTTGGTTGATGATCTCAAGCTCCTTACCGATTTCAAGAAAGCCGTTTCTTGCTGTTTTAAAGAGCCTGAAAAAATCCGCCTCAGTAGACCGACACTTTGGACGGGACCAGCGAACCCCTTTACCCTCATTCAAAGCGTCAGCTACTCTTCCAGTCAAACCAGCACATTTCATATGCCCGATACTATCACATAACCAACATGCTACAAAACGCTCAGAGTCGCTCTTCACATTACAATTTTCAAATACACAAGAAGTTGCCATTATAGTCGTCTTAAAAATTTAGCACATAAAATGTAAATATAAACTTGAATATGGTTACTTACGAAAAGGGTTAAAAACAAAAGTAAGAAGTTTGAGAGCCACTGATAGATATAAATTATTTTATATCGTCAAAAATAAAGCCGAATTAACTGCATATAAGAAAATTTACATTTGACCATGAGAGGTGCATCTCTTCTTTCAAGATAGATGTTTCTGCATATTGTTTTGAGATGCTTTTGGATAAGTGTTTCTGGCCAGATGGAGCGTTAGTCCACGAATTTAAGCCTAGGTCTAGAAATGTCGCTCGCACTCCACGACCTATTCCTGCCTCAAAAAACTAGTTGTAGACCTTGACATCAACTTCTATTACCAGAATGTGAGGGGTTTGAACACTAAACTAATAGATCTTTTTCTTAGCAGCCATGACCTTACTTTTAAAGTACTGGCATTTACCGAAACCTGGCTGAAACCTCATGTGCTGAACTCTGAAATTTTATTAATAGATACGAAATTTTTAGAGAAAAGATCGTCAAAGTAGAGTCGGTGGTGGTGTCTTAATCGCCGCAGATGCTAGCCTATCTGCTGAAGAAATTCTGATTCCTGAAGCTGACGAAATCGAATTTCTTTGCGTTCGTATCAAACTCTTATCTATGCATTTATACATTACTATTAGCTAGCTTCTTCCGCAATCTGACCTACAGTTATACAACAAACACGCTTCGATTATAATGTCTGTGACTTCTTTGGCTACTTCTTCTGACTTGATTGTAGTTCTTGGTGATTTTAATTTACCGTGTGTAACATGGAATATGATTGATGGTTGCTTGGTTCCCTGGTCTTCTCGAGAAATCTTAACGAGTTCTTAAACAACCTTGCAGATAGTGGGCTTTTTCAGGTTAACGGCATTCTAAATAAATTTGGTAAATGCTTGGAGTTAATATAGGTCAGTGATAATTCTAGATTCTCTTTAGTCCGAACTGACCCGCTAGTACTTCCTGAAGATGTATATCACCCTGCTGAAACCTTTAGCCTTCCAGAACAACGTAACACCTATAATAATTTGTCTCCTACTAGGTTTTTATTTAGGAAAACTGACTTCAGGAAGTTAAGAAATGAGCTTTCCGTTATAGTTTGGCCCGATTATAGTGGAGATGTTGACGAGAGCGTTCATCATTTTACTAGTTCTTTACACCTCATATTCCGTTCTTGTATCCCCCAAACTAATAGCGTTAGAGTTTCAGTAAATACTGGTTGGTGCACCAAGAAACTAAACCGCTTAAAAAATCAGAAAACGCGTTGGCTTAAGAGATATAAAAAATCTGGACTTCCAAATGACTATAGCAGATATTCTATTCTACGTCATAAATATTGTAACGAATATTAGCAGCACTTAGGGATACTATCATCTGTAAGCCGATGCTAAGCAGTGAGTTGATCCACATCAATAATTCAATCATTATGTCTACACATATGTACGTACACGCAGCGGAGAAGCAACGCACAAAAACATGCATATATCTTATCTGAGGTGCTCACAAAAGAGGGCAATAATTTGTGCAAGTATTACTCACGCGCATATGAGAAGCTCTAATCGTAGTTGTGGCTGGTGATTTTGTAGCTGATAACTAACTAGTAAGTTCTGGAATGGAAAAGATTAAAGTATGCAACGAGGAAACCAGGCAGTATAAAAGGCGACAACAGTAGAGGCGCGGGAATCAGTTGGATTTAAGACGCTATCTGGCGAGAAATAGTAGATTTATTTATTGTGAAGTACTTTAATAAAGGCCATTTTGCATTATTAAATATTGGAGTTATTTATTCAACAGTTTAGTGATTCGAACTTAGCAGAAGATGGAAAATAAGAGGATTTGCAGTAAATTCGTTACAATTGGTGTCAGAGGAGGAATTGTTGAATAAATTCCGAAGATTGGGAATACAACTTCGGCATGGCGAAGTTGAGTGAATTGAGGATCCAGCAACTGAAAAAGGAGTTGTAGAACCGTGGATTGAATACAACCGGCAATAAGATCGAACTTCAAGCACGGCTACGAGAGGTAATGGAGTCGCAAGGAATTGATGTGGACGAATACGTCTTTTATCCTGATGGGGACGAGACAATAACACAAATTGAAGAGAAAAACGAAACCTCGCAGACAGTTACGAGCACAGACTTGAACATGATTTTGACTGCAATATCTGCACAAACATCGACAGTAACATCAATGTCGTCGCAAATGTCAAAAATGTCGTCAGAAATAACATCGAAGATTGAAGCACAAGAAACACGTATGTCAGAAATGTCGACACAGATTACATCCAAGATGGAAACTCAATGGAAGAACAGAAAACATAAAGCACAGGAGGCCCGCATATCCTCGCAGCTGGAAGCACAAGAGATAAGAATAACATCGAAGCTGGATGCCCAGGATACAAAAATTGTACAGTTTGAGGAAAAAATCGAGGCCGAGGTGGATGCTTTGAGAGGACGTATCGAGCAGTTGTAACTAAATTGCCCAGCAGTTTCAACGAGTAATCCAAAGGTAAAAACAACATCCTTTGACGGTTCTGTTCCTTTCCAGGCCTTTAAGCTACAATTTGAGAAGACGTCGGCAGCGAACAACTGAAGTGCCGAAGATAAAGTTGCAGCACTATTCGTGGCTTCAAAAGGACCAGCTGCTGAGATCTTACAGACCATCCCAGAATATGAACGTAACAGTTATGAAGCATTGATGGCTGCGGTAGAGCGACGGTACGGAAGCGAACACAGGAAACAGATCTACCAAATAGAATTCCAAAACCGCTACCAAAAAGTTAATGAGACTTTGCAAGAGTCTGGTTCGGATGTTGAAAGGCTGGCTCATTTGGCAAATGCGGACGCACCCGTAGAGTACACCGAGAGCGTAAAAATCCAGAGTTTTATAAATTGCATACGGGACGTAGAAACGAAGCGAGTGACATATGCAAACCAAAAACCCACATTCGCAGAAACGGTATTCCATGCACTGACTCAAGAAACATCGTCGTTTTTAGTAAGCCTGCATATAAAGCTCATCGCGTGGAAGTGGAAAGGCCAGACTGGGTAGACACAATTTTGGAAGCATTAAAGGGTACGCAGCAGAAGAATAATGATGCAGTCAATTGTTTTATGTGTGGAAAGCTGCGCTATATTGCAACACCAACCCTAACAGTTCCAACAATGTGGGTGGTCGTAAACGCAGAGCTGAAGGAGATGAGCAAATCTCCAAGTCCACTCAATCGTTAAACTAAAGAGTGTCAGCCGCAAGGGGCGATAGCTGGCTCCCTCAATTGAATGCCCCATAATCTCTATCTCGCAAATTGGAAGAAAGTCAAGCAATCTTACTTTCGGATGGCATGTGGATGGAAAGGAGCGTTTACTGACTGTAGATACGGGTGCATCCCATTCCATCATTCTATCAGATTTAGTCAACAAGAAGATAAGACCATTGCTTTGAGCAAGATTACATACAGCCACGGGAGAGGACACCCAAGTAATTGTAGAAGTAGCATGTGAAGTAGCAATTGGGAACGTCACGATACTACACAATTTTATAGTGGCAGAGATTGTTGATGAAAACATAATTGGAGTGGACTTCTTAATCGACCAAGGCATCAAGATCGATATGCAAAGCAAGACGATGCGATATAAGAACATGGATGTGCCACTTAATTTCGGCTACGAGAGAGGCTACAGCAGTAAACGAGTGCTGGTGGAAGAGAGTCAGCAAATACCACCAAAATCCGAAGCAGTCATCTGGGCAAGGGTTGATGGAGATTGTGGGACAAACAAATTTTGGGCTGTAGAAGCAGCAAACACATCAGCACTGAATATACTTGTAGGAAAAACCCTGGCTATGAGAAAACAAGATGGACGTATTCCGGTAAGAGTACTCAATGAGTTCAAGTCTCCACTCAAACTGACCAAAGGAGCTATTTTGGGAAGATGCCAAGAGGCTGAAGTAGTTATTAACTGTGAACAGCTCCAGGAACACGTTTCATCTAGTAATACTGATCTTTCTAATAGCATCAGGGCATGGGGGCAGGGGATAGAGGAAGCCTATCAGAGTAAAACAAAACAACGAGAGGAGCTATTGCGTTACCTGGAGAGAGCTGTTGGCATTGGTAGAGTGCATTAAACATTTCCACAAATACCTCTACGGCCAGCGATTCCGCGTCAGGACAGATCACGCAGCGTTGAAATGGCTTCTGCAGTTCCGTAATCCGGAAGGACAATTGGCACGGTGGATCGAGCGACTACAAAGCTATGACTTTTCCATTGAGCATCGAAAAGGTAGTACCCATGGAAATGCTGATTCACTGTCAGGAAGACCATGTAGTTTGGAATGCAAGTACTGTTCAAAGGCCGAGGCTAAAGAAGATATTATAGATGTCCGGCTAATGACTATAACATGTACAGATGAATGGGACGAGGAACAGCTAAGGAAGTGTCAGCTAGAAGATACAGATCTGTCACATGTTATTCAAGGGCTCGAACGAAACGAAAGACCAAATAGAGAGATGTCAGCAGAGAGTCCCATTGCGAAGTCATATTGGGCACAGTGGAACAGTTTAGAGTTGATATCCGGTTGCTTGCATTGAGTATGGGAGAATGAGGATGGTCCATGCAAGAAGAAACTGATAGTTGTTCCCAGAAATAGGATTCCTGCCGTGCTCAGCGAGCTGCATAATGGTTCAAACGGAGGTCATCTTGGAATCACGAAGACGCTCGAGAAGATTAAACAGAGATTCTATTGGATTGGTTGCCGTCGGTCGATCACTGAGTGGATTGCGAACGGCGAGGTTTACAGCAGAGCGAAAGGGCCCAAAAACCGAAGTCATGGCCAGATGAAGCAATATAACTCAGGTGCGCCATTTGAAAGGATCACCATGGATATTGCAGGTCCATTTCCTACTAGCAAATTCGGAAACAAATATGTGCTGGTGGTTATGGATTACTTCAGCAAATGGCCAGAGGTATATCCAATGCCAAATCAAGAAGCGGAAACAGTAACAGAAGTGTTTATAAACAATTGGGTTGCAAGGTATGGTGTACCAATGGAGTTACATTCTGACCAAGGCAGGAATTTCGAATCAGCTGTATTCCGGGAAATGTGTAAATCATTAGGAATTCGAAAAACACGGACAACTGCATTGCATCCTCAGTCCGATGGTATGGTGAAACGATTAAATAGAACATTGGAGGAGCATTTAGGGAAAGTAGTAGACGGGTACCATAAGGAGTGGGATACAGATATATCATTATTCTTGATGGCTTACTGATCGGCAATGCATGAGACAACGGCCCAACTCCCGCAAAGGTAATTTTTGGCAATGACCTTCGACTGTCAGCTGATTTGAAGTTTGGGATAGATGCCGATGCGGAGAGAAATGTCAAGAAATCCACTGGTGTCTTGGAAGTAGAGCTGAGAGAGATACACGATCTTATAATGCAACGATCAAAGATTATGAGTGACAAGATGAAAGCGAGGTACGATAAAGCAATTAATTCAGAAGGGTTTCAGGAAAGAGAGTTGGTGCTGTTATACAACCCACAACGGAAAAAAGCGTTGTCCCCGAAATTGCAGTGTAATTGGGAAGGTCCATACAAAGTTGTAAAACGGATCAACGATGTAGTGTACCGCATACAAACCATTGGCAAACCACGAACCAAAATGAAAGTGGTTCATTTGGAAAGGCTGGCAGCGTTTAGATGGAGAGATTTGTCTGATCGGGACGATCAGACTTAGGTGGAGGGTAGTGTAACGAATATTAGCAATACTAAGGGATACTATCATCTCTAAGCCGATGCTAAGCAGTGACTTGATGCACATCAATAATTCAATCATTATGTCTACACATATGTACGTACACGCAGCGGATAAGCAACGCACAAAAACATGCATATATCTTATCTGAGGTGCTCACAAAAGAGGGCAATAATTTGTGCAAGTATTACTCACGTGCATATGAGAAGCTCTAATCGTAGTTGTGGCTGGTGATTTTGTAGCTGATAACGAACTAGTAAGTTCTGGAATGGAAAAGCCTAGAAGTATGCAACGAGGAAACCATACAGTATAAAAGGCGACAACAGTAGAGGCGCGGGAATCAGTTGGATTTAAGACGCTATCTGGCGAGCAATAGTAGAGTTATTTATTGTGAAGTAGCTACTTTAATAAAGGCTATTTTGCATTTTAAATATTGGAGTTATTTATTCAACAGTTTAGTGATTCGAACTTAGCAGAAGTTTGGAAATAAGAGGATTTGCAGTAAATTCGTCACAATATAATTCTTTGAACAAAAGTGTTACAAAGACTACATTAATAAGATTAAGCTGCAACTTTCCTCTAATCCCAAGTCGTTCTTCAATTTTGTTAACAATAAACGAAAGACTACTGGATTCCCATCCGTCATGAAATTTAAAGACTTTATTTCAAGTGACGATGCCACAGTTGCCGATATGTTTGCTGATTTCTTTAAATCAAACTACGCACAAAATTGCGTGCCCGTCCAACCGAATGTTCTTTTTAGCTCGCCACTGGTTTGCGGTGTACGAGCCCCTTCGATATCCTGTAACGGCGTGTTTTTACACCTAAAACTTCTTATGCTAGTGGTCCCGACAGCATTCCTTCTGTTGTTCTAAAAAGTTGCGCGGAATATTTATGTCGACCCTTAACGAATATTTTTAATCCTCTAAAGCAAGGTGTAATTCCCTGTTTCTGGAAAGAGTATTTTATTATACCACTGTACAAAAGTGGCAGTAAATCATGTGTTGCAAACTATAGAGGCATTGCAAAACTTAGCGAAATACCTAAAGTTTTCGAATCCATTATAACTTTGTAAATAACTAGCTTATTCAGTTTCTCATATCATTAACCCAGCTCAGCATGGCTTCTGCAAAGGCAAGTCAGCTGAGACGAACCTGTTGGAATTTACCACCCATGTCTCCAGAAACTTTAGAAATAACCTACATACCGATGTAATTTACACGGATTTCAGCAAAGCTTTCGATAAGGTTTCCCACACTATTCTCACCTATAAACTTAATGGTTTAGGGTTTCCACCTCAACTTCTGAGTTGGATTTCCTCTTACTTAAAAGGAAGGAAACAAAAGGTGTTATTTAAAAACCGCGAATCTCAATTCATTAGCGTTACTTCTGGCGTACCGCAAGGTAGTCACCTTCTTCCTTTGCTATTTTTGCTATTTATTAATGATCTTCCAAGCGCGTTAACTCTGCTTTAGTGAGACCTATATTGAGGTATCAATCAATCGTTTGGAAGCCGCGGTATCAAATCTTTCGTGACAACACCACAATTCCTACAATTCCTACTTTTTGCTTTGAGTCATTTGGCGTGGGATCCAACAAGATATCTTCCCTCTTACAGCAGTCGGTTAAAGCTTATAAACCTCCCTTCTCTCGAGAGTCGCAGGGAAATGCTTGGTGTGTTGTTTATGTTGAAATTATTGAGTGGAACGGTGAATAGTCCGTTTTTACTTAGCGAGATCAAATTTAGTGTTCCCATGAGGCTATCAAGGCATTTCCATCTGCTTTTTTCGAGCACATGTAGGTCGAATTTCGAAATGCACGAAGCTCTTCGTTGTTTGTGCCTGGATTTTAACAAGCATTATAGTAATTTTGATACGTCGGACTCGCTTTTCAAAATAAAGAGGTGTATTTTATTTGAGTTAAATTAGTATATATGTATACATATTTCAAATAACTAACTATAACTTACTGTTACTCCATTTTACGTATATATAATATAGCAGCTCTTTCTGATCGGTTCGCGTCAGCTCCCTTCTGAGCACCTTTCGTTAGCCCCCTACTGGGCAATCAGCTCCTTTCTGAGCAATTCGCGTCAGCTCCCTTATGAGCACCTTCGTCGGCCCCTTACTGGGCATACGTATACAAAACTCATACCCTCTTGTAAAGTTAAGTTATTTATTTATGTATGCATATAATTATACATGTCACCTCTTAATATTAATATCAAATATGTAAGTGTGGGCAAAGCGGCCACAAAGCTTCGGCCTGTACCGCAGCTCCAAAATGTTACCTGTGTAATACACAGAAGCTCGATCATGTCCCTGGATCTGGAGCATGCAGCATTTTCAGAGCGGCACTCCCTGGTGCAAAGGCCAAAGTCTCAATTCAATAGTGATTAGTTTTATCCAAGGCAACCTAAACCGGAGCAGACTTGCTGATGAGCTACTACAACAGTTGGTATTAGATACTAGACCCTATAGAGCCCGAAATGATTGGCTTATAGACAACACCGGCACCGCCGCAATCTGGATGACAGATGCAAACGCCAATATTGTGAACCGTGTTGCCGGACAAGGCTACGTCCGCCTAACTACGAATAATACCACAATAGTAAGCTGCTACTTGTCCCCGAATGATCCCATTCAAACGTTCAGGGACAAGCTTGAACTTATTGAAGACGACCTGAGGGACTTAACTAGTAACCTGGTTGTAGCGGGAGACTTTAACGCAAGAGCCGTCGAAAGGGGAATGGCGCAGACTAACACCCGTGGAAGGTTAGTCCTTGAGATGGCAGCCAGGCTCGGTTTGAACGTGCTTAACACTGGTACGACCCCTACATACCACCGGCCAGGCTTTGGATACTCGATCCCCGATATAACACTACTGTCAGAAAGCCTGCTGCTGACCGCTGCTGGATGGAGAGTCATAGAGGATCTGACTGGCAGCGATCACAACTACATCACTTTCCACCTAAACGATCCCGGTCAGAGGCAGATTCCGAACGGGCCACGTAGAACAAAAGCATGGGATGCATCCAAGGTCGACTCTGCCACGTTCTCCGCATCAGTACTGGAGGATGCCCGACGAATAATCAACAACTCCAGTCCGACGGAAGAGACGGTTGAAAAGACAATGAGCTGTCTTCGCCACGCTTGCAACCTCTCTATGCCACGGAGGGGAGTTTGGAGGGGTAAAAAGCAGATATACTGGTGGAATAGCGAAATCGCGGAGCTGCGGAAAATATGCCACAGGATGCGAAGGCTAGCAACTCGCGCGCACGGCAGGCCCGAGGCTTTAGAAAAGTCGGAAGCGTACAAAGGAGCGAAGAAATCTCTTAGTGCTGCTATTAAGCAAAGCAAGCTTAAGTGCTGGAAAGCGCTTTGGGAAGAAGTGGATCGAGACCCCTGGGGCAGGGATATAAGATAGTAATGAAGAAGTTCCGTCCGCCAAACTAGCTGATGGACGAGAACCAAATAAGGAACATTGTGGATGGTCTGTTTCCCACCCAACTGCCTAGGGAGGACGGGTACGTTACCTATGAAGATCGCAACGTGGAACCATTCCAAGAAGAAGAGCTTAAAACTGCCGTGCGAACTATGAAACCTAGGAAAGCATCTGGGCCCGACGGAATACCCGCGGAGGCAATTAGACTAGCTGCAAATAACTGCCCAGAACTTATGTTGCACATGTACAACAAATGTCTCGAAGAAAGAACTTTCCCCACCATATGGAAGACAGCACGACTGGTTCTCATTCCAAAAGGGAAAGGAGATCCCAACTCTCCATCATCCTACCGTCCCCTATGTATGTTGGACACAGCAGGGAAATTGATGGAGAGTCTCCTGAAGCAACGCCTCACCAGAGCGTTACAGGACGCCGGAGGACTGTCGCCCAGACAGCATGGTTTTCGGAGGGGGCGCTCCACAATCGATGCCATAGCAGAAGTTATAGACGCAGTCAAGAAAGCCGAGACAGCGTGCCACAGAGCAAGACCTATAGTGTTGCTGGTCACGCTGGACGTCAAAAACGCGTTTAACTCAGCTAGGTGGGAGGACATGCTTGAGGCATTTGAAAGCACTTTCAAAGTACCGCAATATTTGTTAGAAATTCTAAGGGACTACCTAAGAGAGAGGTATCTAATATATGAAAGTACTCACGGTCAAAAAAAGGTAAAAATAACAAGTAGAGCAGCCCAGGGTTCGGTACTAGGTCCCGATCTCTGGAATATAACTTACGACAGTCTTCTTCGATTAGACATGCCAGAAAGCACCTTCCTCGATGCCTTTGCAGACGACGTGGCAGCTGTGATAACAGCACCAAGCTGCGTGCTGGCACAGCTAAAATTAAACCAGGTCATGCGTAATGTAAATAGGTGGATGGCTGAGCACGGTCTCCAGTTAGCAACAGCCAAAACGGAGATCGTCATCCTCACAAAGAGACGTATTCCCACTACCAGGAACATGATGGTTGGGGACCAGCCAATAGAAACACTCGCTCCAACGAACTATCTGGGAGTGAGGTTAGACAGCAAACTCAACTTCTCGGATCACATACGAGGGGCCTGCGAAAGAGCTGCGCGCATAATAGCGCAGTTGAGTAGATTAATGGCAAACACAGGTGGAAGTTGCTTGCATCAGCCTCGGATTCTATACTCTTATATGGTGCAGAAATCTGGGCGAACGCAATGAAATACCGGAAGAACCGAGTCGCCATCACCCCGGTCCAACGCAGAGGGGCGCTGCGAATATCTTCGGCTTACCGCACGGTATCAGCTGAAGCCGTCCTGGTCGTTGCGGGAACCATATCGATATATCTTCTCGTTGAGGAAAGAAAAACAATATATGACAACGGATCGCAAGCAAGTAGAGCTGCTGTTGCCATGCAGGCGCGAGAAGAATCGATGCGACGCTGGCAAGATCAGTGGAGCAACATCATCGTAGGAAAGTGGACTAGGGAACTAATCCCTGAACTGAATCCATGGTTGAAGCGACCGCACGGAGAGGTAGATTTTTACCTGACAGTCAAACAAACCACCGCTGTATAGCTAAATGGTTAGCGCAGCATGCCTAAAGCGTACTGATGATGAAGGCTTAGCACCCTTCGAAATGGATCTATCTGCGCAGCTATGGCAGATTGTCTGAAAAATGTTCTACTTACTATTCCAAAAACAAAATACAATTTTCGCTTTAACTTTAACATTCACTTTAACTTTAACTTTAACTTCAAATTTAACTTTAACTTTAATTTTAACTTTAACCTTAATTTCAACTTTAACTTTAACTTTAACATTAACTTTAACTTTATTTTTAACTTTAACTTTCGCTTTAACTTTAACATTCACTTTAACTTTAACTTTAACTTTATGATCCGGGTTGGGCGTGAGCTTAGCACCTGCTAACAAGCCAACCTAATATAAACGCACGCAAGTCATTTTCTGTCAAAAATGTCTCATGCACATACAACTTGTATGAGAGCAACTCAAATTGAATTTGCTGCGTGAAAACCTAACTCGATTTCCAATTTTTGTTCTGCGTGACATTTAGATTTGACGTTTGCACACATGCTTTACTTTGTCGCAGCGCATGCTTATTTGGGTTAGGGCAAAAAACGCAGGTTGTTTGCGTGCGCTAAAAAAACGCAGTGCGGTTTTATTAGGTTGGCTTGTAAGCGACCATATATGTATACGATAAGCGATAGCACAATGGCTACTTCGTGAAAATCAACGACAGCTCTTTTAGTTTGATTTCGATGATCGTACGGTGAAGAAGTGTCGCACGCGCGCTTAAAACAGAGTACCAAAGAGTGCGTGTGACACGTGTTCACCGTTCAAGCATTTAAATCAAACTAAATAAATAATTGATCTTGCTTTCGTGCTCGCTACGCGTTCGTGTTTACTAAAACATTCTCAATTTGGTAACCGTGTAAATGTAGTGGTGCCCACCGCTGTTTATGATAGAGATCCAATTTTATGTATTTGGCCTGTTGCTAACACCGAACCATTACGAACCTTTTCGAACCTTCTCGAGCCTTTTCGGATCTTTTTTGACAAATATTCGTTACGTTTTTTTTTTATTTAGTCGCCAAGTCCGCGATAAAATCTATGCAATAGCTTAACAAAGCTATCATATTTACAAAAAATGTTCACACTACTTAAATTTTTCGACTTTGATAACTTTTTAGTAAGTTCACAGATCTCACAATACCAAATTACGATTCTACTTATTCGTTTACGTATAACACGATACCAAATAAGCAATATTACGAGACGACTATCTCGATCACGGAAGATAACAACGTTTAAAATTTTTAGTTTTTTAAATTCAACGACAACAAACCTGATTTGTTGATTTTACTAGCTTATTTTCTTTCGGTGCATATTGTGAAGTAACTGTCTGGGATCATCGTGGTTCACATTTTGGTCTAAATCTCAGATCTGGGTTCACACAAGGAACTACAATCCGCTTTCAAACCAGCTACGAAATCTAGCTATAATTTTTTAAATCGCTTCGGCCGAGCTATAAAGTTTCCAACAGATTTTGTATACAATTTTATATACATATATTATATTCTTCTCTTTGAAAGGCTGCTTAAATAATTAATTTGAAACAAATCTCACTATAAATAAGATTTATTACAATAGTTCGGATGCTGGCCCACTTGCGCAAAGAAATGTTAAGAGCGTAGCGGTCGCGACATTATACATTTTAAAAGTTGTGTAGATGTCATTTCCATACCACACACTGTAAGATTTTCCCACTATATTCATTAAAACCATCTTACCATATCTAAAGTATATATAAACAACATATTTAAAATTGACTTGAATGGAATTCCGCAATTCTATGCCGATGACGGGATCTTTTTGTATGCTACTGATAGCCTCGATGACCTCTTGGCTAATATGCAAAGAGATCTTAAGTTAATTTCACAATGGTTTCAGCATAATTTATTAAAAATTAATCTATCTAAAACTAACTTTATAATATCCAACAATTATAAAAATATACCCAGTTGGAACGATTTGAAGGGAACTAATCTGGAGGGCATTTTTATATCGAGAGTCGACAATTTAAAGTACCTCGGAATTTGGTTTGATGCCAATTTAAACTGGCGAGAACATATAAACAAATTGAAAATGAAATGAATACCACTAAATTTTGCTATTTATAGAAATCGAAAACTTATTCCACAAAAACAGAAGTGGCTTCTGTACAACGCCTTGGTCATATATTCATTATCACATATTAATTATTTAAATCTGCATACATTTTAATATGCTTTTTCCGTCTAGCTCTGCCCTTGCCCCTCCACACTTTTTCCTAATCTTTGTATTCACTCCTCCCTCCGTATTTTTCGCTTCATATATCTCCATCTTCGTCTCATTCTATCTCTTTCTCAGTCTCCTCTCTTTTTTCTTCTCTCAAGTTTTTCTCATTCTTCTTCATATCTTATTGCCAGTCCCAGAGGGTGGTACGTATTTTTTTCCAGTCCCACTCCGAGTCTCAGTCTCAGTCACAGTCCTAATCCCAGTCCCAGTCCGTCTCTGGTCTACTTCCCGGAAAAAAGCATCGTAAATACTAATACAGGCAAATTTATATACCAAATGTCATGTTTTGGCCTATATCTCGAAGCCCTAGTCACCAATAGGTATGAAAACTACCCTGTAGTAAAGCACTCATCAACAGTTTTCATTTGATATCCATATTGTATGAACATTGTCTCAGGGTATCCGTGTCCACGTTTTGGCCTATATCTCAAGACCCAAGACACCCAGCGGTATAAAAAATTATCTACAGTAAAGTACACATCAACAGCTTCAATTTGATATCCATAATGTAAAACCGCATCCTAGTATTACCCTGATCCACGTTTTGGCCTATATCTCGAGACCCTAATCACCAATAGGTATGAAAACTACCCTGTACTAAAGCACTCATCAAGAGCTTTTATTTCCATATTGTATAAACATCTTCGGGTCCACGTTTTGGCCTATATCTCGATACCTTAGTCACCCAGGGGTACGAAAAAAGTACTCATAAACAGCTTCCATTTGATATCGATATTGTACAAACACTTCCTATAGTAACCCGGGTCCATGTTTTGGCCTATATCTCGAGACCCTAGTCACCCGGTATCAAAGTACTCATTTCATAATAATCAATTTTCATAATAATCGGTCTTGTAGTTTTTGATTTAATCGATGACATACATACAAACATTCATTTTTATATTTATTTATTGTTATTAAAAGCAATTTCAATTTTTTTTTCTTTATTGACAACAAAGTTTAAAATTATTACAATATTTCTCAAAAAAAGCGAAGTTGGGAAGTTTTTGCGAGAGAAAATAGCTTATTTCTATTTTACTCTATTTGGTATCAATTGTTATGAGAGGTTACAATGAAAGACAACAGTAAGGAAATAATAATAATTAAAATTTAATTAAAACTAAAATTCAGCTTAATAATTTAATATTATATGAGTATAATTAAAAATATAGTGTAGAACGTACTTTGCATCTAGATATTAAAGTCAAAATTTGTAAGAAGTAGCCGTTTGACCTCGAATTTAAAGTATTGCACATTTCTTGCATTTTTAACTACAACTGGAAGTTTAACACCATAATGTCTTAGTGATTTTGCACATCTTTCCGTTCGAAAGATACGTGGTTTCATATTTATTCTAACTCTAAGTATATATTCTGGGGTTGATTCTTCTGGAATGTCTAAATTATGCTTTATTAAGTTATTTTTAATTTTATAAAATAATATTAAAGTTTGAAGGATGGAGTTCTTGCGTACATCAAGCCTATCTTGGTTTAGCATTTCACTTGCTGTCCTTAGCGGCAGATTTAAAATGTTTTTTATTATTTTAGTTGAATTCTTTGTATTTCATTTGTTAGCTGTTCGGAACAAGTGTTCCAAATTGGATTTAAATAATTAATATGCGACATGACCAAGGCTTTGTTCAGAAGCCACTTCTGTGTTTGTGGAATAAGTTTTCGATATCTGTTATGTGCCGAGTGAGACGCACAGAAGAATTGTTTGCTTACGACTTCACTTTATTAACTGACTCATTACTTCTTATAGACTAACAATGAGATGCGATTAATAACTAAGATAATTCTTAAGGTGAGTATATATAATTGGAGGTGAGTTATGTTTAGTTTGTCATTCACAATGATGATACCTTTTAATTACTTTTACGTTTTGATTTGATTTCTTATACTTATAGAAATAAAAATTAACATTTGATATTCGAATTCAAAAATATGTGTTTCATACATTCGGTTAAATGAAATATAACTTATTTTACACATACGCCATACCTGTGTATGACATAAATATTGTAACGAATTTACCTGCAAATCCTCTTATTTGCCCTTTTGCTAAGTTCGATCACTAAACTGTTGAAAAAATAACTCCAATATTGAATAATGGAAAAATGGCCTTTATTAAAGTACTTCACAATACTTTGCAACTAGCTTGCTTAACAACCAAACTGATTGATAGCTCAAATGAAACTCACTCTTCGCCTCTACTGTCGCGCCTTTTATACTTTTTGATTTCTCATTGCATACTTCCAGGCTTTTCCATTTCAGAACTTACTAATTAGTTTCAGCTACAAAATCGCCAGCCACAAGCGTGTGAATTGAGAGGGTACAATTGTGCTATGAAATGAATAGCCCTGATGCAGATACATAATGATTGAATTATTGATGTGAATTCCCGTCACTGCTTAGCATCGGCCTGGAGATGGCAGTACCCCTTAGTGTTGCTAATATTCGTAACAATATAAAAAAAGATTATTTAGAAACTTTCCCATCCTTATCTCTAGGTCTCAGTGTTCTAGTGTTTACATTATTTTTATGATTTTCGACTTCATTGTTCAGCGTATCTCTTTCCTCCCCATTTGGGATACTTTCATTTTCTTCGATGCTATTCTCTACTAAAGTGTTATGATTTTCACTAACTTCTAAATTATCATGTGAGCTTTGCAATGATTCGGCTGATGCACCCAGTGTATTTTCTATTGATTGCATTTGCGTATGGTTTGAACTATTAATTCCTACGCCTGGTCTCATTTGATCAGTGTGTCGCTTAATTACTCTGTTATTTGGTAATGTGCAATAATACGAACGTGGACCAATTTGATTCTTAACAACTGCAGCGGACCAAACCTCTTTGTTAAGATTAGAATAATCCCGTACAAAAACATGTTGACCTTTTTTGAAAGTAACAGAACGTTTAACCTTGTAGTTAACAATAGTTTTATTTTGTTTTTCACAAATTTACGCGAATGAGAGGAGGTTTAATAAGATCAAAACGAGTTCTAATAGATCTTCCAAGGAATGTGTTTTGCATTTCGATAGTTCATCAAAAATCTATTCACGACAACATCAAAAATTTCATTATTTTCAGAATTAAAATTTGCTAAGATTGATTTTTTTTAGAGTTTTGACAAAGTTCTCGGCTTGTCCATTGGTAGATGGGTGACCTGGAGCTGTTAAAACATGATTTATTTTGTTTCGTTTTGTAAAGTCGTTAAAATCAATCGACACAAATTGTCTGCCGTTGTCACTTGCAATGGTGGTGGGAATGCCAAAACGACAGAAAAGTGCTCTTAGCTTGGTAATCACGAAGTTGGTTGTGATGTCCTTTGTTCTAAAAACTTCAACCCACTTCGAATAGGCGTCAATAATTATGAAAAGATAATGTCCTTTAATCGGACCAGCAAAATCCATGTGTAATCTTCGCCAATTAGAATCTGGTAATTGCCATGGTATAAGAGTACTCTTCTCTGGAGGCGGTGAAAGTTTTTGGCAATGAATGCAGGATTTGATTCACTTTTCAATATCATTATCTATCTTGGGACATCAAACAAACGACCTGGCCAATTTTGTCTTCACTATTCCTAAGTGAGAATCATGTAATGATTGGAGCACATATTTCCTAAGTTTTTGTGGAATTATTACTCTATAGCCCCACAGAATGCAGCCCTGGTCTACTGTAAGCTCAACCTCTTTGTTGGTGTACCCTTTAAAAATTTCATCCTTTAGTTCCCTCACTAAACCTTTTTGCATAGATTCCTGCACTTTGGATAGAATTGGGTCACGCCTTGTTTCACGAGCAATGTCTTTAAAATCAAGACTAAGAATATTGGATTTTTCAACTAGGTTGACGAAACTGCATTCATTATCAGATGTCTCTTGCACAGTCTGCTGTGGCGACAAATGATCCGCAGTATTCAATTGTCCTTTTACGTATTCTATTCTGTAGTTGAATCCCGACAGTACGAACTCCCATCTTTGTACTCTAGCAGCTGCAAGAACTGGTAAACCTTTATTTTCGTTAAATATTGAAATCAGTGGCTTATGATCTGTTTTCAATATAAAAAAAATTCCCAATAAATAATTTTTCAATTTTGTGACCGAAAAAACGCTCGCCAGTGCTTCTTTTTCAAGCGTGCTATAATTTTGTTCAGCTATTGATAAAGCTCTGGATAAGAAGGCAATTGGCTTTGAGTTGTCCGATAAGGAATGAGACAAAATACCGGATATTGCATTGTTAGATGCATCCGTTGTAAGTATGATCGGTATCTTTGGCATAAAGTGTACCAAAACTTGGTCTGACGTCACATCTTTTTTTATCGTTTCATAGGCCTCCTGGCAACTTTTAGACCAATGGAAAGTTACATTTTTTTGCAATAGTTTATATTAAGGGATCATCTTTTCAGCAAAATGGTTAATAAGCTTAGAGTAGTGGTTGACCATACATATAAATGCCCTAAGCTCTGATACATTACTAGCGACAGGTGCATGTAATACCGGCTCTATTCTATCTTTATTTTTGCTAAGACCAAATTTGTTGATTGTAAAACCTAAATACGTAATTTTGGATTTGAAAAACTCACATTTGTTATTGTTCAACTTAAGCCCTGCTTCCATCAGTTTACACAGCACTGCCTTCAAGTTCCGAATGTGTTGTTGCATGTCTTTGCCTGACACGGTTATATCATCTTGATACACAACTACAAATCGAATGCTCTTTAGTAAATTTTCCATAGTTTTCTGGAATATGCCTGCTGCCGGTTTTATGCCGAAAGATAAGCGCGTCATTTTGAATGTGCCTATGTGCGTTGACCAAGTGCATAATTTTTGTGATTCTTCGTCAAGAATCAACTGATTATAAGCGTTGCACAAGTCCAATTTAGAAAAGATTTCACCACCCTGAAGTGATGCGAAAATTTCATCAATTATAGGTAGAGGATACTTAAAATCGGATAGATGTTTATTAATTGTGATAGATTCTGATCTCGCCATTTGGTTTCAGTATGGGAACAAGAGGAGTACCCCATTCCGCATGGTCAATTGGTACTAAAACTCCTGTCGCAACTAATTCGTTTAAGTTCTTCTCAATTTTGTTTTTCCATGCAAGAGGAACTGGACGTGGTTTGAAAAATATGGGCTTTGCGTCACTATCTACAGCTAAAGAAATTTTACTCAACTTATAAGCGCCCAGACCATTGTCAAAAACTTCAAAAAATTCATTTTTTAATTCCTCAGCGCTTGTGGAAGATCGATTAGGGTTACCGATAGAATTCACTTGCACTAGTTCAAAACTAAATTTTCTCAAAAAATTTCTGACAAGTAAAGCGGTATTATTGTTATTAGTAACTATTAATTTTACTTTCTTTTTGACACCATTGCATTCTTTCTTTTAATAGTATTCTCCTTGTACTTTAATTCGGTTGCCATTATAATCAATAAAAGGGCCATTATAAGGATTAAGTCTTACGTTCTTATTAATTTTATTTAAACAATGTCTAGAAACCAAACTACATGGTGAACCCGAATCGCATAATATGTCCATAGAAACTCCGCCTATTTTGACCGATACACTGTACATTTTAGCTGAATCATCACACTTGCTTTGGTTGATACTGTAAATAGAAAAATTATGCGAATTGTTAGTATTAAATTCGTCGCCTGAATTATCAGATTCTGATACGTAATTAACTACTTTTCCACTTGTTTTGCAAATTGATGCTAAGGCCCCGATTCTAGTGTGGTAACAACATTCTTCACCACGGTAACGAAATCATGTGGAAACTTGTACATCCTTTTGTTATTCTATCCACGAAAGTAGCCGGATAATTTGTTACCCACAAAAGTAGGTGGTTACATCGAAATAACCACACAACAGCTGTTGTTTAGAAAAAGGCAAAACTGAAAAATAAAGAATTGTAAGCGCAAATAAGTAAAGATAATAGTAAACAAGTGTTGCCTCTTGCTATATATTATATATTTGTTTACATTATGTACTTTCATAGAATAAATTACAATATAGCTATGTATGTAAAATCTTATGCATGTATGTACATATATACACATCGTCTCGTTTATTCGTTAACCTCGTATCTACGAGTGACACATTTTCGGTAAAGCCATGGCGGAACCATACAAGGTGGCAGCATGGTGACATACCTACAAACATAAATAAAAATTCCATGTACTTTGTGTTTGTAAATTCGATAGACGAATGTTAAAATCGTACTGCGCCGGAATTTGATGTATCGAATCAAATAAAAAAGTTTATATTCAGCTGTCGCATGCTGTCACTTTGTATCGTTCCGCCATGGGTGAAGCGAAGAAAACCAACTTTTAAATTTCACCACAGACATTGGTGAGTTTTTCGGTGATGACAGCGTTACAACTTTGGCCAGAATTGCGAATAAAAGAACTGGTAACGATTTTCGGTTACATATGTGTCCAATTTTGCCGCACTTATGACATTTGCTATTCTTGTATCGACATTCGTTAGTTGTGTGATTTCGCCACACACAGTGATTGCAAGCCTTTGCGTATTTTGTTGCTGTATTGTGAGTTCCTTTCTTCTTTTTACGATCATGTTTGTTGTCTTGATTTGAAGTGTCAGAAGTAGAGCTTTTAGATTTGTTGTTACTCTTGCCACTTTTGGTGTAATTCACTTGCAAGTTGTGCTCATGCTTTGTCGATGACAGTTTCATCTCCATAATGAGAGCTTTTCGGAGTGCTTGGTCAATGCATATGTTCTCATCTTCTTCGCACATACGTTCAAATATTCCGCTGTGAAGACCCATTATGAAGCGATCCATTACGAAGGCTGACAAGTTGTCACCAAATTTGCATGTTAGCGCGAGTTTTTTTACTCGTGCATGCCATTGCGATACCGTTTCACCTTCAGCCTGTGTTGCTGAGTGAAAATTCTTACGCACGCGGAAAACAATGGACGGTGGAGTGTAATGAACTTTGAGTATGTCACTTACCTCCTTATACGTTTTTGATACCGGTGCACCTGGGCTGCAAAGGTTGTGCAAAACCTCATATGGTGTTGGGCCTATGGCTTTTAATAGAGTAGCCTTTTTTGCATTCTCTTCTGTGCAATTTATTTCCCCAAAATTAATTTCTAACTTTTCTTTCCACAATATCCATGATTCCGTTTGTGGAGAAAATTGCTCCACATTATTTGGATGGTATATCGTTACTGTATTTTGAGGTTCGTTGGGCATTATAGTGAAGTTTATGATACATTTCGTTCAGCTCTGTAATTACAGTTGCTGCACTATACACTATCAATTTCTTTTGTATGTACAAAAGAAGAGAAAAAAAATAAATTTTATTTTTCCTTTTTTCTTCCTCACCAATATGTTATGTACCGAGTGAGACGCACCGAAGAGTTGTTTGCTTACGACTTCAGTTTATTGACTGACTCATTACTTCTTATAGACTAAAGCCCCCATTACTGATACTTAGCATAGACTTGACTTGACTTGGCGTAAACTTGGCAACTTAGCCACGATAATACTCCACTTGGCGCATAAAATCTGGCATCATAATCAGCGTTGAAATTTATTTTTAAATAAATGTCAATTTGTATGACAAAATGTCAAAATGAAATGGAAACAAACAAATGGCATCTCAAAATGTAAACGTCACTTAGAACTTGCATAGAAAATCAAAATTCAACAGACTTCTAAGTCAAGTTAAGTTTTGAGTAATCAGTAACATGCAATGTTCATTTAACAGAACTGTAAGTGACAGTTCGCAAGCCAAGTCTATGCTAAGTATCAGTAATGGAGCCTTAACAATGAGATTCGATTAATAACTAAGATAATTCTTAAGGTGAGTATATATAATTGGAGGTGAGTTATGTTTAGTTTGTCATTCACAATGACGATACCTAACAAATTCCGAGGTACTTTAAATTGTCGATTCTCGAAATAAAGCTGCCCCCCAGATAAGTTCCTTTCAAATCATTCAAACTGGGTATATTTTTATAATTGTTGAATATTATAAAGTTAGTTTTAGATAGATTAATTTTTAATAAATTATGCTGAAACCATTGTGAAATTAACTTAAATCTCTTTGCATATTAGCCAAGAGGTCATCGAGGCTATCAGTAGCATACAAAAAGGTCCCGTCATCGGCATAGAATTGCGGAATTCCATTCAAGTCAAGTTTAAATATGTTGTTTATATATACTTTAGATATGGTAAAATGGTTTTAATGAATATCGTGGGAAATTCTTACAGTGTGTGGTATGGAAATGACCTCTACACAACTTTTAAAATTTATAATGTCGCGACCGCTACGCTCTTAACATTTCTTTGCGCAAGTGGCCCAGCATCCGAACTATTGTAAAAAATCTTATTTATAGTGAGATTTGTTTCAAATTAATTATTTAAGCATCCTTTCAAAGAGAAGAATATAATATATGTATATAAAAACGTATAAAAAACCTGTTGGAAACTTTATAGCTCGACCAAAACGATTTAAAAAATTATAGCTAGATTTCGTAGCTGGTTTGAAATCGGGTTGTAGTTCCTTTTGTGAACCCAGATCTGAGATATAGAACAAAATGTGGACCACGATGATCCCAGACAGTTACTTCACAATATGCACCGAAAGAAAATAAGCTAGTACAATCAACAAATCAGGTTTGTTGTCGTTGAATTTAAAAAACTCAAAATTTTAAACGTTGTCCCGTATCGTATCTTCCGTGATCGAGATAGTAGTTTCGTAATATTGCTTTATTTGGTATCGTGTTATACGTAAACGAATAAGGAGAATCGTAATTTGGTATTGTGAGATCTGTGAACTTACTAAAAAGTTATCAAAGTCGAAAAATTTTAGTAGTGTGAACATTTTTTGTAAATATGATAGCTTTGTTAAAAAATATATACAGGAAATAAAGGAAGACCACTATAGCAAATCCTTCATCAATATTCGATGGGATATATCTATCATGACGACGTAAGTCCCATACGCATGACTCATGTCACCGGTTTATTGTTCACGCTATCAATATTTCTATTACATTTCGTTGTCAAATCTATTACACTCTGTCACAAATTACGTTACTATAGTGAACGTATGTGGCAATACCACTAATGCCGCTCATACGATCAGTAACGTAAACATGATACGGGCCCTGGTTTGAAATCAAAACCCAAATCAGTACACTCTCTGCTATGAAAATTTACTAAGTTTGATTTTTAAACCAAATTAGTTTTCGTCATATATGAAGTCCAAAAAAAGTTTTGAATTTAGGCTTAAAGTTTTAGCCGTGTTAAGAAGAGCTAAATTGCGCATACGGTCAGTGATGCGCGTCCGTTGATATCGCTCTCGACCATATCGCCCACACGAACAATAAACGGCATAGACCGTCTTAAATAAGTAAAAAATTGAGAAAAGTGCCAAACGTCGTCGCGCCTATGTCTATGAAAAGATATCTGTGTATTTGGTCAACCTCAAAATGCATTTTAGATCTACGCCCTTATTAATTTTCTTTTATACCCTGCAGCGAATCGCTATAGTTGTGAACTAGCGCAGAACGATTGCGTTAAGAGACAGTACTAGTTCTAGTTCTGTCGCCTCGTAGGGCTTCCAATTGCGGTATTTTCGGACGCGTTCTTATCTTATCCTGTAGCTGGTGGTTCTGAAAAAGTTTTCTTTTTGTAGCATCGAATATGGGAAACAAAGATGCAAAGCGACAGATTCGTACTACAAATTTAAGGACTACCTCCAAACTGCTGTCAATCGGGATTTAGGGATTGGGATTGGCTTTTTCCGTCTAACTCTGCCCTTGCCCCTCCACACTTTTTCCTAATCTTTGTATTCACTCCTCCCTCCGTATTTTTCGCTTCATATATCTCCATCTTCGTCTCATTCTATCTCTTTCTCAGTCTCCTTCTCTCTTTTTTCTTCTCTCAAGTTTTTCTCATTCTTCTTTATATCTTATTGCCAGTCCCAGAGGGTGGTATGTATTTTTTTCCAGTCCCACTCCGAGTCTCAGTCTCAGTCACAGTCCTAATCCCAGTCCCAGTCCGTCTCTGGTCTACTTCCCGGAAAAAAGCATCGTAAATACTAATACAGGCAAATTTATATACCAAATGTCATGTTTTGGCCTATATCTCGAGGCCCTAGTCACCAATAGGTATGAAAACTACCCTGTAGTAAAGCACTCATCAACAGTTTTCATTTGATATCCATATTGTATGAACATTGTCTCAGGGTATTCGGGTCCACGTTTTGGCCTATATCTCGAGACCCAAGACACCCAGCGGTATAAAAAATCATCTGCAGTAAAGTACACATCAACAGCTTCAATTTGATATCCATAATGTAAAACCGCATCCTAGTATTACCCTGATCCACGTTTTGGCCTATATCTCGAGACCCTAGTCACCAATAGGTATGAAAACTACCCTGTACTAAAGCACTCATCAAGAGCTTTTATTTCCATATTGTATAAACATCTTCTAGGGGTGCACGGGTCCACGTTTTGGCCTATATCTCGAGACCCTAGTCACCCAGGGGTACGAAAAAAGTACTCATAAACAGCTTCCATTTGATATCGATATTGTACAAACACTTCCTATAGTAACCCGGGTCCATGTTTTGGCCTATATCTCGAGACCCTAGTCACCCGGTATCAAAGTACTCATTTCATAATAATCAATTTTCATAATAATCGGTCCAATAGTTTTTGATTTAATCGATGACGTACATACAAACATTCATTTTTATATTTATTTATTATTATTAAAAGCAATTTCAAATTTTTTTTTTCTTTATTGACAACAAAGTTTAAAATTATTACAATATTTCTCAAAAAAAGCGAAGTTGGGAAGTTTTTGCGAGAGAAAATAGCTTATTTCTATTTTACTCTATTTGGTATCAATTGTTATGAGAGGTTACAATGAAAGACAACAGTAAGGAAATAATAATAATTAAAATTTAATTAAAACTAAAATTCAGCTTAATAATTTAATATTATATGAGTATAATTAAAAATATAGTGTAGAACGTACTTTGCATCTAGATATTAAAGTCAAAATTTGTAAGAAGTAGCCGTTTGACCTCGAATTTAAAGTATTGCACATTTCTTGCATTTTTAACTACAACTGGAAGTTTAACACCATAATGTCTTAGTGATTTTGCACATCTTTCCGTTCGAAAGATACGTGGTTTCATATTTATTCTAACTCTAAGTATATATTCTGGGGTTGATTCTTCAGGAATGTCTAAATTATGCTTTATTAAGTTATTTTTAATTTTATAAAATAATATTAAAGTTTGAAGGATGGAGTTCTTGCGTACATCAAGCCTGTCTTGGTTTAGCATTTCACTTGCTGTCCTTAGCGGCAGATTTGAAATGTTCTTTATTATTTTATTTGAATTCTTTGTATTTCATTTGTTAGCTGTTCGGAACAAGTGTTCCAAATTGGATTTAAATAATTAATATGCGACATGACCAAGGCTTTGATCAGAAGCCACTTCTGTGTTTGTGGAATAAGTTTTCGATATCTGTTATGTGTCGAGTGAGACGCACAGAAGAATTGTTTGCTTACGACTTCACTTTATTAACTGACTCATTACTTCTTATAGACTAACAATGAGATGCGATTAATAACTAAGATAATTCTTAAGGTGAGTATATATAATTGGAGGTGAGTTATGTTTAGTTTGTCATTCACAATGATGATACCTTTTAATTACTTTTACGTTTTGATTTGATTTCTTATACTTATAGAAATAAAAATTAACATTTGATATTCGAATTCAAAAATATGTGTTTCATACATTCGGTTAAATGAAATATAACTTATTTTACACATACGCCATACCTGTGTATGACATAAATATTGTAACGAATTTACCTGCAAATCCTCTTATTTGCCCTTTTGCTAAGTTCGATCACTAAACTGTTGAAAAAATAACTCCAATATTGAATAATGGAAAAATGGCCTTTATTAAAGTACTTCACAATACTTTGCAACTAGCTTGCTTAACAACCAAACTGATTGATAGCTCAAATGAAACTCACTCTTCGCCTCTACTGTCGCGCCTTTTATACTTTTTGATTTCTCATTGCATACTTCCAGGCTTTTCCATTTCAGAACTTACTAATTAGTTTCAGCTACAAAATCGCCAGCCACAAGCGTGTGAATTGAGAGGGTACAATTGTGCTATGAAATGAATAGCCCTGATGTAGATACATAATGATTGAATTATTGATGTGAATTCCCGTCACTGCTTAGCATCGGCCTGGAGATGGCAGTACCCCTTAGTGTTGCTAATATTCGTAACAATATAAAAAAAGATTATTTAGAAACTTTCCCATCCTTATCTCTAGGTCTCAGTGTTCTAGTGTTTACATTATTTTTATGATTTTCGACTTCATTGTTCAGCGTATCTCTTTCCTCCCCATTTGTGATACTTTCATTTTCTTCGATGCTATTCTCTACTAAAGTGTTATGATTTTCACTAACTTCTAAATTATCATGTGAGCTTTGCAATGATTCGGCTGATGCACCCAGTGTATTTTCTATTGATTGCATTTGCGTATGGTTTGAACTATTAATTCCTACGCCTGGTCTCATTTGATCAGTGTGTCGCTTAATTACTCTGTTATTTGGTAATGTGCAATAATACGAACGTGGACCAATTTGATTCTTAACAACTGCAGCGGACCAAACCTCTTTGTTAAGATTAGAATAATCCCGTACAAAAACATGTTGACCTTTTTTGAAAGTAACAGAACGTTTAACCTTGTAGTTAACAATAGTTTTATTTTGTTTTTCACAAATTTACGCGAATGAGAGGAGGTTTAATAAGATCAAAACGAGTTCTAATAGATCTTCCAAGGAATGTGTTTTGCATTTCGATAGTTCATCAAAAATCTATTCACGACAACATCAAAAATTTCATTATTTTCAGAATTAAAATTTGCTAAGATTGATTTTTTTAGAGTTTTGACAAAGTTCTCGGCTTGTCCATTGGTAGATGGGTGACCTGGAGCTGTTAAAACATGATTTATTTTGTTTCGTTTTGTAAAGTCGTTAAAATCAATCGACACAAATTGTCTGCCGTTGTCACTTGCAATGGTGGTGGGAATGCCAAAACGACAGAAAAGTGCTCTTAGCTTGGTAATCACGAAGTTGGTTGTGATGTCCTTTGTTCTAAAAACTTCAACCCACTTCGAATAGGCGTCAATAATTATGAAAAGATAATGTCCTTTAATCGGACCAGCAAAATCCATGTGTAATCTTCGCCAATTAGAATCTGGTAATTGCCATGGTATAAGAGTACTCTTCTCTGGAGACGGTGAAAGTTTTTGGCAATGAATGCAGGATTTGATTCACTTTTCAATATCATTATCTATCTTGGGCCATCAAACAAACGACCTGGCCAATTTTGTCTTCACTATTCCTAAGTGAGAATCATGTAATGATTGGAGCACATATTTCCTAAGTTTTTGTGGAATTATTACTCTATAGCCCCACAGAATGCAGCCCTGGTCTACTGTAAGCTCAACCTCTTTGTTGGTGTACCCTTTAAAAATTTCATCCTTTAGTTCCCTCACTAAACCTTTTTGCATAGATTCCTGCACTTTGGATAGAATTGGGTCACGCCTTGTTTCACGAGCAATGTCTTTAAAATCAAGACTAAGAATATTGGATTTTTCAACTAGGTTGACGAAACTGCATTCATTATCAGATGTCTCTCGCACAGTCTGCTGTGGCGACAAATGATCCGCAGTATTCAATTGTCCTTTTACGTATTCTATTCTGTAGTTGAATCCCGACAGTACGAACTCCCATCTTTGTACTCTAGCAGCTGCAAGAACTGGTAAACCTTTATTTTCGTTAAATATTGAAATCAGTGGCTTATGATCTGTTTTCAATATAAAAAAAATTCCCAATAAATAATTTTTCAATTTTGTGACCGAAAAAACGCTCGCCAGTGCTTCTTTTTCAAGCGTGCTATAATTTTGTTCAGCTATTGATAAAGCTCTGGATAAGAAGGCAATTGGCTTTGAGTTGTCCGATAAGGAATGAGACAAAATACCGGATATTGCATTGTTAGATGCATCCGTTGTAAGTATGATCGGTATCTTTGGCATAAAGTGTACCAAAACTTGGTCTGACGTCACATCTTTTTTTATCGTTTCATAGGCCTCCTGGCAACTTTTAGACCAATGGAAAGTTACATTTTTTTGCAATAGTTTATATTAAGGGATCATCTTTTCAGCAAAATGGTTAATAAGCTTAGAGTAGTAGTTGACCATACCTATAAATGCCCTAAGCTCTGATACATTACTAGCGACAGGTGCATGTAATACCGGCTCTATTCTATCTTTATTTTTGCTAAGACCAAATTTGTTGATTGTAAAACCTAAATACGTAATTTTGGATTTGAAAAACTCACATTTGTTATTGTTCAACTTAAGCCCTGCTTCCATCAGTTTACACAGCACTGCCTTCAAGTTCCGAATGTGTTGTTGCATGTCTTTGCCTGACACGGTTATATCATCTTGATACACAACTACAAATCGAATGCTCTTTAGTAAATTTTCCATAGTTTTCTGGAATATGCCTGCTGCCGGTTTTATGCCGAAAGATAAGCGCGTCATTTTGAATGTGCCTATGTGCGTTGACCAAGTGCATAATTTTTGTGATTCTTCGTCAAGAATCAACTGATTATAAGCGTTGCACAAGTCCAATTTAGAAAAGATTTCACCACCCTGAAGTGATGCGAAAATTTCATCAATTATAGGTAGAGGATACTTAAAATCGGATAGATGTTTATTAATTGTGATAGATTCTGATCTCGCCATTTGGTTTCAGTATGGGAACAAGAGGAGTACCCCATTCCGCATGGTCAATTGGTACTAAAACTCCTGTCGCAACTAATTCGTTTAAGTTCTTCTCAATTTTGTTTTTCCATGCAAGAGGAACTGGACGTGGTTTGAAAAATATGGGCTTTGCGTCACTATCTACAGCTAAAGAAATTTTACTCAACTTATAAGCGCCCAGACCATTGTCAAAAACTTCAAAAAATTCATTTTTTAATTCCTCAGCGCTTGTGGAAGATCGATTAGGGTTACCGATAGAATTCACTTGCACTAGTTCAAAACTAAATTTTCTCAAAAAATTTCTGACAAGTAAAGCGGTATTATTGTTATTAGTAACTATTAATTTTACTTTCTTTTTGACACCATTGCATTCTTTCTTTTAATAGTATTCTCCTTGTACTTTAATTCGGTTGCCATTATAATCAATAAAAGGGCCATTATAAGGATTAAGTCTTACGTTCTTATTAATTTTATTTAAACAATGTCTAGAAACCAAACTACATGGTGAACCCGAATCGCATAATATGTCCATAGAAACTCCGCCTATTTTGACCGATACACTGTACATTTTAGCTGAATCATCACACTTGCTTTGGTTGATACTGTAAATAGAAAAATTATGCGAATTGTTAGTATTAAATTCGTCGCCTGAATTATCAGATTCTGATACGTAATTAACTACTTTTCCACTTGTTTTGCAAATTGATGCTAAGGCCCCGATTCTAGTGTGGTAACAACATTCTTCACCACGGTAACGAAATCATGTGGAAACTTGTACATCCTTTTGTTATTCTATCCACGAAAGTAGCCGGATAATTTGTTACCCACAAAAGTAGGTGGTTACATCGAAATAACCACACAACAGCTGTTGTTTAGAAAAAGGCAAAACTGAAAAATAAAGAATTGTAAGCGCAAATAAGTAAAGATAATAGTAAACAAGTGTTGCCTCTTGCTATATATTATATATTTGTTTACATTATGTACTTTCATAGAATAAATTACAATATAGCTATGTATGTAAAATCTTATGCATGTATGTACATATATACACATCGTCTCGTTTATTCGTTAACCTCGTATCTACGAGTGACACATTTTCGGTAAAGCCATGGCGGAACCATACAAGGTGGCAGCATGGTGACATACCTACAAACATAAATAAAAATTCCATGTACTTTGTGTTTGTAAATTCGATAGACGAATGTTAAAATCGTACTGCGCCGGAAGTTGATGTATCGAATCAAATAAAAAAGTTTATATTCAGCTGTCGCATGCTGTCACTTTGTATCGTTCCGCCATGGGTGAAGCGAAGAAAACCAACTTTTAAATTTCACCACAGACATTGGTGAGTTTTTCGGTGATGACAGCGTTACAACTTTGGCCAGAATTGCGAATAAAAGAACTGGTAACGATTTTCGGTTACATATGTGTCCAATTTTGCCGCACTTATGACATTTGCTATTCTTGTATCGACATTCGTTAGTTGTGTGATTTCGCCACACACAGTGATTGCAAGCCTTTGCGTATTTTGTTGCTGTATTGTGAGTTCCTTTCTTCTTTTTACGATCATGTTTGTTGTCTTGATTTGAAGTGTCAGAAGTAGAGCTTTTAGATTTGTTGTTACTCTTGCCACTTTTGGTGTAATTCACTTGCAAGTTGTGCTCATGCTTTGTCGATGACAGTTTCATCTCCATAATGAGAGCTTTTCGGAGTGCTTGGTCAATGCATATGTTCTCATCTTCTTCGCACATACGTTCAAATATTCCGCTGTGAAGACCCATTATGAAGCGATCCATTACGAAGGCTGACAAGTTGTCACCAAATTTGCATGTTAGCGCGAGTTTTTTTACTCGTGCATGCCATTGCGATACCGTTTCACCTTCAGCCTGTGTTGCTGAGTGAAAATTCTTACGCACGCGGAAAACAATGGACGGTGGAGTGTAATGAACTTTGAGTATGTCACTTACCTCCTTATACGTTTTTGATACCGGTGCACCTGGGCTGCAAAGGTTGTGCAAAACCTCATATGGTGTTGGGCCTATGGCTTTTAATAGAGTAGCCTTTTTTGCATTCTCTTCTGTGCAATTTATTTCCCCAAAATTAATTTCTAACTTTTCTTTCCACAATATCCATGATTCCGTTTGTGGAGAAAATTGCTCCACATTATTTGGATGGTATATCGTTACTGTATTTTGAGGTTCGTTGGGCATTATAGTGAAGTTTATGATACATTTCGTTCAGCTCTGTAATTACAGTTGCTGCACTATACACTATCAATTTCTTTTGTATGTACAAAAGAAGAGAAAAAAAATAAATTTTATTTTTCCTTTTTTCTTCGTCACCAATATGTTATGTACCGAGTGAGACGCACCGAAGAGTTGTTTGCTTACGACTTCAGTTTATTGACTGACTCATTACTTCTTATAGACTAAAGCCCCCATTACTGATACTTAGCATAGACTTGACTTGACTTGGCGTAAACTTGGCAACTTAGCCACGATTATACTCCACTTGGCGCATAAAATCTGGCATCATAATCAGCGTTGAAATTTATTTTTAAATAAATGTCAATTTGTATGAGAAAATGTCAAAATGAAATGGAAACAAACAAATGGCATCTCAAAATGTAAACGTCACTTAGAACTTGCATAGAAAATCAAAATTCAACAGACTTCTAAGTCAAGTTAAGTTTTGAGTAATCAGTAACATGCAATGTTCATTTAACAGAACTGTGACAGTTCGCAAGCCAAGTCTATGCTAAGTATCAGTAATGGAGCCTTAACAATGAGATTCGATTAATAACTAAGATAATTCTTAAGGTGAGTATATATAATTGGAGGTGAGTTATGTTTAGTTTGTCATTCACAATGACGATACCTAACAAATTCCGAGGTACTTTAAATTGTCGATTCTCGAAATAAAGCTGCCCCCCAGATAAGTTCCTTTCAAATCATTCAAACTGGGTATATTTTTATAATTGTTGAATATTATAAAGTTAGTTTTAGATAGATTAATTTTTAATAAATTATGCTGAAACCATTGTGAAATTAACTTAAATCTCTTTGCATATTAGCCAAGAGGTCATCGAGGCTATCAGTAGCATACAAAAAGGTCCCGTCATCGGCATAGAATTGCGGAATTCCATTCAAGTCAAGTTTAAATATGTTGTTTATATATACTTTAGATATGGTAAAATGGTTTTAATGAATATCGTGGGAAATTCTTACAGTGTGTGGTATGGAAATGACCTCTACACAACTTTTAAAATTTATAATGTCGCGACCGCTACGCTCTTAACATTTCTTTGCGCAAGTGGCCCAGCATCCGAACTATTGTAAAAAATCTTATTTATAGTGAGATTTGTTTCAAATTAATTATTTAAGCATCCTTTCAAAGAGAAGAATATAATATATGTATATAAAAACGTATAAAAAACCTGTTGGAAACTTTATAGCTCGACCAAAACGATTTAAAAAATTATAGCTAGATTTCGTAGCTGGTTTGAAATCGGGTTGTAGTTCCTTTTGTGAACCCAGATCTGAGATATAGAACAAAATGTGGACCACGATGATCCCAGACAGTTACTTCACAATATGCACCGAAAGAAAATAAGCTAGTACAATCAACAAATCAGGTTTGTTGTCGTTGAATTTAAAAAACTCAAAATTTTAAACGTTGTCCCGTATCGTATCTTCCGTGATCGAGATAGTAGTTTCGTAATATTGCTTTATTTGTTATCGTGTTATACGTAAACGAATAAGGAGAATCGTAATTTGGTATTGTGAGATCTGTGAACTTACTAAAAAGTTATCAAAGCCGAAAAATTTTAGTAGTGTGAACATTTTTTGTAAATATGATAGCTTTGTTAAAAAATATATACAGGAAATAAAGGAAGACCACTATAGCAAATCCTTCATTAATATTCGATGGGATATATCTATCATGACGACGTAAGTCCCATACGCATGACTCATGTCACCGGTTTATTGTTCACGCTATCAATATTTCTATTACATTTCGTTGTCAAATCTATTACACTCTGTCACAAATTACGTTACTATAGTGAACGTATGTGGCAATACCACTAATGCCGCTCATACGATCAGTAACGTAAACATGATACGGGCCCTGGTTTGAAATCAAAACCCAAATCAGTACACTCTCTGCTATGAAAATTTACTAAGTTTGATTTTTAAACCAAATTAGTTTTCGTCATATATGAAGTCCAAAAAAAGTTTTGAATTTAGGCTTAAAGTTTTAGCCGTGTTAAGAAGAGCTAAATTGCGCATACGGTCAGTGATGCGCGTCCGTTGATATCGCTCTCGACCATATCGCCCACACGAACAATAAACGGCATAGACCGTCTTAAATAAGTAAAAAATTGAGAAAAGTGCCAAACGTCGTCGCGCCTATGTCTATGAAAAGATATCTGTGTATTTGGTCAACCTCAAAATGCATTTTAGATCTACGCCCTTATTAATTTTCTTTTATACCCTGCAGCGAATCACTATAGTTGTGAACTAGCGCAGAACGATTGCGTTAAGAGACAGTACTAGTTCTAGTTCTGTCGCCTCGTAGGGCTTCCAATTGCGGTATTTTCGGACGCGTTCTTATCTTATCCTGTAGCTGGTGGTTCTGAAAAAGTTTTCTTTTTGTAGCATCGAATATGGGAAACAAAGATGCAAAGCGACAGATTCGTATTACAAATTTAAGGTCTATCTCCAAACTGCTGTCAATCGGGATTTAGGGATTGGGATTGGCTTTTTCCGTCTAACTCTGCCCTTGCCCCTCCACACTTTTTCCTAATCTTTGTATTCACTCCTCCCTCCGTATTTTTCGCTTCATATATCTCCATCTTCGTCTCATTCTATCTCTTTCTCAGTCTCCTTCTCTCTTTTTTCTTCTCTCAAGTTTTTCTCATTCTTCTTTATATCTTATTGCCAGTCCCAGAGGGTGGTATGTATTTTTTTCCAGTCCCACTCCGAGTCTCAGTCTCAGTCACAGTCCTAATCCCAGTCCCAGTCCGTCTCTGGTCTACTTCCCGGAAAAAAGCATCGTAAATACTAATACAGGCAAATTTATATACCAAATGTCATGTTTTGGCCTATATCTCGAGGCCCTAGTCACCAATAGGTATGAAAACTACCCTGTAGTAAAGCACTCATCAACAGTTTTCATTTGATATCCATATTGTATGAACATTGTCTCAGGGTATTCGGGTCCACGTTTTGGCCTATATCTCGAGACCCAAGACACCCAGCGGTATAAAAAATCATCTGCAGTAAAGTACACATCAACAGCTTCAATTTGATATCCATAATGTAAAACCGCATCCTAGTATTACCCTGATCCACGTTTTGGCCTATATCTCGAGACCCTAGTCACCAATAGGTATGAAAACTACCCTGTACTAAAGCACTCATCAAGAGCTTTTATTTCCATATTGTATAAACATCTTCTAGGGGTGCACGGGTCCACGTTTTGGCCTATATGTCGAGACCCTAGTCACCCAGGGGTACGAAAAAAGTACTCATAAACAGCTTCCATTTGATATCGATATTGTACAAACACTTCCTATAGTAACCCGGGTCCATGTTTTGGCCTATATCTCGAGACCCTAGTCACCCGGTATCAAAGTACTCATTTCATAATAATCAATTTTCATAATAATCGGTCCAATAGTTTTTGATTTAATCGATGACGTACATACAAACATTCATTTTTATATTTATTTATTATTATTAAAAGCAATTTCAAATTTTTTTTTTCTTTATTGACAACAAAGTTTAAAATTATTACAATATTTCTCAAAAAAAGCGAAGTTGGGAAGTTTTTGCGAGAGAAAATAGCTTATTTCTATTTTACTCTATTTGGTATCAATTGTTATGAGAGGTTACAATGAAAGACAACAGTAAGGAAATAATAATAATTAAAATTTAATTAAAACTAAAATTCAGCTTAATAATTTAATATTATATGAGTATAATTAAAAATATAGTGTAGAACGTACTTTGCATCTAGATATTAAAGTCAAAATTTGTAAGAAGTAGCCGTTTGACCTCGAATTTAAAGTATTGCACATTTCTTGCATTTTTAACTACAACTGGAAGTTTAACACCATAATGTCTTAGTGATTTTGCACATCTTTCCGTTCGAAAGATACGTGGTTTCATATTTATTCTAACTCTAAGTATATATTCTGGGGTTGATTCTTCTGGAATGTCTAAATTATGCTTTATTAAGTTATTTTTAATTTTATAAAATAATATTAAAGTTTGAAGGATGGAGTTCTTGCGTACATCAAGCCTGTCTTGGTTTAGCATTTCACTTGCTGTCCTTAGCGGCAGATTTGAAATGTTCTTTATTATTTTATTTGAATTCTTTGTATTTCATTTGTTAGCTGTTCGGAACAAGTGTTCCAAATTGGATTTAAATAATTAATATGCGACATGACCAAGGCTTTGATCAGAAGCCACTTCTGTGTTAGTGGAATAAGTTTTCGATATCTGTTATGTGTCGAGTGAGACGCACAGAAGAATTGTTTGCTTACGACTTCACTTTATTAACTGACTCATTACTTCTTATAGACTAACAATGAGATGCGATTAATAACTAAGATAATTCTTAAGGTGAGTATATATAATTGGAGGTGAGTTATGTTTAGTTTGTCATTCACAATGATGATACCTTTTAATTAATTTTACGTTTTGATTTGATTTCTTATACTTATAGAAATAAAAATTAACATTTGATATTCGAATTCAAAAATATGTGTTTCATACATTCGGTTAAATGAAATATAACTTATTTTACATATACGCCATACCTGTGTATGATATAAATATTGTAACGAATTTACCTGCAAATCCTCTTATTTGCCCTTTTGCTAAGTTCGATCACTAAACTGTTGAAAAAATAACTCCAATATTGAATAATGGAAAAATGGCCTTTATTAAAGTACTTCACAATACTTTGCAACTAGCTTGCTTAACAACCAAACTGATTGATAGCTCAAATGAAACTCACTCTTCGCCTCTACTGTCGCGCCTTTTATACTTTTTGATTTCTCATTGCATACTTCCAGGCTTTTCCATTCCAGAACTTACTAGTTAGTTTCAGCTACAAAATCGCCAGCCACAACTACGTTTATAACTTCTCATTTGAGTAATACTTGCACAAATTATTGCCCTCTCTTGTGACAACTGAGATAAGATATATGCATGTGTTTGTGCATTGCTTCTCCGCTGCTCGTATACTTACATATGTGTAGACGCAATTATTGATTCGGTTATGTAAATCAGGGCTATTCAAAACTGAAATTGCACCTGTATTAGTGAGAGCGCAATCGTAGCGATGATCGTGCGGTTGAATTGATTTTTCATTTAGTCGCTTACCAGCAAGCAACGAGCTAACAACAAGCATATGTATCGCGCATAATTTTTCATACATATTTTGATACCGATCAGCCGATACCCACCACCGATGTTGCTACGCCAAGTGCCAAGCGACGACTAACTCAATTAACGACGACAGAGCGAATCATATGCGTGTGAATTGAGAGGGTACAATTGTGCTATGAAATGAATAGCCCTGATATAGATACTTAATGATTGAATTATTGATGTGAATTCACGTCACTGCTTAGCATCGGCCTGGAGATGGCAGTACCCCTTAATGTTGCTAATATTCGTAACAATATAAAAAAAGATTATTTAGAAACTTTCCCATCCTTATCTCTAGGTCTCAGTGTTCTAGTGTTTACATTATTTTTATGATTTTCGACTTCATTGTTCAGCGTATCTCTTTTCTCCCCATTTGTGATACTTTCATTTTCTTCGATGCTATTCTCTACTAAAGTGTTATGATTTTCACTAACTTCTAAATTATCATGTGAGCTTTGCAATGATTCGGCTGATGCACCCAGTGTATTTTCTATTAATTGCATTTGCGTATGGTTTGAACTATTAATTCTTACGCCTGGTCTCATTTGATCAGTGTGTCGCTTAATTACTCTGTTATTTGGTAATGTGCAATAATACGAACGTGGACCAATTTGATTCTTAACAACTGCAGCGGACCAAACCTCTTTGTTAAGATTAGAATAATCCCGTACAAAAACATGTTGACCTTTTTTGAAAGTAACAGAACGTTTAACCTTGTAGTTAACAATAGTTTTATTTTGTTTTTCACAAATTTAACGCGAATGAGAGGAGGTTTAATAAGATCAAAACGAGTTCTAATAGATCTTCCAAGGAATGTGTTTTGCATTTCGATAGTTCATCAAAAATCTATTCACGACAACATCAAAAATTTCATTATTTTCAGAATTAAAATTTGCTAAGATTGATTTATTTAGAGTTTTGACAAAGTTCTCGGCTTGTCCATTGGTAGATGGGTGACCTGGAGCTGTTAAAACATGATTTATTTTGTTTCGTTTTGTAAAGTCGTTAAAATCAATCGACACAAATTGTCTGCCGTTGTCACTTGCAATGGTGGTGGGAATGCCAAAACGACAGAAAAGTTCTCTTAGCTTGGTAATCACGAAGTTGGTTGTGATGTCCTTTGTTCTAAAAACTTCAACCCACTTCGAATAGGCGTCAATAATTATGAAAAGATAATGTCCTTTAATCGGACCAGCAAAATCCATGTGTAATCTTCGCCAATTAGAATCTGGTAATTGCCATGGTATAAGAGTACTCTTCTCTGGAGACGGTGAAAGTTTTTGGCAACGAATGCAGGATTTGATTCACTTTTCAATATCATTATCTATCTTGGGCCATCAAACAAACGACCTGGCCAATTTTGTCTTCACTATTCCTAAGTGAGAATCATGTAATGATTGGAGCACATATTTCCTAAGTTTTTGTGGAATTATTACTCTATAGCCCCACAGAATGCAGCCCTGGTCTACTGTAAGCTCAACCTCTTTGTTGGTGTACCCTTTAAAAATTTCATCCTTTAGTTCCCTCACTAAACCTTTTTGCATAGATTCCTGCACTTTGGATAGAATTGGGTAACGCCTTGTTTCACGAGCAATGTCTTTAAAATCAAGACTAAGAATATTGGATTTTTCAACTAGGTTGACGAAACTGCATTCATTATCAGATGTCTCTCGCACAGTCTGCTGTGGCGACAAATGATCCGCAGTATTCAATTGTCCTTTTACGTATTCTATTCTGTAGTTGAATCCCGACAGTACGAACTCCCATCTTTGTACTCTAGCAGCTGCAAGAACTGGTAAACCTTTATTTTCGTTAAATATTGAAATCAGTGGCTTATGATCTGTTTTCAATATAAAAAAAATTCCCAATAAATAATTTTTCAATTTTGTGACCGAAAAAACGATCGTCAGTGCTTCTTTTTCAAGCGTGCTATAATTTTGTTCAGCTATTGATAAAGCTCTGGATAAGAAGGCAATTGGCTTTGAGTTGTCCGATAAGGAATGAGACAAAATACCGGATATTGCATTGTTAGATGCATCCGTTGTAAGTATGATCGGTATCTTTGGCATAAAGTGTACCAAAACTTGGTCTGACGTCACATCTTTTTTTATCGTTTCATAGGCCTCCTGGCAACTTTTAGACCAATGGAAAGTTACATTTTTTTGCAATAGTTTATATTAAGGGATCATCTTTTCAGCAAAATGGTTAATAAGCTTAGAGTAGTAGTTGACCATACCTATAAATGCCCTAAGCTCTGATACATTACTAGCGACAGGTGCATGTAATACCGGCTCTATTCTATCTTTATTTTTGCTAAGACCAAATTTGTTGATTGTAAAACCTAAATACGTAATTTTGGATTTGAAAAACTCACATTTGTTATTGTTCAACTTAAGCCCTGCTTCCATCAGTTTACACAGCACTGCCTTCAAGTTCCGATTGTGTTGTTGCATGTCTTTGCCTGACACGGTTATATCATCTTGATACACAACTACAAATCGAATGCTCTTTAGTAAATTTTCCGTAGTTTTCTGGAATATGCCTGCTGCCGGTTTTATGCCGAAAGATAAGCGCGTTATTTTGAATGTGCCTATGTGCGTTGACCAAGTGCATAATTTTTGTGATTCTTCGTCAAGAATCAACTGATTATAAGCGTTGCACAAGTCCAATTTAGAAAAGATTTCACCACCCTGAAGTGATGCGAAAATTTCATCAATTATAGGTAGAGGATACTTAAAATCGGATAGATGTTTATTAATTGTGATAGATTCTGATCTCGCCATTTGGTTTCAGTATGGGAACAAGAGGAGTACCCCATTCCGCATGGTCAATTGGTACTAAAACTCCTGTCGCAACTAATTCGTTTAAGTTCTTCTCAATTTTGTTTTTCCATGCAAGAGGAACTGGACGTGGTTTGAAAAATATGGGCTTTGCGTCACTATCTACAGCTAAAGAAATTTTACTCAACTTATAAGCGCCCAGACCATTGTCAAAAACTTCAAAAAATTCATTTTTTAATTCCTCAGCGCTTGTGGAAGATCGATTAGGGGTACCGATAGAATTCACTTGCACTAGTTCAAAACTAAATTTTCTCAAAACATTTCTGACAAGTAAAGCGGTATTATTGTTATTAGTAACTATTAATTTTACTTTCTTTTTGACACCATTGCATTCTTTCTTTTAATAGTATTCTCCTTGTACTTTAATTCGGTTGCCATTATAATCAATAAAAGGGCCATTATAAGGATTAAGTCTTACGTTCTTATTAATTTTATTTAAACAATGTCTAGAAACCAAACTACATGGTGAACCCGAATCGCATAATATGTCCATAGAAACTCCGCCTATTTTGACCGATACACTGTACATTTTAGCTGAATCATCACACTTGCTTTGGTTGATACTGTAAATAGAACAAGTAAGGAAGGCTAAGTTCGGGTGTAACCGAACATTACATACTCAGTTGAGAGCTATGGAGACAAAATAAGGAAATCACCATGTAGGAAAATGAACCTAGGGTAACCCTGGAATGTGGTTGTATGACATGTGTATCAAATGGAAGGTATTAAAGAGTATTTTAAGAGAGAGTAGGCCATAGTTCTATGGATGGACGCCATTTAGGGATATCGCCATAAAGGTGGACCAGGGCTGACTCTAGAATTTGTTTGTACGATATGGGTATCAAATGAAAGGTGTTACTGAGCATTTTAAGAGGGAGTGGGTCTTAGGTCTATCGGTGGACGCCTTTTCGAGATATCGCCATTAAGGTGGACCAGGGGTGACTCCAGAATGTGTTTGTACGATATGGGTATCAAATGAAAGGTGGTAATGAGTATTTTAAAAGGGAGTGGGCTTTAGTTCTATAGGTGAACGCCTTTTCCATAAATCGCCATAAAGGTGGACCAGGGGTGACTCTAGAATATGTTTGTACGATATGGGTATCAAATGAAAGCTGTTAATGAGTATTTTGGAAGGAGTGATCCTTAGTTCCATAGGTGGACGCCGTTTCGAGATATCGCCATAAAGGTGGACCAGGGGTGTCTCTAGAATGTGTTTGTACGATATGGGAATCAAATGAAAGGTGTTACTGAGCATTTTAAGAGGGAGTGGGCATTAGGTCTATAGGTGGACGCCTTTTCGAGATATCGCCATTAGGGTGGGCCAGGGGTGACTCTAGAATGTGTTTGTATGATATGGGTATCAAATGAAAGATGGTAATGAGTATTTTAAAAGGGAGTAATCCTTAGTTCTATAGGTGGACGCCTTATCGAGATATCGCCATAAAGGTGGACCAAGGGTGACTCTAGAATGTTTGTACGATATGGGTATCAAACGAAAGGTGTTACTGAGCATTTTAAGAGGGAGTGGGCATGAGGTCTATAGGTGGCCGCCTTTTCGAGATATCGTCATTAGGGTGGGCCAGTGGTGACTCTAGAATGTGTTTGTACGATATGGGTATCAAACGAAAGGTGTTACTGAGCATTTTAAGAGGGAGTGGGCATTAGGTCTATAGGTGGACGCCTTTTCGAGATATCGCCATTAGTGTGGGCCAGGGGTGACTCTAGAATGTTTGTACGATATGGGTATCAAACGAAAGGTGTTACTGAGCATTTTAAGAGAGAGTGGGCATTAGGTCTATAGGTGGACGCCTTTTCGAGATATCGCCATTAGGGTGGGCCAGGGTGACTCTAGAATGTGTTTGTACGATATGGGTATCAAATGTAAGGTGGTAATGAGTATTTTAAAAGGGAGTAATCCTTAGTTCTATAGGTGGACGCCTTTTCGAGATATCGCCATAAAGGTGGACCAAGGGTGACTCTAGAATGTTTGTACGATATGGGTATCAAAAGAAAGGTGTTACTGAGCATTTTAAGAGGGAGTGGGCATGAGGTCTATAGGTGGCCGCCTTTTCGAGATATCGCCATTAGGGTGGGCCAGGGTGACTCTAGAATGTGTTTGTACGATATGGGTATCAAACGAAAGGTGTTACTGAGCATTTTAAGAGGGAGTGGGCATTAGGTCTATAGGTGGACGCCTTTTCGAGATATCGCCATTAGGGTGGGCCAGAAGTGACTCTAGAATGTTTGTACGATATGGGTATCAAACGAAATGTGTTACTGAGCATTTTAAGAGGTAGGGGGCATTAGGTCTATAGGTGGACGCCTTTCCGAGATATCGCCAATAGGGTGGGCCAGGGGTGACTCTAGAATGTTTGTACGAAATGGGTATCAAGCGAAAGGTGTTACTGAGCATTTTAAGAGGGAGTGGCCATTAGGCCTATAGGTGGACGCCTTTTCGAGATATCGCCATTAGGGTGGGCCAGGGGTGACTCTAGAATGTGTTTGTACGATATCGATATCAAATTAAAGGTATTAATGAGGGTTTTAAAAGCGAGTGGCCCTTAGATGTATATGTGAAGGCGTTCTCGCGATATCGACCAAAATGTGGATCAGGTGATCCAGAAAATCATCTGTCGGGTACTGCTAATTTATTTATATATGCAATACCACTAACAGTATTCCTGCCAAGATTCCAAGGGCTGTTGATTTCACCTTGTAGAACTTATTCATTTTCTTCTACTTAATATGGTAGGTGTCACACCCATTTTACAAAATTTTTTCCAAAGTTATATTTTGCGTCAATAAACCAATCCAGTTACCATGTTTCATCCCTTTTTTCGTATTTGGTATAGAATTATGGCATTTTTTTCATTTTTCGTAATTTTCGATATCGATAAAGTGGGCGTGGTTATGGTCGGATGTCGGCCATTTTTTATACCAAGATAAAGTGAGTTTAGATAAGTAGGTGGGCTAAGTTTAGTAAAGATATATCGGTTTTTGCTCAAGTTATTGTGTTAACGGCGGAGCGGAAGGACAGACGGTGGACTGTGTATAAAAACTGGGCGTGGCTTCCACCGATTTCGCCCATTTTCACAGAGAACAGTTACCGTCATAGAATCTATGCCCCTACCAAATTTAAGAAGGATTCGTAAATTTTTGTTCGACTTATGGCATTAAAAGTATTCTACACAAACTAAATGAAAATGGGCGGAGCCACGCCCATTTTGAAATCTTCTTTTATTTTTGTATTTTGTTGCATCATATCATTACAGGAGTTGAATTTTGAATTAATTTACTTATATACAGTAAAGATATTAAATTTTTTGTTAAAATTTGAATTAAAAAAAAATTTTTTTTAAAAAGTGGGCGTGTTCTTCATCCAATTTTGCTAATTTTTATTTAACACATATATAGTAATAGTAGTAGCGTTCCTGCCAAATGTCATCATGATATCTTCAACGACTGCCAAATTACAGCTTGCAAAACTTTTAAATTACCTTCTTGTAAAAGTGGGCGGTGCCACGCCCATTGTCCAAAATCTTACTAATTTTCTATTCTGCGTCATAACGTCAACCCATCTACCAAGTTTCATCGCTTTAACCGTCTTTGGCAATGAATTATCGCATTTTTTCAGTTTTTCGAAATTTTCGATATCGAAAAAGTGGGCGTGGTTATTGTCCGATATCGTTCATTTTAAATAGCGATCTGAGATGAGTGCCCAGGAATCTACATACCAAATTTCATCAAGATATCTCAAAATTTACTCAAGTTATCGTGTTAACGGACGGACGGACGGACGGACGGACATGGCTCAATTAAATTTTTTTTCGATCCTGATTATTTTGATATATGGAAGTCTATAACTATCTCGATTCCTTTATATATGTACAACCAACCGTTATCCAATCAAACTTAATATACTCTGTGAGCTCTGCTCAACTGAGTATAAAAATTATGCGAATTGTTAGTATTAAATTCGTCGCCTGAATTATCAGATTCTGATACGTAATTAACTACTTTTCCACTTGTTTTGCAAATTGATGCTAAGGCCCCGATTCTAGTGTGGTAACAACATTCTTCACCACGGTAACGAAATCATGTGGAAACTTGTACATCCTTTTGTTATTCTATCCACGAAAGTAGCCGGATAATTTGTTACCCACAAAAGTAGGTGGTTACATCGAAATAACCACACAACAGCTGTTGTTTAGAAAAAGGCAAAACTGAAAAATAAAGAATTGTAAGCGCAAATAAGTAAAGATAATAGTAAACAAGTGTTGCCTCTTGCTATATATTATATATTTGTTTACATTATGTACTTTCATAGAATAAATTACAATATAGCTATGTATGTAAAATCTTATGCATGTATGTACATATATACACATCGTCTCGTTTATTCGTTAACCTCGTATCTACGAGTGACACATTTTCGGTAAAGCCATGGCGGAACCATACAAGGTGGCAGCATGGTGACATACCTACAAACATAAATAAAAATTCCATGTACTTTGTGTTTGTAAATTCGATAGACGAATGTTAAAATCGTACTGCGCCGGAAGTTGATGTATCGAATCAAATAAAAAAGTTTATATTCAGCTGTCGCATGCTGTCACTTTGTATCGTTCCGCCATGGGTGAAGCGAAGAAAACCAACTTTTAAATTTCACCACAGACATTGGTGAGTTTTTCGGTGATGACAGCGTTACAACTTTGGCCAGAATTGCGAATAAAAGAACTGGTAACGATTTTCGGTTACATATGTGTCCAATTTTGCCGCACTTATGACATTTGCTATTCTTGTATCGACATTCGTTAGTTGTGTGATTTCGCCACACACAGTGATTGCAAGCCTTTGCGTATTTTGTTGCTGTATTGTGAGTTCCTTTCTTCTTTTTACGATCATGTTTGTTGTCTTGATTTGAAGTGTCAGAAGTAGAGCTTTTAGATTTGTTGTTACTCTTGCCACTTTTGGTGTAATTCACTTGCAAGTTGTGCTCATGCTTTGTCGATGACAGTTTCATCTCCATAATGAGAGCTTTTCGGAGTGCTTGGTCAATGCATATGTTCTCATCTTCTTCGCACATACGTTCAAATATTCCGCTGTGAAGACCCATTATGAAGCGATCCATTACGAAGGCTGACAAGTTGTCACCAAATTTGCATGTTAGCGCGAGTTTTTTTACTCGTGCATGCCATTGCGATACCGTTTCACCTTCAGCCTGTGTTGCTGAGTGAAAATCCTTACGCACGCGGAAAACAATGGACGGTGGAGTGTAATGAACTTTGAGTATGTCACTTACCTCCTTATACGTTTTTGATACCGGTGCACCTGGGCTGCAAAGGTTGTGCAAAACCTCATATGGTGTTGGGCCTATGGCTTTTAATAGAGTAGCCTTTTTTGCATTCAATTCTGTGCAATTTATTTTCCCAAAATTAATTTCTAACTTTTCTTTCCACAATATCCATGATTCCGTTTGTGGAGAAAATTGCTCCACATTATTTGGATGGTATATCGTTACTGTATTTTGAGGTTCGTTGGGCATTATAGTGAAGTTTATGATACATTTCGTTCAGCTCTGTAATTACAGTTGCTGCACTATACACTATCAATTTCTTTTGTATGTACAAAAGAAGAGAAAAAAAAATAAATTTTATTTTTCCTTTTTTCTTCGTCACCAATATGTTATGTACCGAGTGAGACGCACCGAAGAGTTGTTTGCTTACGACTTCAGTTTATTGACTTACTCATTACTTCTTATAGACTAAAGCCCCCATTACTGATACTTAGCATAGACTTGACTTGACTTGGCGTAAACTTGGCAACTTAGCCACGATTATACTCCACTTGGCGCATAAAATCTGGCATCATAATCAGCGTTGAAATTTATTTTTAAATAAATGTCAATTTGTATGACAAAATGTCAAAATGAAATGGAAACAAACAAATGGCATCTCAAAATGTAAACGTCACTTAGAACTTGCATAGAAAATCAAAATTCAACAGACTTCTAAGTCAAGTTAAGTTTTGAGTAATCAGTAACATGCAATGTTCATTTAACAGAACTGTAAGTGACAGTTCGCAAGCCAAGTCTATGCTAAGTATCAGTAATGGAGCCTTAACAATGAGATTCGATTAATAACTAAGATAATTCTTAAGGTGAGTATATATAATTGGAGGTGACTTATGTTTAGTTTGTCATTTACAATGACGATACCTAACAAATTCCGAGGTACTTTAAATTGTCGATTCTCGAAATAAAGCTGCCCCCCAGATAAGTTCCTTTCAAATCATTCAAACTGGGTATATTTTTATAATTGTTGAATATTATAAAGTTAGTTTTAGATAGATTAATTTTTAATAAATTATGCTGAAACCATTGTGAAATTAACTTAAATCTCTTTGCATATTAGCCAAGAGGTCATCGAGGCTATCAGTAGCATACAAAAAGGTCCCGTCATCGGCGTAGAATTGCGGAATTCCATTCAAGTCAAGTTTAAATATGTTGTTTATATATACTTTAGATATGGTAAGATGGTTTTAATGAATATAGTGGGAAATTCTTACAGTGTGTGGTATGGAAATGACCTCTCTACTACTTTTAAAATTTATAATGTCGCGACCGCTACGCTCTTAACATTTCTTTGCGCAAGTGGGCCAGCATCCGAACTATTGTAAAAAATCTTATTTATAGTGAGATTTGTTTCAAATTAATTATTTAAGCAGCCTTTCAAAGAGAAGAATATAATATATGTATATAAAAACGTATACAAAATCTGTTGGAAACTTTATAGCTCGACCAAAACGATTTAAAAAATTATAGCTAGATTTCGTAGCTGGTTTGAAATCGGGTTGTAGTTCCTTGTGTGAACCCAGATCTGAGATATAGACCAAAATGTGGACCACGATGATCCCAGACAGTTACTTCACAATATGCACCGAAAGAAAATAAGCTAGTACAATCAACAAATCAGGTTTGTTGTCGTTGAATTTAAAAAACTCAAAATTTTAAACGTTGTCCCGTATCGTAGCTTCCGTGATCGAGTTAGTAGTTTCGTAATATTGCTTTATTTGGTATCGTGTTATACGTAAACGAATAAGGAGAATCGTAATTTGGTATTGTGAGATCTGTGAACTTACTAAAAAGTTATCAAAGTCGAAAAATTTTAGTAGTGTGAACATTTTTTGTAAATATGATAGCTTTGTTAAAAAATATATACAGGAAATAAAGGAAGACCACTATCGCAAATCCTTCATTAATATTCGATGCGATATATCTATCATGACGACGTAAGTCCCATACGCATGACTCATGTCACCGGTTTATTTTTCACGCTATCAATATTTCTATTACATTTCGTTGTCAAATCTATTACACTCTGTCACAAATTACGATACTATAGTGAACGTATGTGGCAATACCACTAATGCCGCTCATACGATCAGTAACGTAAACATGATACGGGCCCTGGTTTGAAATCAAAACCCAAATCAGTACACTCTCTGCTATGAAAATTTACTAAGTTTGATTTTTAAACCAAATTAGTTTTCGTCATATATGAAGTCCAAAAAAAGTTTTGAATTTAGGCTTAAAGTTTTAGCCGTGTTAAGAAGAGCTAAATTGCGCATACGGTCAGTGATGCGCGTCCGTTGATATCGCTCTCGACCATATCGCCCACACGAACAATAAACGGCATAGACCGTCTTAAATAAGTAAAAAATTGAGAAAAGTGCCAAACGTCGTCGCGCCTATGTCTATGAAAAGATATCTGTGTATTTGGTCAACCTCAAAATGCATTTTAGATCTACGCCCTTATTAATTTTCTTTTATACCCTGCAGCGAATCGCTATAGTTGTGAACTAGCGCAGAACGATTGCGTTAAGAGACAGTACTAGTTCTAGTTCTGTCGCCTCGTAGGGCTTTCAATTGCGGTATTTTCGGACGCGTTCTTATCTTATCCTGTAGCTGGTGGTTCTGAAAAAGTTGTCTTTTTGTAGCATCGAATATGGGAAACAAAGATGCAAAGCGACAGATTCGTACTACAAATTTAAGGACTACCTCCAAACTGCTGTCAATCGGATGCAATAAACCGCAACAACAGCGCTAAGGTCTGAGCTATATGCACATAAATTAATTAGTCGAAGGCAGCGACTATTTCAGAAACACCTGACTGAAGCAGTTAATAATGCGTTCAAAAGGCTTGCAAAGGCCTATACGTAGGACACCACAATGTAGAAAATGTAAGCTCAAAGCATTTCGAGGGGACGGAATTAGAATCGGTATCGTCTCTTAATGCAATAGTTCGGAACCAGTGCGGTTCGCTGCAGGGAGTGCTCGCCTTATCCAATAAATGCGATCACTCACAAATTGCGATTGAAAAGATGGTTGGTGTCATATGGGGACACATTGATTGATTCTGGAGTTGGACCTATTATAGTACCCATATCGAAGTTATGGCAGGCGAGGCGGCTGTGGGGTGATAGCACCTCATTTATGGAATTTTATTTGAAATCGTCAGCAGGTTTTAGTCATTGGTCAACATCGTTGGGCTTTCTAATCAAAAACTATGCCAAATACACTCAGAAAAAAACACTTATCTAAAATGAGGAAGACATTTGCTAAACAAATTGTCTTTAACCCTCTAATGCATGAATTTTTGTTCAAAAAATTTAATTATATTAATTTCATGTATCTGAGCTCGAATCTGCTAATAATTTTTTAATTTGACTTTTCGTTTTCGGAAAATATTTAAAAAAGTGCAGTCCACCTTGAGGCGGACCCATGAAACAACGCCTGGATAGTTATAAAAAATAAAACAGCAATATATTTCGAATGTTAAACATTTTTCAGAGATATATTTCAAACTTGTTTTTATTTTTTTTTTTATTGTTTTATTGTTTGGCGACTACCGAAGAAGATTTAATGATGAGCTGTACGAGCTATACGCAGACATCAACATAGTCCAGCGAATTAAAACGCAGCGGCTGCGCTGGCTAGGCCATGTTATGCGAATGAAAGATGATGCTCCGGCCAAGAAAGTGTTTCTATCGGAACCCGCCTATGGAAGCAAAGGTAGAGGGCGGCCCCCACTCCGTTGGAAGTCCAGGTGGAAAACGATTTAAACTCCCTTGGTGTGACCAATTGGCGCCGGTTGGCGGACCGAAGGAGCGACTGGCGCGCCTTGTTGGACGGCCATAACCGTTTAGACGGTTAAGCGCCAATTAAGTAAGTAAGAAAGTTTTTATTGTTTAGTGTGGAATTCTATAAAACATTGTTTTGTTGTAGAAACATACATTTATATCAAATTTTACACAAAATGCTTGGGTTTCTGATTTACAACCTGGATGCTTGCATATTTTCTTTCCGGATCTATCTAAAAACTTGCACCAATGTCCTGATTGTCATAGCGAATGTCTATTGGTGGCATGTACGCCTTTTTCGGCTTTGGTTGAGGGGAAGCTAAAGGGGGGCGACCACGTTTCGGAGACGGAGTTGAACGCATCCAACATAATACTTCTGCAACTTCTGTTCTGAACTCAAGTAGGGTATACTGCTTTTCATTAGGATTTTGATGTAACCTCTTGTACAATATATAAGAATTAACCATAGCCACATCTAGTAAATGATAGAATAAGCGAGCTGTCCAATTTTTTGTCTTCATTCGAATATGGTATCGTCCGATAAGTCCATCCAATAAGTCGACTCCACCCATATGTTTGTTGTATTCTTTGAGTATTGCTGGGCAGCTTATATCAATTTTTTCTTTGTTTTTCGATCCCAAAGTGTTATTGTTGAGGGGTATGATGCGACTTATAAACGGTTCTGATCCCACATAACTAGAAAGAAGACGAACTGGCCTTGTATCGTACAAAAGAACATTGCTTACTTCCACGCCACAAACTGCTCCAACATACTGTTCGGAAAAGCCACGACTTACATTTTTCTTTTGGAGCTCAGGATCAGTAGAAAGTTTAATGTTCGGAACGCGATTTGCCCGCACTGTTCCCAATCCCTAAATCCCGCGGCTTTTCAAATAAACTAGTAATCCTATAGATGTGCAGAAAATATCGAAGTATAGGATGTGATTTATATTGTTCGGTATATTTTTTGACGATCTTACAACGAAGTTCGAAGCAGCTGCTGGATCAGGACACTCAGGAAAAACTTTATTGTCCCCAGCGCCGCAATATAATTCGAAATTGTAAGAAAACAAAGTATAGTCGCAGAGAACAAATAACTTCGATATGGGGTTTTGCCGGCATATACTGCTCAAAAGGTTTTTTTTTGCATTTTCGAAAAACATATCTGTTCATCCACACAAAGACGCTGAAGCATAGGAATTGACCCGAAACGGTTATTGAAATGTTGGATAAGAGGTCTCGCTTTATACAACAGATCAATTCAAGTTCACCCTTCTTGGCATATAAAAAATTATCATTAAAGTGAAGTTTTGATCGGAGCTCCTCAAAACGATTACAAGTCATTGCTAAGCGTACCGGTTCCAGAGAATACTGTCCCCAATACAAGCGAGAACTCGGATACCGGAACACTGACATGAAAAACAATATCCCCCAAAATTTTCGAAGTTCCACTTCGTCAGTTTTAAACTTTGTAGAAATATCGCTTTGGGTGGCATAAAAATTCATTTGAGTAGCTAAAGTCTGGATAAAAAAATTTATCAAACACCTGTAATATCTGGATTTACGTTCCATTAATTAATTAAAGTCATACCTTTAGAAAATCGTTTGAAACAAAGTATTGAAAACAATCATATGGTGTTCGTAAATTTTTTCGAAAATCTGGGGTGTCCTTGTCACCTCCAAAAAACAGTTCGTTGACGTGAAGCTGAAAGTGTGTGTCTTTCCATAAATTCATTGTCAGATGGTAATTGTTCAAAAAAATTTTGTATTTCATCATCTGATAAGTTTTCATTATTTGATCGGAACATTTCTAATAATAAAACGAAAATTTAAACAAATCGTAAAGTATTAACGTGGATCTTTTTCAAAGGCTACGAAAATATATGGTTTTCACTGCGAGTTAAATGCGTTACAATATTTGACTAATTAATTTAATCGAAATGTTAGTTTTAATTAGATTTGTTTATATTTAACTCTAACTAGTCGTATTATTGTAAAATAACTTTAAGGAAATAAATATTTTACGACTATCATTTTATTAAAGGATTGAAACTATAATCGCCGAAATGTATGTCAAAAATCCCCATTGTCAGATCTATTCATTTTTGTTTGGAGTGGCATCATTGATAAATGTTATAAAAAATGTGCATTTTGACAGCGCTCTCTCGAAACAAAGAGTTGCAAATCCATTCATCTATGGCAGCATGCTCGCCACACCCAGCATATTTCGGTGCCAGACATTTGCCACGCCCACTTCCTGAATAAATTCGACGAATGCCTGGGCGATAAAACTGCCAAGTTACGCGAGGCGCAAAATCTGTAAAGACTATAGATATAGTTGTTTATTTTGTATCATAGTTTATCAGTGGAAGGGCCAGAATCTGTTGTCATTATCGGCATAGAAAACGATAATATGATATAATAATAATATACAAGTCCAAACCGATCAGTCTCGAGACAATCGAAAACCGAAAATTAGCATTGATATTTTACAATTTTTGCTTTTAATAATGCGAACTTTGAGTGACTTTTTGCACTAAAGTTTATTGGTCTACAGAACGGGCATACTCAAAACATTGATGAAAATTCAAAATAAAAAATTCAAAGTTTTCATGCAGATGTTTAAATGCTTTTCGACTTTTGTAACGTTTTCGAAAATTGTTTTGAAATTGGATTATGTATGTGGTTTTAATGTCAAAATAAATTCCCGATACTTTTAGTAATTTCTAAAAACGATAGGCTTTATCTTTCTTTCTTGTAGATTAAATAGGGATCTAATTTTAGAAGTCTTCTTAGGCATTTCCGGGGCATTCAACAATGTCTCCGGCGATTTAGTCGCCACTACTTCGCATGCGGATTTCTCAGCGCTCCCTTTCAGCATGCATCAATTTCGTCATTACTATAAAGGCCATCTTGCTAACAGCAATCCAACAATCTATTTGTCCGCACATTCGTGGAACCAAATTCCTAATGGAAGGCTCCTCTCCAAAAACTCTGTTTACAGACAGTCTTTCGCCATGAAAACGAGGGCAGTGAAACATTACATTGTAACGAATATTAGCAGCACTAAGGGATACTGTCATCTCTAAGCCGATGCTAAGCAGTGACTTGATGCACATCAATAATTCAATCATTATGTCTACACATATGTACGTACACGCAGCGGAGAAGCAATGCACAAACACATGCAGATATCTTATCTGAGATGCTCCCAAAAGAATGCAATATAATTGTGGAAGTTTCGCTCACAAATACACGCGCATATGAGGAGCTATACACGTGCATCTGTAGTTATAATTTTATAGCACGCTATTTGTCGAGCAAAAGAAGTGTTATTTTGAAAGTACTTGAATAAAGGCCATTTTGCATTATTAAATATTGGAGTTATTTGTTCAACAGTTTAGTGATTCGAACTTAGCAGAAGGTTGCAAATAAGTGGATTTCAGGCAAATTCGTTACAACATGTTCTGCTCTTTCCATTTCGGGGGGACAGTTTGGACAGAAAGGATCCTCCTCTATCCCCGCTTATGTAGATATTCCTTGAAACCGCCGTGCCCGCTCAATATCTGTGTGAGGTGGTAATTTAGTTCGCCGTATTTTCGCTCGTACCATTCCGCTATATTCCGGACTAGCATGAAGGTCCAGCGCCCTTTTCTCGAATCTTCCCACCGTTCTTGATACCTAACTATTGTTCGTGACCTTGCGCTTTTCTTAGCATCTTCGGCTGATTCCAATGCCATGCAGATGGCCCATTTCACCTGAGAGTAGATCTAATGGGATTTTCCTGGATAAAACATGGATCGCGTCGTCGGACACCATCCGATAAGCACATGCTATTCGTATAGCAGTAATGCGGTAGGCTGCTAGTATATCTTTTTGGTGACCATTTTAGATCCGTGCCATACTGGTGCTGCATATAATATTATAGAGCTGGTTACGTTGGATAATAGCTGACGGGTAGCTTCGCTTGGGCCGCCGATGTCGGGCATTATTCGCGTTAGGGCTCCACTAACTCTAGAAACTTTCTCCACCCTGAAGTGCTCCCTAAAAGTTAGTTTTGAGTCAATGATTACTCCTGGATATTTCAAGGAAGGCTTTGAATTTATTTGATAATCTCCTATGGTTAAGACCAACTCATCCACAGTCCGCTTTAAGCTCACCAGAACCACTTCTATCTTATTGCTACCCATATCCAGCCCCATGTTCGTCAACCATTCCTTTATTCTTCCCACGGCGTCATTACATAATGCTGGGAGCAAATCAAGTTCCTTGGCCACTACTACTACGACAATATCATCTGCATAGCCAACAATTTCCGTGCCTCCGGGAAGGTCGATTTCTAGCACCTCGTCATACATCGCATTCCAAAGAGTTGGACCTAGAAGAAGAAGTGTTCGTAGGATCTATCGCCATGTCTCTCTGATTGGGTGTTTACAGTGATTTTTAACCCTATCCTGTTCTATGGAGTCCTTCTTTGTTGGACAACAACAGAAAAAAGAACCTACCTGAAAAAGTTAAATGGGGTATGCAGGATGCCCTGAGTGTATGCCATTTCCAACGTTCAGTGCTTCGGGCCAGCTTGAGCGCAGAACATACGGCCTTTGTAGTATAACGTCGTCAATTACTGGACGAACGGACTACCTTATTCCGTATCTGCGCTTCGAAGGCGCTCTTGGAGCTACAATAGAGGTGGATGGTTGGCACAAGGGTGCTCAAATGGTGAACGAGGCGATACACGTGTACATTGTTGGTTTCAAAGTAATGGAAGGATTAGGGTCTGTTGTATACTGTGCTAATCTGAAAATAAACAAATCCTATAAGCTGCCAAATCACTGTGTTGCTTTTTAGGCGGAAGTAGTAGCCAAACCAAAGCAGTGGAAACACTACAGCCGCGTCTACTTTTATATTGATAGCCAAAGAGCAATTAAAGAAATAATTTTGCATAGCACAACACCTAAAAGTGTGATACAGTGCAAGCAATCCCTAATAGTAAAAAGAAACACTGTAGGCTCATGATCATAATTATCAACAAAAACATTAAAGCAAGCCACACTTCCGTACATGAACACTTCAATCATCATTTACACAAATACATGGAAGGCGATGAGAAGTACATGCACACACATAACCAGCAGCTAGAAGTGAAGAGGTATATCACACACACACATGTAGCCATGAGTCGAAGTTCTTACTTCACTTACACCCGCATATGGCTATAAGAAAGACATAAGCTACAAACCGAGTTGGAGATACAAAAGTTCTAGAAGGTGAAACGTCTAGACCTTAGGAGAAATATGCGAACGAAGCAACGAAGAGCACAAAAGCAGCGCAAGCTGAGTCTTCAGTTAATCAGTATTTATTTAATCACGCTATTGGTTATGAAGTATAATTATGAATTATTACTCCCAAAGTAATATAAATAAAGAGCAGTCTGCAATACTTAATATTGGAGTGATATATTCAATAGTTTAGCGATTCGAACGTTAGCAGAAGGTGTATAAATATCAGCAATCCCCAGAATTCGTTACAATATCAATGTCATCAGCATTCGCTAGTTATTGTACGCTTTTATAGAATCTTGTTCCAGAGCGGTTAAATTCTGCAGCAGTATAATTTTCTCCAGCATCAAAATAAAGAAATCGCACAATGGAGCCACCCTATCTGAAACCTCGCTCAACGACATATGCACCCCCAGCGGGTTAGGGGATCAAAATATACCTGCGGTAGGTATGTCTGTCGTAAGAGGCGACTAAAATACCAGATTCAACGGGCTGTGTAGCGCAACCCTTCAGGTTGCCAGCGTAATATATAGCTTCTCCAAACCCAATTGTCAACCTCACCTATCTGCGGCGAATCCTGTTTCACTAACAGACGAGGCTCTGGCGACCCCAAGCTCCTAATGTAACTTGGGGTGGGGAGGGAGGGAATGGCCTGAAGGTTTAATGTGGCCACATAAATCGTTCCCGAGATGGTCGAGCTAGCACCTTAATGGTGCTGTGGTACTGGAGCATACCGGATCTGTATCCGGCAAAGGACCATCACATCGATAACACTCCCCAAAGCCTGCGGGGAGCAACCTTATCGCTACAACAACAACAACAACGACGACATATGCAGAGCCAATGGTAGATTTACCATGTTTAACTCACACTTATAAGGTTCAATCAATCGATTAAGGGTGGGCTTCAATCCTTCGCACAATATGTTTGACAGGAGCATATATGGGTCAATATTTTACAAATCGTACGGATTTTTAGAAAATAAATTTTAACTGTTTAAAAAGACACCCAAATTTATTTCATGGAATATTTTCGCAATTTGAGTCAACACATATATAAGGAATTCCTCCAAAAAAACATTTTTTTTCAGAGATCTGAATGTGTTCAGATTCGATGTTTAGACCAACTTCCCCACATTCGAAATTCTATATCTTTGGTGCCACCCATCGTATCTTATTCATTTTTGTTTTATTTTAAAGGTAACAATATTTGCTTAATAAGTGCGTTAAAAAAAAAAAACATTTAATATTTTTTTTTATTTTTTATTTAATAGTCTACAAATTTGAGCAATTTAAACAGACTAAATAGCAAATAGCAGTAAATTTACAAATAGTATGTCTTATACAAAACGAATATGCAGTGTAAAACATTAAGTGAACGGTCTTAAGAGTTATAGTTACATATTTGATATTAAGAGGTGACATGTATAATTATATGCATACATAAATAAATAACTTAACTTTACAAGAGGGTATGAGTTTTGTATACGTATGCCCAGTAAGGGGCCGACGAAGGTGCTCATAAGGGAGCTGACGCGAATTGCTCAGAAAGGAGCTGATTGCCCAGTAGGGGGCTAACGAAAGGTGCTCAGAAGGGAGCTGACGCGAACCGCTCAGAAAGAGCTGCTATATTATATATACGTAAAATGGAGTAACAGTAAGTTATAGTTAGTTATTTGAAATATGTATACATATATACTAATTTAACTCAAATAAAATACACCTCTTTATTTTGAAAAGCGGGTCCGACATATCAAAACTACTATAATGCTTGTTAAAATCCAGGCACAAACAACGAAGAGCTTCGTGCATTTCGAAATTCGACCTACATGTGCTCAAAAAAAGCAGATGGAAATGCCTTGACAGCCTCATGGGAACATTAAATTTGATCTCGCTAAGTAAAAACGGACTATTCACCGTTCCACTCAATAATTTCAACATAAACAACACACCAAGCATTTCCCTGCGACTCTCGAGAGAAGGGAGGTTTATAAGCTTTAACCGACTGCTGTAAGAGGGAAGATTTCTTGTTGGATCCCACGCCAAATGACTCAAAGCAAAAAGTAGGAATTGTTTTTGAACCGATTCAAGCTTTTCACGAAAGATTTGATACCGCGGCTTCCAAATGATTGATGCATACTCCAATATAGGTCTCACTAAAGCAGTAAAGAGAGATTTTGTAACGTAGGGGTCATTAAATTCCTTAGACCATCGTTTAACAAAAGCAAGAACTCCTTTCGATCGGGTCACGCAAGTTTCAATATGAAATTTAAAGTCAAGTTTTGGGTCCAATGTAACACCCAGATCAGTAAATCTAGTGACTTGCTCCAGCCGGTAGTCACCAACCGTGTAATTGTGCACTTGAAATGATTTTCTACCAAAACTCATAAATTTACACTTAATTAGGTTCAGGCTCATATTTTTTAATATTGCGCCACTTGACTAAACTATCGACATCTTCTTGAAGGAGCAGTCTGTCTTCCGGAGTGAGTATAGGTTTAAAAAGCTTTACATAGTCAGCGTACATCAAAATCTTGGAATGAGTTAACGCGCTTGGTAGATCATAAATAAATAGCAAAAATAGCAAAGGATCAAGGTGACTACCTTGCGGTACGCCAGAAGTAACCCTAATGAATTGAAATTCGCTGTTTTTAAGTAACACCTTTTGTTTCCTTCCTTTTAAGTAAGAGAAATCCAACTCCGAAGTTGAGGTGGAAACCCTAAACCATTAAGTTTATAGGTGAGAATAGTGTGGGCAACCTTATCGAAAGCTTTGCTGAAATCCGTGTAAATTACATCGGTATGTAAGTTATTCCTTAAATTTCTGGAGACATGAGTGGTAAATTCCAACAGGTTTGTCTCAGCTCACTTCCCTTTGGAGAAGCCACGCTGAGCTGGGTTAATGATAGGAGAAACTGAATGAGCTAGTTGTTTAGTTATAATGGATTCGAAAAGTTTAGGTATTTCGCTAAGTTTTGTAATGCCTCTATAGTTTGCAACACATGATTTACTGCTACTTTTGTACAGTGGTATAATAAAAGACTCTTTCCAGAAACAGGGAAATACACCTTGCCTTAGAGGAGCGTTAAAAATATTCGTTAAGGGCCGATACAAATATTGCGCGCAACTTTTTAGAACAACAGACGGAATGCTGTGGGGACCACTAGCATAAGAAGTTTTTAGGTTTTCTAAGTGTAAAAACACGTCGTTACAGGATATCGAAGGGGCTCGTACACCCCAAAGCATTGCCAAGCTAAAAAGAACATTCGATTGGACGGGCACGCAATTTTGTGCGTAGTTTGATTTAAAAAATCAGCGAACATATCGGCAACTGTGGCATCGTCACTTGAAATCAAGTCTTTAAATTTCATGACGGATGGGAATCCAGTAGTCTTTCGTTTAGTGTTATCAAAATTGAAGAACGACTCGAGATTAGAGGAAAGTTGCAGCTTAATCTTATTAATGTAGTCTTTGTAATACTTTTAGTTCAAAGAATTATATTTATAGCGTAGAATAGAATATCTGCTATAGTCATTTGGAAGTCCAGATTTTTTATATCTCTTAAACCAACGCGTTTTCTGATTTGTTTAAGCAGTTTGGTTTCTTGGTGCACCAACCAGTATTTACTGAAACTCTAACGCTAATAGTTTGGGGGATACAAACACGGAATATGAGGTGTAAAGCACTAATAAAATGATGAACGCTCTCGTCAACATCTCCACTATAATCGGGCCAAACTATAACGGAAAGCTCATTTCTTAACATCCTGAAGTCAGTTTTCCTAAATAAAAATCTAGCAGCAGACAAATTATTATAGGTGTTGCGTTGTTTTGGAAGGCTAAAGGTTTCAGCAATTAACTCCAATGCAGGGTGATATACAACTTCAGGAAGTACCAACGGGTCAGTTCGAACTAAAGAGAATCTAGAATTATCACTGACATATATTAGGTCCAAGCATTTACCAAACTTATTTAGAATGCCGTTAACCTGAAAAAGCCCACTATCTGCAAGGTTGTTTAAGAACTCGTTAAAGATTTCTCGAGAAGAACAGGGAACCAAGCAACCATCAATCATATTCCACGTTACACACGATAAACTAAAATCACCGAGAACTACAATCAATTCAGAAGAAGTAGCCAAAGAAGTCGCAGACATTATAATCGAAGCGTGTTTGTTGTATAACTGTAGGTCAGATTGCGGCACAGCTAATAGTAATGTATAAATGCATAGATAAGAGTCTTATATGAACGCAAAGAAATTCGATTTCGTCAGCTTCAGGAATCAGAATTTCTTCAGCTGATAAGCTAGCATCTACGGCGATTAAGACACCACCACCGACTTTACTTTGACGATATTTTCTAAAAATTTCGTATCTATTACATAGAATTTCAGAGTTGAGCACATGAGGTTTTAGCCAGTGTTTGAGCGACTGTCGTAGTCGCCAACAGCCAACCCTTCTATTTAATAGAAATTAGGCTTAAGAAAACCTAAACATGAATTTAAATGAATTTACCTGAATTTTATATTGAATTTATTTACATATGTACCTTTGACGTATAAGTACGCATTCTGAATTATTTGCACGTACAAATACGTAATATTATATATTACGTACATATTTATTAAATTTAAGAATTTGAAATGTTTGTATTTTACGCTAACGCGCGAGCGTATTTCACCTCTCTGGCAACCCCAACAATGGGTTGACAGATGTGACTATATACATACATACATACATTTATATTTGTTTTGACATTTTCTTTTTTATACATTTTTTATTACTCACTCGAAATTTTTACTTATCCCGGTTGTGACAATAAAATTTGTAGAACCTCAAAATTTTAAACAAAATAGTTTATTATTCAAAGTTTAATACCGTGCTCTTGTTAAACTCGAAAGTTGATACACTCTATAAATGTTGGCTTCAACCCAATCACATAAAATAGATTGATTTATGTGAAAAAGCATACCCTCGAAATATTTCGTGCAAAATACTAATTAGCCCATCCAAAATCACACTGCCGCTGTATCGCCATCATCAAGGCGCCGCCATATAACCACCGCCACCATCATCAAGACGCCACCGCCATCACCAGCAGCCTAACATCGCCAGCTCAGCCACCAAAGCCACAGCCATACAGCCATACACCAAAAGAGAGGTAACTTTTACATTGCCACCCCCTTAACCAGTGGTCCTTCGACGCCACTAAGAAACCAGCGACACAATTAGTACCCATTTTCCAAAAAATTGTGAGTATTAAATGCGATTTAATACTCCCCCACACAAGAAATATATATAAAATCGGAAAAATTAAGGCAATTTGATCCTCAAAAAATTATTATTCCGCCAAAAGTTATAATTTCCCGCCAAAACTTGCACATACCATTCGTATATATACATATATATATGTATATATATATATATATATATAGCAATAACCCCATATTGCAAAACTCAGTACGGTATATGTGCAAAGCCAAATAAGAAAAACTCAGTAGTTAGCTACAGTGGGCACACTTGCTAAGAGCACCCCTTATATTTTAATGCGACAAATCTCTTAATAATTTAAAATTTTCTCATTTTAAATTAAAATATCTCTTGTCGTTAATTAAATATATTGCACAACCTCTGCTAACTTCTGATTTCTCCCCATTTAAATTAATTTAAAACGCAAAAAACATTTGTAAATCTCCATACTTGCGTATACATATATACGGATAAACAAAAGAAAGAAAGCGACATAAGCGGTGAAACAAAATCTCATACAGTGGTACAAGAGTGGTTCAGTGCGTACACTAGCGTTTAAAAAATATATCTCTCTTGTGTAAAGCTAAAAAATTTTCCCGAGTAATTTAGTATTTCACTCTGTATCCCCATTTATACAGTCCACAAAAATATCGATAGTGAAAATCTTAAAAAATAATTACTCATATTTACATATATATATATATATTTGTATTTTTCCCACGTATATTTAATTCTCCCCCATATATACGCATTAAATACAGTGCAAACGCAAATAAATTTAACTTAAAAACTTTTTTTTGGTTTTGAAAAGTATTCTCTCTTGCTATTTAACGTGAATATTTAAACGTAACTCCCTCACATAGTTAAAAGCAAATACTCTCTCTTCAAAAAAAAAAAAAAAAGTTTTCTCTCTGAAGTTAAATGTTTTGTTAATTCTCAACTCTAAGCGTCATAAAACAAAGCTCAAAAATGAGTGACGATGAAACCAAAAAAGGTGGCTCCAAAACTCAAGGAGTTAAAAAATTTAAAATCTCGTCTGCCCCCAAAAAATTTACATCCGAAACGGACAATTTTATGGAATATTGTGCTCGGTTTAGGTCGACGTCGCTCCAAGACAACACGGAGTCCTCACTCAAAATAAAAAACTCGAATATAACAAAATTCTGGAATAGAGTCCAACACGCTTTCGATAAAATTGCCGAAACCCCAGATCAGGAACTGCCCGAAGATTTTCCAACATCTGCTAATAGCAAATAAAGGTCCTGTCTAATAGCGTATGAAGACACAAAAGCCCAGATCGAAGACCAGCTTCAGTTGCTTAAACAAGCAAATGCCCCCGCGCCTCCTTCTGTCACAACAGGTCCACCCGATAACTCCGGTATTTCGCTAAAAATCCCTCCCTGCGATACCGAAATATTTTATGGTGGTTATGAAAAATGGCCCTCATTTCGTGACATGTTCACAGCCGTTTATATTAACCATCCCAAACTCTCCCAAGCACAAAAATTGTATCACCTCAGATACAAAACCCAAGGAAAGGCAGCTCAAATAGTCAATCAATTCCCTTTTACTGACGACAACTTTGCCTTAGCGTGGGAAGCCCTAAAGGCCCGATACGAGAACAGGCGAGTTCTCGTAGATAATCAAATACGGGCCCTGATGAATTTAAAAACTATCACTACCGAAAACAGTGAAGACATTCAAAGGTTGCAATCGTCGGTAAATAATTGCCTTCAAATTCTTGCCACGCAACAAGTCTCCACAGATAACTGGGACCCCATTCTTATTTATCTCGTGACCTCTAAACTCCCTGAAAATACAGTCACGTTATGGGAGCAGTCTCTGACTTCAAGAAGAGAACTTCCTAACTGGTCCCAAATGGACCAGTTCCTCACAACTCGATATGAAGTCGTAGAGCGAGTCGATCAATGGCGACCAAATAAATTTAAAGCCACCCCACAAGCTAGGCCATCATTTAAACCCCAGCAGTCGCATCCCTTTCAAAATAGATCGACCTCCCACACCCAGTCTCATATGACAGAGCAGCGGACAATGTACAAGTGCGCTATGTGTAAAACCTCATCTCACCCCCTTATAGGTTGCTTCAAATTTAAGAAGCTGTCGACCTCTGATCGCAGAAGGTTTGTGAGAGAAAACAATATGTGTTTCAACTGCCTCTCTCAGTCACACATATTGAAAGACTGTTCCAGTACTCAAACTTGCAATCAATGTCAAGATCGGCACAACTCAGTTCTTCACGAAGACACATCTCAAGGCAACCCTCACGATTGCAAAGGACAGCCTCACAAGCCACGACCACGAATTCCACAGTCTCACCCGTTAATACTCCCGATCAAGCCAATGCTCTGGATGAAAGCCCTTCATGCTCGCAGAAAAGCCAAGTGCAATCGTTTTATTCCGAAAACGATTGTGAAATAATTTTACCCACGGCTATCGTTCCCGTAGAGCATAAAGGAGAAATGTTTAAACTATCTCTACCAGAGCCCAAGATAGACTCAAGCTCCCATTCAAACCCTCTAGATTTGAAATATCAGGGATGGGCGGCAAGGTAGTTCAGACCTCAAACAAATTGTGCTCTCTGACCTTGGTATCCCCCGATTTTAAAACCAGAATAAGTGCAGAGGCAATAGTATTACCCCGGATAACAAAAATGCTCCCCCCGCTTAAGCTCACTAGTGAGCTTCAAGCAAAATGGACACACCTCAACCTCGCAGACTCGAACTGTCACTCCCCCTCGCAAATAGATCTCATCCTAGGCAGTGATGTAATACCTCAAATCATCCAAAATGGCGTTGAGAAACTTTCCCCCCATCTTCTAGTGCAGAAAACCATTTTTGGATGGATTCTGAGCGGTAGAGCCCCTGTGATGGTCAACTCTTTCTGCATGCAAGCGTCAGAAGTGACGAACGAAGATCTTAACTCTCTATTGCGAAAATTCTGGGAATTGGAGGAAGTTCCCACCAAACCCCAAATAACCCCAGAAGACGAGTTTTGCGAAATTTTCTACGCAGCCACAACCTCACGCGATGATAACGGTCGTTATATCGTAAGGCTGCCGTTTAAACCCAGCTTCCCAGAGTCAATCTCATTATCCCACTCTCGGTCTTCAGCTCTAAGCCAGTTTCTTGGAATGGAGAGAAGTTTCCACAAAAAAGGGGATTTAAAGACTCAATATGATAGTGTCCTAGAAGAATACCTCACCCTCGATCATATGGAGGAAACCGGCTCCTATGAAAAATTTGACGGAGGAAAATGCCTCTCATTTTATCTTCCTCATCACGCAGTTGTCAAGCCCGAGAAAAAGACATCAAAGGTGCGGGTCGGGTTTAACGCCTCAAAGAAGTTGGCATCTTGACATGCTCAACGACGTTCTTTATACCGGCCCTACCCTCCAACCCGATCTGATGCTTCTGATTCTCAAATGGAGGACATATCAGTTTGTTTTCAACGGAGACGTAGAAAAAATGTATCGTCAAATTATAATGCACGAAGACGATAGAGACTATCAGAGGATCGTCTTTCGCTCATCTCCGAGCGACCCCGTAAAATACTGTCGCCTGAAAACAGTCACATTTGGTGTGAACTGTGCCCCTTACCTCGCCATACGTACTCTTCACCAACTGGCCAAAAATGTAGAAGAAACTTTCCCCAAAGCCGTCCCTGTTTTGACGAAAGAAACATATGTAGATGACATTCTCTCTGGCAGCCATGAAATTCTCTCTGCTGAAACATCTCTCTCCCAAGTTATCCAAGTGTTAGCGTCAGCAGAGGACTTGCTAGATACCAATCTTTTGGAATTCGAGAAAGCAAGCAACACCAAAACTCTCGGCATACAGTGAACGCTCTGGCCGACACGTTTTCGTATACAGTGGACTCAATACCCCTCTCGTCCGCTAGTACAAAACGACAAATTCTCTCCTCGGTCGCAAAACTTTTTGACCCCGCAGGGTGGCTTACGCCGATTATTATTCAGGCCAAGATTTTACTCCAAGAGTTATGGATAGACGGAACCGGCTGGGACGAACCAGTGAAGCCCCTCCGCTTCATTAAATGGACGCAGTTCCCAAAAAATTTACCCAACATCTCAAATATAAAGATACCTCGGTGGGTTGACTACATCCCGAACCAGCAGGTTGAACTGCATGGCTACTGCGATGCGTCAGAAAAGGCATATTTTGCCACCATATATCTGCGAACAATCCACGGTGCCACCACGTCGTCTCACCTTCTGGTCGCTAAAGGCAAGGTTGCCCCCCTTCGCACTACCAGTCTTCCAAGACTAGAACTATGTGCAGCTCTACTCCTTGCCCGACTAATCGCCGTCGTACAATCCCATCTCGAGCTCTCTCTTAAAAATCCTTACATGTGGTCTGACTCGGAAATTGTGTTAGCATGGCTCGAAAAGCTTCCCCACGCTTGGAAAACTTTCGTATCCAATCGAACAGCTGAAATTATGGATCTCGTCGGAAGCGCCTCCTGGAAGCATGTAGGCAGTCGCGACAATTCAGTAGACATGGGCACTAGAGGATGCAAACCCATGGACTTGGCAAATTCTTCGCTGTGGTGGAATGGCCCTGCGTGGCTGACCCAGCCCCCCGAAGCTTGGCCAAACCCATCCACCCGCAGCATCAACCCGCCTGGAATGCGCCGAGTCGAAGCACTACACTCAGCTGAAGATGACCCCGATGTATTGGATCGATTTTCCTCTTTTCCTCGCGCCCTCAGGGTCATGGCATATGCTTTTAGGTTCATTAATAATCTCAAGGACCGAATTCGAGGCATTAAACCCGCTTACACTCCCTCTCTGTCTCATGAAGATCTCCGCAAAACGAAAAATAAACTTGTGACGTTAACGCAAACCCGATATTTTCCTCGCGAAAGAGCATGCTTAGGAAATGCAAAACCCATTGATAAAAGAAGCTCTCTTCTAACCCTCAACCCATACCTCGATGAAAACGGGCTCCTCAGGGTTCATGGTAGACTAGTTCATTCGACGTTGACTTACAATGAAAAACACCCCGTTATTATATCGGAGAAATCTAGATTCGCTGTCCTCTATATACAGTACCTCCATGAACTTCTCCTCCACGCCGAAATACGTCTAATGCAGCAATGCCTCAGACAGGATCTCTATATTCCACGCCTAAAACTCCTCATAAAGAGATGCATCCATCAGTGCAAAACTTGTACCCTCCACAAGCAGCAAATGCGATCGCAAATCATGGCGGCCTTGCCCCCGGACCGATGCACATACGCTCCGCCTTTCACCACTACCGGTGTCGACTTTGCGGGGCCTTTTCAAATAAAAGCCTCCTTGCTAAGGTCTCACACCTTACTGAAAGGCTACGTGGCCGTTTTTGTCTGTTTCGTGACAAAAGCTATCCACCTTGAGCTGTGCTCGGACTTAACAACAAATGCCTTTCTCGCAGCATTTGCTCGCTTCGTCGGACGTCGTGGATATCCTGCCACAATGATGAGTGACAACGGCAAAACGTTTATTGGAGCTAAAAGAGCGACGGAAAAAGAGTTCGTTGACTTCATGAAAACTGCCTCTCAAGAAGTAACCGCAAAATACTCTCCCCAGGGCATCAATTGGAAATTCATTCCGCCCGGAGCTCCCCACATGGGCGGCTTTTGGGAGTCTGCAGTGGAGAGTTTCAAACTGCACTTCAAGAAGACTTCAGGAGCCCACAAGTTCACATTTGAAGAATTTACCACCCTCTTGGTAAGAATAGAAGCCGTGTTGAACTCTCGTCCTATCTCACCTTTATCCCAAGATCCCACAGAGTTTACCGCGCTGCCCCCGGCCACTTTCTCCGAGGTAGCCCCCTCCTCGCTATCCCTGAATTGGATCACGCGGATTTATCTCTTATAAACCGATGGGATAGGGTAAAAAGCTTACATCATCAATTCAGCAAAAGGTGGAAGGAAGACTACCCAAAGGATCTCCAAAAAAGGCAGAAGTGGAAAAATCCACAACCCGAACCCAAGGTCGGTGAGTGTGTCTGCATTCACGACGACTCACTTCCCCCGACTGAATGGCGCCTTGGACGTATTGAAAAAATACATCCAGGTCCTGACGGCCATATACGTGTTGTTGACGTTCGTACTCAAACCGGCACCTTCACACGACCACTTGTCAAGCTCTGTTTCCTCCCTCAGACTGAAAGCCCACCCTCTCGGGCAACCCCGGAGAATTCGTAGCTACTCTCAAACCACCTCTGTCCACTCTTACCACATCACCGTCACTAATAGTCGTATTTCGCAACATAATGCCGCCTGAAACTCCCTGCCTTAACATTTCTCTCACCTAAAAGGCATTTACAACTATACTTTCAGATTGTCATGAATCGCGATCAGCAACGGGCACCCCGAAACTCCTTGCGGTCAGCAGTGGTCGCGCGCAGCCCGCCGCTGAAAATCGACTACCGACGATGCCGCGTATGTATGCAAACCCACGCTCTTCGCAATTGCAGTCTTCAAGAAACTGAAGCCGCCACAACGATGGATTCTCGCGAGGGCGCATAAATTCTGCCTAAATTGCTTAGCGCTATCGCACGCCACAGATGAATGCAGCTCACATGATCGCTGCCGAACTTGCGGCTTACGACATCACCCTCTGCTGCATCGACGGGATGCAACCCCGAGCATCCCACGTCATACCCAGGCACCCCGGCCTAATCGCCAAGTAGTACCACCTCAGGTACCCTCTGCCCCCACCGTGCGACCCCGTTCTCGCCCAGCTATCTCTCGGTCTCGCCCAGCTATCTCTCGGTCTCGTCCAGCTACCGAAGCACAACCGCCAGCATCTACTGCCGCTCGACGCACCGTTCGATGCACCGCTCAAGGGCTGCAAACTGCCACTTTCAGGGGAAAGGTGTCTGACCTCCTCCTACGAGATGCGCTACGGACTCTTCAAGAGCTGCAAGAGGCTCTAGCCGCTGAACGCGCCTAGGGCGGGGACGATGTTTGAGCGACTATCGTAGTCGCCAACAGCCAACCCTTCTATTTAATAGAAATTAGGCTTAAGAAAACCTAAACATGAATTTAAATGAATTTACCTGAATTTTATATTGAATTTATTTACATATGTACCTTTCACGTATAAGTACGCATTCTGAATTATTTGCACGTACAAATACGTAATATCATATATTACGTACATATTTATTAAATTTAAGAATTTGAAATGTTTGTATTTTACGCTAACGCGCGAGCGTATTTCACCTCTCTGGCAACCCCAACAATGGGTTGACAGATGTGACTATGTACATACATACATACATTTATATTTGTTTTGACATTTTCTTTTTTATATTTTATTACCCACTCGAAATTTTTACTTATCCCGGTTGTGACAATAAAATTTGTAGAACCTCAAAATTTTAAACAAAATAGTTTATTATTCTTGTTAAACTCGAAAGTTCATACACTCTATAAATGTTGGCTTCAACCCAATCACATAAAATAGATTGATTTATGTGAAAAAGCATACCCTCGAAATATTTCGTGCAAAATACTAATTAGCCCATCCACAACCACACTGCCGCTGTATCGCCATCATCAAGGCGCCGCCATATAACCACCGCCACCATCATCAAGACGCCACCGCCATCACCAGCAGCCTAACATCGCCAGCTCAGCCACCAAAGCCACAGCCATACAGCCATACACCAAAAGGGAGGTAACTTTTACATTGCCACCCCCTTAACCAGCCAGGTTTCGGTAAATGACAGTACTTTAAAAGTAAGGTCATGGCTGCTAAGAAAAAGATCTATTAGTTTAGTGTTCAAGCCTCTCACATTCTGGTAATAGAAGTTGATGCCAAGGTCTACAACTAGTTTTTTGAGGCAGCAATAGGTCGTGGAGTGCGAGCGACATTTCTAGACCTAGACGTAAATTCGTGGACTAACGCTCCATCTGGCCAGAAAGACTTATCCAAAAGCATCTCAAAACAAACTGCAGAAACATCTATCTTGAAAGAAGAGATGCACCTATCATGGTCAAATGTAAATTTTCTTATATGCAGTTCATTCGGCTTGATATATTTTAAAATAATTTATATCGTCTGCAGTTGTATCACTTGAGAAGCGGGATAAAAAGATAGCTTTTCTTGGAGGAACAACTATAAGTTGTCTTCCAACCGTTATTTCCGTATTATTAGGGCTTGGTAAATTCTGAGTTGATGGAGCCATCAAAGCTGTCCTATCTTCTGGAACGCTGATTTCCAAAAGTTATGGACGAAATAGGAGCAGATGAGGTCGACGGCGTCAACGTTAACGCCGTCGTAGAAGGAGTAAGTAGTGGAGGATACCCCTGATTAACATCAGATTTAGACCTTGTGGTAGCCCCTGAAGTTTCTTGTTGAATGCTTGGCGAATTGAAGATGGTCAATTCGCTGCCAAGCATAGAAATAGAGGAAGGAATAGGTAAAGCAGAAGATATAGAGTTCGAGAAAGAAACAGGAATAGGTACACTAGAAATAGAAGAGGTTGAATTCGAGCACAGGGCATCATCCGCAAACTTCCGCTTTTTAGTAGTCTGCTTCCCATTTCTTGCCGGTGATGTCTCTAAACATTTAAAAGATTTAAAAGCCGCTTCATAAAACTGAAATTTTTGGTTGATGATCTCAAGCTCCTTACCGATTTCAAGAAAGCCGTTTCTTGCTGTTTTAAAGAGCCTGAAAAAATCCGCCTCAGTAGACCGACACTTTGGACGGGACCAGCGAACCCCTTTACCCTCATTCAAAGCGTCAGCTACTCTTCCAGTCAAACCAGCACATTTCATATGCCCGATACTATCACATAACCAACATGCTACAAAACGCTCAGAGTCGCTCTTCACATTACAATTTTCAAATACACAAGAAGTTGCCATTATAGTCGTCTTAAAAATTTAGCACATAAAATGTAAATATAAACTTGAATATGGTTACTTACGAAAAGGGTTAAAAACAAAAGTAAGAAGTTTGAGAGCCACTGATAGATATAAATTATTTTATATCGTCAAAAATAAAGCCGAATTAACTGCATATAAGAAAATTTACTTTTGACCATGAGAGGTGCATCTCTTCTTTCAAGATAGATGTTTCTGCATATTGTTTTGAGATGCTTTTGGATAAGTGTTTCTGGCCAGATGGAGCGTTAGTCCACGAATTTAAGCCTAGGTCTAGAAATGTCGCTCGCACTCCACGACCTATTCCTGCCTCAAAAAACTAGTTGTAGACCTTGACATCAACTTCTATTACCAGAATGTGAGGGGTTTGAACACTAAACTAATAGATCTTTTTCTTAGCAGCCATGACCTTACTTTTAAAGTACTGGCATTTACCGAAACCTGGCTGAAACCTCATGTGCTGAACTCTGAAATTTTATTAATAGATACGAAATTTTTAGAGAAAAGATCGTCAAAGTAGAGTCGGTGGTGGTGTCTTAATCGCCGCAGATGCTAGCCTATCTGCTGAAGAAATTCTGATTCCTGAAGCTGACGAAATCGAATTTCTTTGCGTTCGTATCAAACTCTTATCTATGCATTTATACATTACTATTAGCTAGCTTCCTCCGCAATCTGACCTACAGTTATACAACAAACACGCTTCGATTATAATGTCTGTGACTTCTTTGGCTACTTCTTCTGACTTGATTGTAGTTCTTGGTGATTTTAATTTACCGTGTGTAACATGGAATATGATTGATGGTTGCTTGGTTCCCTGGTCTTCTCGAGAAATCTTAACGAGTTCTTAAACAACCTTGCAGATAGTGGGCTTTTTCAGGTTAACGGCATTCTAAATAAATTTGGTAAATGCTTGGAGTTAATATAGGTCAGTGATAATTCTAGATTCTCTTTAGTCCGAACTGACCCGCTAGTACTTCCTGAAGATGTATATCACCCTGCTGAAACCTTTAGCCTTCCAGAACAACGTAACACCTATAATAATTTGTCTCCTACTAGGTTTTTATTTAGGAAAACTGACTTCAGGAAGTTAAGAAATGAGCTTTCCGTTATAGTTTGGCCCGATTATAGTGGAGATGTTGACGAGAGCGTTCATCATTTTACTAGTTCTTTACACCTCATATTCCGTTCTTGTATCCCCCAAACTAATAGCGTTAGAGTTTCAGTAAATACTGGTTGGTGCACCAAGAAACTAAACCGCTTAAAAAATCAGAAAACGCGTTGGCTTAAGAGATATAAAAAATCTGGACTTCCAAATGACTATAGCAGATATTCTATTCTACGTCATAAATATTGTAACGAATATTAGCAGCACTTAGGGATACTATCATCTGTAAGCCGATGCTAAGCAGTGAGTTGATCCACATCAATAATTCAATCATTATGTCTACACATATGTACGTACACGCAGCGGAGAAGCAACGCACAAAAACATGCATATATCTTATCTGAGGTGCTCACAAAAGAGGGCAATAATTTGTGCAAGTATTACTCACGCGCATATGAGAAGCTCTAATCGTAGTTGTGGCTGGTGATTTTGTAGCTGATAACTAACTAGTAAGTTCTGGAATGGAAAAGATTAAAGTATGCAACGAGGAAACCAGGCAGTATAAAAGGCGACAACAGTAGAGGCGCGGGAATCAGTTGGATTTAAGACGCTATCTGGCGAGAAATAGTAGATTTATTTATTGTGAAGTACTTTAATAAAGGCCATTTTGCATTATTAAATATTGGAGTTATTTATTCAACAGTTTAGTGATTCGAACTTAGCAGAAGATGGAAAATAAGAGGATTTGCAGTAAATTCGTTACAATTGGTGTCAGAGGAGGAATTGTTGAATAAATTCCGAAGATTGGGAATACAACTTCGGCATGGCGAAGTTGAGTGAATTGAGGATCCAGCAACTGAAAAAGGAGTTGTAGAACCGTGGATTGAATACAACCGGCAATAAGATCGAACTTCAAGCACGGCTACGAGAGGTAATGGAGTCGCAAGGAATTGATGTGGACGAATACGTCTTTTATCCTGATGGGGACGAGACAATAACACAAATTGAAGAGAAAAACGAAACCTCGCAGACAGTTACGAGCACAGACTTGAACATGATTTTGACTGCAATATCTGCACAAACATCGACAGTAACATCAATGTCGTCGCAAATGTCAAAAATGTCGTCAGAAATAACATCGAAGATTGAAGCACAAGAAACACGTATGTCAGAAATGTCGACACAGATTACATCCAAGATGGAAACTCAATGGAAGAACAGAAAACATAAAGCACAGGAGGCCCGCATATCCTCGCAGCTGGAAGCACAAGAGATAAGAATAACATCGAAGCTGGATGCCCAGGATACAAAAATTGTACAGTTTGAGGAAAAAATCGAGGCCGAGGTGGATGCTTTGAGAGGACGTATCGAGCAGTTGTAACTAAATTGCCCAGCAGTTTCAACGAGTAATCCAAAGGTAAAAACAACATCCTTTGACGGTTCTGTTCCTTTCCAGGCCTTTAAGCTACAATTTGAGAAGACGTCGGCAGCGAACAACTGAAGTGCCGAAGATAAAGTTGCAGCACTATTCGTGGCTTCAAAAGGACCAGCTGCTGAGATCTTACAGACCATCCCAGAATATGAACGTAACAGTTATGAAGCATTGATGGCTGCGGTAGAGCGACGGTACGGAAGCGAACACAGGAAACAGATCTACCAAATAGAATTCCAAAACCGCTACCAAAAAGTTAATGAGACTTTGCAAGAGTCTGGTTCGGATGTTGAAAGGCTGGCTCATTTGGCAAATGCGGACGCACCCGTAGAGTACACCGAGAGCGTAAAAATCCAGAGTTTTATAAATTGCATACGGGACGTAGAAACGAAGCGAGTGACATATGCAAACCAAAAACCCACATTCGCAGAAACGGTATTCCATGCACTGACTCAAGAAACATCGTCGTTTTTAGTAAGCCTGCATATAAAGCTCATCGCGTGGAAGTGGAAAGGCCAGACTGGGTAGACACAATTTTGGAAGCATTAAAGGGTACGCAGCAGAAGAATAATGATGCAGTCAATTGTTTTATGTGTGGAAAGCTGCGCTATATTGCAACACCAACCCTAACAGTTCCAACAATGTGGGTGGTCGTAAACGCAGAGCTGAAGGAGATGAGCAAATCTCCAAGTCCACTCAATCGTTAAACTAAAGAGTGTCAGCCGCAAGGGGCGATAGCTGGCTCCCTCAATTGAATGCCCCATAATCTCTATCTCGCAAATTGGAAGAAAGTCAAGCAATCTTACTTTCGGATGGCATGTGGATGGAAAGGAGCGTTTACTGACTGTAGATACGGGTGCATCCCATTCCATCATTCTATCAGATTTAGTCAACAAGAAGATAAGACCATTGCTTTGAGCAAGATTACATACAGCCACGGGAGAGGACACCCAAGTAATTGTAGAAGTAGCATGTGAAGTAGCAATTGGGAACGTCACGATACTACACAATTTTATAGTGGCAGAGATTGTTGATGAAAACATAATTGGAGTGGACTTCTTAATCGACCAAGGCATCAAGATCGATATGCAAAGCAAGACGATGCGATATAAGAACATGGATGTGCCACTTAATTTCGGCTACGAGAGAGGCTACAGCAGTAAACGAGTGCTGGTGGAAGAGAGTCAGCAAATACCACCAAAATCCGAAGCAGTCATCTGGGCAAGGGTTGATGGAGATTGTGGGACAAACAAATTTTGGGCTGTAGAAGCAGCAAACACATCAGCACTGAATATACTTGTAGGAAAAACCCTGGCTATGAGAAAACAAGATGGACGTATTCCGGTAAGAGTACTCAATGAGTTCAAGTCTCCACTCAAACTGACCAAAGGAGCTATTTTGGGAAGATGCCAAGAGGCTGAAGTAGTTATTAACTGTGAACAGCTCCAGGAACACGTTTCATCTAGTAATACTGATCTTTCTAATAGCATCAGGGCATGGGGGCAGGGGATAGAGGAAGCCTATCAGAGTAAAACAAAACAACGAGAGGAGCTATTGCGTTACCTGGAGAGAGCTGTTGGCATTGGTAGAGTGCATTAAACATTTCCACAAATACCTCTACGGCCAGCGATTCCGCGTCAGGACAGATCACGCAGCGTTGAAATGGCTTCTGCAGTTCCGTAATCCGGAAGGACAATTGGCACGGTGGATCGAGCGACTACAAAGCTATGACTTTTCCATTGAGCATCGAAAAGGTAGTACCCATGGAAATGCTGATTCACTGTCAGGAAGACCATGTAGTTTGGAATGCAAGTACTGTTCAAAGGCCGAGGCTAAAGAAGATATTATAGATGTCCGGCTAATGACTATAACATGTACAGATGAATGGGACGAGGAACAGCTAAGGAAGTGTCAGCTAGAAGATACAGATCTGTCACATGTTATTCAAGGGCTCGAACGAAACGAAAGACCAAATAGAGAGATGTCAGCAGAGAGTCCCATTGCGAAGTCATATTGGGCACAGTGGAACAGTTTAGAGTTGATATCCGGTTGCTTGCATTGAGTATGGGAGAATGAGGATGGTCCATGCAAGAAGAAACTGATAGTTGTTCCCAGAAATAGGATTCCTGCCGTGCTCAGCGAGCTGCATAATGGTTCAAACGGAGGTCATCTTGGAATCACGAAGACGCTCGAGAAGATTAAACAGAGATTCTATTGGATTGGTTGCCGTCGGTCGATCACTGAGTGGATTGCGAACGGCGAGGTTTACAGCAGAGCGAAAGGGCCCAAAAACCGAAGTCATGGCCAGATGAAGCAATATAACTCAGGTGCGCCATTTGAAAGGATCACCATGGATATTGCAGGTCCATTTCCTACTAGCAAATTCGGAAACAAATATGTGCTGGTGGTTATGGATTACTTCAGCAAATGGCCAGAGGTATATCCAATGCCAAATCAAGAAGCGGAAACAGTAACAGAAGTGTTTATAAACAATTGGGTTGCAAGGTATGGTGTACCAATGGAGTTACATTCTGACCAAGGCAGGAATTTCGAATCAGCTGTATTCCGGGAAATGTGTAATCATTAGGAATTCGAAAAACACGGACAACTGCATTGCATCCTCAGTCCGATGGTATGGTGAAACGATTAAATAGAACATTGGAGGAGCATTTAGGGAAAGTAGTAGACGGGTACCATAAGGAGTGGGATACAGATATATCATTATTCTTGATGGCTTACTGATCGGCAATGCATGAGACAACGGCCCAACTCCCGCAAAGGTAATTTTTGGCAATGACCTTCGACTGTCAGCTGATTTGAAGTTTGGGATAGATGCCGATGCGGAGAGAAATGTCAAGAAATCCACTGGTGTCTTGGAAGTAGAGCTGAGAGAGATACACGATCTTATAATGCAACGATCAAAGATTATGAGTGACAAGATGAAAGCGAGGTACGATAAAGCAATTAATTCAGAAGGGTTTCAGGAAAGAGAGTTGGTGCTGTTATACAACCCACAACGGAAAAAAGCGTTGTCCCCGAAATTGCAGTGTAATTGGGAAGGTCCATACAAAGTTGTAAAACGGATCAACGATGTAGTGTACCGCATACAAACCATTGGCAAACCACGAACCAAAATGAAAGTGGTTCATTTGGAAAGGCTGGCAGCGTTTAGATGGAGAGATTTGTCTGATCGGGACGATCAGACTTAGGTGGAGGGTAGTGTAACGAATATTAGCAATACTAAGGGATACTATCATCTCTAAGCCGATGCTAAGCAGTGACTTGATGCACATCAATAATTCAATCATTATGTCTACACATATGTACGTACACGCAGCGGATAAGCAACGCACAAAAACATGCATATATCTTATCTGAGGTGCTCACAAAAGAGGGCAATAATTTGTGCAAGTATTACTCACGTGCATATGAGAAGCTCTAATCGTAGTTGTGGCTGGTGATTTTGTAGCTGATAACGAACTAGTAAGTTCTGGAATGGAAAAGCCTAGAAGTATGCAACGAGGAAACCATACAGTATAAAAGGCGACAACAGTAGAGGCGCGGGAATCAGTTGGATTTAAGACGCTATCTGGCGAGCAATAGTAGAGTTATTTATTGTGAAGTAGCTACTTTAATAAAGGCTATTTTGCATTTTAAATATTGGAGTTATTTATTCAACAGTTTAGTGATTCGAACTTAGCAGAAGTTTGGAAATAAGAGGATTTGCAGTAAATTCGTCACAATATAATTCTTTGAACAAAAGTGTTACAAAGACTACATTAATAAGATTAAGCTGCAACTTTCCTCTAATCCCAAGTCGTTCTTCAATTTTGTTAACAATAAACGAAAGACTACTGGATTCCCATCCGTCATGAAATTTAAAGACTTTATTTCAAGTGACGATGCCACAGTTGCCGATATGTTTGCTGATTTCTTTAAATCAAACTACGCACAAAATTGCGTGCCCGTCCAACCGAATGTTCTTTTTAGCTCGCCACTGGTTTGCGGTGTACGAGCCCCTTCGATATCCTGTAACGGCGTGTTTTTACACCTAAAACTTCTTATGCTAGTGGTCCCGACAGCATTCCTTCTGTTGTTCTAAAAAGTTGCGCGGAATATTTATGTCGACCCTTAACGAATATTTTTAATCCTCTAAAGCAAGGTGTAATTCCCTGTTTCTGGAAAGAGTATTTTATTATACCACTGTACAAAAGTGGCAGTAAATCATGTGTTGCAAACTATAGAGGCATTGCAAAACTTAGCGAAATACCTAAAGTTTTCGAATCCATTATAACTTTGTAAATAACTAGCTTATTCAGTTTCTCATATCATTAACCCAGCTCAGCATGGCTTCTGCAAAGGCAAGTCAGCTGAGACGAACCTGTTGGAATTTACCACCCATGTCTCCAGAAACTTTAGAAATAACCTACATACCGATGTAATTTACACGGATTTCAGCAAAGCTTTCGATAAGGTTTCCCACACTATTCTCACCTATAAACTTAATGGTTTAGGGTTTCCACCTCAACTTCTGAGTTGGATTTCCTCTTACTTAAAAGGAAGGAAACAAAAGGTGTTATTTAAAAACCGCGAATCTCAATTCATTAGCGTTACTTCTGGCGTACCGCAAGGTAGTCACCTTCTTCCTTTGCTATTTTTGCTATTTATTAATGATCTTCCAAGCGCGTTAACTCATTCCAAGATTTTGATGTACGCTTGACGATGTAAAGCTTTTTAAACCTATGCTCACTCCGGAAGACAGACTGCTCCTTCAAGAAGATCCCGATAGTTTAGTCAAGTGGTGCAATATTAATGATATGAGCCTTAACCTAAATAAATGCAAATTCATGAGTCTTGGTAGAAAATCGTTTCATTGACATGGGTGTTACATTGGACCCAAATTTTGACTTTAGATTTCATATTGAAACCTGTGTGACCCGATCGAAAAGAGTTCTTGCTTTTGTTAAACGATGGTCTAAGGAATTTAATGACCCCTACGTTACAAAATCTCTCTTTACTGCTTTAGTGAGACCTATATTGAGGTATCAATCAATCGTTTGGAAGCCGCGGTATCAAATCTTTCGTGACAACACCACAATTCCTACAATTCCTACTTTTTGCTTTGAGTCATTTGGCGTGGGATCCAACAAGATATCTTCCCTCTTACAGCAGTCGGTTAAAGCTTATAAACCTCCCTTCTCTCGAGAGTCGCAGGGAAATGCTTGGTGTGTTGTTTATGTTGAAATTATTGAGTGGAACGGTGAATAGTCCGTTTTTACTTAGCGAGATCAAATTTAGTGTTCCCATGAGGCTATCAAGGCATTTCCATCTGCTTTTTTCGAGCACATGTAGGTCGAATTTCGAAATGCACGAAGCTCTTCGTTGTTTGTGCCTGGATTTTAACAAGCATTATAGTAATTTTGATACGTCGGACTCGCTTTTCAAAATAAAGAGGTGTATTTTATTTGAGTTAAATTAGTATATATGTATACATATTTCAAATAACTAACTATAACTTACTGTTACTCCATTTTACGTATATATAATATAGCAGCTCTTTCTGATCGGTTCGCGTCAGCTCCCTTCTGAGCACCTTTCGTTAGCCCCCTACTGGGAAATCAGCTCCTTTCTGAGCAATTCGCGTCAGCTCCCTTCTGAGCACCTTCGTCGGCCCCTTACTGGGCATACGTATACAAAACTCATACCCTCTTGTAAAGATAAGTTATTTATTTAAATTATCGCGCATATAATTATACATGTCACCTCTTAATATCAAATATGTAACAATAACTCTTAAGACCGTTCACTTAATGTTTTACACTGCACCTTCGTTTTGTATAAGACATACTATTTGTAAAAGTACTGCTTTTTGCTATTTAGTCTGTTTAAATTGCTCAATTATTAGACTATTAAATAAAAAAATAAAAAAAATATATTAAATGTTTTTTTAACACACTTATTAAGCAAATATTGTTACCTTCAAAATAAAACAAAAGTTAATAAGATACGATGGGTGGCACCAAAGATATAGAATTTCGAATGTGGGGAAGTTGGTCTAAACATCGAATCTGAAAACATTCGGATCTCTGAAAAAAAAATGTTTTTTTGGAGGAAATCCTGATATATGTGTTGACTCAAATTGCGAAAATATTCCATGAAATAAATTGGGGTGTCTTTTTAAACAGTTAAAATTTATTTTCTAAAAATCCGTACGATTTGTAAAATATTGACCCATATATGCTCCTGTCAAACGTATTGTGCGAAGGATTAAAGCCCACCCTTAATCGATTGATGGAGTTAAACATGGTAAATCTACCAGTGGCTGTGCATATGTCGTCGTTGTTGTTGTTGTTGTAGCGATAAGGTTGCTCCCCGAAGGCTTTGGGGAGTGTTATCGATGTGATGGTCCTTTGCCGGATACAGATCCGGTATGCTCCAGTACCACAGCACCATTAAAGTGCTAGCTCGACCATCTCGGGAACGATTTATGTGGCCACATTAAACCTTCAGCCCATTCCCTCCCTCCCCACCCCAAGTTACATTAGGAGCTTGGGGTCGCCAGAGCCTCGTCTGTTAGTGAAACAGGATTCGCCGCAGATAGGTGGGTTGACAATTGGGTTTGGAGAAGCTATATATTACGCTGGCAACCTGAAGGGTTGCGCTACACGCCCGTTGAATATGGTATTTTAGTCGCCTCTTACGACAGACATACCACGTATATTCTGATCCCCTAACCCGCTGGGGGTGCATATGTCGTTGAGCGAGGTTTCAGATAGGGTTGCCCCATCATGCGGTTTCTTTATTTTGATGCTGGAGAAAATTATACTGCTGCAGAATTTAACCGCTCTGGAACAAGATTCTATAAAAGCGTACAATAACTGGCGAATGCTGATGACATTGAAATTGTAACGAATTCTGGGGATTTCTGATATTTATACACCTTCTGCTAACGTTCGAATCGCTAAACTGTTGAATAAATCACTCCAATATTCAGTATTGCAAACTGGTCTTTATTTAGTTTACTTTGGGAGTAGTAATTCACAATTATACTTCATAACCAATAGCGTGTTTAAATCAAAACTTATTAACTGAATACTCAGCTTGTGCCACTTTTGTACTCTCCGTTGCTTCGTTCGCATATTTCTCCTAAGGTCTAGACGCTTCACCTTCTAGAACGTTTGTATCTCCAACTCGGTTACCATCTAGATACATGTATATTTGTAGTTTATGTTTTTCTTATAGCCATATGCGGGTGTAAGTGGAGTAAGAACTTCGGCTCATGACTACATGTGTGTGTGTGAGATACCTCTTCACTTCGAGCACCACATAACCAGTGCATGTACTTCTCGTCGCCTTCCATGTATTTGTGTAAATGATGATTGAAGTGTTCATGTACACAAGTGTGGCTTGCTTTAATGTTTTTGTTGTTGCGTGATTATTTACTAACAGCCTAGTGATGTCAACATTTGCCCCAATATCGTCGGCCTGAACAACCGCGACGTGAGTTCTGCTTACTCCAAACTGGAAAAAGGAGCGGAGAGATGGGCTTGATGGTGAATGACGACAAAACAAGAACCTGCTGTCATCAAGCAAAGAGTCAGCACATTAGCAACTACGCCACTGTTAGCAGCCATAAATGCATAATATGTACATATTTGAAATGGGAAAATACTTCGTTTATTTGGAAACCAGCAATTGAAAAGTAAAGTAGTCTCTTATATCGGCAAATGAAAATCATGCTCTACAGTCACTTATCGTGCGCGTTGTTGTTGTGGCAGTGCTTCGCCCTATCCAATAGGTGCGACCGATCACAAATTGTCATCAATATCCTCTAACGGGAGTTCAAGGAAAATTGCTGTTTCAGCAGGGGTGGACCATAGTGAGAGGGGTGTTAGAGGCATTGGTTCCACATTACAATTGAAGAGATAGTTGGTGTCATGTGGGGACACATTGCAAGCAGGACATATATTTTGTATGTCGGCGTTGATTCTGGATAGGTAAGAGTTTAACCAGTTACAGTATTCAAATCGAAGTTGAGCTAGAGTGAAGCGCGTTCCCTAGAGAGAGTGCGTTCTTCTTCTTCGAGTTGTGTGTATTTTTCTTTAAGAACTGTATTCGCCGGGCAATGCCTGACATAGAGTTTCGACGCCTGTTTGTGGATATCACTGAGGAACTGCTTTTGTCTTTTTGCTGTGCGTATTTCTTCATAATGCTTACGGAGATAGCCCCTTAAGCCCCTGGGAGGTGTAGCCCCAGTCAGATGTCGGTTGGGATGCCCAGGTTTCTGGGGACATAAGAAGACAGCCCGTAGCGTGATCGCCCATAGTGTGATCGAATGTCACACCCAAGATTTTTGGTGTAAGAAAGTCGGGAGCGTAATGCCATCGACGTGGCTGTTCAATATGGTCGTCCCTTGGCGCGTCCATGTCGTAAATAAGGTCGCCGATTATTTTGTCGGTGACAATGTCAGGTTTCGCGAGGCGAAAAAACTGGAGAGATCAGGGAGATAGCTGTTTATTTTATTACAAATCTCATCGATGTGTAGGCCTCGGCCTGTGGCCATTATTGTGCAGTTATCGGCGTAGGAAACGATAGTGAGTTCCTCTGGTGGTGAAGATAGCTTCGATATGTAGAAGCTAAACAGAAGTGGGGATAGGACGCCACCCTGTGGTACCCCTTATTAATTCTTCTATGTTTAGATGTTATGTTCCTGAATTGCACCGATGCTTGCCGACCACACAGATAATTTGCGGTCCACATTTTTAGACTTGGAGGAACGGAGGACCCTTCCAGGTCTTGCAGTAACGTGCCATGGTTGACCGTATGAAAAGCTTTGGACAGCTCTAGCGCTACGAGTACTGTCCTATGGTGGGGGTTAATCCGCAATTTATTTGCGTTTTTATGGCGTTAAGCGCTGTGGTAGTGCGATGTGGTTTTCATACGCGTCCTACTATATGGTGCAGAGGCATGGACCACGAGAACATCAGGTGAGGCGGCTCGGTTCGATGTAAAAATTCTTCGAAGGATTTACGGACCTCCTATAGACATCAACAAAGTTCAGCGTATAAAACCACACCAGCTACGCTGAATGAAAGGTGATGCTCCGGCTAAGAACATATTTTTATCGGAACCCGCCTATAGATACAGAGAAAGAGAGCAGCTCTTACTCTGTTGCAAAGACCATTTTGCGACCGTAACATTTAAAATACATACTAATAAATGAAAAAAGGTTGGGAAATGTTTTTTTCTTTGAACACATATAAAACTTCAAATTTATATATTAAAGAGGGTTTTATTGAGTTTAGTTGGAAAATTTTACAGTCTATGGTATGAAAATGAGTTCTCCACAAGAATTTTTTTTAATTGTAATTAACCTGACTATATTTCTTACTTTTTACAAGTATGCACTCATGTGAAATGTTCTGTAAAAAAGGATACTCATTCTAAAACAAGAGACTAAATTCCATAGCACAATTGAGTCATTTTTAATTCAAAGAGAACGTGTTCACATTCATTTTTCATTATTCAATATTCAAAAATTCATATTTCGAAAACAACGAGTTCTGGCTATTGGATATTTACCCAAGTTGAAATATAAACTGCTCACTCGATATAGAAAAAGTTTAAACAAAAAGCAATAACCTTTTTTTTTTTTTGTTTTTGAAATAGTAATTTTTGAAAAAAGTCATAAATTTTTACTAAATACTAAAAAAATAATTTTTTAACTATATGCAATTGTTTATAAATTTATATGAAATTAAAAGTAACAACCAACATTTCAAAGAAAAAATCATGAGAAGCGGTTCATTTTGGACAAAGTTATTGACAGTTGAAAAAATAGCTGAATAAAATACCGATTGCATTTTATGGAATTCAATTGCCGATAAATACGAAAAAAAATGTTTGAGGCAAAAAAAAACACTTGTTTCATTATTTTGACCAAAAAACAACATATTAAAATTTCATCGAAATCAAAAATCATGTCCTGCGCGGGCCGGGTGTCTTGAAATAGAATGATCCCACTTCCATTTTTTGGCGACCCAGGTTCTAAAACCCATAACATATGTATGTATGTGAGTGCATACATTTATCCCGCTAACAGCAATTAACATGAGAGAAAAGAAGAAAAAACGGTTCTCTCTGCTTGAAGATTTACTGTTCAGATAATCTCTATTGGCAACAGTTAGAGTTTAGGGGTGTTTGTTTTCTAATTGCTAGTGCTTGTGTTAATTAACATGAGTTTAACGGCCATCTACCGTCGAATAGTGAAACGTCTGTACAATATTTTTAAGCGTTTAATGTTCGGGGGGTATGTATGTATGTATGCAATTGGTATGTTTGTTTCACACAGCAAAAAATGTGAATCTTATATAAGGTTTGTTTCACATAACCAAAAGGCTTATCGCATCAGGCCTTAATTCTGTAAGGAATATTAGTTGTATGGCGTATTCCTTATAATACTCCTTATTTTTCTGTACTTACATATCACCAGGCATAAGGTTTATCTGAAAGGCTTAAAGCCTATATAAAATACGGCTTAAATAAGGAAATATTAGAAGCCATTAGGAAGAATATAAAAACATTATAAGGCGTATGGAACAAATAAAACAAGTAAGGAAGGCTAAGTTCGGGTGTAACCGAACATTACATACTCAGCTGAGAGCTATGGAGACAAAATAAGGGAAAATCACCACGTAGGAAAATGAACCTAGGGTAACCCTGGAATGTGTTTGTATGAAATGTGTATCAAATGGAAGGCATTAAAGAGTATTTTAAGAGGGAGTAGGCCATAGTTCTATGGGTGGACGCCATTTAGGGATATCGCCATAAAGGTGGACCAGGGCTGACTCTAGAATTTGTTTGTACGATATGGGTATCAAATGAAGGGTGTTAATGAATATTTTAAAAGGGAGTGGGCCTTAGTTCTATAGGTGGACGCCTTTTCGAGATATCGCCATAAAGGTGGACCAGGGGCGACTCTAGAATTTGTTTGTACGACATGGGTATCAAATGAAAGGTTTTAATAAGTATTTAGTTCTATAGGTGGACGCCTTTTCGAGATATCGTCTTAAAGGTGGACCAGGGGTGACTCTAGAATTTGTTTGTATGATATGGGTATCAAATGAAAGGTATCAATGGGTATTTTAAAAGGGAGTGGGCCTTAGTTCTATCGGCGGACGCCTTTTCGAGATATCGCCATAAAGGTGGACCAGGGATGGCTCTAGAAATTGCTGGTACGATATGGATATAAAATGAAAGGTGTTAATGAGTATTTTAAAAGAGAGTGTTGGTAGATGTATGTGTGAAGGCGTTTTCGAGATATTTACCAAAATGTGGACCAGGGTGACCCAGAATATTATCTGTCGGGTACTGCTAATTTATTTATTTATGTAATACTGCGAACAATATTCCTGCCAAGATTCCAAGGGCTTTTCATTTCGCCCTGCAGAACTTGTTCATTTTATTCTACTTAATATGGTAGGTGTCACACCCATTTTTCAAAGTTTTTTCTAAAGTTATATTTTGCGTCAATAAACCAATCCAACTTTTTCGTATTTGGTATAGAATTATGGCATTTGTTTTAATTTTTTGTCACTTTCGATATAGTGGGCGTGGTCATAGTCAGATTTCGGCAATTTTTTACACCAATACAAAGTGAGTTCAGATAAGTACGTGAACTGAGTTTAGAAAAGATATATCGATTTTTGCTCAAGTTATCGTGTTAACGGCCGAGCGGAAGGGCAGACGGTCGACTGTGTATAAAAACTGGGCGTGGCTTCAACCGATTTCGCCCTTTTTCACAGAAAACAGTTAACGTCCTAGAATCTAAGCCCCTACCAAATTTCACAAGGATTGGTAAATTTTTGTTCGACTAAGGGCATTAAAAGTATCTTAGACAAATTAAATGAAAAAGGGCGGAGCCACTTTGAAATTTTCTTTTATTTTATTATTTTATTGCACCATATCATTACTGGAGTCGAATGTTGACATAATTTACTTATATACTGTAAAGATATTAAATTTTTTGTTAAAATCTGACTTAAAAAAAATTATTTTTTTAATTGGGCGTGGTCTTTCTCCGAGTTTGCTAATTTTTATTAAGCATACATATAGTAATAGGAGCAACGTTCCTGCCAAATTTCATCATGATATTTTCAACGACTGCCAAATTACAGCTTGCAAAACTTTGAAATTACCTTCTTTTAAAAGTGGGCGGTGCCACGCCCATTGTACAAAATTTTACTAATTTGCTATTCTGCATCAAAAGTTCAACTCACCTACCAAGTGTCATCGCTTTATCCGTCTTTGGTAATGAATTATCGCACTTTTTCGGTTTTTCGAAATTTTCGATATCGAAAAATGGGCGTGGTTATAGTCGATATCGTTCATTTTAAAAAGCGATCTGAGATGAGTGCCCAGGACCCTACATACCAAATTTTTTCAAGATACCTCAAAATTTACTCAAGTTATCGTTTTAACGGACAGACGGACGGACATGGCTCAATCAAATTTGTTTTCGATTCTGATGATTTTGATATATGGAAGTCTATATCTATCTCGATCCCTTTATATCTGTACAATCAAATCTGCTCAACTGAGTATAACAAGCCTTACAAAAGGCCTTACTGCAAGATACTCTTTCTGTATTAGCTATTAGGACCTTTTAAATAAGACTTATAATTCACTAAAAATCAGTCTTTCATTAGGCGGTATAATAAGATAATACATCGATTCCAATAACTTCATTATGAGGTTTATGAACCAGGTAAAGTAAGTAAAAGTATGCCATATTCTAGCCTTAATTTAAGTCTTACTGCACATATTAAATCAGGCTTACATAGGACTTACGATAAGATCCCATTTGACTTTAAATTCCTTTATTCATCTTTATTATCACCTATTAAAATTCGACTTACAGCCTCATTACCTTTGACGATATCGTGTTCAAAACGATCTTCTCTCGTCTGTTTGTACACCATTAACAATACGACAGGCAAAACAATAATCAATCTCGGTATTCTCTATCACGAACAGCTGCTATGAAAGTGACAACGAAGTGTCAGTAACAAAGGACGAAAACAAACTTGATAATTGCTTAAAAGAAATCGACGGATGACGTAAGCCAGACAATAAACGACAGCGTAAGCTTCAGAGCACCATTAGCAAACGATACGCCAACGCAGGTAGCGCTTGCCAAACAGAATGAGGCTATTAAGTACGGAAATGGTTATCTTTCATCGACAATTCGTTTTCATTTTCTTCGTTTAAGTTACGAGACAAGTAACGTTAAAAATACTTTTTGTAAAACGAGGTCACCCCTGCCCAGTGACTCGACCAGTCCAGAAAGTGTATAGCAGGCATATAAATGTTCCCTTCAAAAATTCATTTGCCAGAGCCAGGTTCTATTTATCATGTACCTTTACGTTTGGGCAACATTGATTTTTTTATATTTTGGTTTACACTATTTGTAGCGTAAATAAGCCTACAATAAGGAGTTACTATAAGGCGTATTGAAGAAGTGAAACGAGTATCCCTTATTGCTTATCACCGTTTATGCCAGTTTTCGTATTTATATTTGATTAACTACCCTTAGCTATAATCAAAAGTAAGCGTAATTTCAAAGAAATATATCGAGCCCTTCCCGCAATTTAAGTGTAACCAACAAAAAATTAATTTTACAGTTGAAGGTTTTTTGTGATTATATTCTGACAAAAAAAAGCTACTATCATGAAATTTGGTATGTGTATAAAATATTTCTTGAGCCTAAAATTAAGACTTCGGTTTTTGACCACACTGTACCGAAAGTCCTCTTATCTGTACTTACGTTTTCTTTTCTTGCTGTCATGTTGGCTCACTTTGCAAACACTATTTTGTTGGTTACCTTAAATTTTAAGTTATTAAATTATATTTTTCAGATTACATAGGGGCACATTAAAGGCGTATTTATTGTAATTTATAGTACATAATACATTTGAAATTAAAGGAAACTTATACAATTCCAAATTTGAACACAATATATTAAACAGTATTGTTGTAAACAAAATAATTCAGTCATCTTCGTCTGTCTCAGGCAATGTATCTAATATCTTTCCAGTATGGGATAAGCTAATATATTCATAGTGAAATTGTTTTGGTATGATATTCTTTTCGCAAAGAGCTTTTAGGTCGTTATATTTTGAAGATGAAATGTGTAAGAAGTGATCATACAAGGTAACAGGACCCTTACTAAGTATGAGAGAATTTCGTCTTGACCGCACAATTGTACTGAGATCGTATACCTTTTTTTCGCTATCGCCAAAATAACCATAGTGTAGTTTAACCAATGGAGATTTTTTTTCGAATATAGCGCAACGCAAAGACGTAAATGATATTTTAACTGAAGCTGGAAGCAAAGCTTGAGAAAAGGTTTTCCAATCTTTAAAATCCGAATTATATATAATTTTCTGGTATATTTCGTGCGTTCGAAATAATTGTATACCATTCACTTGGAGCCCAAACATTTCTATCGCGAATAAAAGACTCAATAGTGCTATGTATGGAGTCCACGGGCATCATGGTATGCCCAGGCAACAGGTAAGTTAATTTAATGTGTTTTATGTTAGCAGCCTTCTCTAAGAAATATATTATCATTGCTTGCATAGCTCTGTTCCTGTTCTGCCCAACACAACAATCACAATATAGACTTCTATCAGAATGAGTCCCCCTTTCATCCACGATATTTAAGTATTAGGAAATTGCACTGGAAATTTCGTTACATCCACGTTTTCTATCCGATTCACCCTATAAAAAGCAATAACCGTTTCTTGTGCCGTTTTCGTAAACGCTTTCATTATAAAAAGCATATTCTCTTGAATAGAAAAGGTTTACGCTTTTTCCGTGTAGTGTATTCAATACTTTCTGAATGTCGAAGCTGGCGCAGATATACGTCCCATTCTCTTTGCTTTTTCTTTGGTCCTCTAAGAAAATTTCTTTTGATTTATCTCTGTCCCGTATGTGCATTTTATGTTCCTCAGTTTGTTGTAAAAGGTTTTGTGCTTCTCTGTCCGAATTCTTTTACTTTTCACAAATAATGCATTTATCTTTTTTTGGCAAATGGAAGCCTATATGGTATTAATTTTTGAAAATGGTACGAAAAACTCTTAGGGATAACTTAGCTTGCTCCTGATTTGTATTTATCAAGTGCTGCGTGTAACACCTATACAAAGTTGGCACATTTCGAAAGTACTGTGGATGATATAACTTAGTACTATTGTTCCTACTATAGTGGGAAGGAACTGCTGGTAGGTGTTCAATGAATGATTACAAAAGAGCCACATTTATTTCGTCAGACTTATTTTTGGTCAGGCAAGAGGTATTTGAAGAGTTATGTTTTTTTCTAACACATATTAACGTGTTTTGTGAAATATTAAGTGTTTTCAGTAAAAACTGCTGACAAACTTTAAAACGCTTTTCGTTATAGGTAATGAAATATGCATACCTCCACTGTTTTTTAAGGCTATCTGATGTTCTCCTTTGAACGCATTTCCGGGTCATGCTCGATAGAAGCCAATCTCTTTGTAGTACCTTGTTGCCTAAGCCTCAAAAGTGTTCATTTAGCACCAACGGATCTTGCTCACTAAGCTTTTCAGAACACTTCTTTCCACACTTTTTACCTACGCAGGGATTTGGTTTAACTTCATACAGCTTTCGTTTTTTACCCGGAAGTCTTTTAGGAAGTTTTCGTTTCTTCTTGTACCCTCTTGTTCCAACCCATATCTCGTTTTCTAATTCCCCAGAATATGTCCTTTCAGACTCAGTATCGCTATATGTCACCAGTGAGTTATTCTTGATCGTTCATTGGTATAAAAACACAGTTCTGTTATTTTATCTTAAAGATAATATAAAATAATTAATCACCGTATTTTTTAAAAGCTCCATATTAAAATAATAAAACAATTTTATTGGATTTTACGAACTTAAGCAGAAATGATTTGTATCAAACTAAAATATATATTTTCGTTTTCAGTCATATTTTTTTCTTTTTGCAAAATGGTTGTTTAAATCATGCATATAAAGGTATAATTGCAACAAGGTATTTGTGAACAATATAAATATACACGATAAAAGTGAAAATAAACATTACTCGTAAGATACCACAGCGAAGCACTTTTGAGGTAAGTAGCAAATTGCGGTCACAAAAAAAGTAAACAAACCTCAAAATTTACTTAAACTAAAATTTCTTTTTGATTCAGCTTGATAACGGTACTATTCTCTATTAGAAAAATTTGTGAGATGATTGAAATCATGCAAAACTACCGGTTTTCAGCAAAAAACTAATATCTGTACTTTTGGTGGTTACACTTAAATTGCGGGAAGGGCTCGATATAATAGTTTGAAAAAGCACGCTTTTATAGCTAATCGAATTAAAAAATAAGAAAACAAATTTTATGCACAAAGAGTTTATGTTACAGTAGTAGTTACCCAGCAAATTCGCGAGTACTCCATGTATGTATGTATGGAGTACCACCGCGCCACGACGGCCGCCGTGCAATGCGCAAAAAATACTATGTACTATCATCGACATTCCGGTCCCCCCGCCTCCGTTAGTGGTACGCTCCATCTCCTTACTAACGTTGTTGGTCCTTGTTGCTGCGGTCCGCCATACCCCACGATGCTACCAGCTCTTCAGCTCCTATCATACCGGCTCCCAGCTGTTGCCGTGCTGAAAGCACGTTTGCACCGGCAGTTAGCCAAGCGCCGATCATTTCACTGTGAGAGTAATCTCGACAGCATCCACTCTTAACTACTGCATCCGTCGCATACTGAGAAGCCAAGACCTCAATATCGCGCTGCCCAACTCTTGGTATGGAAAGCTGCTACCCTCTTAACACCTTAAGTCGCGTTCATATGCGTATTAGCACATGAATTCTGCGGCCACCGTGGTGTGATGGTAGCGTGCTCCGCCTACCAAACCGTATGCTCTGGGTTCGCACCCCGGGCAAAGCAACATCAAAATTTTAGAAATAAGGTTTTTAAATTAGAAGAAAATTTTTCTAAGCGGGGTCGCCCCTCGGCAGTGTTTGGCAAGCGCTCCGGGTGTATTTCTGCCATGAAAAGCTCTCAGTGAAAACTCATCTGCCTTGCAGATGCCGTTCGGAGTCGGCATAAAACATGTAGGTCCCGTCCGGCCAATTTGTAGGGAAAATGAAGAGGAGCACGACGCAAATTGGAAGAGAAGCTCGGCCTTAGATCTCTTCGGAGGTTATCGCGCCTTACATTTATTTTTTTTTTATTTTTACATGAATTCTGCATTTTTATTCGGTGGGGATTTGTGAGACGTTTACTTGACCCTGGATTGGCTGAGTGTTACCTCATTCGCCGACAAAATCCACCACGGTTCAGTGAAACAACCTGATAAATCAATTTATAGAGCGTTCTTTAAATTCTTTACAGTACTTATGAGTGGTTAATTGAAGTAAATTTTAAGCTAATCGAAGTATCTGTAATCGAAAGGAAATAAACATTTTCTGACTTATTAAACTTAAAAAATTAAATTTCCAACCGACTAGCCGCATTGTTCAAGTTTTCAAAAATATGCATGTAACTATTCCCTTAACTGCGTAGTCCAGGTACTGTTGCTAAAGTTAGACTAGTAATGAATTTTTTGAAAACTGATTCGTAATGTTGTTGTTGTTGTTGTAGCGATTAGGTTACTCCCCGAAGGCTTTGGGGAGTGTTATCGATGTGATGGTCCTTTGTCGGATACAGATCCGATACGCTCCGGTAACACAGCACCATTAAGGTGCTGGCCCGACCATCTCGGGAACGATTTATATGGCCACATTAAACTTTCAGGCCGTCCCTCCCTCCCCACCCCCAAGTTCCATGAGGAGCTTGGGGTCGCCAGAGCCTCGTCTATTAGTGAAACGGTATTCGCCGCTCGAAGGTGAGGTTGACAATTGGGTTGGAGAAGCTATATATTGCGCTACACAACCCCTTGAATCCCACTGATTCGTAATACCAACCTTTTGTTGTTGTTGTACGTACCTTTTACCAATATAACGGAGGTCCTCAAAAGTAAACTAAGCATACCACCCACCTCCTTGCCGGAAGAACTAATACGATTATGCCAACGCTACGAATTCAATCAACATATTTGTGGCCATAGGCAATAATCACTAAAATAAGTCACATGTTAAAGGATAGGCTTCTCGAGACCACAGATATTTCAAAGCAGCTTTGGCAGGAGATAGGAAATGCCCCGACCTGAGCATCAATTTGGTAAACACCAAATCCTACCAGAAGGACTCAGACACTCCTCGTTCTTCTCCTTATCTACTGTTACTTAAAATATTTATTCATGTTTATTTTATTTTCCACCTTTTCTAGTCTAAATTTAAGGCACAATTTATGTATATTGTTACGAATATTAGCAACACTAAGGGGTACTGTCATCTCTAAGCCGATGCTAAGAGTGACTTTTATGCACAGCCATAAATCAATCATTAGGTATCTACATAAACGAATCAATCATTATGTCTAGACATATGTACGTACACGCAGCGGAGAAGCAACGCACAAACACATGCAGATATCTTATCTGGGATGCTCCCAAAAGTATGCAATTGGAATTGTGGAAGTGTCGCTTACAAATACACGCGCATATGAGAGCTACACACGTGCATCTGTAGCTATAATTATATAGCTGTAACTAAGTAAATTCTGGAAGCGCCTAGAAGATGCAACGAGGAAATCACACAGTATAAAAGCAGCAACAGTAGAGGCGCGAGAATCAGTTTGAATTAAATACGCTATCTGTCGGGCAATAGTAGTGTTATTGTACTTTAATAAAGGCCATTTAGCATTATTGAAAAGTGGAGTTATTTATTCAACAGTTTAGTGATTCGAACCTTAGTAGTAGATTTGGAATAAGCGGAATTGCAGTAAATTCGTTACAATTGGTGTCAGAAGAGGAATTGTTGAATAAATTCCGAAGATTGGGAATACAACTTGGACATGGCAAAGTTGAGTGAATTGAGGATCCAGCAACTAATAAAGGAGTTGGAGAACCGTGGATTGAATACAACGGGCAATAAGATCGAACTTCAAGCACGGCTACGAGAGGTAACGGAGTCGCAAGGAATTGATGTGGACGAGTTTGTCTTTTACCCTGATGGGGCGATACAACAACAAAAATTGAAGAGAAAACGAAACATCACAGAGAGTTACGAGCACAGACTTGAACATGATTTCGGCTGCAATATCTGCACAAAGATCAACAGTAACATCATTGTCGTCGCAAACGTCAGATATGTCGACACAGATTACATCCAAGATGGAAACTCAGCTGGAATCGCAGGAGAACCATATAACAGCGAAGATTGAAGCACAAGAGGTACGAATATCTGAAATGTCGTCGCAAATGTCATCTCAGCTGGAATCGCAGGAGAACCGTATAACAGCGAAGATTGAAGCACATGAGGCACGAAAATCCGAAACGTCGGCGCAAATTTCAGCACAGATATCTTCGCAGATCTCTGCTCAAATGGAAGAGCAAGAAGGACGTATTTCCTCAAAGTGGGAGGCGCAAGATACAAAAATTGTACAGTTTGAGGCCGAGGTGGATGCTTTGAGAGGACGTATCGAGCAGTTGCAACTAAATCGCCCAGCAGTTTCAACGAGTAATCCAAAGGTAAAAACACCATCCTTTGACGGTTCTGTTCCTTTCCAGGTCTTTAAGCTACAGTTTGAGAAGGTTGCAACAGTGAACAACTGGAATGCTGAAGATAAAGTTGCTGCACTGTTCATGGCATTGAAAGGGCCTGCAGCTGAGATTTTACATACCAATCCAGATGGTGAAGGGAACTGTTATGAAGCATTGATTGGCGCTCTAGAGAGACGATACGGAACTGAGTATAGGAGACAGATATACCAAATGGAGTTACTGAATCGCTTCCAGAGGCCTGGTGAAACATTGCAAGAGTTTGCGTCGGATGTTGAAAGGCTGGCACATCTTGCAAATGTGGACACACCCAAGCTCTGATTCAGGAAACAGCGTCGCTTCTGTGTAAGCCAGTTTTCAAAGCACGCCGTGTGGAAGTAGAAAGGCCAGAGTGGGTAGACGCAATATTGGAGGCGCTGAAAGGAAGGCAAAAGCGGAGTGAAAAAGTTATCAAATGCTTCAAATGCGGGAAGCCCGGTCAAATTGCACGTCATTGTGATCTTGGTCCTAATAGTTCCAACAATGTGGGTGGCCGTAAGCGCAAAGTTGGAGGAGATGAGCAAGAGCGTGTAAGATGTAAAGAACGAAAGCTTGCCCCAGCTATTGAATGTCCTGTGATATCTGTGTCGCAAATTGGAAGAAAATCGAGCAGTCTTGCCGTCGAAGGAAAGCTGGATGGCAAGGAGCCTGTACTGAATGTAGATACGGGCGCATCTCATTCCTTAATCCGATCTGACTTGGTCAACAGGAGAGTAAAACCCTTACCTGGAGCAAGGTTGCGTACGGTCACTGGCGAGTATAACCAAGTCCAAGGAGAAGTGGTATGTGAGGTATTAATTGGAAAGGTCATGGTTCTACACAAATTCATTGTGGCGGAGATTTTTGATGAAGTCATATTGGGAGTGGACTTCTTAGTTGACCATGACATCAAGGTCGAAATGCGGAGAAAGATTATGCGGTATGAGAACCAGGATATACCACTTAACTTTTATTTGGAGAAAGGGTTCAGCAGTAATCGGGTACTGGTGGAGAAGACTCGACAAAGACCACGAAAGTCAAAGGTAAATGTTGATGGATCGAATGGGCCAAATAAAGCGAAATCAAAAGTACCTGCGAGAGAAACACTGGCATTGTCAAACCCTAATGGACGCACAAAAACGAAGGATCGAATTTCCCAGAAAGAATGCGAGGGAAGTTTCAAGCCGGGCGCACTACTGTTGTGAAACGTGGGAATGATACTGATTATGCGAAGCCAATCCGTCGAGCGCAAGCTCTACGAAGTAGTTCATTGGCCAAACAACAGAGTGCGAGGGAACGATGCAGGATAATGAGTAGCAAGATGGAACACACGTACGACAAGGAAAATAATTCGGAAGGTCTCCGGGAGGGAGATTTGGTACTGCTATACAACTGTCACCGGCGGAAAGGTGTTCCATCCAAATATCGGTGCAGTTGGGAAGGCCCGTACAGAGTTGTGAAGATGATCAGTGATGTCATCTACCGCAAACAAATAATTGGGAAACCACGAAATAGAAGGGTGGTTCATTTGGAGAGGCTAGCAGCGGTTAGATCGAGAGATTTGTCTGATCGGGACGAGGGCAGTGTTACGAATATTAGCAACACTAAGGGGTACTGTCATCTCTAAGCCGATGCTTGTATGCACATCCATAAATCAATCATTAGGTATCTACATAAACGTATCAATCATTATGTCTAGACATATGTAAGTACACGCAGCGGAGAAACAACGAACAAAAAAATGCAGATATCTTATCTGAGATGCTCCCAAAAGTATGCAATTGTAATTGTGGAAGTGTCGCTCACAAATACACGCGCGTATGAGAGCTACACACGTGCATCTGTAGTTATAATTATATAGCAGTAACTAAATAAATTCTGGAAGCGCCTAGAAGATGCAACGAGGAAATCACACAGTATAAAAGCAGCAACACTAGAGGCGCGAGAATCAGTTTGAATTAAGTACGCTATCTGTCGGGCGATAGTAGTGTTATTGTACTTTAATAAAGGCCATTTTGCATTATTGAAAAGTGGAGTTATTTATTCGACAGTTTAGTGATTCGAACCTTAATAGAAGATTTGAAATAAGCGGAATTGCAGTAAATTCGTTACAATATGTACATATATAAGCTCCTTCCTCTAGATTTGGTCGTGCATAAAGCACAGAAGAAAAAACATTGTTGCTATGGGGAGCATTGGAAATAATTACATCAGAATAAAATTTTCAGCAACGGTTAAGGTTAGAGCTATCGAACAAAAAACCCTTATCAATATCCTTTATATTGATAAAAAACTTCAAAGCTAAACATTGGAAAATGTTAAAAAAAAAATAATTATATACCCCCGGGTCCTGGGTTTCTCAGGGCGCACGCAGTTTGGAGGTACTAAGACATATTTTTTTTAATTCAGGAGACCCTAGTTGTTCCATGTGCAAATTTTAAGCCGAATTTCAAAAGCAATGAATATTGATAATGATTTTTTGCCTGGGCCTTCGAACAGTCAGGAGATAATAAAAACATCAAACAAAAATGTATGTTTACATGAATCCGAAATCGTAAAGTTTTCGCGGTGACACATTTTCAAAAAGTCTTCCAACAATACCATCAACTCTGTATCAAAGGCCAGATTATTTAAACCACTTCAACGAAATAATTCCTCGAGGTCATTAAAAGTGTCCTGTTATTTTTATACGTGATTGTCATGACGAGGCATTTCCTACCTCGTTGTTAAACAGAATCTTGCCAAATGGAGGGAAAGTGGAGCGTGACTGATTAGTGTGGAGTGCCAGTAGCAACGCTTTTTATTGCCCACCATGTCGCCTGTTAAGCACCAATACTTTAAATCGACCTAAAATTTGTTGTCCTGGCGGATATTCGAAATTTCAGGTATGGAAGAAGCTATACGATAAACTGCCATCACTCCAAAATACTCAAGATCACATTAAATGTTATATTCAATGGCGATCTTTACAAAATCTAATTCAAAAGGAGGCTGCAATTGATACAGTACAGTATGAACAGCTAATCACCGAAACTCAAAAGTGGAAAGAAATTTTATGTAGAATTTTGGACACTATTTTATTTTTGGGTGAAAGAGGCCTAGCTTTCAAAGGTGAAAGTATATATCTTGGTGAACGAAACAATTGACATTTTTTGGGCATCTAAGATCCCATAAGCCATTATGATCCGATACTTAGAGATCATTTGGAGAAAGTTAGGATTTCACAACAGCAGCACAAACGTTTACAAGTTCACTATCTTTACCTAGACATTCAGAACGAGTTTACAGAAATTTGTGCAAAGCACCTGAGGGAAACTATATTAGATTAAGGAAAGAAAGCCAAGTATTTTGCTATTATCGTCACGTAGACTACGTTCATTTTGCGCTAACTCCATTTCAATTCGAAAGCAACAAATTTTACAATTCAAGAACGGTTTTTGGCTTTCGTGAATTGTAACAAAAAAAAAAATGGTCAGAAAATCGCTGATCTAATTTGCCATACTCTAGGTAAGCATGAAATCCCATTAAAAGATTGTCGTGCACAAGGGTACGATAACGGCACTAATATGAAAGAAGCTTACAACGGAGCACTACGTCACATTATCGACAAAAACTCGAATGATTATTACTCGCCTTGTGCAACACACAGTCTCAATTTATGTGGTGTTCATGCTGCAGAATGTTGTACGGCTGCAATTACTTTCTTCGGAGTTGTACAAAAATGTTTTACTATTTTCAACAGCACTCCACAACGATGGGACATCCTCAAAAAAAATGTACCGAGCATAGTCTTTCAGACAAAAGCCAAATTTGACTGCACAAGCATACGGAGATGTTACATCAACAAGTTCGAATGTATCTTGCTGTCCTCAATTTGGTTCAAAATACTGACTACCATTAATGAAAGAAACGTGGTCCTCTAAGCTAGAGATGCCACCATAGATGTTGAGGTACGACATCTAGATGCCTTATTAGCTGATTTGAAGTTGATCAGGAACCAATGGGAAACAATTTTAAACAATTTAAAAAAACACGGCTAATGATTCATGAATGAGACGTCATTAATTAAAATTAATCAAATGTATTAGTGGATTTTTTATAGAGGGCCCGTAAATTGTTTAGTCCCGGGCCCGGATTTTCTCTCTACGGCCCTGCAACACCTGAGCTTTTTGATGTACTATTGTGTGTGTTATTTACCCAATTAATCAGCTGTTTAGTAGAAGAGAAAATAATACAAAATATAAATAGTATTATTAATTCATACTAGAAATTACTTCCGATTTTGCTTATGCACAACTTGTAAAATTGATGGTAAACAAAATCAGCTGAAAACCAAAGGTAATTTTTTTTTTTTCAACATTCAATAGCAAATCAGTAACTGCCAATACAAAACAGTTTGCGAAAAGAAAAATTTTTAAATGAAAAGGACTACCTAAATGCACAAAACTCTGCCGAAAAACTGCCTTATTAAGTTTCTCGTGTATGGTAAACAAATTTTAAAATTATTTTTTTCTTAAAAGTTTTTCAAATCAGTAGGCCGATATAACAACAAAAATTGTTAAAAGTTTTTCAATATTTGAATTTGAAATTTTTCCTTCTATAAGAAAAAAATTGGCCTTTCGAGCGATTTTTGTCTAATAACTCTAGGCTTTACCGTTGCTGAGAAATTTTAGTTCGAGACTGTGGTGCGTCTGTTTCAAAAGAGGTGGACGCACGGTTGCAGCGACGGAAGCAATTATAGTGCATTAGGCATAGCAAAAAAAAAAAAATGTTGCCCAAGTAGGCTAGGGTTAACACTTTTCGGAGTAATAGCAAAGCTAATTTTGGTGTACTTTCAAGTTTAGCACCAAAATATTGCAATATAAACAAGTTTGGTGTAATTGAACGGTATTACACTTTTCGGTGTGATATCAAAACTAATTTTGGAGTCAAAACTGTTGCTCGTTGTATTGAATAATGGCAAATGTGAACAACAATATGCAGTGGTGTGGTGGTAACGTGATCTGCCTTTCATACCGAACGTCCTGGGTTCGAGTCCTGACCGAAGCAACATCCAAATTGTTTTTTAATATTATTATAATTAAAATTTTTTTTAGAAAGGGGTTTTCAGCACTTCGTAGCACTTTGTACAGAACATCACAAAGTGTGGTTTTTGCACGAAAACTTTTTTGTGTGCAGATAATTTTTGTCCACCTAAAATATTATACGTCCAACTGTGGTCGGTGTGTTGAATTCTGCGCATGTGGTGAAAGCTTCTGATTTGAGTTGATAAAATAATATACCGAATCAAAGGGCTATGGTATATATACTTCTCCGAATTACATCATATTGCTTTCGAAAATGTCCTCGAGTTTGCGTGGGAGATGGTTCCAAAATATTCCTGAATGCTGTGCTTAGGCAGAACTGGAACTTCATTCAAATAGCGGGAACACGTAGCCATTGATCAGTCAGCCCGCTTTCTTTATTGTCCCGCCAATTGGTTTAGGAACTTTGTTCCGGATTCTTTCTTTGGCAGCCATCACGATTACATGTGCGACGACAGCGAGACTACTATCAAATGTTACCATACGGTGAGAGTTTCCATATTTCCTGTTCCTCTTGAAATGAATTAGATTTGTTAATTGTCGTCGAGTGTTACTTTGCAGGTACACGTTTTGTACTTGAAAAGTCATAGTTGCCTTTTTAGTTTCACAAGTTTCCTGAATTCGGGGATCTTCTCTCTTGCCGTAAGATAAAGAAGCCCTTTTATGATTTAATACACAGACGCAATTTTTGGACATTGACATTATTCAAGTTTTTTATTGCAAAATCGAAGATTGAGTCCAAACGAAGCCGATAGGAACTTTGAAATACAAAACAAACCCGACATTTTTGATCACGTAGTCTCTCTCTTCTCCTACTGCTTTCACCGAATTACACATGTTTTGAAATGTTTTTCAATATTCACACGTTTTTAATGCGTATTATATAAGATATTAAATTTAGAACAAAGTCCTCTGTTATTTACATTATGACACTTTTGGAAATATAGGTATCGTAATACTTAAACACCAAATTGATGAAGCTAACTTAAATCTCATTTGAAACTCAATTTAAAAGCGTACTAAAACACTTGCCTTTGAAGACACATCTGGTCACTATAAAATGCATAATATTTTTCACACATACGTACATATATATGTACACATATATGTACATATGTTTGCAAAACTTAATATCCTAGTTAAAATATCCTTTTCCGAAATCTTCAAATGTAATGTGATGACCGTGGTTGTAATGTGGAAACCTTGGATCCTTTGACATTTACAGCCAAAGTTCTAATAGCACACGTAAGAAAATCAACAGCAATATTCCTAAATCCGGTTCACGTTTACCACTGAATTTTAGAATATTTAATTGCATCTTGAATTCAGTAAGACATTGAAATAATTTGCTTACTGATGATCGTGCAAGACAAACTTGAATGATGTCAAAAGGCTTAAGGCAAGGTCGGATGTTTCCATATACATATACATACACATATACATATGTATGCACATGTATACATATATATTTATTTACTCAAGTACAATTATTTAGTTGTTTTACGTCACACACTTGCCTTTGCTAAAGATCAAACATCATCCCTCAAACATTGGTTGGTTACTTGTAAAATTTTAAGGGAGAAAGTGCATGATTGTATGTATACACATGTATGTATATACATTACTTACATATAAATTTGATGATCCTTTTGCTATTGGCTGAACACTTTCTAATTAGAATGGGAGGATATTCAACTCAGGTTTCAACAGAACGTTACATAAAAGAAAAAATGTTTTATTGAAACATTTATTTATTATATTCGTTTTATTGATCTTATTCATAAATAATCAAATGAAATAATAGGTAGGTACCTAGTAAGTAATTAACAAATTATTAACATTAAAGAAATATCTAAGCGTATACTTCAACTTACAATAACTTACATATTTCCTTTTTGATAACATTTTACTTTTATATATTTATTGTAATTTTTCATCTCACAACTATATTTTTAAATTATTGATTCAAGTAAATACTTAACTTTTGGTCCTACCATTGGCTTAAACAGATACAATACGTCACTTATTTGGCGGACAAGGACGAAACTGATGGCCGCGTCACAATCAACTTTTTCTTATAGATGCTTCCACCACAATCTTATGCATTATGAGTAGATTGCACGTGTTTTTATGGAGAAGGGCAGATCGAGCTACACTAGCGCCATCTGACATGAAAAAGTAGCCACCTTCGAACTTTCGGTGCAAGTAAATCATAAGAAGAAGAATTCGATATTTGCTTTGGCTAAGAGTGCTTTCACACTTCGCAAGTGAAACAATTTTTCCCACTTTGTACCTTTCCAACTTTTTTCACAATTAAAAACTGAATTTAATAAAAGAATAGGAGACAAAATATATTAGCAAGTATTTTTCTTCTGACGCGGCCATGACAGCAGAGTTGACCTTGTTTATTTTAATGGTAAATGCCAGATAGGCTATGTATCACTTGTCGCAACCGCTATACTTTGCCGTCATTATTAAGTTGATGGTGCAGGTTCGGTTGAGATTCTCCCGATTAACGCTGATCTGGCTCTGAGCGCATAAGGGACTGCGCCAACCTTCACTTGACCTCGCTGCCTTCGCATAGATAACCACGTGATCATTCAATGTGCCTGTACATTCGGACTAAGATAGCGGCCCCAAGTGGGGACCCAATTAAATTAATGAGTAACGAAAATAAAAATAAAAATCAAGAAAGGGAAGGTACGTTCAACCCATATATGGGGCGAAAGCTACTTCGTTCCCCAGAAGGACCTGGTCTATCGAGTGGAAGCCAACGGTAGGCAGGGATCATCTCTGGTTGTTACTCCAAGGGCAAGACAAGGGAAGGCTAAAACAGGCACTCCTTCATTAGATGGCCCCATTAAGAACGCGGCGGAAGATCCTAAAAATCCTCAGGCCTCAGGAGAGATCGAAAATAAGATGACCAAATTAGGGAGATCAATTGATGAGTTTTTTAAAGGGCGTACGTTGAAATTAAGCGCTTAGCCTCCATAATCAATGCATTGTACATCGAATCCGCGCTGGAGGCAAAGGACTTAAAGAAGAAAATTATTTCCAATGATAAAGCTCAGGATGGAAGCTCGTCACCCTCAGGAAAGGGATCGAGGAAGAATTCGACAAGCGAAAATCAAGTAGCCAAGCCCACGATCGCAGCCAAGGACATGAGGGGAGTCACAAGCGAGTAAAATCGCAAGAGCCACTGAACCAGTGGTGTGATGTCAAAACTATTAGAAGAACTGCAAAAGGAGATTTGTTGCTGCAGCTAAAAAGATCTCAGGAGAGGAAAAACACGTACCAAGCAGAGATTGAAGCAGTCCTAAAGGAGTCAGCGAAGGTCACAGCAAAGTCTCAATCGGTCACACTACAGCTCAGAGACCTCGATGAGATTATTACGCCCGATGAGATTTGTGATGCCCTCCATCAGCAATGCAGGATAGAACGGCCTGATAAAACTGCCACAAAAGGTATACGTACATCGGTACAAAATCGGCACTTGCAAGCAGTATTGCCATTTTAGCTTTTTTCAAGCTAGGTTTAGCTTTTTTCCTCCGTTTAGCTTGAAAAATTGCGATTTAGCTTTAAGCTTTTTTCAGAATTTTTTTTGCTCTTTTTAGCCTTTTTGCAAAATTTTGGAAAATCTAGATAACCAGTTAAGTGTGGATTCAATTTGAATTTGAAATTTTAAGGGTATCGGTTTTGCTCCGGGTGTCTGCCATTCGATTCGATTGGCTGTTCCATCGGCTTCGGAACTATTTCCGAGCGAAATAAAATTTTTGTTTTCAGAAACATGTATTTGGTTTTCTAAACTCTCATGCAGACAAAAGAGCAATGATATATGGTGCCCTAAACGACGAACTCGAACTATTACAAATTGCAACTAATAGAATAACATAGTTGAATTTTGGGGACAGGATCGAGACTATAAAAACGCGTTTGGGGAAAAATCCATTTACCTGGTCTTTCCACGTTTGTTTTCGAATTTTTAGTTTTGTCAGGGAGGAGGGAATTTTAAATAAGAATAACGTAATGCCAAGCGAAATAAAATTCAAAATCAATAATTGCAACTCAATTTAAACCACTGTGAAACGGCCCAAGACCTCTTATCCCAAACCATGTTTGAAGGTGGATTTGACACAGTGGTTGGGAAAGCCTCAATTTGGATACCAGGAAAACATCTTCGACAGGAAAAGATGGCACCGACAGTGCTTGGATTCGCGTGGGCAAAAATCAAAGGAATATACATTTTTAGTTGCTATGCACCTTCGAGCATGACTAGCACAGAATTTGAGAACATGATTCTTAGGATGACCATTGAAGCATAGGGTAAACACCCGCTTATAATATGTGGAGACTTCAATGCATGGACAACTAACGATAGAGGTAGAGTTCTTCTCAAAAGCCTTACCCCGCTAAGGCTAGAACTTCTAAATATATAATATGTGGAGACTTCAATGCATGGACAACTAACGATAGAGGTAGAGTTCTTCTCAAAAGCCTTACCCCGCTAAGGCTAGAACTTCTAAATTAGCCAGTGAAATAAACATTCGACACTGGCAATAGACGCGCCGTTATAGATCTCACGTTTGCTAGTAGCGAAAAAGCGAGACGAGCAAAACCGTCCATCAGTAACATCTACACAACCAGCGACCACAAAACCATTAGTGGAAACTTCACCAAGGACAGCTTCCAACCAACTACAAGGAAAAAGATGGAAACAACACCTTTTTGAACCAGAAGCATTTGATGTTGTATGGAATGATGCCATAACAAGAAGGATACATGCGGAAGATCTGTCGGTTCAAACATCTAAGTCATTAAGTATGGCGTGTGATGCTGCCATGCCCAGAAGTCGCGCAAAATTAAATCGGACCCGGTATATTGGTGGAACGAGGAAATAGCGAAGGAGCGTAGAATATGCCACAAGGCATGACGAAGGGCACAGAGGGTACGCTCGTCGCCACGATATGATTAGCTACACAATACCCACATAGCCCAAAGAACGGCGCTTAAAAATGCTATAAAAAGAGCAAGAGAGCACGCTTCAAGGAACTGATGGATAGTGCCAATCTTGATCCTTGGGGATTGGCTTACAGAACGGTGATGGCGAAAATCAAAGGGCGGAAATAAGAGCAGCCTTCATGCCCGATAATAATGGAAAGAATCGTAGAAACTCTCTTTCCGACACAAGACTACTGGACCTATCAAAGTGAGCACCTTGAAGGTATGAAAATCCCAGAAATAACAGAGCCGGAGGTACTGGATGCAACACAAAAAGTTGCGGATAGCAAGTCTCCAGGACCGGAAGGGTGCCAAATATAGCCCTTAAATCAGCGATAAGATCTAGAAAATCTCGGTATTTACGGATCTCTTCAACGCCTGTATCCAAGAAGGCATCCCCCGCGCATGGAAACCTCAAGTACTGGTTCTTTTGTTGAAACCTGGTAAGATGCCCGACCAGCCATATTCATACAGGCCACTTTGTATGTTGGATTCAATAGGAACGATTCTCGAACGTATTATTAGTGAGCGTCTCCAGCAGCCCCTGGAAAGCCCAGGTGGCTTGTCAAATAGTCAGCTTGGATCGAGATCCACCATAGATGAAAATCGAGATCCACGATAGATGCAATACAAACAGTTGTCAATATATCCCGCGGAGCCATAACCGGCAGTAGCACCAGTATGGCACGGATCTAAAATGGTCCACCAAAAAGATATACTAGCAGCCTACCGTATTACTGCTAAACGAATAGCATGTGCTTATCGGACGGTGTCCGACGACGCGATCCATGTTTTATCCAGGAAAATCCCATTAGATCTACTCTCAGGTGAAATGGCCGATCTGTGTGGCATTTGACCATCTGAAGATGCTAAGAAAAACGCAAGGTCACGAACACTAGTTAGGTGCAAGAACGGTAGGAAGAATCGAGAAAAGGACGCTGGACCTTCATGCTAGTTCGGAATATAGCGTAATGGTACGAGCGAAAACACGGTGAACTAAATTACCACCTCACACAGATATTGAGCGGGCACGGCGGCTTCAAGGAATATCTACATAAGCGTAGAGGAGAATCCTTCTGTCCCTCCGAATTGGAAAACGCAGAACACGTAATGTTTCACTGCCCTCGTTTCCACGTTGAGGGAATCTCTGTACACAGAGTTTTTGGAGAGGAGCCTGCCATTATGAATTTAGTTCCCCGAAGGTGCATACGCAAAGATTGTTGGACTGCTGTGAGCAAGATGGCCTTTAAAGTTATAACGCAATTGGTGCATGCTGAAAGGGAGCGCAGAGAAATGCCATGGGCCATGTCCATCCGTCCGTCAATCCATCCATTAACACGATAACTTGAGTAACAATTAAGATATCTCTATGAAATTTGGTTTACTGGCTAATCTAGACCCAGATTAGATCGGTATTGAAAATGAGCGAAATCGGATGATAGCCATGACTTTGCACCTTACCGATATCTGAAAATGAAAAAAATGCAAATGGGCGTAGCACTGCCCACATTTAGAACAAACAATTTTTTTAATTATTCAGGCCGTAAATTAAAAACCTTTAAGGATATCGTATTGAAATTTTGCATGGAGACTTTCGTTGCCCCTATACGTACACCGCCTGAAAACTAACATCGGTACCAAAGACCGAAAAAGTGATGAAATTTGATATGCAGGTTGTCTTTATGACAAAAAATAGAAATCGATTGGAAAATGGGAGTGGCATGGCCCACATTTAAAAGAAAAAAATTTTAAATTTTTTAAGCCGTTAAAGATAGCATATTAAAATTTTGCACGGACCTTGCTATTGTATCGGTTGGCGAACACGCCCACTTTAAAAAAAATCGATATTGAAATTTCGAAAAATTCAAAAAAATGCTACTTGTGGGTTGGTTTTCTGATGGAAAATATAAATTTGAGGAAATTTTGCAGAACGGGCATGAAGCCACCCACATTAAGAAGAAAATTTTAAAGTTTTACAAGCCGTAAATCAAAAGCCATTGAAATCGGTTATCGGCCACGCCCACTTCAAAAAATTTTCAAAGTCTATGTTAACAAAAAATGCAACCCCTTTGCACCATATAACTTATTTTATTTATTTCTTTATTATAATTTTTATTTATACTGATATTTAACCTGACTAGTGATAGGTTGTAGCAAAATACGAAAAAATTAAGAAATGGGCGTGGCCCAGACCTTTTTTAGGTAATCTCTTTAATAATACTATCAATACCATTAATCGTATAAAAATCGACATACCTTACCGAAATTTGGTATAAGAATTTTTTTATGACAAGATCTGTTTTTTGTAAATTTGAGCGAAATTGGCTGGAGGCCACGGTCGCTTTTTATACCCAGCCGTACGTTTTTCCTTCCGCCCGCTCGCTAACACGATGAGCATTTCGATGAGATTTATTGCAAGGTGATGAAACGTAGAGAATGGAAATAGAAATATAGTAAAGTTTTGAAAAATGGGCGTGACACTGCCAACATATGAGAGAAGAAAATTTAAAATTTTATAAGCCGTACATCAGAAGCCGTTAAGACCGCGGCTCAATGACATTTATCCTATAGATGCGTTTAACTCATGCTTGTGCATGCCAGTAACTTCGCCACAATCAACCAAGATGTTGCGTTTGTAAATATGAAGGAACTTCAGACTTGGCAATTGAAGTTTATTACGCCTTGCCCATTCACATACAAAATTTCGCGAAGCACTGTTGTAAACATTCTCCCTATACAAAAAAAATACTTCTAACATATTTTGTGTCTTATTCGATTGCAGTTTTCATTTGCGAAAAATGTTAGAAATTTTACCAACCAGTGGGCAAAATAATTTCACTTGCAAAGTGTGCCAACGCCCTTAGCCAAAGCTTAAACTCATCTTACTGTCTTAAACTCATCTACATATATGAAAAACTGCTTATGTGTCGATCTAAATTAAAAATTTAAACTTAGGATAAAGAGAGTACATGGCTTATGATTTTGTATGTACATATACATATAAAAAGTTAAACTTGTAAATACAGTTTGGTCAATGAGATGGTTAGAAAATACGGACGGGTGAGGGTTATGGAGTCAAGTCAATGTTAAAATAGGACAAACCACCCAAATATGCTGCTTTATTTCAAATAGTTTACCATTGAATTCAAAATGAAGTCTGAAAAACTGAGAAAACTCCACAGAGTTTGTTTTTGTATCCCTGCTGTCCCGCAGGAAATGAGTATGAAAGAGAAAAAAAAAGAAATCGATAACGAAAAAACCCCCAAGTGTTTGAATGCAACCGTGAGTTTAAAAAAGTAGAGTTAGATATCAAAAAAAAATTTGAAAAAAGAGCTCTGATTTATGAAAGAGTTTTTCTAAGCATGGCCGACCCTCGGTAGTGGATTGGAAAACACTTCGAGTGTATTTCTACCACGAAAACCTGCTCAGGGAAAATTCATCTGCCTTTTAGCTGCCGCAAATTTGTAGGAAAAATTAAAAAGGACCACGACGCAAAAAGGAACCCCAGCGGGTTAGGGGTCAGAATATACCCGCGGTTGGTATGCCTGTCGTAAGAGGCGACTAAAATACCATATTCAAGGGGCGCAATATACAGCTTCTCCAAATACAACTGTCAACCTCACCTATCCGCGGCGAATCCTGTTTCACTAACAGACGAGGCTCTGGCGACCCAAGCTCCTCATGGAACTTGGGGGTGGGGAGGAAGGGATGATGGCCTGAAGGTTTAATGTGGCCATATAAATCGTTCCCGAGATGGTCGGGCTAGCACCTTAATGGTGCTGTTACCGGAGCGTACCGGATCTGTATCTTGCAAAGGACCATCACATCGATAACACTCCCCAAAGCCTTCGGGGAGCAACCTTATCGCTACAACAACAACAACACGCAAAATGGAATAGAAACTCGGCCCAAATCTCCTGCGACCTAGCGACAAATATTTTTAGTTTTTTTTTCTTATGGTTACAGAGACGTGAGTCAGAACTGCCAAGAGATGTCTCCTTATTAGCCCTGAACATCACCTACATAGCGTGGCCAAAGAGCTCAACATTAAAGAACATAGCGAGATGCTGAACAGACAGTTTTCGCTTAGTTGTAATAAACGTGGACACCCAACAAAAAAATCCTTTATTTAGCCCCCCCCCCCCCCTCCAAGAGGGTTAACGGAACATCGCCATTAGCACTTTCATGAGATCCGGCAATTGCCAACACAACCATTTGATCCAGAGGAGCTTAAGAGGGCCCTAGGCCAAATCCACACAGAAACGGTAAATTCTTTCGCCAGAACGCGCCCGGTGAACCCCGCTATCAATATACACCATCCTACTCTTGCAGAAGAAGAAAGCACACTACCAAGGAAGACACGAGTCACCCTGGCTCAACTTCGTTCTGGATACTGTAACAGTTTACACTCTTACTTGTTCAGAATCAACCCTGAAATAAGTAATGTATGTCCTGAATGCGATGTCTCCCCACATGACACCGACCATCTTTTTAATCATAAATTGGAACCTACGCCTCTAACACCAACTTCCCTATGGTCCACCCCTGTTGAAACTGATGGTTTCCTGGGACTCCCATTAGAGGACTTTGATGACAATTCGTGAGTGGTCGCACCCATTGAATGGGCAAAGTACCGTTAAAACTACAACAACAACAACAAAAGACCGTGCAATTATCATCGCATTCTGACGACATTGACATTATCGGTGTTGTGATATCCGGTTAAAAGTTTTCGTTAAGTTGGTGTTAATTAGGTGTGCATACACTTGCGCGATCCAATGGGTCAAAATCAAGTATAAAGCAGTCTGTTAGCGGTCATCTATAAATTACGTGACACACATTAGCTGATTTTCGACTTCTCTCCGTCCCTGCGTGACGAATAGTGACGCTTGCTTACTTGCGTCCGTGATGGAGCGTGGCGCTGACTTTAGTTCCCTATCTCCCTAGGGACGACAAGTTATTTATTTATCGCGCCTCACATGCATCGTGCATATGGGTATACACATACAAACATACAAGTCAAGTTTATATAAGTAAGTTAAAAAGAGCCTTTGTGGTGACGGAATTGTGGTATTCCTCTTGGGCCTATACTTTATAATCTGGAAAAGCATTTGTATAACGAATTTTACTCATATATTCAGTGCAATGCATTACTTGTAAATTAAACGTGCGTAGAGCAGGTTGTTCGGCCTTGGCCAAACTATATTCGATTTGTAGGTGACGTTTAGGGCTCGGCTGCTCCTTAAGACATTTTCCTCCAGTGTTCTACTTCTTTTGGTTACGACTACCACTTCTGCCTGAATTACTTTTGACTGAACGATACTACAACCGCAGAGCCTACCATATCCATTACTTTGGAACCACCGGAGTATACGTGTATAGCCTCCCGTATTTGCTGCTCCTGGCGCCAACCTTCCAACCCTATCTTGGCTCTTAGATCCCCATTGAAGCTTATGCATGAGATCCACTATTCTGTTCGTCCAATGTTTTATGGCGCTATAACTACTATGGCCTTATTATGTCAAGCTGACACCCTGCCTCGAGGCGTTGATTTGTTGCATTTGTTAACTCTATGTTCTTCGCCGCCATGCAGTGGATCCATCTTGCTAAGGCTGTACGTACTTCGATGAAATAAAGGCCATACATGATAGCCTGTTTAGAGAAACTTCAAGGTACCAAGGTACATAAGTAACTTAATATAAGAAGGTTAAACCATTTGAACCGAGCCGTTTCGGCGGTTTAGAGGTACCCAGGAAACCGGTTCAAGTTTTGCCAAAGTGGTTTCACTGAACCGAACTGCTTCGATTTGGGAGGCATTTTGTAGCCCTGAAAAACTGCTTTTAATTTTACACATGTAGTTCCGCTGTAGTGAAATCAATAACTAGCGGTACAAATTTCTGGTTCAGAACTAGGCCTAAGGCACTAAAAAGTACTAGTTCGATACTAACTCGACTTTCTCTAGTTCAATATATTTCATATATTCAACATATATTCCTTTAAGTAAATTCCATAACATATATGAAGGTAAGCAAATTGGCCACCAAGCGAGTTTCGTGGCCCGTTGATTTACCAGACAAATTTCAGTTGAAACGTGCACTCTCACATTTTAAACGGTTCAATTTTCGCATGATCGCAAGAATTATGCGGTAAGCTTTTCAAGCATTGATACCTTAAAGCCCGAACACATACGATTTTTAAACCAGCGCGGTGCGGTAACAGATAAGTAGATTGCATATGTTTGGATGGGGAGCGACAAATGGCCTAATGATGCTCCCCATGCAAACACATGCAATCTATTCAGCTGTCAACGCACGATGTTGCATCTAAAACCTTACGTGTTCGGACCTTAAGGTTTAGGTGTTGTGGCGCCTTTAGAGCAGTTTTCACTCAAACATTATATCATATATAAAGAGCTTTGGAATCGTGAGTCCGAATAGAGACTTCGTGTACTAGTTGGATTTATAATTTATCATAATTTGTATAAATTATTTGGCAGTAAAGAATGAATTCCGATACGAATCGTAACGCACGATACGGGCCCGGAAACATTTGATTTCAAAATAATATTATTTAATTTCTTTTTTACTGACATTCAATTCTTTCAAATAACTTTCAAAAAAATCGATCAATCATATATGTAATACTCCTATATTGCTAATAGAAAATGCTCGCAATATGTTTTGGATGCGAAATCAAAGCAAGAGAACCTATAAAATTTTTGTGATTGTAGCAGCATAAGTGTGACAAGAAAAAACTTAAATTTTGGTACATTCGATTATTGAATACAAAAACAACAACTAAGGACGGGACTGTCTTCGGCTGTGCCGAAGACTTCATACCTTTCATGAATGGGGCTGAACAATAATTTTATCCCGTTCGTAATCTCCGAATAATCGGATGTATAAGATAAGAAATATATAGTGAACAGATCTACATACCTAAACGATTTTTAAGATAAATATAAAATAAACAAGTAAGGAAGGTTAAGTTCGGGTGTAACCGAACATTAAATACTCAGTTGAGAGCTATGGTGGCAACATAAGGGAAAATAACCATGTAGGAAAATGAACCGAGGGTAAACCTGGAATGTGTTTGTATGACATGTGTATCAAATGAAAGGTATTAAAGAGTATTTTAAGAGGGAGTGGGCCAGAGTTCTATAGGTGGACGCCATTTAGGGATATCGCCATAAAGGTGGATCAGGGTTGACTCTAGAATTTGTTTGTAAGATATGGGTATCAAATGAAAGGTGCTAATGAGTATTTTAAAAGGGAGTGATCCTTATTTCCATAGGTGGACGCCGTTTCGCGATATCGCCATAAAGGTGGAGCAGCGGTGACCCTAGAATTTGTTTGTACGATATGGGTATCAAATGAAAGGGGTTAATGAACATTTTAAAAGGGAGTGGGCCTAGTTCTATAGGTGGACGCCTTTTCGAGATATCGCCATAAAGGTGGACCAGGGGTGACTCTAGAATGCACTTGTACAATATGGGTATCAAACGAAAGGTGTTAATGAGTATTTCAAAAGGGCGTGGGGTTTAGTTCTACAGGTGGACGCCTTTTCGAGATAGCGCCATAAAGGTGGACCAGGGGTGACTCTAGAATGAGTTTGTACGATATGTGTATCAAATTAAAGGTATTAATGAAGGTCTTAAAAGGGAGTGGTGGTAGTTGTATAGGTGGTCGCCTTTTCGAGATATCGCCATAAAGGTGGACCAGGGGTAACTCTAGAATGCGTTTGTACAATATGGGTATCAAACGAAAGGTGTTAATGAGTATTTTAAAAGGGCGTGGGGCTTAGTTCTATAGGTGGACGCCTTTTCGAGATATCGCCATAAAGGTGGACCAGGGGTGACTCTAGAATGTGTTTGTACGATATGGGTATCAAATTAAAGGTATTAATGAGGGTTTTAAAAGGGAGTGGTGGTAGTTGTATAGGTGGTCGCCTTTTCGAGATATCGGCATAAAGGTGGACCAGGGGTGACTCTATAATGCGTTTGTACAATATGGGTATCAAACGAAAGGTGTTAATGAGTATTTTAAAAGGGAGTGGACCTTAGTTCTATAGGTGGTCGCCTTTTCGAAATATCGCCATAAAGGTGGACCAGGGGTGACTCTAGAATATGTTTGTACGATATGGGTATCAAATGAAAGGTGTTAATGAGTATTTTGAAAGGGCGTGGTGCTTAGTTCTATAGGTGGACGCCTTTTCGAGATATCGCCATAAAGGTGGACCAGGGGTGACTCTAGAATGTGTTTGTTCGATATGGGTATCAAATTAAAGGTATTAATGAGGCTTTTGAAAGGGAGTGGTGGTAGTTGTATATGTGAAGGCGTTTTCCAGATATCGACCAAAATGTGGACCAGGGTGACCCAGAACATCATCTGTTGGATACCGCTAATTTATTTATATATATAATACCACGAACAGTATTCCTGCCAAGATTTCAAGGGTTTTTTACTTCGCCCTGCAGAACTTTTTCATTTCATTCTACTTAATATGGTAGGTGTCACACCCATTTCACAAATTTTTTTTCTAAAGATATATTTTGCGTCAATAAACTAATCCAAATACCATGTTTCATCCCTTTTTTTCGTATTTGGTATAGAATTTTGGAATTTTTCCGTTTTTCGTAATTTTCGGTATCGAAAAAGTGGGCGTTGTCATAGTCCGATTTCGGCCATTTTTTATACCAGTACAAAGTGAGTTCAGATAAGTACGTGAACTGAGTTTAGTAAAGATATATCGATTTTTGCTCAAGTTATCGTGTTAACGGCCGAGCGGAAGGACAGACGGTCGACTGTGTATAAAAACTGGGCGTGGCTTCAACCGATTTCACCCTTTTAACAGAAATAAGTTATCGTCCCAGAATCTAAGTCTCTATCAAATTTCACAAGGATTGGTAAATTTTTGTTCGACTTATGGCATTAAAAGTATCCTAAACAAATTAAATGAATAAGGGCGGAGCCACTCCCATTTTGAAATTTTCTTTTATTTTTGCATTTTGTTTCACCATATCATTACTGGAGTTGAATGTTGACATAATTTACTTATATACTGTAAAGGTATTAAATTTTTTGTTAAAATTTGACTTAAAAAAAAATTTAAAAGTGGGCGTGGTCGTTCTCCGATTTTGCTAATTTTTATAAAGCATACATATAGTAATAGGAGTAACGTTCCTGCCAAATTTCATCATGATATCTTCAACGACTGCCAAATTTCAGCTTGTAAAACTTTTAAATTACCTTCTTTTAAAAGTGGGCGGTGCCACGTCCATTGTCCAAAATTTTACTAATTTTCTATTCTGCGTCATAAGTTCAACTCACCTACCAAGTTTCATCGCTTTATTCGTCTTTGGTAATAAATTATCGCACTTTTTCTGTTTTTCGAAATTTTCGATATCGAAAAAGTGGGCGTGGTTATAGTCCGATATTGTTCATTTTAAATAGCGATCTGAGATGAGTGCTCAGGAAACTACATACCAAATTTCATCAAGATACCTCAAAATTTACTTAAGTTATCGTGTTAACGGACAGACGGACGGACGGACGGACCGACATTTCTCAATAAAATTATTTTTCGATCCTGATTATTTTGATATATGGAAGTCTATATCTATCTCGATTCCTTTATACCTGTACAACCAACCGTTATCCAATCTAAGTTAATATACTCTGTGAGCTCTGCTCAACTGAGTGTAAAAATAGGTAGGTACTTTGTGTGAGGATGCAAAGTTTCAGGTTTTTTGTGGTCTGCTTGTAAAAACTATGACTGCGAATCACGTATTTCAACAATATATGACGTAAACGTAACTATTTGATGAAATTTTATGAATTTTGAAGCTTCTAGCCGTAAAAAAGGGGCAAAAAAATACAGTTTATATGGGGTATATAATATATGTACCACCGATCTCTATGATTTTTTCAGACAACAATATATGCTATATACGTAAGCATTTGGTGAAATTTGAAGCTTCTAGCTGTTAAGATGGGGCAGAAATTACCAAAGTTTCTTATCTGAACAATCGGTTGTATCAGATATATACTAAATATAACACCGATCTCAATGATTTTTTCAGACAACAATATATGCTATATACGTAAGCATTTGGTGAAATTTGAAGTTTCTAGCTGTTAAAATGGGGAAGAAATTGCGCAAAGTTTCTTATCTGAACAATCGGTTGTATGAGATTATATATACCACCGGTCCCTATGATTTTTTCAGACAACAATATATGCTATACACGTAAACATTTGGTGAAATTTGAACCTATCTAAACGATTTTTAAGATAAATATAAAATAAAAAATAGGTAGGTACTTTGTGTGAGGATGCAAAGCTTCACGTTTTTTGTGGTCTGCATGTAAAAACTATGACTACGAATCACGTATTTCAAAAATATATGACGTAAACGTAACTATTTGATGAAATTTGATGAATTTTGAAGCTTCTTTCTATCCGTAAAAAAGGGGCAAAAATGACAGGTTATATGAAGTATATAATATATATATACCACCGATCTCAATTATTTTTTCAGACATCAATATATGCTATACACGTAAGCATTTGGTGAAATTTGAAGCTTCTAGCTGTTAAAATGAGGCCGAAATCGCAAAAAAAAATATATATATACTATATATACCATCATATATATATTATATATATCACCGATCTAGGGTAGAGGGGGGAGACTTCGACAGGTTAAGAGAAAATGATTTTTTTAGAGAAACTAGAATGAGAAATAGATAACTCCTTTCATAATTACAGATGCCATGTATGTTTATGACACTTCGGATTTGTCGTTAATATTCCACATGCTTTTTTTTCTAAGTTATAATCAAATAACCAAAAACAAAAAATATGACGAAACCTCCCTTTTTCGGGGAGGCTTCGTCAGTCATCTGGGTGGCTTCGACATTGGGTGGGAGGTTTCGACATTTATCAAATATAGAAATTTAACCAGCAAAACAAAAAAAGGATGTTGGAAAAAACTTTAAATACGATTTTTAATTCATATTTGATGTTATTTATTTCAATACAGTAACAAATTTTTCGAACAAAAACATAAAAAATTTAAGCGAAAAATAAAGTATAACTGCACTTTTAACGAACATCTAAATTTGAAAAATCAAAGTTAAAAATAAACTTGCTTTGCGCACGTGAAGTTCCTGGTGGATGTTCAGTTGCGGGCAATATACTTATTATATCCTGCTTTGAAACCAAGTGTCTGTCTTCTACAATCGGTTCATAGAAATATTGGGTTTTATTTTGATGTCTGAGGAATTTCGCGACGCACGTCGAATTTTCAACTTCCACGACTACACCAGTGTAAAAGAAATTTGTTTTGTCAGTGAACATAATAACAAAAACAAAAACGAATCGTCTAACCAAGTCATACGTCAATCCATGATGAATATTTGAACATTTCTTGAAGTAAACCGTTAAGTCTTTTTCCTGGGCAGCTGTAAGTACTTGATTGGAAGAAAACTTCGACTGATAATCTTTAACAGTTCCCATATTTGTTTGCTCTTTTGAAATTCGAGATATTAGTGTTGTCCGCTTCATGTTATATTTCCGAGCAGCGCTTGATGGGGTTTCTTTTTTTTGTTTTATCTCCTCGATGGCTTTTTTCATTTTGTCTTCGTTGATGATCTTTTCAGGGAACTTTCTTTTGTAGATATTTGGCATCTTGATGCGTGTAAAATATTACTTGCTAAGTAAAAACTTTGTCGAAGCCTCCCAAAACATATTGTCGAGCCCTCGCCCGTGCACTTATTTCAGATTTTTCGCTCCAAAATATACATCTTAGTGTTATTGAAAAAGTCTTTAAAAACAATAAATCTTAATTTTATTGCAATATTAATGGGCAGAAAACTCATGTTATATATTCTATATTGTACACTTTACACGCGAATACTTACCAGCAATTTTTACATCAACACTTTTCAAAAATAAAAAATCTCGTCTGCATACTATCGCCGTTGAACAAGCACTGAATAGCTTTCATGACAGCGTCACACTCAATTTGGTTACTGTTTATTGGTGGAATAAGAACAATGGCAGTAATAACGGCGGCCAAATTTGAAAAAGTCGAAGCCTCCCTCAAGTCGAAGCCTCCCCCTTCTACCCTATATGATTTTTTGACACAACAATATATACTATATACGTAAGCAATCGGTGAAATTTGAAGCTTATAGCTGTTAAAATGGCGTAGAAATTGCGATAAGTTTCTTATCTGAACAATCGGTTGTATGAGATATATACTATATATACAACCGATCTCTATGATTTTTTCAGACAACAATATATGCCATATACGTAAGCATTCGGTGAAATTTGAAGCTTCTAGCTGTTAAAATGGGGCTAAAATTGCGAAAATATATATATACTATATATATATACTATATATACCACCATATATATACTATATATACCACCGATCTGTATGATTTTTTCAGACAACAATATATGCTATATACGTAAGCATTCGTTGAAATTTGAAGCCTCTAGCTGTTAAAATAGGGCAGTAATTACGAAAAGTTTCTTATCTGAACAATCGGTTGTGGGAGATATATACTATGTATACGACCGATCTCATCAATTTTTTCAGGCAGCAATATGTGCAACATACGAAAGTATATGGTGAAGTTTGAAGCTTCAATCTGTTAAATTGCGTAAGATATTACAAAAATCCTCTTTTTCTGAAAAATCGGTTGTATGGAGGATATATGCTATAGTGGTCCGATCCGGCCGGTTCCGACAAATGTCTAATCGGACACCCAAATACACCCGCTCACCAAATTTTATCAAGATATCTCAAAAATTGAGGGACTAGTTTGCATACAAACAGACAGACGGACAGGCGGACATGGCTAAATCAACTCAGCTCTTCAACCTGATTATTTCGGTATACTTAATGGCGGGTCTATCTATTTTCCATTAAGGACTTACTATTTAGGGTTTCGTCACGAAATTAATATACCATTTCATTTTCATGAAAGGTATAAAAACATGTAAACAGCAATATATCGGCACTGTGATATTGGGGAATGTACTTAGCTTTTTGTAACAATATAGAAGTATTACATATATGCGATCAATGTAATTTTTTAAATTCATATTTTCTCATGCGACTGAAATTTATTATAAAATATAACAGTGTAAACACCCTCTCACACATATTTTAAACAGCATCAGGAAGGTACTGTGAGAGTTCGAACAATAAGGGACACAAGCTTCGAACTACTCTGAAAATCATTAATCTCGATGATCATGTTATAGAAATTTAACAAGTAAGGAAGGCTAAGTTCGCGTGTAACCGAACATTACATACTCAGTTGAGAGCTGTGGAGACAAAGTAAGGGAAAATCACCATATTGTAAAAAGAACCTAGTGTAACCCTGGAATGTGTTTGTATGACATGTGTATCAAATGGAAGGTATTAAAGAGTATTTTAAGAGGAAGTGGGCCATAGTTCTATAGATGGACGCCATTTAGGGATATCGCCATAAAGGTGGACCAGGCCTGATTCTAGAATTTGTTTGTACGATATGGGTATCAAATGAAATGTGTTAATGATAATTTTAAAAGGGAGTGGGCCTAAGTTCTATAGGTGAACGCCTTTTCGAGATATCGCCATAAAGGTGGACCAGGGGTGACTCTAGAATTTGTTTGTACGATATGGGTATCAAATGAAAGGTGTTAATGAGTATTTTAAAAGGGCGTGGGCCTAAGTTCTATAGATGGACGCCTTTGCGAGCTATCGCCATAAAGATTGACCAGTGGTGACTCTAGAATTTGTTTGTACGATATGAGTATCAAATGAAAGGTGTTAATGAGTATTTTAAGAGGGCGTGGGCCTTAGTTCTATATGTGGACGCCTTTTCGAGATATCGCCATAAAGGTGGACCACGGGTGACTCTAGAATTTGTTTGTACTATATGGGTATCAAATGAAAGGTGTTAATGATTATTTTAAAAGGGAGTGGGCCTTTTCGACGCCTTTTCGGAATATCGTTATAAAAGTAGACCAGGGTTGACTCTAGAATGCGTTTGTACAATATGGGTATCAAACGAAAGGTGTTAATAAGTGTTTTAAAAGGGAGTGGGCCTTAGTTCTATGGGTGGACGCGTTTTCGGGATATCGCCATAAACCTGGACCAGGGGTGACGCTAGAATGCGTTTCTACAATATAGGTATCAAATGAAAGGTGTTAATGAGTATTTTAAAAGGGCGTGGGCCTTAGTTCTATAGGTGGACGCCTTTTCGAGATATCGCCATAAAGGTGGACCAGGGGTGACTCTAGAATTTGTTTGTACGATATGGGTATCAAAAGAAAAGTGTTAATGAGTATTTTAAAAGGGCGTGGGCCTTAGTTCTATAGGTGGACCAGGGGTGACTCTAGAATTTGTTTGTACGATATGGGTATCAAATGAAAGGTGTTAATGAATATTTTAAAAGGGAGTGGGCCTTAGTTCTATATGTGGACGCCTTTTCGAGATATCGCCATAAACGTGGACCAGGGGTGACGCTAGAATGCGTTTGTACAATATAGGTATCAAATGAAAGGGTTAATGGGTATTTTAAAAGGGTGTGGGCGTTAGTTATATAGGTGGACGCCTTTTCAAGATATCGCCATAAAGGTGGACCAGGGGTGACTCTAGAATTTGTTTGTACGATATGGGTACCAAATGAAAGGTGTTAATGAGTATTTTAAAGGGGAGTGGGCCTTAGTTCTATGGGTGGACGCCTTTTCGGGATATCGCCATAAACGTGGACCAGGGGTGACGCTAGAATGCGTTTGTACAATATAGGTATCAAATGAAAGGTGTTAATGAGTATTTTAAAAGGGCGTGGGCCTTAGTTCTATAGGTGGATGCCTTTTCGAGATATCGCCATAAAGGTGGGCCAAGGGTGACTCTAGAATTTTTTTGTACGATATGGGTATCAAATGAAAGGTGTTAATGAGTATTTTAAAAAGGAGTGGGCCTTAGTTCTATATGTGGACGCCTTTTCGAGATATCGCCATAAAAGTGGAGCAGGGGTGACTCTAACATGTGTTTGTACGATATGGGTATCAAGGGTTAATGAGGGTTTTAAAAGGGAGTGGCCCTTAGTTGTATATGTGAAGGCGTTTTCGAGATATCGACCAAAATGTGGACCAGGGTGATCCAGAATATCATCTGTCGGGTACCGCTAATTTATTTATATATGTAATACCACGAACAGTATTCCTTCCGAAATTCCAAGGGCTTTTGATTTCGCCCTGCAAAACTTTTTCATTTTCTTCTACTTAATATGGTAGGTGTCACACCCATTTTACCAAGTTTTTTTCTAAAGTTATATTTTGCATCAATAGACCAATACAATTACCATGTTTCATCCCTTTTTCGTATTTGGTATACAATTATGGCATTTTTTCATTTTTCGTAATTTTCGATACCGAAAAAGTGGGCGTGGTCATAGTCGGATTTTGGCCATTTTTTACACCAATACAAAGTGAGTTCAGATAAGTACGTGAACTGAGTTTAGTAAAGATATATCGATTTTTGCTCAAGTTATCGTGTTAACGGCCGAGCGGAAGGACAGACGGTCGACTGTGTATAAAAACTGTGCGTGGGTTCAACCGATTTAGCCCTTTTTCACAGAAAACAGTTATCGTCCTAGAATCTAAGCCTCTACCAAATTTCACTAGGATTGGTAAATTTTTGTTCGACTTATGGCATTAAAAGTATTCTAGACTAATTAAATGAAAAAGGGCGGAGCCACGCCCATTTTGAAATTTTCTTTTATTTTTGTATTTGGTTGCAACATATCATTACTGGAGTTGAATCTTGACATAATTTACTTATATACTGTAAAGATATTAACTTTTCTTTTAAAATTTGAATTAAAAAAAAAAAAATTTTTAAAAAGTGGGCGTGGTCGTTCTCCGATTTTGCTAATTTTTATTAAGCAGACATATAGTAATAAGAGTAACGTTCCTGCCAAATTTCATCATGATATCTTCAACGACTGCCAAATTACAGCTTGCAAAACTTCTAAATTACCTTCTTTTAAAAGTGGGCGGTGCCACGCCCATTGTCCAAAATTTTACAAGTTTTCTATTCTGCGTCATAAGTTCAACTCATCTACCAAGTTTCATCGCTTAATCCGTATTTGGTAATGAATTATCGCACTTTTTCGATTTTTCGAAATTTTCGATATCGAATAAGTGGGCGTGGTTATTGTCCGATATCGTTCATTTTAAATAGCGATCTGAGATGAGTGCCCAGGAAGCTACATACCAAATTTCATCAAGATACCTCAAAACTTACCCAAGTTATCGTGTTTACGGACAGACGGACGGACGGACATGGCTCAATCGAATTTTTTTTTCGATACTGATGATTTTGATATATGGAAGTCTATATCTATCTCGATTCCTTTATACCTGTACAACCAACCGTTATCCAATCAAAGTTAATATACTCTGTGAGCTCTGCTCAACTGAGTATAAAAACAGCTTAAAAACGCAGTTGTTATGTATTTTATGAAAATAATTTTTTCAAAAGTTTAAACTTTTAAAAAGGAAATGAATGTTTCAATATGTCGGCTGGGTTGCGGCAAATGGGTATGTTGCCCCGGCAGAAGTGCCCACATATGTATGTACATATGTGTATGAATATATATACAATTGCGATACAAGGATACAAATTTTCATTTATACGTACATACATATCTAAGCACCTACATACATACATATGTATCTATGTATATATGAATATGCCTTCATGTTTGTTTGTCCACTTGTGTGGAGTCCACGCTTCACAAAACTTCGCTCCGTGTATACAAACATTCATGTACATACGTATATAAATATGAATGTACATGAGCAAAAACATATTTGAATTGTAGAGAGCATCATTTGAAACACCCACAAAAAAATAAATAACATAAAGTAAGGGACAATACCACTAGTTAGTATTGCGTGGTCGGCAGGTCGAACGGTTGCTACGATGTTTTTTTCATTTCATCACCGCACTTTTGGGGTTGTAGTTGGCATGCGAACGGGTTTGGATGTGTGAGTCGGCTATAACAGTTGGTAGAATGAGATGGGTGCGTGCTTTAAAGTGGCTGGCAAGAGGGCTAGCACACTAAATGACTATAAAAAGGACTTTGAAGAGGGTCAAATGGAGATAAATTTGTGTGTTCTTAGGCAACAGTAGCGAAGGAAGCCCCAACATGAGTTTCTAAGGAAAAGCTGGATGGTTTGCATCTTGTCTGATGTGTTTTCATTTTACTCGGTCATTCTTTTCTAAATGGATACTATATGTTTGAGAAAGTAAATACACATCTCAACAAACATATGATGTGAATGAAAATACACATGTGTGTATGTATGTATGAATATTTGGATGATGTCTAATATTAAAAGAATTGTAACAGCGTTGCTGGTAGCATAACTAATGGTGCTATCCGGTCATCGAAGGGTTATATTGTTACATTAGAAAAGGAATGGATAGTCCATACTTCAGTGTAAAGTTATTGAAGGCAACCCACAAATGAATGACGTTTGAATTTGATTCCATTTGCATGCTTCGTAAATGGGTTTTCTTTTTTTGTCGCACACAACTTGTTTGTTTCGGTAAGTATATTTACTTTTTTTGGTAACTTGATATTTATACAAGGTAGTGGGATGTTTTGCAATAAGCGCCAAAAGTTTTCACACATCAATGGTTTTTAAGTAATCGCAGACTTTCTTTACTTTCTTAATTTTCATAAACATTTTAAGCACTTCCCCAGGTAATAACTTACAATAAGGGTCGACTGCTAATAAGCGTCCAAAAATATCGGGAGAGGTGTTTTGACCTCAGTATTAAAAAGTGGAAAACTGAAAAAAAATTTCAAGTCGTTCAAATGAAATGAACGAAAAACGGAAGAATTACCCCGAAACCTGGGGTGGAATCCATAGTATTTTATTAAATGAAATAATTAATTTTTCCTTTTCACACAAGGCATTTTGCTTCATTAACGAAGGTCCGGCAGCAGCTCCAAAAATGTAAAACGGGTTAAAAAAATATAGTTAAAATGGATAGCAACCGTTTCCATTCATAGATGTTGCGCCACGCCCATTTCCAAAAGTTTTTTATTCATTCGTTTTCTGGTTGAAAATTCACTTTAGAAGGAAAAAAGCATTGACATAAAGTTTTTTTTTCAAAAGATGCCTATTACAATCGCTTAAAATCTCTCCAAAAGTATTTTATGTAAAAATGGGCATAGGCCTTTGCCGATTTCGGTCATTATATCCAGGCTCATTTCTATGACAAAAGTAGTCCATACACCGAGTTTTGTGATGACAGCTTAAGTAATCCGTTTTTTATTTATGACTAATAATATATGAAAAATTGATTTTGTCAGAAGTGGGTGGTGCCACACCCCTTTTCGGAAATCTGCATTATTAATTGAATAATCAAGTTTTTGGTATTCTCCACATTTTTTATATATAAAAATTGGGCGTTGTTATCGTTCTATTTCATTAATAGATGAGTGTAAAAGAACCAACATATCAAATTTCAACAAAATGTCTCTATATTTGTTCAAGTTATCGTGTTCGCAGACAGACGGATGGACGAAGCTACGAATGAGAGGTGCCGTGTGAGCATCACATGAGCCGAAATAATTTCGACTTGTTTTTATATATAAATTCGGATTTATTCAGTTTCTATGAAAGCAATCGTCAAGAATGTTATACAGCTGTGCAAAATGACGTCGGCAAAAACATCAACTCAATCAGAATTGCTCTGGAACAATATTCTATAAAAGCGTGCAATTACTGGCGTATGCTGACGACACTGATATCATCGGCTTGAACAACCTCGCCGTAAATACTGCTAACTCTAAACTGGAAAGAGTAGCAGAAAGGATCGCTTTGATGATGCTGAGGACAAATAGGAGTACCTTCTGACATGAAGCAAAAAGTCAGCGCAACCACGCCATTCTTAGCAGCCATAGTTTCGAAATAATAAAAGGATTCGTTTATTTGGGAACCATCATTAACACAAACAACTTCAGCTTTGAAATCCAGCGAAGAATCACTCTTGCCAATAAATGCTAATTACGACTAGGTAGGCAATTGAAAAGTAAAGTCATCTCTCGGCAAACAAATGATCAAGCTCTACAAGTCACTTATCGTACCCGTCCTGCTATATGGTGCAGAAGCATGGACCATGACAAGATCAGATGAGGCTCTGGGAGTGTTTGATAGAAAAGTTCTTTGAAATATTTACGGACCTCTACGCGTTGGCGAGGGCCAGTACCGAAGAAGATTTAAGGATGAGCTATATGAGCTTTACGCAGACATCAACATAGTCCAGCGAATTAAAACGCAGCGGTCAAGGTGGCTAGGCCAAGTTGTACGGCCACAACTATTTAAATGCTTAAAGGGCCAATTAAACTACCTTAACTCTAACGCCATAGTCGTAACCACACCCATATCCATAACCATCTCCAATGTGATCGATTAATGGTGTCTTAACCTAAAAAACGTGAAAATTTCATAAAAATGACGAAAACGCAAAAAATTACAAACATATTCCACAAAAAATAAGTCTCTTGGTCATAACGTATCCAAAACAATGAATAAAATCTACAAAAAGATATTAAATTCACCAACTAAAATATTTTTAGGTTATGGATATGGCGAGAAACCCAAAAGCAATTGGTTGGCTATGGTATGTTTATGGGGTTAGCGTTATGGTATAACACCATTAATCGATTACATTGATTTCCATAATCGATCAGCTGTTTTATCTGGTTATGGTTTTATGGTTATAAGTCACCATTAATTGGCCCTTAAGCGCCAATTACATAATTTGGTAAGTAAGTTAACCTACGCGTTCACATATATCCCATCCCTAGGAACTAAATTATTAGCCATGAAATATTTACGTTTCTCTTTTATTTCAAGCTTGCACTTTAAGATGACACCCTGAGGTGGTTCAATGTCAATGAGAAAAAATCGGCATCTGCCTAAGCTCTCACCGCTACCAAAATATATCGCCTGCCGTTGTGTGGCGTAGGCTCCTAATATTTATGGAGTAAGACTAACCCCATGTGCTCTTGACAAATTGGCAACATTGATGAATATGGAAGAAGAAAATAGTTAAATCACGGTTTTTAATTCTGTTTCAAAAACAGGAAAAAAAAATTTAATTAATTTTTCTTTCCTTAAAAATAATATCGATAGCTAAGTGAAATATGAACCTCAAACAGATGTATGTACGTAGATTTTTTGGTACGCACTGTACGTACATACATATGTACAATATCCACGTATATGCCTGCATGTGCTAAGATATATTTATTTGAATTTAATATGCTAAATACGTTCACTTTTGTGGGCCACAATATCTTTTGAACTGTTTCGCAAATCTTCTATTTCATACTAACCGTAGGCCGTAGGTATGTCACATGTCAATAAGCACAAATGTACACAAATAAACAATAACCTAATATATTTAAGTACATACATATGTACACATGTATAAACATATCCATATGTGTGTAATTTGATCTTTGAAACTCTGTTCAAGATATTTTCTTCAGTTTTTTTGGTAACGCAGCGGGAAGGGACCGCATAAAACTTTGGTCATCAATCATTTTCAGTAAGTGATTCAACTCTATGTAGATTTTCACCCGACAACTACGCCGTTTGACCGTCAAGGTTTCTCTTGTGACCAGAATCGGTGTACAAATTTCCTGCAGATGACCTTTCCATAAACTTATAGCGGCAAAGAGGAAGGCAAAGGTGCTGTGGTGGACATTAAGGTCAATTGTCCTCACTCTCAAGGAAGTTATGAGATTTTTGGAAGAAAATACCACCAAAATAGGGTTGAAAAATTCAAATTATGAAAATGCTAAATTTGTATAAAGTTAAGTATAGATTTATCATATGAAAATTTGTTTAGAGACGCTCTTTTATATACGTACCCACCCCAAAGAACGCACCTTATCCAAGATTTATTTCATTTTGTTTCAAGGCCTATTAATTGAGGCATGTAATTGTTTGCCGTATACTTGTATACTTACATACGTACATATGTATACAGACATAAAGTTATATAATCTACCAAGTCTGCCTCTAAAGCATTCCAAATAGTCCAAATAAAACGATTTCTTTTCGTTATGCGGAACTTAAAATTGTCTTATACAAAGTCCACGGCCTTGCGAAGAAGATATGAACGCAATAAATTACATCGGTGCTTCTAGTACCTCAAGAAAAGCGCTGACATTAAAGAAAAAATCGGCGCATTTGCATATTCGCAACAACGCCAATGTTGACCGAGATAAATTTGAAATAGTGAACTACTTCGTCTATTTCCGAATCCTTTTCACTGTCAATAAGTGTTACTTTGGACTAAGTAGGCATTTGAAAAGTAACCCCATCTCTGAGGAACAACAATCACACTAGATGGGTTGCATAAGTTATATATGGGGTATTCCGTCCCATTTCGACCAATTTTTAACCCGACCCCTTTAGAATTAGCTGAAAGTTTTTCTTCTTTTTCTTGCTTACGAAAGACGTTTTTCAGAATTTTTTTCAAATTTTTTCATCCAACTCAAAAAAAGTTATGAATTTTTAAAAAAACACCGTTTTTGTCTTCAAAATGCTATAACTTTTTCAAAAATTGACCGTTTGGGATCTTTTTTTTTTTTTAAATTTGTTTTTAAATTTACTTTTCGGAAAAAATACAAAACAATTTTTAAAGTTTTTTTTTTAATTTTTCAGTTTTTCAGTTTTTCGAGATTTTTCGAATTTCGCCATTTTTTTTTTCTCATAAAAACTTCAATCAATTCTGCAATCATCCCCACTAATCCCGGTGTGGGCCGATTTTTTTTATATTTTTTTTTTATTTAATTGAGAAAAAAATTTTCAAAAATAAAATTTTTTTTTATCAATTTTATTTATATAACAAAAAAATTTAAGAAAATGATTTTTAAGTATTCTTTTCCTTATACATATATTATGGTAATCTACGATTAAAATAACCAGGATTAATGCTGGACAGCGAAAGCGAGTCATTTTAATCGTAGATTACCATAATATATAAAGAAAAGAATACTTAAAAATCATTTTCTTACATTTTTTTGTTATATAAATAAAATTGATAAAAAAAAATTTTATTTTTGAAAATTTTTTTTTCAATTAAATAAAAAAAAAAAAATAAAAAAAAATCGACCCACTCGGGGATTAGTGGGGATGATTACAGAATTGATTGAAGTTTTTTATGAAAAAAAAAATGGCGAAATTCAAAAAATCTCGAAAAACTGAAAAATTAAAAAAAAATTTTAAAAATTTTTTTGTATTTTTTCCGAAAAGTACATTTAAAAACAAATTAAAAAAAAAAGATCCCAAACGGTCAATTTTTGAAAAAGTTATAGCATTTTGAAAACAAAAACGGTGTTTTTTTTTTAAATTCATACCTTTTTTTGAGTTGGATGAAAAAATTTGAATAAATTCTGAAAAACGTCTTTCGCAAGCTAGAAAAAGAAGAAAAACTTTCAGCAAATTCTAAAGGGGTCGGGTTCAAAATTGGTCGAAATGGGATGGAATACCCCATATACATCTTGATCTTTCTTTGTTGAAAAAGAGCATACGTTTCTCATTGCCTACTCAGTCCCAAGTAACCAGCTTCTGGTGGCAAAAGTAATTTTTCACTGGATTTCTAGGCTGACGAGGTCCTTTAATATCTCCGCTTTCCAGGAGGGAGGGGGAGACTTTCCGCACACCGGCTGTGTAACACAGCCCAGCCAGAAACACAACTGAGCTTCGGTGAATTATGATCATCTTCTTCGGTTATATAAATTCGAAGAACAATTCTCTAGATCGCTTCGCTCGCGATGGATAGGATTAGTAATTCTTCGAGATAGAGTTTTAAGTTTAAATTTTCAACTCACTCCAATGTAGCATTTATTACAACTATATGACACCACTCTATTTTGTCTTGGATTCCAAGCTTGAAATATTGGAAAGATAGTTCCACTTCTTCTGCGCCATTGCCATCATTTGAAATAAACTGTTTTGTCTTTCCTCTTTAAAATGAATAGTAAATGTAAAGGTCCCGAAACGAAATTTTGTTTGCAATTCTACTTGTCTTTCTCTTAAAATTTTTTTGGTATATTTCTTGATGTTCAAGAAGCTGTCCAAGAACATACAAGAATTTCGTCTGTCGGAAAGTATGTATCCTTGCTCTTTCGTATTCGGCTAAACATGCCGCTTGCTCCGAACTCAAAATAAAATCTTTTAATAAATTGAGAAATGTCGAATGCCTATTGTGAAAAATCCAATTTTTACGTTTTGAGGATGGACAGCAGATTTTGCAGATCGACAGCCAGGAAGTACAATGACCAAGCCTATAGAAGCATTTGTTGTGAAGAGTGGGTGGAATATTATAATATTCACTGGGTGTTTCATCACAGCCTCCTTTTAAGAGGACAGCACTCTTTGAACATTGGTTACCAGGTCGAGTTTTTCGTTCAGACGGAAATTTGACAGGGGCTTGAAACCTTGCACCTTTCGGCGAATTTTGGGAACTATCAATTTTACAATGCTCTGTAGGAATTAGATCGATCTAGTATCTTATTTTTCAATCGGGTGACAGGGATGTAGCTTTATGGATCTTATACTTAATTTTTGAGCTGGATATGACAGTATTTCGGGAAAGCTGTTCGCCCTAAATACATTAATTAATGTATACAATAAACATTTTTCCTAGCCAGATATATTGAAAAAAGTAGGATCACGAATTTATATGTGTATCCTATATATTTATTTTTTAACACGCTTTTATTAGCTTGGCCTGTATGTAACGGAATCTTTGAGCTTAATTTTCACCGGTTTCTAGAAGTCTGATTAATTTGAAACTTTGCATACGTATCAAGGACCGATGGCAATGCATTAATGTTGTTGTGTGGTGACATAAGGTCAACGGCCATAAGGTCAATGGCCTTATTACCACTTTGAATGGCCATAAGTTTGATTGAAACTTTGCACACGTATCAAGGCTCGATGACAATGCATGAGTGTGATGGTGTGGTGACATAAGGTCAACGACCATAAGGTCAATTGGCGTTATTACTACTTTGAATGGCCATAAGTTTGATTGAAACTTTGCACATGTATCAAGGCTCGATGACAAGGAATTAATGTGTTGGTGCGGTGACATAAGGTCAATTGGCCTTATTAAAACTTTGAATGGCCATAAGTTTGATTGAAACTTTGCACACGTATCAAGTCTCGATGACAATGCATTAGTGTGATGGTGCGGTTACATAAGGTCAACGGCCGTAAGGTCAATTTGCCTTATTACCACTTTGAATGGCCATAAGTTTGATTGAAACTTTGCACACGATCAAGGCTCGATGACAATGCAATAATGTGATGGTGGGGTGACATAAGGTTAACGGACATAAGGTCAATTGAACTTATGAACACCCCAAATAACCATAGATTTGAAACCTTGCACATAATGCGAAAAACGAATACCTTTATTAATGATAGAAGTGGATGCATGGCACATCTACGAAAGAGCATACTGGAGACCTTTTTAACACGCTTTTATTAGCTTGGCCTGTATCTATCTATGTATCTATGTATCCATGTATGTATGTAACGGAATCTGGAGTGGAGCCGAGAGTCCCGGTAATGCAGAGCTCCGAACTCCGTTGCACCTTTTGAAACATTTTTAGATAGGTACTTTAAGCTAGTGCAGGCCACCAGACCAAGGCACCATAAAGAAGAATCGGGCGCACAATAGCTGTGTAAATCCAGTAGGTTACCTTAGGGGAGAATCCACAGGAGGTGCCAATTGCCCTTTTGCAGGTGAACAGCTCTGCTGCTGCCTTCTTGGATCGCTCCACTATATGGTCACTCCATAATAGCTTCCTATCCAGAATGACTCCCAAATACTTGACTTAAACGCTAAGAACGTACCCCCAACGTTGTAAGATTTGGTACTTTGTAAATCCTCGTGAAGAGGACAGGCTCGGTTTTATCCGGGTTGACTTCCAAACCTGTGGCGGGTTGTACTCCTGGAGCAGCTCCATGATGTCAACTGGGTCCGTTGGCGTCACTGGAACCTAGGCTCTAGCCCTTGGTCGGGAGGGGATATCACGCGCCTCCACTATATTGAGGCGCGCGCTCGGATATACCACCCATATAAGCGTGACGGCGACCCTATAGAGGTTTACCGACCTGGCGTCGTCACGGGCAATTAGCTTGACATTACCCTGGAACCACCCTGCATCGGTGTAAGATGGCAGTGGACCAGGGTTGTCTTTCTTAACCTTAACGGCCACCGTAGCGAGCGCGGCCTCGATCCACTTCCACTGTTGTTTCGGGATCCTGCCATCTTCGCTGCTCTCGTCTATAATACCAATGATCTGCCGACCCTTGGCAATTTCGGCGAAAGACCGCGTCCAGCCTCCCTGCGTCTTGGCCCTTTTCGGTGCCGTGGGGTTGGATTCATCCATGGACCGCTGGCGTTTCGAGGTTTCATCACTCTTGACTAAAACTTTTAAAATTACTTGAACTAAAAAATTAAAAATAAATAATAGTTTAAAAAAACTAAAAACACGCTTTTATAGCTAACCGAACTAAAAAATAGAAAATAATTTTCAATTAAAAAGAGTTTATATAACATTAGTAGAAGGTCAAACTATCGTTTAAAGTTAATCACCTCAAAATAAAATTATAATAAAATTAAAGTTATTAACAGAATAATTTAATTCACAGTAAAAAGCGTGGGGTGCTTGATATTGAATGTTACAATCATTCTATTGGCAACTATCTGAGAGGAAAGATTTGAAATGCAGTCAAATGCACCCCACGCTTTTTAATCTGAATTAAATTATTCTGTTAATAACTTTAATTTTATTTTGAGGTGATTAACTATAAACGATTGTTTGACCTTCTACTACTGTTATATAAACTCTTTTTAATTGAAAATTATTTTCTATTTTTTAGTTCGGTTAGCTATAAAAGCGTGTTTTTTTAGTTTTTTAAACTATTATTTATTACATTTGGCGTGGTAATCAACCGATTTTGTGATTCGAAAGGTGGATGCAATTTGTTATTGCATCACTTTCGACATCTTCAGCGTCCTCGAAGCCGATGCAAAGCTTTTTCAAAGATGGAAGGCGCTGCAAGCCAGTTTTTTTAAATAATTAAACACGAATTTAAATTATTCTTACGAAGTTGTTCCTAAATTAACGAAATATCCCTTAACTTTCATGCGCCGGGTTATAAAACTTACGTAGGCTGCCAGAAGTCGACATTTGTACCAATCATGCAGCTGCTTGTAAAACTAAAACGATGTTTAAAAAAAAAATACTTTTATGTGAATTGTTTTACTTGTAAAGTTTTAATTAAAAAAAAATTAATTGTTATGGAAGTTTTTTTTTATTGCGAGTTTAAACTACAGGTTAAAGTGAGATGAATTTTACCTTGCCACTTTGGCTATTCAGCTTTTATTATACCTTTTATCTTCGTTAAAGCACCTACAGTCATAACGTCGACAACGTTATTTTTCGTTGGAACCATCAGAAGTCGCAGAAAATCATCGATTTAGTGCTGTTTCTATGGTTATATGTGTTTGTTTCATTCTGCAGTCTGAAGCTTCTTCCTCCTCATACTTTTTGTTGTACCAAAGATCCCCGTGAAAAAACACTTTAACGGTATTCAGTTTACTTTTACTGCCTCTCGGGCCAATGCAAAGCACTCACTCTCCAGGTTTGTTGCATCGACCACTCTTAAACCCTCTGATCTGTACCCTTCTCCACTCTTATTTTCTGATTGTATTTACCTGCCGTTCCTTGTTGATTTTATGCTTATTTTACTCCCTGAGTCCGGCGCATCACTTATGACCCCCTCTCTCCTTGTTATCAGCATACTGTATCGGCAAAATTGCGTTGAAATACAGCCGCTGCAAATCATCTAAAAGCCACAGTTCATAGTCACCGAAATCCCGTCGCCCTCCTAATATGCAGAACGGCGTAGATGGAATGCTCTAAATCTCTCAGACGCAAAGGCAGGCGCTATTAAATTCGGCTAGGCGACCACACCATCGATAAGGTGCCTACCGTATTGAATGCCTTGAGTAAGCTAGTAGTAACAAAAGATGAAAAAATCATCATCACAAATCACAGTTCAACTGGTTTTATGCACTTGGTTTATCGAACTTTTTATTTTAGTTGACTTTTTTCCAAATTTGCTACAAATGAACACTACCTGGCACATAAGGGTTAAGTAATGAATTATCACAGATTTATATTTTACTAGCAGACCCGGCAGACGTTGTTCTGCCCTAAATTTGGTATATCTGGATACATTTTAATAAACTTTTTCCGTCTAACTCTGCCCCCGCCCCTCTACACTTTTTCCTAATCTTTGTATTCACTCCTCCCTCCGTATTTTTCGCTTCATCTATCTCCATCTTTGTCTCATTCTATCTCTTTCTCAGTCTCCTTCTCCCTTTTCTCTTCTCTCAAGTTTTTCTCATTCTTCTTCATATCTTATTGCCAGTCCCAAAGGGTGGTATGTATTTTGTTCCAGTCCTATTCAGAGTCTCAGTCCCAGTCCCACTCAGAGTCTCAGTCTCAGTCCCAGTCCTAATCCCAGTCCCAGTCCGTCTCTGGTCACTTCCCGGAATAAAGCAACGTAAATACTAATATAGGAAAATTTATATACCAAATTTCAGGCAAATCGAATAGGACGTATGTAAATAGGTATGTGGATTGTTGTTGTTGTTGTTGTTGTAGCAATGCTCGCCCCACCTAATAGCCGCGACCGATCACAAATCGTCATCAATATCCTCTAACGGGAGTCCAAGGAAACTTGCCGTTTCAACAGGGGTGGACCATAAGGAAATGGGTGTTAGAGGCGTTGGTTCCACATTACAATTGAAGAGATGGTTGGTGTCATGTGGGGACACATTGCAAGCGGGGCATACATTTTGTATGTCGGGGTTGATTCTGGATAGGTAAGAGTTTAACCTGTTACAGTATCCAGAACGAAGTTGAGCAAGAGTGACACGCGTTTCCCTGGGGAGTATGCGTTCCTCTTCCGCGAGTTTTGGATAATTTTCGTTAAGTACTGGATTCACCGGGCAATTCCCGGCATAAAGGTCCGACGCCTGTTTATGGAGTTCACCAAGGAACTGCTTGTGTTTTTTCACTTCATACGGCTGGGTTCTCAGGTGCCGTATTTCCTCAAAATGCTTACGGAGATGACTCCTTAAGCCCCTAGGCGGTGCTGGTTCATCAATCAGATGTCTGTTGGGATGCCCAGGTTTCTGGGTATTCAACAGGAACTGTTTGGCCAGCATCTCATTTCTCTCCCTGATGGGGAGTATTCTCGCCTCATTATGCAGATGGTGTTCTGGGGACATAAGAAAACAGCCCGTGGCAATTCTGAGAGCAGTATTTTGGCAGGCCTGTAGTTTCTTCCAGTGGGTGATTTTTAGGTTTGGCGACCATATGGGTGACGCGTAGCACGTAATCGGCTGGCTAATTGCTTTGTATGTAGTCATGAGCGTTTCTTTATCTTTTCCCCAAGTACTGCCAGCGAGGAATTTGAGGATTTTATTACGGCTCTGAATTCTCGGAACAATTGCGGCTGCGTGCTCACCAAAATGTAGATCCTGATCAAACGTCACACCAAAGATTTTGGGGTGTAGGACAGTCGGTAGCGTAGTGCCATCGACGTGGATGTTCAAAATGGTCGACATTTGGGACGTCCATGTTGTACATAAGGTCGCGGAAGATTTAGTCGGTGATAATGCCAGGTTTCGCGAGGCGAAAAAACTGGAGAGATCAGGGAGGTAGCCATTTATTTTATTGCATAGCGCATCGATCTTTGGGCCTGGGCCTGTGGCCATTATTATGCAGTCATCGGCGTAGGAAACGATTGTGACTCCTTCCGGTGGTGAAGGTAGCTTAGATATGTAGAAATTAAACAAAAGTGGGGATAGGACACCACCCGTCGCACCCCTTGTTTAATTCTCCTTGGTTTTGATGTTTCGTTTCTAAATTGCACCGATGCCTGCCGACCACCCAGATAATTTGCGGTCCACCTTTTAAGACATGGGGGAAGGGTAGACCCTTCAAGGTCTTGCAGTAACGAGCCATGGTTGACCGTATCAAAAGCTGTTGATAGGTGTAGCGCTACGAGTACTGTTCTATGGTGGGGGTATTGATTTAAACCGCCATTTATCTGGGTGCTAATGGCATTTAGCGCGGTGGTAGTGCTATGGAGTTTACTGAAGCCATGCTGATGAGGGGATAGCTGCAAATTTGCTTGGAAATAAGGGAGCAAAATGGCTTCAAGCGTCTTTACCACTGACGATTGGAGAGATATAGGACGATACGACTCACCTATGTTAGCTGGTTTCCCAGGCTTTAGTAGCGGGACCACCTTGGCCATTTTCCATTTCTCAGGTATGACAAAGGTGGAAAGAGACAGGTTGAAGACATGCGCTAAATATTTGAAACCCTCTTTCCCTAGGCTTTTAAGCATCGGCATGGATATGCAGTCTGGGCCCACTGTTTTGGATGGTTTAGCACGACCAATGGCGTCCTCAACCTCTTTAGCGGTGATGGTGATTGGTGACGCGCTGAATTTGTGTTTATTTGCGTGTCTATTGGCTCACCGTCTATCTTTGTCGACCGTAGGATGCATTATATATTGTCGGCAGAAAGCGCTCGCGCATTTTTTCGCGTCCGACAGCACTTTGTCGCCAAAGGCGATGGAAACTTTGTCTTTGTGCTTAGTCGGATTCGATAGGGACTTTACGGTGGACCAAAGTTTACCCACACCGGTATAGAGGTTACAACCTCTTAGGTGCTCCTCCCATTTCACCCGCTTGTGTTCATCCACAAGCAATCTGATGCGTTGGTTTATATCCCTTATTTGGGGGTCGCCTGGATCAAGCTGTCTTATAAGGTCACGTTCTCTCGCTAAGTTTGCGGCCTCCGCCGGGAAGTGGGGCTGGATTTCGGGAATTCTCCCGGGGGAATGAAATGTGCCGAGGCGGATTTAATAACCTTACGGAAGGCACGCTCCCCTTGGTGGGCATCAGTCGGGATAGGGAGGGCAGCAAAGCGGCTGTCTGTAAAGGATTTATATTCTTCCCACTTTCCTTTTTTGAAGTTTATGAAAGTGCGTTTTTCAGTGACGATGAAGTCGGCGGTACGCTGAAGCGAAATAAGTATGGGCAGGTGGTCGGATGCCAATGTTACCATGACGCAGTTTACGAGTTCTGTGCTCACGATTGATATATCTGGCGAGCTGTGACAGCTTCCTACCATACGTGTGGGGGCGTCTCCGTTTATTGTGCAGAACGTCGTTTCTTCTATTTAATCCGCCAACATCTCACCCCTACTTTCCGCCCGCAAGTTTGAATGCCATAGATCATGACGGGCATTGAAATCGCCTAAGATAATGCGATTGTTGCCAGTGAGTAAGACCCTGATATTAGGGCGGAGACCGCCTCCATTTCCGCTCTCGCGGTCTTTCCTGTGGACATTATACCCAGAACAGGTCTGCAATGCAGATCTTGCTGTGAGTTTAGTCTCTTGAATCGCAGCAATGCGGAGGTTGTGCCGCTTCATGAAATGGACTATCTCCGTAATCTTCCCAGTTAGTCCATTACAGTTTAACTGCAGAATTCTGAAGTGCATAAGGGGAGACGTCGTCACTCTGGGGGTAAGTGACAGGTGACTACGCCTGGGTTGTGGAAGGCCAGGACGCAATTGCTGTTATGGCCCTGGGACTGGGCGTCCTTGGGCAAGCATTGGGGTACCCGGATGATTTGGTTTTGCGACCTGGCAACATGGTGCGATGAAACCCGTCAGGGGGTTGCCGTCGCGGAGACCAGAACATCTAGGAAAGTGGCACCACCCAAGGCAGGAGCTGCATTGGGCGGATGTCGCAAACCTATATATTCTGTGCTGGCAGACGGTGCAAACGGAGGTAGGGACTAAGAGTCTGTTTCCCTGACCTGCACGATTTCTGCCGGAAAAGAGAGGGGAGAAGACGGGGGCAGGGGCTGATGCTCAGCATTGCAACCAACTCTACTACGAAGGTAGTAGTTATGAGTGGTATCAGCTGTTTGAGTTGTTGGCGCCGTGGGGCGCGAGCAGCAGCGGGTACTTGTTGTGGCTTGCTGAGCAGCGGGGCTGCTGGAAGGTAGGGGGGGGGGGGGCGCTTAGGCGGGACGCCCTTGGGCGTGAACAACAAGGAGCCACAAAAGATTTATAAAAGTTACGTGGACGTCGGGTTTTGGGATCAAGCCCAAAACAACCTGTCCGATGCAACCATCCCTTGCACGAGACACACTGAACAGAGTATAACCGTCCTAAAAAGATTCTTTTCCGGCAGATGCAGCAAAACCATTTCTCAGGACCGGGGTCAGGAGACGGACCCGGATTGGATTCGATGCCTTCCCGGAGTAAGAGAATATGGAGCAGTCCTGCTGAAAGGAGCTGCTGGGAGGATGACAATTTGTGGGAGGGACGAAACAAATTAGATGGGGTCACACTGAAATGACAGTCCTTGGTCGGGAAAAATCCCGAGTCGCTCCGGTACATAGAACCGACTGCCTTGGGAAGCGAGGTATGTGGGTATTATTAATTCATGTCTTCATTTCGGCTTCGCATGCATATTTATCAGTTTTGCCAGGTTGATGCGACTAAATCGAATATCACAATGAAAATTACTTAAAAGCTCTCAGCAACAGCTTTCATTTGATATCGGGACCCTAGTCACCAATAGGTATGCAAATTACCCTGTAGTAAAGCACTCATCAACAGTTTTCTTTTGATATCCATATTGTATAAATATTGTCTCGGGGTATCCGGGTCCACCTTTTGGCCTATATCTCAAGACCCAAGACACCCAGCGGTATAAAAAATTATCTGTAGTAAAGCACACATCAACAGCTCCAATTTGATACCCGTAATGTAAAAACGCATCATAGTGTTACCCTGATCCACGTTTTGGCCCATATCTCGAGACCCTAGTCACCAATAGGTATGAAAACTACCCTGTATTAAATCACTCATCAACAGCTTTCATTTGATATCCATATTATATAAACACATTCTTGGGGTGCCCGGGTCCACGTTTTGGCCTATTCTCGAGACCCTAGTCACAATAGGTATGAAAACTACCCTGTACTATAGCACTCATCAACAGCTTTCATTTGATATCCATATTGCATAAACACATTTTTGGGGTACCCGGGTCCACGTTTTGGCCTATATCTCGAGACCCTTGTCACCCTTACTTACTTACTTAATTGGCGCTTAACCGTCTAAATGGTTATGGCCGTCCACCAAGGCGCGCCAGTCGCTCCTTCGCTTCGCCAACCGGCGCCAATTGGTCACACCAAGGGAGTTTAAATCGTTTTCCACCTGGTCTTTCCAACGGAGTGGGGGCCGCCCTCTACCTCTGCTTCCATAGGCGGGTTCCGATAGAAACACTTTCTTGGCCGGAGCATCATCTTTCATTCGCATAACATGGCCTAGCCAGCGCAGCCGCTGCGTTTTAATTCGCTGGACTATGTTGATGCCTGCGTATAGCTCGTACAGCTCATCATTAAATCTTCTTCGGTAGTCGCCATCGCCAACGCGTAGAGGTCCATAAATCTTTCGAAGAACTTTTCTCTCGAACACTCCCAAAGTCGCTTCATCTGCTGTTGGCATGGTTCATGCTTCTGCCCCATATACCAGGACGGGTACGATAAGTGACTTGTGAGTATGATTTTCGTTCGTCGAGAGAGGACTTTACTTTGCAATTGCCTACCTAGTCCAAAGTAGCATTTATTGGCAAGATTGATTCTTCGCTGGATTTCAGTGCTGATATTGTTGCTAGTGTTGATGCTGGTTCCCAAATAAACGAAGTCTTTTACTATTTCGAAATTATGGCTGCCAACAGTAGCGTGGTTGCCAAGGCGCGTATGCGCTGACTCTTTGCTGGATGACAGCATGTACTTCGTTTTGTCCTCATTCACCATCAAACCCATCTTTACCGCTTCTTTTTCCAGTTTGGAGTAAGTAGAACTAAGAGCGCGAGTGTTTAGGCCGATGATATCAATGTCAATAGCATATGCCAGTAATTGCACGCTTTTATAGTATATTGTTCCAGTGCGGTTAAGTTCTGCAGCTAGTATAATTTTCTCCAGCATCAAATTAAGGAAATCGCATGATAGGGGGTCATCCTGTCTGAAACCTCGTTTAGTTTCGAACGGCTCGGAGAGGTCCTTCCCAATTCTGACTGAGCTGATGGTGTTGCTCAACGTCATTTTGCACAGCCGTATAAGTTTTGCGGGGAAACCAAATTCAGATATAGCGGCATATAGGCGGCTCCTTTTCGTGCTGTCGAAGGCGGCTTTAAAGTCGACGAAGAGGTGATGTGTTTCGATTCTCTTTTCACGGGTTTTTTTCCAAGATTTGGCGCATTGAGAAAATCTGGTCTATGGTAGATTTACCAGGTCTGAAGCCGCACTGATAAGGTCCAATCAGCCGGTTCACGGTGGGCGTCAATCTTTCGCACAATACACTTGAAAGGACCTTATATGCGATATTAAGAAGGCTGATTCCACGATAGTTGGTGCATTTTGCAGTATCCTCCTTCTTGTTGACTGGGCAAAGAACACTTAGATTCCAACCGTCGGGCATGCACTCGTCCGCCCATATTTTGCTAAGAAGCTGCTGCATGCGCCTTACCAACTCCTCGCCGCCGTACTTGAATAGCTCCACAGGCAATCCATCAGCGCCCACGGCCTTGCTGTTTTTCAATCTGGTTATTGCTATTCTAACTTCGTCATAATCGGGCGGGGGGACATATATTCCATCACCATCGATTGCGGGATCGGGTTCTTCATCTCTGCGCGGTGAATTGCTGCCTCCATTTAGGAGAGCAGAAAAGGATTCCCTCCATAATCTAAGCACTCTCTGAACATCAGTTACAAGGTCGCCGTTTTCATTCCTACAGGAGTTTGCCCCGGTCTTAAAACCTTCCGTCTGTCGCCGTATTTTTTGGTAGAATTTTCGGGTGTTATTCCTGGTGGCTAGCAGCTCAAGCTCCTCGCACTCACGCCTTTCTGCTTCTGCTTTTTTCTTCCTGAAAAGGCGTCTCGCTTCCCTTTTCAACTTACGATAGCGTTCACACACTCCTCTTGTCGCGCTCGCTTTTAACGTAGCCCTGTAGGCAGCGTCTTTTCTTTCGGTTGCAACGCGGCATTCTTCATCGTACCAGTTGTTTTTTCGTGGCCGCCGGTAACCAATTTTTTCCTCGGCGGCAGTACGAAGTGCTTTGGAGATATGCTCCCACTGCTCCTGTATACCTTCAGGATGAGTTGTGCCCTCAGAGAGCAGGTGTGAGAGTCGAGTTGCGAAATCATTGACAGTCTGTTGTGATTGAAGCTTTTCGACGTCTAGCTTTCCTTGTGGTTTTTGTTCCTTGGTCACCCAGGGGTACGAAAAATACCCAGTGTCAAAGTACTTATAAACAGCTTCCATTTGATACCCATATTGTACAAACACTTCCTGGAGTTACCCGGGTCCGTGTTTTGGCCTATATATCGAGGCCCTAGTCACCCGGCATCAAAGTACTCATTATACAAACCTTCCCCGTGGAAAAATACATACATATAGCAATTTTCATAATAATCGGTCCAGTAGTTTTTGAGTTCATCGATGACATACATACAAACATTCATTTTTATATACATATGGCTAAACCGATTTGGGATTTCAAAATCAACTATCAATCTCTCCTTCCTGTATCTTTCCTAAAAATTTCATGGCAATCATTCTATCCGTTCTCGAGTTATGGAGTGTCAATCAAAATGTACACTTCTTTTTATATATATAGATTTTGAAGAAAGTGGGAGTGATTGCATAACTATTATGCCCATTTTTAGTAGGTGTTATAGCTAAAAAAAGTGGGGATGACTCCTCGATCGGATAGGCTAACGGATGGACCAATGAATGGATAAGCAAAGCAAATTTTTTGTCTTAAATCGGCTATCGAAAAAAAAATTGCAAGACGCTACCACCGATCAAGTCGATAGAGGCTTCCGCAAAAATTTGATTTCTTTTCGCCCATGAGGGAGATAGATAAAAAATTAAGAGAATATTACAGGAAAAATACAAGAAAATTCATTCAATAAACTAGTGTCATATTTGTACAATGTACATATTTCGGTCTTAGTAAAACTAATTATTCGCTTGTTTTTATACCTTTCATGAAAATGAAATGCTGTACTAACTTCATCACGAATCTCCAAATTGTAACTCCTTAAAGAAAAATAGATGAATCCACCAATAAGTATACCGAAAAATCAGGATGAAAAGCTCAGTTGATTTAGCCATGCCCGTCTGTCTGTTTGTATGCAAACTAGTCTCTCAATTATTGATATATCTTCATAAAATTTGGTGGGCGAGTATATTTAGATGTCCAATTAAACATTTGTCAGAACCGGCCCAATCGGACCACTATAGCATATGTCCCCCATACAACCGATTTTTCAGAAAAGAGGATTTTTTTCATATGTTCATCAATTTATCATATTGAAGCTTCAAACTTCACCATATGCTTTCGTATGTTGCTCATATTGTTGTCTGAAAAAATGGATGAGATCGGTCGTATATATAGCATATATCTCCCACAACCGATTATTCAGATAAGAAGCTTTTCGTAATTACTGCCCCATTTTAACAGCTAGAGGCTTCAAATTTCACCGAATGCTTACGTATAAAGCATTTCTTGTTGTCCGAAAAAATCATAGAGATCGGTGGTATATATATTATATACCCCATATAAACTGTCCCCTTTTTTAACGGCTAGAAGCTTCAAATTTCATCAAATACTTACGTTTACGTTATATATCAAGTGATTCATGGTCATAGCTATTTCATGTTATTTCATGCAGACCACAAAAAACGTGAAACTTTGCATCCTCACACAAAGTACCTACTTTTTTATTTTATATTTATCTTAAAAATCGCTTAGGTATGTACATCTGTGCACTGTATCTTCATATCTTATACACCCGATTATTTGGATATTACTAATGGGATAAGATTACTGTTCAGCCCCATTCATGAAAGGTATGAAGTCTTCGTTACAGCCGAAAACATTCCCGCCTTGCTTGTTTAGACTGAAGTTGTTGTTTGCGTTATAGGTATGTAGGCGCACCATTATGAAATAAGAACAGCCATGTAGTTTCTGTGCTCGGGCTAAGGACATAGTTTCCTTAAAAAAATATAAAGTTAGAGTTGTAGTGATACCACATATTATATGAAATCCGTCAGAGAATACTAAAGATATCTATAACCTAGTAATAATATATAATTCATGTATTGACAGTGGTATATCAACCCACAAACATGTCATTGAATGCCAAAGAAATATGGGCAATAGACACCCATGGTTTGGACATCAATAAGTACAGGCAACTCATAAATAAAATTATAAGGACGACATATCACATCCATTTAGATCATAACGGCTAAAGAAAAACGAGAGCACCAAACAAACAAACAGTAAAACACGCACACATTTATACACACATCTACATATATATTCATACATACTTTACGTTCCTTGATTAAAGTGAAACAATTTTTAAAATTATTGTAAAATTCACACAATGAAAAAGGGTATGCTACCCTTTCTTCGCTAATAATATTTACACAAAAGGATACCTTTGCCCGGCGACATTTTTGCACTTCACATAAAAGGGATAAAAGGAGATGAGGCGAAATGTATAGGTTGATAGGTGAAGTCAATTGTAACATATCGAATTTTTAGATTGAGGGATTTGATTTATTTACAGTTATTTATAGGCTTTCGAATTGCCAGTTTTTGTGCATTGAACCAGCAGATATTAAAGTCCGCATGTAATATGTTTCAAACACATACATTAAGTACATTAGGGCAAGTCAAATTTTGTTTCACCATTAAACCGAGGTGATACATAATCATTCGATTAGTTTCTACCAATTTCCGGTGGGGCTCATAAATTTCACTTCTTTTAAAATCATATCATCAAAACACAATTAGTTAATTCCCATTGAGCTGTCCAGATCTGAATCACTATTAAATCTCGCTGGATCAGTTTTATGAGAGTTGGTAGCACTCAACTGATGACTACATATACATTTGTAATAGGGTACCTATTATTTACAAAATTTTTTCCCCAATTGCCCCTAAAATTCAAAACAAATTATCAAACTAGTGTTATTAGTTTTTTAAGCCATGCCAAAAATGTGATATATTTTCTATATAAAATTATATAAGATTTTGCACTTAAGAAAAAACTAGAATATGATTACTTGAAACCCGGGATCGGAAGTTAAAACACGTCCAAAATTGTTGGGAGTGGTATCAAAAGATATGTTTTGAATTTAATAACAAACTGTCCGAAGGCTGATAAAAGTGTTCTGTGCAGAAAAACTATGCATCAGGCGCCGATTTTAGATCTGCTCGGATTTTTTGTTTTTTTTTTTTGGTAAATATGTTGTAACAGAAGCATAATTTTCAATATATAAATTTGGTGGAGTTTTAATTTTCTGATAAGATTGTATAAATCGAGACTTTCTAGGAAAAATTTGGTAATTCCATGCTATATTTTGACCTGGCAAATCTTCGTTTTACCGGCATGGCTTTAAACGAATGAACGAATTGTATGGCCTTTCAAATCTGTTATCAGACTTAAAGTAAAAGTGTATGAGGTGTTGCGTGGAAAAAAGTTAGCGAATATCGGATACCCTAGTACATATGTCTGTAAGTGCTACCAAGTAAAAAGGATGAGCTGTCAAAAAATCTACTACACAAAAACAATACCGACAGAGCCGCCATACGGATCCGAAATTATTTCAGATAAATATCAGGATCACGATGTTGTTGTTGCATTTGCATGTTAAAATTTTATAGAGATCTCGATCAGGCTTCATTGGAACTCAGCTATTGACGCAAATACTCAGCCCATTCAGATCTAAAAGTAGACTAAAACTTATTCAACAAAACGATATTACACTGAAAGAAATGGTGCTAGTAAAATCAACAAATCGGTTCTGTTGTTCTTGACTTAACGGAGATTCGGTGAAATTGATCGAATTACGGTTAATTCGACCGAGTTCTTTGTCAAACGAACAAATTAGTTTAGTAATTTCAACAGAAGAGAAATTGTCGCTCTTAAGTTAACAAAATTCTGTAAAATTGACAGATTCCTGGTCAATCTAACAGATTTTTCTATTAACACAACTGATCTCACTGGTCATTTCAACAGCGATCAACAGTCAATACATGAACAAATTTCAAAGAAAATTGTACTGCGCTCTCTACTTCGTACTTATGACGATGGTGCCCCTAGTTTAAAAAAAAAAAATAACAAAATAACATAACTGATCTCACTGGTCATTTCAACAGCGATCAACAGTCAATACATGAGCAAATTCTAAAGAGAATTGTACGCTCACTGCGCTCTCTACTTCGTACTTATGACGTTTGTTTAAAAAAAAATACCAAAATAAGAAAACCATCAAATCGAAAAAACACACAAAATGGGAAAACAACAAAAACTAGTTTTTCAGTTATCAATACAAAACAAAAAACCTTTTTTTGAATTTACTGTGCAAAAATTATGAGATACCGGGACACCTATTTATCGGGTACAATTTTGCAACTTCTCCTCCAAGCGAAATGCAAAATGCGCCCTCTTGTTGCAAAACTTTTGTTTGAACGAACAGGATTTTTCCAAAGTTAGTAAAATTTTGTTCAAGTTTTTACGAATTTTCACTTACGCGAACGAATTTAATAAGATAATAAAAAACATCATTTTTTAATGTTGATGTTTCCGACAACATAAAAGTTTGAGTTGTTTTGGAATCGTTTCAACTTAAAGTGTTACGAAAATTAAACTTGCCCAATTACACGTAAAGTTACTCCAGTGGTGAATTACCTTCTAGGATTTTGATTCTTTACTTTTCTATAACTTACAAGTTCTCTATTTAAAATGTTATGTCAAACATTTATACAAGTTTTTTCGAAACAATCAAGTGTAGCAACTACATGCGAGAGAAGAAATTGAGAATGAGCTGAGCTGCAACTGAACGAATTCAGAATCGGTTTTGTGACTACTATTTTCATTTCTATTTGCAAAGCGAAGTTCAAAACTATAAATTAAATAAATTATAAAATATAAAATTTGGTGAAAGTGCATTTAATAAAACAAAATGATAAAGTGTATAATGTTTAATGTGTGACAGCATATTTGATGTAGACCAATTGACGTTCGGTTAGTAAGTGCCACCGTGGTGTGATGGTAGCGTGCTTCGCCTGCCAAACTGTATGCCCTGGGTTCGCACCCCGGTCAAAGCAACATCAAAATTTTAGAAATAAGGTTTTTCAATTAGAAGAACATTTTTCTAAGCGGGGTCGCCCCTCGGCAGTGTTTGGCAAGCGCTCCGAGTGTACTTCTGCCATGAAAAGCTCTCAGTGAAAACTCATCTGCCTTGCAGGTGCCGTTCGGAGTCGGCATAAAACATGTAGGTCCCGTCCGGCCAATTTGTAGGGAAAATCAAGAGGAGCACGACGCAAATTGGAAGAGAAGCTCGGCCTTAGATGCCTTCGGAGGTTATCGCGCCTTACATTTATTTATTTATATGGCAACATAGGTACTTTCGTACAAAGCTGTCGCAACAACTTTTTTTTTCATTTGACTACTAAAACGGTCAATTACGAATCAACGATTTGTGCGCAGTTGATTCAACATCTTGTTGCGATGGATAAAAATTAACAGAAATTTCGATTGAATTTACCCGTATTTCGGTTGGTTTTACCAGCCTTTTTCTTTCAGTGTATAAACGATATTACTTTCTTTTGATAAAACTCTTACGAGATATGCTCTGCAAAAATTTATATATACATATGTAGGTATGTATTAGAGATATACGCCGCCGCCGCCGAATGTCAAAAATATCGTCGCGGCTGCGTCCGGCGCGTTACTGTATTTTCTACTCGTTTAAGATTGTTTAGGCCATTTATTGTTCATGTCGAAAATAGGTCGCATATGGTCGAAGTGGCATCAACGGATGCGCATCACTGCCAGTTATAAAAAAACTAATTGCAAAATTTAACTCTTTCCAACTGTTCAAAAGTTATTTTAAAAACAGGCGCTTTTGATGTCAGCTTAACACGCAAGTTATTAAAACAAAACACTAAAAAAAATTATATAATAAATTTATAAGCTCACTTACCAAAAAAAAAATTAATAATGAACAAAGAATTCAAATAAAATTACCCAAGGCCAACATGTTTTCAAATTGTCCTCAAGTTGTTAAAAAAAGCAAATTACCAAAAAAAGGTGCCGATTTAAAAAAAATTTTATATTGCTATTGGCTGAAAGAATAAGCGAAATCAGTGATGCAAAATCCTTTAGTAAATTCTAGGGGCATAAACACTCTTTTGAAATGATTCTTGCCTCATATTTAATTTATATCCCCAACTTTGTACGTACGTATGAGAAGGGTTTGAAAAATCACTTGGTCTTACATTCAAACATCTGTTGTTTATTTGCAAAACTATACAATAGCGTCTGAAATGTAAATTTTGATTTTCACACTTCATCCTTCAACACCCAAATCTACCGGTTTGACATTTCCTAAAGTTGGCGGCCCTATCCAAAACTAGTCCTTTGGAGTGAATCACATTGAGTATAGCATATCAACCAAGTTTAAATATCACCTACACGTTACGGCTCCTTTTACAAATGTGATAACGTGGGCACATATATTTACCAGGTGAGGCTTTGTCCTTCCCAAGAACACTCAAAAGCTCTCCCAATACCGTAGAACTAATGACCGTGTGTGCTACTATCCTAACGTAGTGGACAGTCGAACTAGTCTGAAAACTGAAGCTACGCGGTCATCCACAATGCGCTCTTATATCATAAAGCCGGAAAACAGCAAATAACATCTTTTAAGTTAAAATCGGTCGACCTTCATTCTAAACTATCGTTTTGATTTAAGGAAGACTATTGAAATCAATGTTGTGAATACAAACAAACGTCTGCAAACTTTGGTCTACATTTTAAACATTTTATCCAGGGTCCTTGTAAAATTTTAATTATGTACTAGCAGACCCGGCAGACGTTGTTCTGCCCTAAATTTGGCCTATCTGCATACCCTTTAATAAGCTTTTTCCGTCTAACTTTGCCTTACCCCTCTACACTTTTTCCTAATCTTTTTATTCACTTCTCCCTCCGTCTTTTTCGCTTGATCTCCATCTTCGTCTCATTCTATCTCTTTATCAGCCTCCTTCTCTCTTTTCTTTTCTCTCAAGTTTTTCTCCTTCTTCTTCATCTCTTACTGCCAGTCCTAGAGGGTGGTATGTATTTTGTTCCATTCCCAGTCCTAGTCCTAATCCCAGTTCCAGTCCGTCTCTGGTATACTTCCCGGAAAAAAGCATCGTAAATACTAATATAGGCAAATTTATATACCAAATTTCAGTCAAATCGAATAGGACGTGTAAATAGGTATGTGGGTATTATTAGTTCATGTCTTTATTTTGGCTTCGCATGCATATTTATCAGTTTTGCCAGGTTGATGCGACTAAATCGAATATCACAATGAAAATTACTTTAAAGCTCTCAGCAACAGCTTTTATTTGATATCCATAATACACACACATTCTAGGGGTATCCGGGTCCATGTTTTGGCCTATATCTCGAGACCGTAGTCACTCAGCGGTGTAAAACTTACTCTGTATTATAGCACACATCAACAGCTTCAATTTGATACCCATAAACAAAAACTTCTAGGTGTATCCGGGTCCATGTTTTGGCCTATATCTCGAGACCGTAGTCACCCAGCGGTGTAAAACTTACTCTGTACTAAAGCATACATCAACGGCTTCAATTTGATACCCATAATGTAAAAACACATTCTAGGGGTACCCGGGTCCACGTTTTGGGCTATATCTCGAGACCCTAGCCTCCCAGTTGTATGAAAATTATCCTTTACTATAGCACTCATCAACAGCTTTCAGTTTATATCCATATTGTATAAACACATTCTAGGGGCACCCGGGTCCACGTTTTGGGCTATATCTCGAGACCCTAGCCTCCCAGTTGTATGAAAATTATCCTGTACTATAGCACTCATCAACAGCTTCAATTTGATACCCATAATATGAAAACACATTCTAGGTGTATCCGGGTCCATGTTTTGGCCTATATCTCGAGAACGTAGTCACCCAGCGGTGTAAAACTTACTCTGTACTAAAGCATACATCAACGGCTTCAATTTGATACCTATAATGTAAAAACACATTCTAGGGGTACCCGGGTTCACGTTTTGGGCTATATCTCGAGACCCTAGCCTCCCAGTTGTATGAAAATTATCCTGTACTATAGCTCTCATCAACAGCTTTCGATTTATATCCATATTGTATAAACACATTCTAGGGGCACCCGGGTCCACGTTTTGGGCTATATCTCGAGACCCAAGCCTCCCAGTTGTATGAAAATTATCCTGTACTATAGCACTGATCAACAGCTTTCATTTGATATCCATAATGTATAAACACATTCTAGGGGTACCCGGGTCCATGTTTTGGCCTATATCTCGAGACCCTAGTCAACCAGGGGTATAAAAATTATCCTGTACTATAGCACTCATCAACAGCTTTCCTTTGATATCCATAATGTATAAACACATTCTAGGGGTACCCGGGTCTACGTTTTGGGTTATATCTCGAGACCCTAGCCTCCCAGTTGTATGAAAATTATCCTGTACTATAGCTCTCATCAACAGCTTTCGATTTATATCCATATTGTATGAACACATTCTAGGGGCACCCGGGTCCACGTTTTGGGCTATATCTCGAGACCCTAGCCTCCCAGTTGTATGAAAATTATCCTGTACTATAGCTCTCATCAACAGCTTTCGATTTATATCCATATTGTATAAACACATTCTAGGGGCACCCGGGTCCACGTTTTGGGCTATATCTCGAGACCCTAGCCTCCCAGTTGTATGAAAATTATCCTGTACTATAGCACTCATCAACAGCTTTCATTTGATATCCATAATGTATAAACACATTCTAGGGGTACCCGGGTCCAAGTTTTGATCTCAGGGTACGTAGCCTAGGGTACGTAGCGAAAAAAAGGGTAGACGTTGGCCGATTCTCAGACCTACCCAATATGCTCACAGAATTTCATGAGAATCGGTTCGGCCGTTTCGGAGGAGTTAAGCCTCTAAAACCGTGACAGAAGAATTTTATATATTAGATATGCGCCGAGGACTATACGATTTTCAGTCATGAGTTACGCAATGACATCCACTTAGATCGCTTATGATTTCGAGGGCAGCATCCTTGGCCGAATAGTCACTCCCTAACGTTTCAAGGTGTTTCTCTGGTGTAGCTCAGCAGCATAGCGCGACAAAAACCTCCGTTAGAAAGTTTTCGGAGGTACACGTATAGCTTCTAGGAAACTGACGTCGACGAAGGTACATATGAGTTCGAAGTCGCAGTCCTATAGCTTCTGTGCTGGCATATGGTGTTAGGGTCAGGAGGCGTGGTAGCAACTGGTGGTCGTGATTACTACTGTTCGCGCATCGAGAATTGTATCTCTTAACCATCGGGGATTGTAGCTCGAAAAAACTGGATGCGCCCAGTGTCACGAGGGTCGTGGGTATTAATAGACCGGCGTTATGTTCGAAGCCTCTCTGGAGTAAGTGAATAAGGGACAATCCCTCCGCAAGGAGCTACTCCTGAAAATTTTTGAACGATCTACGAGATTTTAAGGCAAAACCCCGGACCTTTCCAAAATGGCCAAAACGTTGATTTCCTTAAATACATACAAACAAAACCTTTCCTAAATATTATTCTTTTAAATAGAAAAATCAAGCTTTTTAAAGTAAGTACGCCGCCGGTTATTAATAAAGCCTACGCCTCCGCCGTCGATAAAGTGATCGGCGTAAACCTCTCAGTATGTATCTATCAAACAGTAAAAACCATTTCGCAAAAAAATACGCTCTTACAAATCGGCTCGCCCTAATGTGCATTCCTATCTATAGTATATGTATTATGTATGTGTGTTCGCATTCGCGACTGGCATGGGAAAATATTCGGATAAAGGACGAATGAATGACTACCTGCATAAACAACATTGGATTATCTACTATAATCCAAGATTTTTGGTTTCTACCCCTTTAATGTTCTTTGATGCAAGTTAACAGAGTGTCACTGCTGCCAACAATGAACAAAACATCTGAGACATAATTTTCAAACAACTATTTCCTAATCCCGCCATAGAATGCATATACACAACACATATGTATGCATGTATGTATATGGAGCACTCCACGGTTGTTATGACCATAACTTAAGAAAAACTATAACTGTTTTAGACAAATGATTTAGTATATGTCCAATTAAAAATACAAACCTGCTTTTGAGATATTTGTACCTATGTGTAAAATCCAACGGATTTTGTGGTTACATTGCGACAGGTGAAATTTAAGCAAAACTAATAATTAAAAAAAACTACATTTAGTGGCATTTGTATCAAGATTAAATAATTTCGTTCGAAAATAGTGCACAAATTAAATTGTTTTTACAGGACATTCGTGTCTTTACAAGGCATTATTTATATGTACATGGAAATTAAATCCCGTTTGCTTATACCACGCGAAATTTATGTATCCCCGTCTATTTCCAGAAATGAATATTCTGAATAATTTCAGCTGTTTTATATGTTGGAATAAAAAAAATGGTTGCTAAAACTAGGTTTGGTACTTATTTGATTTTTCAATTCTTTTTTATTCTTTTTTTGGAAATAATTTTTTTTTGACCTCATACATACTAATTTTAAATTCTTCTTCCTTGGTACGTTGTGGTGTGACATATTTTAATAGTTTGGTTTTGAAAATTAATAATGAGAGTAATTCGAATATCGGCGAAAATTTACGATTTTCCATGGAATGCTCCATTTATGTACGTTTTAATGTATGAGTATGTATTTTTTGTGTTCCCATTTTTGAAGATTTCAACAGATCGAAGAATAAGAAATAATGCCGTTACTGCTGGAAATACATCGATCGATACATATATGTATGGGTATAGCGGTTTTTTTTTTTGTTGATGCACTTAGCCCTAGGGACTAAGAAACACGCTGAATCCTTGGGAACGGCTTTCTTTCCGCGAGACGCCTATCTTTTCGTTTTTTCAAAAATATTCGAAAGGTGTGAGCTTGAAACTTTAAGACAATTTCGCGTAAACAAATTAATTATTTATTAAAGTTTATCCTCCAGGATCTGATGTCTCCAATATGAAATATTTATTAGTGGTAGAATATTTTTTTTTACAGTTTTTCAAAAGTTACGCGTGTAATTGATATTATTATTCTATAAGTCCAGGTATGGATCCATCCAGTCAACTCAACGTTGCTTATGTGTTTTATAAAAAAAAAAAATTTAAGGCGCGATAACATACTGTGACGAATATTAGTGACACTAAGTGATACTCACATCACTAATCTGATACTAAGTAAATAAAGCCACAACAACAATAAAGCAAGCAGTTACTTGTATCTACATAAACGAATCAATCATTATGTCTACACATATGTACGTACACGCAGCGGAGAGAAAACGCACAAACACATGCATATATGTTATCTGAGATGCTCACAAAGGTAGGCAATAATTTGTGCATGTATCACTCACATATACACGCGCATACGAGAAGCTATAACGTGCATAATAGCTGGTAATTTTATAGCTGGTAACTAAACGGAAACGCCTAGAAGTATGCGAACGAGGAAATCACAGAGTATAGAAGGAGGTAAAGCTGAGTATCAGTATGCAGTTTGATTTAAGCACGCTATCTGTCAAGAAGTAGAAGTATTATTGTGACAGTAGTCTAATAAAGACCATTTTGCATTATTAAATATTGAAGTTATTTATTCAACAGTTTAGTGATTGGAACGGTAGCAGAAGCTTGCAAATAAGCAGAATTACACTAAATTCGTAACAATTGGTGTCAGAAGTGGGATTGTTGAATAAATTCTGGAGATTTCGAATACAACTTGGACATGGCAAAGTTAAGTGAATTAAGAATCCAGCAACTGAAAAAGGAGTTGGAGAACCGTGGATTGAATACAACCGGCATTAAGATCGAACTTCAAGCACGGCTACGAGAGGTATTGGAGTTGGAAGGAATTAATGTGGACGAGTATGTCTTTTATCCTGATGCGGAAGAATCAACGTCAAAAATAGAAGAGAAAAACGAAACATCGCAGACAGTTACCAGCACAGACTTGATATTGGCTGCAATATCTGCACAAACATCGACAGTAACATCAATGTCGTCACAAATTTCATCACAGTTGGAAGAACAGCAGACATATATGGCATCCCAACTGGAATCGCAAGAGACACGCATAACATCTAAGATTGAAGCACAGGAGATGTGTATTTCCGAAATGTCGGCACAAATTTCAACACAAATATCATCTCAGATCTCCACACAACAGGAAGTCCGTATATCATCTAAGCTGGAAGCGCATATGGAAGAAAAACTAACTCAGTTTCATAAAGGCTTCAGTGGTCGACAGGATAAAATAGAGGCAGACATGGATGCTTTGAAAGATAGGATCCAGGAATTACAATTGAACCGCCCAGTAACTTCAACGTCTAATCCGAAGGTAAAAACTCCATACTTTGACGGTTCTGTTCTTTTCCAGGTGTTTAAGCTTCAGTTTGAGAAGACTGCAACAGTGAACAACTGGAATGCGGAAGATAAGTTGCTGCACTGTTCGTGGCATTGAAAGGACCTGCAGCGGAAATCTTAAAGACTATTCCAGAGTATGAACGGAACAGTTATGAAGCATTAATGGGCGCTCTCGAGAGACGTTATGGAAGCGAGCATAGAAAACAGATATACCAAATTGAGTTGCAAAACCGTTACCAAAAATCGAATGAGACACTGCAGGAGTTCGCTTCGGATTTTGAAAGGTTGGCTCATTTGGCAAATGCGGACGCACCCGTGGAATACACTGAAAGGGTAAAGATTCAGAGCTTTATAAATGGCATACGGGACGTCGAAACTAAGCGAGCCACATACGCGAACCCAAAGCAAACATTTGCTGAAACGGTATCCCATGCTTTGACTCGGAAACGGCGTCGCTATTGAGTAAACCAGCATACAAAGCTCATCGTGTGGAAGTAGAAAGGCCAGAGTGGGTAGACACAATTTTGGAAGCACTGAAGGGATCACAACAGAAAAATGACGCAGCTGGCTCCCTCAATTGAATGCCCCATAACCTCTATCTCGCAAATTGGAAGAAGGTGAAACAGTCTTACTGTCGGAGGACATGTGGATGGAAAGGAATGTTTACTGACTCTAGATACGGGTGCATCTCATTCCATCATTCGAGCGGATTTAGTCAACAAGAAGATAAGACCATTGCATTGAGCAAGATTGCCTACAGCCACTGGAGAAGAAACCATGGTTCTAGGAGAAGTAGCATGAACGTCACGGTAGTACACAATTTTATAGTGGCAGACATTTGACATAACATTTTAAATAGAGAACTTGTAATTATAGAAAAGTAAAGAATCAAATCGCTAGAAGGTAATTCACCACTGTAAAGTTATGTAATTCGGCAAGTTTAATTTTCGTAACACTTTAAGTTGAAACGATTCCAAAACAACTCAAACTTTTATCGGAAACATCAACATTAAAAAATTATGTTTTTTATTATCTTACTAGCAGATCCGGCAGACGTTGTTCTGCCCTAAATTTGGCCTATCTGGATACATTTTAATAAGCTTTTTCCGTCTAACTCTGCCCTACCCCTCTACACTTTTTCCTATTCTTTTTATTCACTCCTCCCTCCGTCTTTTTCGCCTCATCTCCACCTTCGTCTCATTATATCTCTTTCTCAGTCTCCTTCTCTCTTTTCTCTTCTCTCAAGTTTTTCTCCTTCTTCTTCATCTCTTATTGCCAGTCCCAGAGGGTGGTATGTATTTTGTTCCAGTCCCATTCCGAGCCTCAGTCCCAGTCCTACTCCGAGTCTCAGTCTCAGTCCCAGTCCTAGTCCTAATCCCAGTCCCAGTCCGTCTCTGGTATACTTCCCGGAAAAAAGCATCGTAAATACCAATATAAGCAAATTTATATACGAAATTTCAGCCAAATCGAATAGGACGTATGTAAATAGGTATGTGGGTATTATTAATTCTTGTCTTTATTTCGGCTTCGCATGCATATTTATCAGTTTTGCCAGGTTGATGAGACTAAATCGAATATCACAATGAACTTTAGAGGTCTCAGCAACAACTTTCATTTGATATCCATAACACACACATATTCTAGGGGTATCCGGGTCCATGTTTTGGCCTATATCTCGAGACCCTAGTCACTCAGCGGTGTAAAACTTACTCTGTATTATAGCACACATCAATGTTTTGGCCTATGTCTCGAGACCGTAGTCACCCAGCGGTGTAAAACTTACTCTGTACTAAAGCATACACCAACAGCTTCAATTTGATACCCATATTGTATAAACACATTCTAGGGGTACCCGGGTCCACGTTTTGGGCTATATCTCGAGACCCTAGCCTCCCAGTTGTATGGAAATTATCCTGTACTATAGCACTCATCAACAGCTTTCATTTGATATCCATATTGTATAAACACATTCTAGGGGTACCCGGGTTCACGTTTTGGGCTATATCTCGAGACCCTAGCTTGCCAGTTGTATGAAAATTATCCTGTACTATAGCACTCATCAACAGCTTTCATTTGATATCCATATTGTATAAAGACATTCTAAGGGTACCCGGGTCCACGTTTTGGGCTATATCTCGAGACGCTAGCCTCCCAGTTGTATGAAAATTATCCTGTACTATAGCACCCATCAACAGCTTTCATTTGATATCCATTGTGTATAAACACATTCTAGGGGTACCCGGGTTCACGTTTTGGCCTATATATCGAGACCCTAGTCACACAGGGGTATGAAAATTATCCTGTACTATAGCACTCGTCAACAGCTTTCATTTGATATCCATATTGTATAAACACATTCTAGGGGTACCCGGGTCCACGTTTGGTCTCAAGACCCTAGGCACGTAGCGAAAAAAAAGGTAGACGCTGGCCGATTCTCAGACCTACCCAATATGCTCACAAAATTTCATAAGAATCGGTTCAGCCGTTTCGGAGGAGTTAAGCCTCTAAAACCGTGACAGAAGAATTTTATATATTAGATTAAATTCGTTCGCGTGAGTGAAAATTCGTAAAAACTTGAACAAAAGTATGGAAAAATCCTGTTCGTTCAAACAAAGCTTTTGCAATTTTGAATTTCGCTTGGAGGAGAAATTGCAAAATTGTACCCGATAAATAGGTGTCCCGGTATCTCATAATTTTTTGCACAGTAAATTCAAAAAAGGGTTTTTAGTTTTGTATTGATAACTGGAAAACTAGTTTTTTGTTGTTTTCCCATTTTGTGTGTTTTTTCGATTTGGTGGTTTTCTTATTTTGGTATTTTTTTTTTAAACAAGTGGCACCATCGTCATAAGTCCAAAGTAGACAGCGCAGTGAGCGTAAAGTTCTCTTTGAAATTTTCTCATGTATTGACTGTTAATCACTGTTGAAATGACCAGTGAGATCAGTTGTGTTAACAGAAAAATCAGCTAGATTGACCAGGAATCTGTCAATTTTACAGAATTTTGTTAACTTAAGAGCGAAAATTTTTCTGCTGTTGAAATGACTAAACTAATTTGTTCGTTTGACAAAGAGCTCGGTCGAATTAACCGTAATTCGATAAATTTCACGGAATCTCCGTTAAGTCAAGAACAACAGAACCGACTTGTTGATTATACTAGCACCATTTCTTTCAGTGCAGGAACACGTTTCAACTAGCAAAACTGATCTTTCAAATGACATCACGGCATGGACGGAGGGGCTAGATCAAGGTTATCAGAGTAAGACAAAGCAACTGTTCCTAAAGCACGCAAACATATTTGACCATGATGGTTCCAAACCAGGCCGCACCAATGTTGTGAAACATCAAATTGACACTGGAGACGCGAGGCCGATAAGTCAATCTCCTCGTAGTGTTCCACCGGTGAAGCGGGAAGTTGTGAGTCAAATCGTATAAGAAATGAGCGACAGCGGCGTCATCGAACCGTCAGCTAGTCCATGGAGCTCACCGGTGGTACTTGTGAAGAAGAAGGATGGGAAAATGAGGTTTTGCGCGGACTACCGCATGTTGAACGACGTCACGAAAATGGACTCGCTCTCTGGTACGAAATGGTTTTCCACACTGAAGTTGAAAAGCGGCTACTGGAAAGTTGAGGTGAAGGAGGAAGATTAAGAGAAAACTGCCTTCAGTGTCGGTGATAGTCTTTGGCAATTTACAGTGATGCCTTTTGGACTATGTAATGCACCAGCTACTTTTGAGAGACTCATGGACCAGGTACTGAAAGTACTACATTGGAAAACATGCTTGGTGTACCTGGACGACATCATCGTATTGGGCAAGAACTTTGATGAACATCTTAAGAACTTGGAGGAAGTTTTCCAGAGAATAGCTGGCGCTGATCTGAAACTAAGTCCCAAAAAGTTTTCGCTGTTTAAAAAGGAAGTAAATTGTTTTGATCACAAGCTAACGACAGAAGGCATCTGTACAGCGAATGAAAAGATAGAGGCAGTAAAGGATTGGCCGAGACCACAGAACTTGCATTAATTAAGAAGTTTCCTTGGGCTGTGCACATATTACCGCTGATTTGTACCAAACTTTTCCAACGTAGCCCATAGCCTCCACGAGCTTACAAGGAAAAATAAAGCTTTTGAATGGAAGAAGGAGCAAGAAGTGGCTTTCCAAACATTGAAGTAGCGTTTGTACACTGCCCCAATGATGGCATATCCGATTCCAGGAGCAACATTTATTCTAGATACAGATGCGAGTGGATATGCTATAGGAGGTGTTTTATCACAACTGGTCGAGGGACAGGAGAAGGTAGTTGCATATTGCAGCCGTTCGATTGGAAAACCAGAGAGGAACTATTGCGTTACACGGTGAGAGCTCTTGGCATTGGTAGAGTGCTTTAAACATTTTCACAAATACCCCTACGGCCAGCGATTCCGCGTCAGGACAGATCACGCAGCGTTAAAATGGCTTCTGCAGTTCCGTAACCCGGAAGGACAATTGGCACGGTGGATCGAGTGACTACAAAGCTGTGACTTTTCCATTGAGCATCTAAAAGGTAGTACCCATGGAAATGCTGATGCAATGTCACGAAGAGCATGTAGTTTGGAATGCAAGCACTGTTCAAAGGCCGAGGCTAAAGAAGACATTATAGATGTCCGGCTAATGACTATAACATGTAAGGATGAATGGGACAAGGAACAACTAAGGAAGTGTCAGCTAGAAGATACTGATCTGTCACATGTTATGCAAGGGATCGAACGAAACGAAAGACCAAATAGAGAGATGTCAGCAAAGAGTCCAATTGCGAAGTCATATTGGGCACAGTGGAACAGTTTAGAATTGATATCCGGTCGCTTGCATCGAGTGTGGGAGAGTGAGGATGGTCAATGCAAGAAGAAACTGATAGTTGTTCCCAGAAAGAGGATTCCTGACGTGCTCAGCGAGCTGCATAATGGTCCAAGCGGAGGTCATCTTGGAATCACGAAGACGCTCGAGAAGATTAAACAGAGATTCTATTGGGTTCGTTGCCGTCACTCAGTCACTGAGTGGATTGCGAACTGCGAGGTTTGCAGCAGAGCGAAAGAGCCCACAACCCGAAGTCATAGCCAGATGAAGCAGTATATTTCAGGTGCACCATTTGAAAGGATCGCCATGGATGTCGCAGGTCCATTTCCTACTAACAACTGTGGAAAGAAATATGTACTGGTGGTTATGAATTATTTCAGCAAATGGCCAGAGGTATACCCAATCCCAAATGAAGAAGCAGGAACAGTAGCAGAAATGTTTATAAACAATTGGGCTGCAATGGAGTTACATTCCGACCAAGGCAGGAATTTCGAATCAGGTATGTTCCAGGAAATGTCTAAATCATTGGGCATTCGAAAAACGTGGACAATTGCATTACATCCTCAGTCCGATGGTATGGTGGAACGATTCAATGGAGGAGCACTTAGGGAAAGTAGTCGACAAGTTCCATAAAGAGTGGGATACCCGCATACCATTATTCTTGATGGCTTACCGATTAGCAGTGCCTGAGACAACGGGCCAAATCCCTGCAAAAGTAATTTTTGGCAATGACCTTCAACTGCCACCTGTTTTGAAGTTTGGGATAGATGCCGATGCGGAGAGAAATGTTAAGAAATCCACTGCTGCTTTGGAAGAAGAGCTGAGAGAAATACACGATCTGATAATGCAACGAACAAAGATTATGAGTGACAAGATGAAAGCCAGATACGATAAAGCAGTTAATTCGGAAGGTTTTCAGGAAGGAGATTTGGTGCTGTTATACAACCCACAACGGAAAAAAGGTTTGTCCCCGAAATTGCAGTGTAACTGGGAAGGCCCATACAAAGTTGTAAAATGGATCAACGATGTAGTTTACCGCATACAAACCATTGGCAAACCACGAACCAAAATGAAAGTGGTTCATTTGGAAAGGCTGGCAGGGTTTAGATTGGGAAATTTGTCTGATCGGGACGATCAGACTTAGGTAGAGGGCAGTGTGACGAATATTAGTGACACTAAGTGATACTCACATCACTAATCTGATACTAAGTAAATAAAGCCACAACAACAATAAAGCAAGCAGTCACTTGTATCTACATAAGCGAATCAATCATTATGTCTACACATATGTACGTACACGCAGCGGAGAGAAAACGCACAAACACATGCACATATCTTATCTGAGATGCTCACAAAAGTACACGCGCATATGAGAAGCTATAACGTGCATTATAGCTGGTAATTTTATAGCTGGTAACTAAGTTAAATTCTGGAAACGCCTAGAAGTATGTGAACGAGGAAATCACAGAGTATAAAAGGAGGTAAAGCTTAGATTCAGTATTCAGTTTGATTTAAGCACGCTATCTGTCGAGAAGTAGAAGTGTTATTGTGAAAGTAGTCTAATAAAGACCATTTTGCAATATTAAATATTGAAGTTATTTATTCAACAATTTAGTGATTCGAACGTTAGCAGAAGGTTACAAATAAGCAGAATTACACTAAATTCTTAACAATACGAAGAGATTTTAGGCCGAGCTTCTCTTTCAATTTGCGCGGCGCCTCTATTTATATTCAGCGTGCTTTGCACGCAGAGTATATTAACTTTGATTGGATAACGGTTGGTTATACAGGTATAAAGGAATCGATATAGATATAGACTTCCATATATCAAAATCATCAGTATCGAAAAAAAATTTGAATGAGCCATGTCAGTCCGTCCGTCCGTCCGTCTGCCCGCTAACACGATAACTTGAGTAAATATTGAGATATCTTCACCAAATTTGGTACACAAGTTTATCTGGACCCAGAATAGATTGGTATTGAAAATGAGCGAAATCGGATGATAGCCACGCCCACTTTTTATATATATAACATTTTGGAAAACACAAAAAACCTGATTATTTAGTAAATAATACAACTAGAATGTTTAAATTTGACGTGTGAGACTTTTGATGAAAATTTGAAAAAATTTTAAAATGGGATTGGCGCCGCCCATTTGTGATAAAATCAATTTTGCAAATATTATTAATCATAAATGAAAAACCGTTAAACCTATCATAACAAAATTCGCAGAGAGGTTGCATTTACTATAAGGAATGCTTTGAAGAAATATTAACGAAATCGGTTAAGGACCACGCCCACTTTTATATAAAAGATTTTTAAAAGGGTTGTGGACGTATAAAATAATGTTTTGGGAGCCATAACTCGAAGAAAAATTAACATATCGTAGTGAAATTGTGTACACATATTTTTCTTATAGCAGAAAATATTTCTAGTAAAAATGGACGGGAGCGGTTGAAGACCACGGCAACTTAGATATAAAACAAGTTTAAAAGTGTCGTAGACTAGAAAAATAAGCTATAACTTAGCAAAAAATAGTTTTGAATCAATGATATTTAACTTATCAAGTTTTATTGTAAGAGAAAATGGGTAGATATTTTTTTTTTTTTCTTTTTTAACGGGCGGTGCCACGTGTTATGTAGAAAAGTAATTTATCTGAAATTAAATGTACAATTGAAGCTTACGCTGAGTATATAATGTTCGGTTACTTCCGAACTTAGACACTTTTATTTGTTTTTCATACAAATTGGCGGGACACATGTTTTGTGCCGACTCCGAACGGCATCTGCAAGGCAGATTTTTGTATTTGAGGAAAATTTCAATGTCCCGAGTGAGAACTACTAATGTGTATGTAAAAATTTTCATTAATTTGTAAAATTTTTCTTACATCTTTTCAATTAAGAATACACTCAATATATACATGTAAGAGTTAGCTCAGTGAATAAAAGCAATCGACTGCAAAGCTTGGGACCTCGACTCGAAATCCACTGCAATAAAAGTTTCAAATTGAATTTTGTTTTCTAATATAAATTTATATATTCTTAAGAAAATGTTTCCTATAACCAAAAAAAAAAGTTTTGTTTTTAAGACTTGTCTAGATTTAGGAAAGGATTTTTCTGGCGCAAATCAATACCATTTTTTCACATTTTCATAGCTATTTTCTTCATTTTTAGAAAATATTTTTAGTGCTCCCAAAAACTCATTTAATTTTACTAATAAGTTAAAAAAAAAAAACGATTATATTCAATAAAAAATTAATTGCCTGAACCAGTGTACAGGAAAACGTTTTTTTTAACATATGTAAAGAGAACAACGCGAAAAACAAATACAGTTATTCGCTTGCGGGATTCAAGGGGTTGGTAAGCGCAATACCAAGCTTTATAGCTTCAAAGCTTCCGCAACCTAATTGTCAACGTCACCTATGCGTGGGGAATCCTGTTACAAATATGAATGTATCATACACATGTTTAGCAGGCGAGACTCTGGCGACCCCAAGATCCTAGAAGGTTTAATCTGGTCATATGAATCGTTCCCGAGATGGTCGGGCTAGTACCTTTATGATGCTTTGTTACCGGAACGTACACCCCCAGCGGGTAGGTATGCCTGTCGTAAGAGGCGGTGGTCATATCAAATCGTTCCCAAGATATTTGGTACCGGAAAGTACCGGATCTCCATCCGGAAAAGGACCATCAACATCGATAGCACTTCCCAAAACCTTCGTGGAGTGTCTTTTTCGTTAATACAACAACAACAGCAACAACAACAGTCCTTGGCTAGCCTAGACAACGAACTATGTTCGACCTTCATACGTGCCTTACACCGTAGGTTCTGGGCTCAAGTCTCGAGCAAAGCAACACCAAAAACTTAGAAACAAGTTTCTTTTAATTATAAAAGGGTTTTCTAAGCGGGGTCGTGCAAATTCATCTGCCTTGCAGCTGCCGTTCAGAGTCGGCATAAAACATGGAAGTCCTGTACCTCCAATTTGTAGGTAAAACTAAAGTGATGTAAATTGGATGGGAAGCTCGGTCAAAACCTCCTCGGGGGATATGGGGGAGTGGCAGGCCAGCAGCGAACTCTTTTGAATATTCTTATGCGCGCCTGTGAAAAAATGTCTACGCATTCCTGTCGTAAAACATTTGCAAAACAAAATATAAATTGGTATTTATTAAAAAAAAAATCACTAAATTCTCAAAAAAAAGCATTTATTGCATTTTTTACTACCATTTCTTTTAAGGTGTTAAATGCATTATCAAGATGTACCGTATATCAAATGTATATCCCATGCAACCGATTGTTCAGAGAAAAGAGTTTTTATCATTTGTTCCCCATTTTAACAGCTTTAAACCTGAAATTGCGTCAGATAGTTTGGATAAAAGGTTAACCGCCAGAAATAGCTCATGTAGACATCAACAACCTTTGAAACTTCTTTTTAATTTTTTATTTATTTATTTATTTAAAGTCGGCAACAAACATCAAATGGTCGATTACAAGGATAGAAAAACTTATAAATGCATCTCGCAAGTTAAAAATTTAAATACAGCGAAATTTCATCAATGTTATACATAACAATTCAATTGGATATTTGAATATTATATTAAGAACTAAATTTTTATTTGTTGTTTTCCGGCCTTCTATATTTAAATTATTAAATTTTTCGAGCTCGAGGCCACGCATAAATAAAAACCAAATATTTTATATCTTTCAATAAATATACTTGTTTAATGATTAATCGATATTTCTACCTCAATTTGAGATCATCCTCAGGAACTCTTGGCAGTGCCGATCAGGAACTCTTGGCAGTGCCGATCAGGCAAGAGTTCCTGAGGATGATCTCAGATTGAGGTCGAAATATCGATTAATCATTAAACAAGTATATTTATTGAAAGATATAAAATATTTGGTTTTTATTTATGCGTGGCCTTGAGCTCGAAAAATTTAATAAACTAAGAACTAAAAGTAATAATAATATTTTTATCTGGCGGAATGCACAGGAGCTGACGCGAAGTGGCCATGAAGGAGCTGGATATCCAGTAGGGAGCTATGTGAACTTCATGCGAATGTTGTTGATGACGAAGTTAATACTACGTTATTTATGATATGTGTATTATGTATATAATATTATCATATTTTTATGTGTTTTGGCTGTCCCGTGCATGCATTATATATATATTTTCTAATTTAAGTTAAATAATATACTTTTCTTCACTAGGAAAAGCGTGTCCGTGTTAAAATCGAGATACAAACAACGAAAAGCTTCGTGCATTTCAAAATTTGATCTACAAGTGCTTAAGAAGAGTAGATGATAATGTCTAGATGACCTCATAGGCACATTTAACTTTATCAGCAAAAATGGGCTATTCATCATCCATCTCAATAATTCCACCATGAACAGCGCACCTAACATTTCCCTACGGCTCTCAAGGGAGGTAGGTTTATAAGCTTCAGCCGGCTATTATAGGATGGAAGATTTCTTGTCGGATCCCACGATAAACGACTCAACGCAAAGAGCAGGAACGGGTTTTGAACTGATTACAGTTTGTCACTATAAAACTGATAATCCATGTTCCAAACGAACTGATCAATTATTTATTTGAGTTTAACAAAAATCTCGCTTATATTTCTTCTCTATATATGAAACATATTATTCATCGATTATTCAGATATTACGAACATTTGAAATTTGATCAGGATATTGTTCAAATCCATTCAGCGGTACCACCGTTGCCATTTTCCATTTTTCACCGTTACGTATCGTCGACAGAAAATGCTCACGCATTTCTTAGCACCTTTACGCCGAAGGCTATGGATATTTTGTTTGAAGTGCTTAGTCGGGCTGGCGAGGAATTTTACGGTTGAACATAGCTTACCTCCCCCGACAGAGATGTTACATCTTTTTCGATGCTCATTCCATTTCGCCCGCTTGTGCTTGTCCACAAGCTGTCTGATGCGCATGTTTATGTCCCTGATTTGTTTTTTCAGGATACTTTTAAATCTAAGGAATAATCCTAAAATCTATGTTTTAACTTTGTGATCTTTGAAATAATAGGTTAAATTGAATTGGCCGGTCAATACAGACCTCACAAAGACTGTGAACATAGTGTTACCGAAATTTGTTTGACGGATCAAAAAACTCAATTAAAATAATTGATCTTAAAAAATGAAGAATGTGGAACAACTCACGACTTTGTGTGCCATCGTTAAACATTGTACCGGGACTTGTGTTATAAAATAACTCAGCCCTCTCAAGTGACTAGAAGTTTTCAAGAACCCCACCCCGTTTGAAAAACACTATCACCGTAAACTTGTCTTGCCATCAAAACATTGTTCCTCCGAATATTCCAGATAGTCTCATTTTTCTAATTTTGTAGAAATATTAATATTAGTTGTTTGCTTTGCCACAAGTACATTGCAATTAAGAAACATAGGAAATTTCTGATAGAATAACATAAGACATATCTTGGTTATGTTAAACTGCGCGGCCAACAAAAACCTCACATGGACGGAATGTGTTCATAGTGTTACCAGAATTGGTTTGACGACCAAATGAAAAACCCATATTATGTACCAGGACTTATGTACGTTATAGAATAACTCCATCCTCTTAGCAAATATGTACTAGAAGTTTTCTCGGACCTGGGTTAATTGCTGCCTCGATATCGATTAAGACTATATACGAAATATGGGTTCGATTTTTTTTTTTTTTTTTTTCAAAACGCCAAAGCAATTAGCTAATCAGAAAAAATAAAACAAAAACAGCTTCTGCATTTCCCACATCCATACGTTTTTCCGCTCTTAAACAATTTTTATGCAAACCAAAATAATGTTTCATGCTAAACAACTGAGTCGCCTTTTTGATTAAAATGATAGCTATTTTATATGAATAAGCAATGTATGTACATATGTATGTATCTATATTTGACAAGTTATGTATGTTTATCTAAAATAAAGCCAATTTACAAACAAATGTTAGCGAATAAATGCAATCTCAAATACGAAATATGTTAAATGGACTGAAAGTCCTATTTAACTGCTATCTCGCCCGCGCACATTCACCATTCATTAAAACATACATACACACATATTTTGTACATACAATAAACAATAGAAAAAAATACTCAACAGTGTATGAAATTATGATCTCACTACCAGATTTGTAAAGGAATGCATTCCATTTAGAATAATTATTCCTTTGATTGAAGCCCTAAAGGATTGCAATTCCCCCTTTCGTATATAATAATATAACGAAAGAAATTTTCTTTTTTTTTTTTACTGAAAGGAAGGTATTACGCAATCCTTTTCATGATATAGCTAGCTTTTCGGGAGCTAAGAATTGAAATTGAAATCTCTAACATTTATTCTTCATACTAGTGTAAAGGCAAGTGCCTCTATCCACTCAGTCATATGAATGCCCCGCTGCACGCTTTGTTAATTGCCTCTAACGCACCGATTCTAGTGTGGTAACAACATTCTTCACCACGGTAACAAAAGCATGTGGCAACTTTTACACACTTTTGGTATTCTACCCGCGAAAGTAGCCGGATAATTTTTTACCCACAAAAGTAGGTGGTTACATCGAAATAACCACACATCAGCTGTTGTTTAGAAAAAGGCAAAACTGAAAAATAAAGAATTGTAAGCGCAAATAAGTAAATATAATAGTAAACAAGTGTTGCCTCTTGCTATATATTATATATTTGTTTACATTATGTACTTTCACATAATAAATTACAATATAGCTATGTAAAATCTTATGCATGTATGTACGTATATACACATCGTCTCGTTTATTCGTTAGCCTCGTATCTACGAGTCACACATTTTCGGTAAAGCCATGGCGGAACCATACAAGGTGGCAGCATGGTGACATACCTACAAACATAAATAAAAATTCCACGTACTTTGTTTTTGTAAATTCGATGGACGAATGTCAAAATCGTACTGCGCAGGAAGTTGATGTATCAAATCAAATAAAAAAGTTTATAATCAGCTGTCGCATGCTGCCACTTTGTATCGTTCCGCCAAGGGTAAGGCGAAGAAAACCAACTTTTAAATTTCACCACAGACATTGGTGAGTTTTTCGGTGATGACAGCGTTACCACTTTGGCCAGAATCGCGAATAAAAGAACTGGTAACGATTTGCGGTTACATAGTGTTCTGGGTACTATTTTACCGGTAACGCTCAGAATCGGCCCGTAAGTATTTAATTTTTTGATGCTATTTTTTTTTTTTTTTTTTTGCCTTAACACTAGTATGAAGTATGAATGTTGGAGATTTCGAGTTTAATACTCAGCTGGCGAAAAGCTAGCTGATAAAAAGATGAAACTCTGAAACATGTCCTAATTTTTCCCCTATATGGTTAACAAAAAATATTGTATAAAGCTTATATATATTGCTTATTAAATGCGAATGATATATAATTCGAAAAATTTTCTTTACTTATAGTTAACGTAAAAATCAAGACTCGAACTTTATTACAATTTCAGCAGATCTGTTGCATTTTTAAGACGACGAAAACGACGAAAACTCAAATATGGCGCTGTATGAGCAGCTTAATCATACCAGGCCATGGGTTTTTCGGAATATTTGAATGTTCCTCTTAGTTAAACGGCTAAAGTGGCAGAGAAAGGCTAAGTTTAACTCTAATTTTAACTTTAACTAATCCTAAAAAACTGGACATTTAGTATCAATAATTTAAACTGTTGCTTGCAAAGGCCAAAGTATAGACTTCTGAGGAGCATTATTCCTGTTTGGATATGTTTAAGATGAGTGCGAGAATAAACAAGCAATTGAGAATTGAGAATAGGGCTTGTTTTCAAATGCCTCTCAAATCAAGATTTAACAAAAATGTGTGTTGGGTATGCATAAATGTATCTACATATGTAACTTAGACTGTGCTTTTTGGTCTAAGCATTGGTCTATATCATACAGTGGTGTTATTGGTTTGACATCTGCTTTCCATATTCATTTTCTAGCAGAACTTTTAGTGGAGTTTTTTATTGCCACTTACCGCATATTCTGCCCAGTCATAAAAGGCTATGCTATATTTGAAAAGATATTCACCCCCTTTCGGCATGTCCCAATTTCAAAAAGTTCTTGTTGTCCACGATAGCTAAATGTCGCGCACATATGTATGGATTATTTCTTCATACACCTTTTGTTATACATACATACATATATACATACTTACGCTTTTACATATTTACACTTTATCCAAGGATATTTGTTAGATGACCATACCTACATAAGCATATATGTATATAAATTCTCTTTGAATCGAAATTCATGGCAGCCAAACAACTGCCCCTCTAATAAAAAGTATTATAAGAGAGCATCACACAATACGACCCAAAACTTTTGCTTATTCGCAAACTTTGAATTGCTTTCTACTTACATCCGGTCAATAACTCAATACAAAAAATTTAGATATCTTCTTCATCAGAGTAGATTACTCTGAATATTAGTGAAAGGGGAGTTCATACAGATCGTCTTTTCTGAATATAGGCCCGCACGTCTGAGTCACACACAAGGTCGTAAGTTGTATTTAGACTAGGGCTGTGCCGGGTTGGCCGCCGTGGTGTGATGGTAGCGTGCTCCGCCTATCACACTGTATGCCCTGGGTTCAACTCCCGGGCAAAGCAACATCAAAATTTTAGAAATAAGATTTTTCAATTAGAAGAAAATTTTTCTAAGCGGGGTCGCCCCTCGGCAGTGTCTGGCAAGCGCTCCGATTGTATTTCTGCCATGAAAAGCTCTCAGTGAAAACTCATCTGCCTTGCAGATGCCGTTCGGAGTCGGCATAAAACATGTAGGTCCCGTCCGGCCAATTTGTAGGGAAAAATCAAGAGGAGCACGACGCAAATTGGAAGAGAAGCTCGGCCTTAGATCTCTTCGGAGGTTATCGCGCCTTACATTTATTAATTTTTTTATTTATGTGCCGGGATTACGGCTTAGCCCTCTTTTCAAGTATTGCATGTGGTGTGTCTCACCAAAATTAGAGCTCCACATAGATACCCGGGTATCGAGCATTTCACTCGTTGCTCAAATGTTTGCCCAAAATTTTCGAGCTTTTGAACAGTTCGAGCTGCCAAATAAAACTACATTTTTTATTTGTCAACTATTGTTACTTACTTAATTGGCGCTTAACCCTTTAAAATGCTATGACCGTCCAACAAAGCGCCCCAGTCGCTACTCTGCTGCGCTAACTGCCGCCAATTAGTAACACCAAGTGAATTTAAGTCGATTTTCACCTGGTTCTTCCAGCAGAGTGGAGGCAGCCCCCTCCTCTGATTTCATAGGCGGGTTCCGATAACAATATTTCTTAACCGAAGCATTATCATTCATACGCATAACATGGCCTAGCCAGCGTTGAATTTTTTTCTCGAACACTCCCAGAGCCTCATATGATGTTATCATGGTCCATGCTTCTGCACAATATGGCAGTACGGGTACGATAAGTCACTTGTAGAGCATGACGCATGCGGATTACCAATTCCTCGCCGCCGTATTTGAACAGATCCACAGGCAATCCATCAGCGCCGGCGGCCTTGTTGTTTTGTGTTTGTGGAGCTGGATAGACATTGCAGTGGTTCACTACAATGTCATGTTTGCGAACATACGGCTCAAGCATCTTCAATGATACATTAATACGTCTATTTGGGTGGAAAACTAACATCTTTAAAAAATCCTCGGATTTCAACATCGTTAGTAAGAGACTGAGCAAGTGGCGACGCCCTCTTCATCCAAAACAGAGTAATGTGGCAAAATATATCTAAAGGGCGATGTCTAGATGTTCAATTCCATATATCAAAAGTACTCAACCGTGAGAACGATTATTTCTTACGACACCGATTTGTCAGATCTGTGGGCTGACGCTGACATTTTTTTTTTTTTTGACTTTTAAGAAAACTCTTTTTTTCTCTGAAGGAAATCGGTGTCTTCGTGCTAATACTCGTCTACTTTTTTACCGTCCGGCCGAAGAAGGTAACTTGGCATGTAAACAACTGAGCATGTTTTGTTAAGCCTCGGTGCTGCACTCTGTAGGTATGAGCATCTCCGGTGCAGGACTCCCTTCTTACCTTGATGGGCTACCCACTAAAACCTAAACTCCCTCGGCCGGCGCATTTTCCGCACCTAAAACCACGTTTTGCATTACTTCGGGTACGTAAGCTCGCTACATGAGCTCTTTGGCAACTGTCACGTTATTAGTCTAAGCAACCATCTTGCCGTTTTGAGAGAAGAATATTCCTCACATGTCTGCTGACCATATCCATCTGTCACTTCCCCAGGTCATTTTATGGATGACACTGCCCGAGGATAGATCGCCTAGTGTTACCTCCACCCTTCTCCGTTGCTGTGCGAAGTGATCGCATTTGAAAATTGGTGTCATGCGTCATATGAGCCCACATTGTTATTTAAGCTACGTCAATTCCCAGTTCCATGCTGTAATTACGGCAGCACCGTCGTCTGCGAAAACGACCTTGATTTGTTTCGTACATGAGCCAGCGATATTTTAGGCAGTCCTTTAATATGGCACGTAAATAAGGGAACACCGTCAACGTGTATTTTAGGGCGTCGAGCATGTCGGCCTTGCTTGGTGGCCCGCCAACGTCCATCGTGAAATGTAAGAACAATGACCTTGCTTGGTGGCACGTCGTTTCGGCTTTTCTTACAGCATTTGTAACTTAGGTCATGTCGGCTATTGTGGCTTTCGGTGTTTGTCGTCCCTGAAACTTCTACAAAGCATTTGTGGTTCCCTGGTGTCCGCACCCAAGGTTGTCCCGTGGTTCACGATCAAACGTACCTCCGCCATCTTCTAGTTAGTAGAAAAGCTGCCTAGCAGGCCACTTCAATGCCCGCTGTTGCTCGCGCCAAACGGCACTTCCAGTTATGACGCCGCTCCAACTCATCACTACAACCTACATAGCATAAATAGAAGCAATGCTGAGCATCAGCCTAGGAGCAAAGGCCCCCATATTTATAATTGCGACATCATTCAAATGCAGGTATTGCAGCAGCAGTCAGACAGCACACACGACAAACCCTAATTCCTTAAAGACGCGCACACCCAACTCTAACCCCCAGAGTAACGACTGCCCCCCCCCCCCCCGCCCCGTTGCACTTCAGAAATCTGGAACTAAATTGAAACGGATTAACCGGAAAGATGGTGGAGATAGTTGATTACATGGGAAATAGGTAAATGACTTCATTGTAGGAATTGTGCCCTGAGTGGATAACTTTGAAGTCAATGATCAAAGAGATAGGTTATAAAGAAAAAACTAACTTCGCTGTTTTTACAGGATACTGAAAAAAATTTGTTTAAATTTTTTAAATCTTGACCAAGAAACTATTCAAACCCATGAGCACATTTTCAACTTTTTTTTTAGTAATACGCTCTAGTGTACAATATGTGTTTTCTCAATAATTTAAAATGTACGCAGTCCATCGAAAAATAACAGCAATATCTCATATCATATGCTAAAATTTCAGAGTTTTGTATATCTTTTGGGAATAAAATAAACCCTTGGTTTCCTTTCCCATTTATCGAATATATCTGAAATGGACATTCACGTTCGCGACATGAGTTAGGGGTGGACTTTTTACAAGCATTTTTTACGCATACAAAAGGAATCAGCGCCATTTGTTTTGATTCCAATGTGGGAAATACATATAAATTTATTAATAAGTAAGTGCATGTGTATGTATGTAGTTATATTTTTATGTATATTAGGGTGGTCCTCAAGAACAAAAAGTTCGGATTTTTTGCAGCCCTACCCTTTAAAAGGTAGTACAAAGGGCAAAAGACAGCATACATAAATTTTGGTCCCGATTGGAGGTGATTAAACGCTGCCACACAGGGGTTAAAATTCTACTATGGAGACTCAAAAATTCAAAATCAAATTTTTTGTAAAAGTAATTCTGGGGGAACATTTCTCTACTCTCCTAATTGGGAGAGCGATGTACCGCAAAGGGATGATGAACCCGACCCCGAAATCGATGATGACGGAATTAATGTCCCCAACCCGATTATGACGAAGATTAAAAAACAGCAAGGGCGCCAGCGCCTGTGGGGCTATTAAATACGGAGTTGAGCAGTTGGTAAGGGGTATGCATCAGTTTTTATGCAAAATATGGTCGGATGAGCGCTTAATATCGCATGTAAGGTCCTGTCAAGTGTATTGTGCGAAGGATTGAAGCCCACCGTGAATCGTCTGATCGGACCTTATCAGTGCGGCTTCAGACATCGTTAATTCACCATCCACCAGATTTTCACAATGCGCCGAATAGTGAAAAAAAAACCGGGAAACAAGAATTGACACAAATTTCCTATTTAGCGGTTTTTAAGCCGCCTTCAACAGGAGCTTCCTATTTGCCGCTATGTCTGAATTTGGTTTCCCCACAAAACTCTTGCAGCTGCCGTTGAGCAGCACGTTAGTTCTATTTAAGAATCACTCTTGCCAATAGATGCTACTTTGGACTAGTTAGGCAACTGAAAAGTGAAACCATTTCTTGGCAAAAGAAAATCATGCTCTACAAGTCACTTATCGTGCCCGTCCAGCTAAATGGTTCAGAAGTATGGACCATGACAACCACAGATGAAGCGGCTATGGGAGTTTTCTATAGAAAAGTTTTTCGAAAGATTTAGGGACCTCTACGCGTTGGCGATGGCGAGTACCGAAGAAGATTTAATGATGAGCTGTATGAACTCTACGCAGACATCAACATAGTCCAGCGAATTAAAACGCAGCGACTGCGCCGAGTATGAAAGATGACGCTCCGGCTAAGAAAGTATTTTTACCAGAACCCACCTTTGGAAGCAGAGGAAGAGGGCGGCTCCACTACGATGCAAGGAACAGGATGGCCATACCCGTTTAAACGGTTAAGCGCCAATTAAGTCAGTAAATAATATCTAAAATCGATAAAAAAAAATTTGAGTGGAATCAGTTGATTGAATTCTTATAGTGATTGAATTCATATTTTAATTTATTTAACCATTTCGAACAAAACTGAGACTACACAAAGAGGTTGGTACCAATGAGTAGAAATCCGAAAACTTCATATCAAAGGCACGTGTGATTTGCATATAAAACAGCTTGCCCTCTAAAAAGATTCAGATGAAAAGGAGGAATGTTAAGGTTGGCAACGGTTACGCAAAGCGAAGCGTGAAGGAACGTGTTGAAAAATCACAAGACGCGATATACCTCCGAAGAGAATATAGATCGGGCGTCTCTTCCAATTTGCGCTGTGCTCCTTTTTTATTTTCCCCACGAATTGGCAGAACGGAATCTACATGTTTTACGCCGATTTCGAACGGCATCTGCAAGGCAGATGAGTTTTAACTGAGAAGCTTTTCAAGGCAGAAATACACTCGAAGTGTTCGCCAAACCATTGCCGAGAAGCGACCTCGCTTAGAAAAACTTTCTTGTAATTGAAAAAACTTGTTTCTAAATTTTTGATGTTGATTTGCCCGGGGTAGAACGCAAAATCTTCGGTGTGGTAGGCACGCTGGCACCATACCACGGCGGCCGCCAGAGACGAGTTTAGGGACCTGAAAGGGTCTCTTGGAAAAACTTCTGTGCGCACATCGAGTGCTCCAGCGAAGCAGCGTAGTTGTGGAAAATCTTAGCTATGGGAGATACAGTCCAGAGACAAATGAAGAAAGAGAACGGGGACTAGGTCACGTAGTAGTGCACATTTCCATCGGGAGATGATGCAGAAAAGCCAGCACACAACTCTTACACTTCGATCTCGGAGCGGGTAGTGGCGGTTTGGAGACTGAAACCCAGGTCCAATGGGCGGTGAAGCTTTCCCCGTCCTACAAATTTCGAGTTAAGCGATTAAAATAATATTGGACGTAATGCATAAGGCTGGATCATATAGCCCACACTTGGATAACTGGTTGTGTCGTTTTCCTACCTAAGGCGGAGAAGATCAGTCATATGTATCCCAAAGCTTACAGGCCCATTAGCTTAGCATGATTTCCACCTAAAACCTTTTAGAGGCTGACAGATGTGTATATAAAGTCCAACATGGATGAAAAGCTTCTCTTCACAATACAACATGCGTACAACAAAGGCAAGTAATTGCACGCGGTACTGCATACGGTTATTCTAAACATAGAGAAACCCTGGAGTATAAAAATACGTCGATAGAGTCTTCTTAGACATTGCCGGGGCTTTAAAGAATGTCTCTAAACGGGCGATCATGGATGATTTTAACCATATTGAAGTGCATCCAGCCATAACCAGATGGATCGGCTGCATGTTAAATAACATTGAAGATTACTTCACAATGGGAGTTTTGTGAGGTCACGAAATCGGTGGACAGGTGTTCGATGAGGGAACCGTCAAACTTACGGCGTACACAGATGGCGTTTCAGTTGTCATAAGTGGGAATTGCCTTCCAACAATTGGCTTTTTGTTAGATCAATGCTTAGCATAAAACCTTAACCTGAAAATAACCCCGACGGCTGCACTGTATGCTATTCTGTCATAATAGTATAGCGTCATCAAATACTTGACAGACAGACTACCTCTCTCTTAGAGCAACAATATAGATGGAAGGTTGGCCCTTAATTGGCAGACGAGGCGATACATGTGCGCACCGATGGTTCCAAAGTAATGGAAGAAGTAGGCACAAACAAATAAAAACAATATTAAATTAAAATTTGTTCAGTCTTCATAGAGAAATCATAACTTTAATCCCCAAGCGACAACTCCTAATTGCCTCCACCCTGGAATTACCTTTTGAAGGGGTGAGACTGGAAAAATCAAAAATTTTATTTATATGGACCACCCTAAAGTGCATACAAACACATATGTTATATACATACATATATTACATATAGGCACGTGGTCTGAAAGGGTCATTCGACTTTTTTTGCCGTAAATGTACATATGTACGTATATATGTTTGTAAATTACATATTTATATGTTTTATGTTCATGTATCCTTTTCTATCGCTCATTCGCAGGTTGTGGGCAATGGCCATCCCATTTATTCACCACCCTTCGGAAGCCATATTCGATTTTTACAATGCCCAATGCTGCTCGTCCTTGTAGGTTTATTTAAACAAAACGATTACGGTGTTCAACAAAATTCTTTAAATAGTTTGTAAATTGCAATAAATCTTCGGTTAATTAATCTAAATACACACAACGTCCAGAAAACTATGCGTACTAACCCAATTCGATTACGATATTTTCATTGGAGCCATCGTCTTAAGAAAGACATGTCTGTACAATTTAAATAAACGACAAATATGGTATTTATTGTTTCATTCAAGATGAAATTTAGGCTGGGTGGTTCGCCTAAATTTTAGGTACCTAAACTGTGCTAGTTGATTTGAAAACCTAAATTGTTTATTTCTGCTAAGAAAATAATAACAATACGAGAAATTTGGTATTTTTGATGCGTTTTCACGCTTAAAAAGGGCAGAGGTCAATTAGGGTCAGCGGTAAATACCTATCCTAAGATGGCAGTTCAAGAAAATGCAGTGGCTCCGTTTTATAAGGCTTTTTTTCGGACATAGTGCAGCACGTGACCTTTTCCACAATCTCGAATTCAATAATGTGATGTTGGTACGCCTCCAATAACTTCTTTAGGTCAATTAGTGCCAGTGTTCAGATTGCGGTCGATATTTGAGAAGGATCCAATTCTTGTGTCGCCAACATCAGCTTGAACAAAATTGAGCTCACCGTTACGTACAATCGATCGGACCTTAATCGCTGCAGGGATCATCGCTCTATGGTCTATGATTTACTTAAATTGAATGGACAAGAGCCATATATTTGCATATACAATATTGAAAAATCAATTAATTTAGGTTGAAAAGTATGCTCATAAAAATTCTAAATTTTTATTTTGCACTGCCTTACCGACAGTTTCCAGTGATTTAGATTTTTTCTCTATTTAGGTAGAAATTTAGGTCAACTCGCACATAGCCTTAATATGCAATACTGTAGTTTAAAATTTGTCAATAAACTGCCTTTCGAAACCTTTAAACCCAAGCTGTTGTAAAATCAGATCCGGTCGGATTCAGGCTCAAACACAGATATATGGAAATCGTTTACGAAGCGGTTGCAATATTTTAAATCAATTGTAAGTTCAAATATGAGTCGGTATATACAATTATGGATTAAATTGTAAGTATACACAGATTTTGGCAACGAAAACATATTGTGCGTGGTAATATTAATAACTTTATTTAGATGCCGCTATGTCTGAATTTGAGTTCCTCGCAAAACTTATACTGCTGTGCGAAATTACGTTGAGCAACACCATCAGCTCAGTCAGAATTGGGCAGGACGTCTTCTAGCCGTTCGAAACTAAACGAGGTTTCAGACAGGGTGACCCCCTATCATGCGATTTCTTTAATTTGATGCTGGAGAAAATTATACTAGCTGCAGAACTTAACCGCACTGGAACAATATACTATAAAAGCGTGCAATTACTGGCATATGCTGATGACATTGATATCATCGGCCAGAGCACCCGCGCCCTAAGTTCTGCTTACTCCGAACTGAAAAAAGAAACGGAAAAATGGGTTTGATGGTGAAAGAGGACAAAACAAAGTACCTGCTGTCATAGAGCAAAGAGTCAGCGCATATGCGCCTTGGCAATCACTCTACGGGTGGCAGCCATACATATTTTCAAAATAGTAAAAGCTTTCGTTTATTTGGGAACCAACATTAACACAAACAACAAAATCAGCCCTGAAATCCAGTGAAGAATCACTCTCCGGCTAAGAAAAATTTTTATCTGAACCCGCCTGTGGAAGCAGAGGAAATTGCGGCCCCATTCCGCTGGAAGGAACAATGGAAAACGATTTATACTTCCTTGGTGTGACAAATGGCAGAGTACAGAAACGACTGGCGCGCCTTGTTGGACGGTCATAAACAGGGATAGGATTTATAGGCGCTAAAACCTGAGAAATAGGCAAATTTAGTTTTAAAAAAAGGCAAAAAAGGCATTTATTTTTTAGTCTTGTTTGGTACATATTTACGTATGGGTGTACAATCCGACAATACTCGATATGTACAATGTACATTGTAAATACATGTATGCATATATATTCAAAAATATTTACATATTTAAACTGGTTGATTGCTTTAGCCGCTGCCGCTTTCATAGTAGCACAATGCTACTAAATGCATTTTGAAATTTTCGGGCAGTATTCTCATGCGATTATCCCGAAGCATAGCTTTGAAGGAGGACCTTTAGCTCTCAACATCTACAGATACCAATGGTGCCCAATTCAAAACCTCAACTTCATTTATAGCTATATTTTCTGGTAATTCCACAAACTTTTCACCATTCACAATTGCGGCAACTTTTTTTATAACTTGCAGGCCTTCATTCGATTGGAATACTTTATAAAATTTTTCCAATATAATTTTAGCTACTGGTCCCTTAGCCTGTTTTAAATGGTTTTCTATGTTGTTGAGAATTGCCAATGGATTGCTAATAGGTTCACCTATGTAAATACAAACCAATAAATTAGAAACTTTATATATACGAGTAAACACAGGTATAAGAATAACACAATACCTCTTTTCTAAAGCATTTTGAAAGCATTTCCCCCGCTTAATAGGAAAGCAAAATTTGCCTGGATATAAGCCAACTTCTCTCGGATGCCCTTATTTGCAAACAATTTTTTCGCAAAAATAATGCAGGCCGCATCGTCATCAAGACCTTCAACTATTTCTTTGATCTCGTTGAAGTTTTTTGCAAAATAAGATGCTGCCTCAAGCCAAGTTCCCCAGCGCGTTAAAACCTCTGAAAGCAAAATTTTTTTTTAATCACAATATATGCATATATATTTTAAATATTTACAACTTCCAGGTTGAGGAGGTAGAGGGAGATCCGGTTGCTTTTCTTTAAAAAAACGAATTCTTGAGGGACTTTTTGAAAATGCTTTTTTTATATTAGCGATTAAGGAGTCAACGTTTGCGTATTGGCTTCGAAGTTTTTCGCATATCCTGTGAACTCCGTGAGCAATTCATGTAATATAGATTATTCGTGGGTAACATAACTGAATCCTTACTATGCTTTTTTTCATATACGGTGCGGCATCTGTTACAATATCAGCACTTTGTCTCGTTGAACTTCTGCTGGCCATAGAAGCTAGAAGGAATTATCAAAAAGCTTAGCAGTTTCTGAGGCATTTACTTTTGGAATTACTTCGGAGGTTAGGAGATACCCTCGACCATCTTGACGCAAAGGACCAACAACAACATTGCATACATATCTGCCGGCTTCTTCAGTAGACTCATCTATTGATACAAAAATACTGCTATCTCCAATATTCGACCGAATTTCTTCCAAAACATTTTCGTAAACTTCCTTTAAATAATGTTTTCGCATAGTTGATTGATCAGGAACCTTCTTCTGGGAATATTTTGCCATAAACGATTTGAATTCCGTATGGTTAGCTTTGAATAATGGTATATCGCAGGCTACCATCATTTTGGTGATATCTCAGAAAAATTCGTTTGAATCCGGTGTATTTAAAAATTAGGTAACAGGTTGCACCTTCGTAGAAAGTTTCAATGATACAGCTGTTTTGTGCTTTTCCGTTTGTAGGTGTTGTTGAATGTGGTTTTTCTTGTCGTGATTTACTTTAATTCCACAGTAAATACAAATTAATATTTTTCCATCAGTGGTAAGTATATTTGACCCGAATTCCTTTATATAACCGTTGATTTTTACGGAATTATAACAAATTGCTTTAGGCATTTTAAATGTTGGTAAAATACACACTCGACTTTGATATACACACACAAATTTGAAATTGCACACAACAACCGACTTTTCATGTCGGTGTTGATTGCGACAAGGAATTGACAATCAGCTGATAAGATGAATTCCAGTGTTGTACAACATAAACCCGTGGTAATGAATAGATAGTGCCGTTTACACATAGCAGACTTACTTTCAACACTTAAACAATCTAAAACTTCACATATGTAGATATAGATAGGCAAAAAAAAGGAAAAATATTACAAAAAGGCAGAAAAGGGCAATATAGTCAAAAAGGCACGAAAAAGGCAATTTAAAAATCATAGTTTTAGTGTAGAAAGAGATAAAAGGCGTGACTCTTTAATTTATTTATACATACGACGAAGCAGACAAAATAGGCAAATGCCTTAAAATCCTATCCCTTATCATAACTGTTTAAACGGTTAAGCGCCTATTAGTATGTAATAGAGGTTTAGACCGATCACTTTATCGGCGGCGGCGGCGTAGGCTCTATTATATACCGGCGGCGGCGGCGTAGGCGGCGCGCCGGCGTACGCCGGTGTTCTTACTTTAAAAGCTTGATTTTTCTATTTAAAAAAATAATATTTAGGAAAGGTTTTGTTTATATGAATTTAAGGAAATCAACGTGTTGGCCATTTCGGAAATATCCGGGGGTTTTGTATTAAAATCTCGCAGAGAGGCTTCGAACCTAACCCCGGTCTATGGAATTGGTACTGCTGCGTCTGCTGAAAAGAAATAGAGATACATAAAATAGTCACACTTTTGCCTGTATATCTCGTGCAAAGCGTAGTTTCACCTAGGGTTAACTCCTAATAATCGTCGCGAAAACAATTTCTTTAAATCATTTGCCGCACCTTGGCGGTCACGCATAAAGGCGACTGAGGGTTGCTATTAATGGTCTATTAATACTCATGACTCTCGTGGCACAGGGCGCCTCCAGTTTTTTCGGCTGTTTTTAAGAGCTACAATTCCCGATGTGCGAACAGTAGGAATCCCTACCACCAGTCGCTATCACGCCTCCTGAGCCTCACACCATATGCCAGTACAGAAGCTATAGGACTGCGACTTCGAACTCATACCTTCGTCGACGTCAGTTTCCTAGAAGCTGTAGGTGTAGCTCCGAAGACTTTCCAACGGATGCTTTTGTCGCGCTATGCTGCCGAGCTACACCAGAGAAACACCTTGAAACGTTAGGGAGTGACTTTTCGGCCAAGGATGCCGCCCTCGAAATCATAAGCAGTCTAAGTGGATGTCATTGCGACATGGGTGAAAATCGTATAATCCTCGGCGCATCTATGTATATAATTAAAATTTTACAAGGACCCTGGATAAAATTTTTAAACTGTAGACCAAAGATTGCAGACGTTTGTGTTCACAACATTGATTTCAATAGTCTTCGTTAAATTAAATTTAGAATGAAAGTCGACGGATTTTAAGTTGAAAGTTGTTAACTACTGTTTTCCGGCCTTACGATATAGGAGCTCATTATGGATGCTTCAGTTTTCAGACAAGTTCGACTGTCCACTACGTTAGGGTAGTATCACACACGGTCATTAGTTCCACTGTCTTGGGAAAGCTTTTGCTTCACCACTTTGAGTATTCTTGCGAAGGACAAAGCCTCACCTGGTAGATATATGTGCCTACGTATTCACATTTGTAAAAGGAGCCGTAACGTGCAGATGATATTTAAACTTGGTTGATAGGCTATAATCAATGTGATTCACACCAAGGGACTAGTTTTCGATAGGGCCGCCAACTTTAGGAAATGTCAAACCGGGAGACTTGGGTGTTGAAGGATGAAGTGTGAAAATCAAAATTAACATTTCAGACGCTATTGTATAGTTTCGCAAATAAACAACAGATGTTTGAATGCAAAACTTAGTAATTTTTCAAACCCTTCTCATAAGTACATATATCTTCAACTTAAGTATGGGGTAAGAATAATTTCAAAGGAGTGTTATGCCCCTAGAACCTACCAAAGGATTTTGCATCACTGATTTCGCTTATTCTTGAGGACAATTTAAAAACATGTTCGCCTTGGGTCATTTTATTTGAATTAATTGTTCATTATTAATTTTTTCAAAAATGTAAAGTGAGCATATAAATTTATTATATAACTTATCTTTTAGTGTTCTGTTTTAATAACTTGCTGAATTGGGTGATGCAAAGTCCGTGTTAAGCTGACATCGAAATCGCCTGTTATTTTAAATAACTTTTGAATAGTTATAAAGGGTTAAATCTCGCAATTAGTTTCTTATAACTGGCAGTGATGCGCATCCGTTGATACCACTTTCGACCTTATCCGACCAATTTTCGACATGAACAATAAATGGCCTAAACAGTCTTAAGCGAGTAAAAAATATAGTAACGCGCCGACGCCGCGCCGCCGCGCCGATATTTTTGACATTCGACGGCGGCGTGCGAAAAACGACCAAAATCGGCAGCGGCGGCGACGTTTATCGGCGGCGTATATCTCTAGTATGTAAGTACATACATAAGCAAGTAATAGTTTATTCATTTGCAAGAAAATTTTATCATAATGAAAAAATTCCATTTGTCAAAATAATAATTATGAATTTCTTGCTTCATTGTTTTCTTAATTTCCGGTATCTCCTCTATGTTTTGTATAACTTTGCCTTTTCTATTGAGCATGGTTTCAATTACTTTCAGGACAGTTTCCACAGTAGTTCTTTCACATCCCTATCCTTCCTCTTCTGTGAAAATTGCTCCTCGTTTTGAAATGAAAAATATGCCAAGCTACTCTCAAAGTCACTCCATCAGTTCTTAATCGGAATGAGGTATGGGAATTGACCTGGCCATTGCATACATGTCTCATTCCCATTGCAGAACCATTCATATACCAACCTAGAACTATGTTTTCGATCGTTATCTGGAGTGATGTATCTGAGTGACGCATATGGCAACATAACATTTTGCAAAATATCTCTCTGTCGATCACAAGCAAATTTCGAGAAAACTGATTTAGTTATTTTCTAGCTTTCCATTTGTTGCAGTGATGCCAGATAAACTCACAGAAATTAAAAAAATATTCCCTATTTTCCATATCTTAGACAAAAAAAAATCTCACAAAATTCGCAGAGTTTAAAAATTTTCGTTTCTTTTCTTCGCTTTTCTTTTCTGTCCTTTCCTTTTCTTTTATTTTCTTTTCTTTTATTTTCTTTTCTTTTATTTTCTTTTAATTTCTTTGCTTTGCTCTCAAGTGGCCCATTGAAACCAGGCTTATCCCGTTAACTTTTTGCCGGGTTGTTGACGGGCAGCATTTTGTCAAGAATCGAGATCTACTTAAAGCTGCTCAGTTACAGAAGCGATATCATCAGCTGAGTGTAATACTTAAATTAATCGAAACGTACATATACTACATTAGCTACTAAGTCATGTTTCATAGAAAAAGGGAATCTGAGCTATAAAATATGTATGTTTGAGATTCAAAACGGCCCATTTGCATGCGTTACAAAATTCTTGAACGGATCGTCTGGCACAGATTCCTACCAGCCGACTCCTCCCTCTTGACAACTTTTTTGCAAAGGCTTTTTCTTTGAAGCGGGCATAAGAATGTGGAGAAATATTTCAAATTATGTCTTTTAATCACTTCTTATTTTTATTTTATTACACCATCAGCGTTACAATACACAGAAGGAATCCGCAAAATTTGTAGGGTACTAAATAAATGTATGCTGTTGTGGATTGCGCATAAATAAGAATGACAGGCCAAGCAAAACAAATAATGACAGTTGAATTGCCAGGAATTAAATTAAATAGGGTTACTCTGAAATGACAGCTCTTGGTCGGGAAAAATTCCGAGTGGCTCCGGTACATAGAAACGGCTGCCTTGGGAAGCATGGCTACATAGCACTACCACCGCGATTAACGCCATTAACACGGAGATAAATTGCGGATTGAATCAAAAAACCCACCACAGAACACACAACAGCAGTCGTAGCGACAAACCTATAAAAGCTTTTGATACAGCCAACCACGGCACGTTAGTTTTTAGCGTGATAAGCGCTCTTTAGGTGGGTAGAGGACAGAACCTTTTTATAAAGGTTCCAGTGCATCTCCTGTTCCTGTAAGCCGCCCTAGGCTGGGGAGTAGAAGTTATCATCGGGAATTTTCCATTCCTTGACAAAGTCAGAGGACGGTCCTGAAACCAAAATAATATCTATCCTTGCCTCTTATTTGTGGTGAAAAAAGTTGGCTTGTCCCGAGAGTTGAATATACAGAGGTTATTGCTGATAATAAAATCGAAAATAGACTTACCCTTTGTGTTTGTATTGGTTAAACCCCATGCGAGGCGGTGAGCGTTGTCGTTGGTCTCAATAAGTATCGGAAGCTCTTTGAGCTGTGCCGCTCTGCTAAGCCCATGCTGCGCAGAAATGGGGCGGTCGTGCAGACGTCGGCCAGAAAGTATAATCCTGTAGCTCGGGGCTAATGCTGGTTTTCTTGACTAGAACACATGATCTGATTCTACCTGTTACGGGCGGCGTCACCAACTGGTTGTCATCAGACCTTGGTACCAACGACCCAAGACTCCTTGATTAGAACGACCGCCTCTGATATTTTACATACACGTAAATTTAGTGCAGTCGAAGCTGCCTTAGAGTGATGCAGGTCAATTTGTAACACTCTGCACCAAGATTATGTTTAAGCATCGACGTCCATCCTATCCTGTTCCGCATCGTCCGATGCCTCTACCACGATTGTATCGTCGAAGTCGGTGTCTGACGGATCGGATTTCAGGAGTAGGTGTTCATCCTCCATGCTGATTAGGAATTGGGCTTTAAACTCCGATACCGAGAGTGCATCACTCTCTGAATCCGGAGAACTACGTGCCAGTTCGATATCGGTCTCATGTCCACTCAAGGTGGGGCATGGGGCCGAGACGTTCCCTCCTCCACCAGATTGGTCGGAACCTTAGCTTAGTACTCCACCACATTTCTCAAGCCAAGGGAGAAAAGCCTCGCTAATGACGAAACCGACGTAGCGTTGCTTCGCCGACCTGGACAAGCCTTCAATCGCTAGTAGGTAGTCCCTATTAACATTGAGAGATGTTCCCTAGAATTTCTTCAATCACCGCTATTTCATCTGGGACCAAGGCCTAAGCCCTCGGTCGGTTTGGAATTTCTTACACACTGACCGCATCCGGCTCGGCCGCAGGCCACAGTTATCATACCGAAGTTATGACAAGCTTATAGAGTTAGCAGGAACGTTCGTCGGCTAGTAAGATAACTTTTTTGCTCTGCCATCAACCTATCGCGGGGGGTGTTGCCAAATCTCTCTACTATATTGTATATGTTCTGCTAGTGGCGGATCGAGAGGGGGACTCCTTTGCTAGCCTTGGAGCCCTCAGCCGGCTTTGTGCGAGGTTGTTTTGCAGGAACCGAAGCAGCCCTCAAACGTCTGCTGACCAGGGCCGCTAGTTTAGGGCATGGAACGGGCTACCGGTGCGTGCTCAGCCTGAAGTTGTTTCTCCTTTTGGGGCTAGCTTTTCCGGCTGCTGCAGGTTTGGACTTGCCCTCAAGGAAATTATGCCTAATGCTGCTGGCTTGCACAGGTAGCTAGAAAGGTTTTTGTGGCCATGCAGGCCTCATATTTGACAGATCTGGATGCACCTGCTAAGCTAAGTTCTAGGAAACTTCTAGTATTTGCCAAGAGGACGGAGTTATTTCATTACATATTTTAGTCCCATAAGTCTCTCTTAACTCACCTGTCTCTCCTAACTCACCTGTCTCTCCCAACTCAGTGGAGGTCTCTACGTTCGCTGTCGCCAAATACGATAGGAAACGGGAAAGTAAAATCTCTACGCTTGGAAAACTGTACTCCTATCCTTTTTCATCTTTTGCCTCTCACTGGCCTTCAATTCCTCCTTCTTTTACTATCCTTCATCCCACTCCTCTTTTTCTCCTCCTTCCCCTTCCTCTGCTGTTTCATCGCTTTTACTTTCCTGCTCATATTTCCATACTAAATTTTAATAAGATATTTAAAAATATGTTTTAAGTTATGGTGTTTACAGACGGACGGACATAACATAATGAATTCCTTTTTTCATTCTGACCATTTTCATATACGAAGGCTACACATACCTGGATTGGCTTATCCCGTTACAATGTACCGTTATGTGAATAAAATTAAGATTTCCTATGTGTTATGCACTGCTGAGTATAAAATTGATATATATCCCAAGCAGTGTATCTTCTTGATATCAAGTATTGCTATAGATTTTATAAATGTTCACAAGTGAACTAAAAAGCTGTTTTAACTTCCGGTGTTACGGGCGAAAGTTGACAAGCCATCACCATCCAACAATATGGAATTGAATATTACGGTTATCCAGCGGCTTAACCCTTGAATGTCTTTGTCACCTCACATTTCCTTTTCCTCTTCTTTGACATCTTGAGATCCTTGAAACTGCAGCGATCAGACTATTCCTGAAACAAAACTGTGTGAATGCGTGTGTATGTGAGCTAAATGTCTTATGAAACTAACCGCTTAGGTTAACAACCCAACGATCGTTGATGGGGTCGTAGACAAACAATGAAAAAATATGAACATATAAATGTACATTAGAGTGTCTAATCGGACTTATAAAAGTACTATTTTTTTAGTTTATAAAAACTTCCATGAGCTTAAATATCCTACACTCATAACAACACCACTTCTCTCTCTGTACGTACTTCGGCTATTAAGTCCTCATTATCATTCTGGCAAAAATTCGCCTTGGTCATCGTACCTTCAGTCATCCGGTGGATTTCCTGTTAAAACTTTCGTGTGTTATTCATTTTCAGCGAGCATCTGGTGCTCCTCATATTTTTTGCGCCATGAAAATGTCGACTTATACCGCACGTTGCTGCGCGCGTACGCAACATGGCTCGTTATGTTGTATAATTTTTTCTGACCTCGCGTGGAGTTCCTCAGCATATCACTAACCTTCCGCCTCGATGCAGATCGCGGCAAGACGATATTTTTCACTTGAAAACCGACTTTCTCCTTCTGCCTACTTCATTGTTGCCTCTAATATGGCGATGTTAGTTTGTGCCTTCACAAGGAAATCAACGAACAGGGCATCGGTTCAACCCAGTTATGGTATTGGTGAAAGTATACATTAAATAATGAGCCACATGATCGAAGACAAAGGCCCGTGAGACAAAGACATGTGAGTCTTAAACCGAGAAGGCCGAAGAGCCCCTCTCCCCCCTGTTTCACTGGAACTTGCTCTCTCTACCACCGCTCGAGGTGTCACACAGGCTCATTACCGCATCTGGCTCTTAAATTTGTTACGAACGAGGACGTGCGGTATACATACTCCCCATTACTCTCCAGCCTAGGTACACAAATTTATACAAATATGTTTTTCACTCCAGTCACATAAAGGTCAGCCTATTGTAGATACATACATACTACATACTAACATAAATTCCATAGTAGTTATTGCACATTGTCCAAAGACATAGTTTTTTTTTATTTCCGTACGTTGCAAGGTACTTAAGTATCTGCCAAAATGCTGCAAGAAAATATTAATAATACAATAACAACAACAATAGAGCAAACGTTTGAAAATGAAAAATGATCTTTTGGCATTGACATATTTACCTGGAGGTCTTTTTACTATTCGAACGTGCTTGGATCAGGACAGTTCTTGCTTTTTCCGGATTAATTTAAATTTTTTGAAAGGGTTGCACATAAACATTCAATAAACCGTAATGCCACGCAAGATGATGTCTTCTCACGGTTCGTAAATTTTGTTTACCAATTAAGCAAAAAAACCAAATGATCCTACATTCTACCACGGCAGTATCGGAGTGTAAGCATTCACAAATCGCAACAACCAATTTTGTATGCACATAAATATTTTTCAATACAAGTACCTATTTGGATGGCATACATACATACATAAAAAAAATGATGGTGCACAAAAATGTGAAAGAAGGGGTTAACATTGTGCAATAAATTAACCCTGGCTCACTTTTAGTGATCTTCGGTATGCTGAATGTAAAAAGGATATTCCAGGATCTACATACATCAGTAGTTTTGAAAAGGTTTTCTTCGATGACACACAGTAATGTGAAATAGTTGAATGTCCCTTATGAACACATATGTATGTAAGTATGTACATATATACATACATATCTACATCAAAACTTGCATTTGGAGTATTTTGAAGCATAGGAAGTAGATACTCGGTAAGGGAGAGTACGGCGCTTTAATTTATATGGCAAGCACCAATTTCAAATTACTTCAACAAAACGCAACTCAACATAATTATTTTAAAAATGTAAGCACAACTGCAAGATATTGATCAAATTAAATTATTTAACACGATCAGATAATCAATTTTGTGGCGCTTGCGCATTTGGTCGGTTTTTGTTCGGAAAACTTCAATACACTTCTTTTAGCGATCAGTTAGTATGATTATCACGAGGGCACTTTTTGGGAACTGACATTTCAATATGATGATACTTGAGCACGGATCCCTAATTTTGTAGCAAAAGTAGCAACAAACATGGAAAAAAATTCTGCAGAAAAATATATATCTAGTTCCGGAAGTGATATCCAACATCATTATTTAATTATTCTTAAACCAGATAGTTCTTGAGTTGCTATCCAACTTCATTCTCCAAACACTATCCAACCTTTGAAAAATTTTGTAAAATTAAAAGTTTTCGAGTTGTTCTCCAATGTCATTAATATTTTCCAATTATTATCCTCATTTCGAGAGATTTTGAGAAATGTACAGTTCTCAAATTAATATTCAACACATTTCTTCAGTTGATATCCTACATTGCATATCGAGTTGAGGTGGAGTTGAAAAAAATGTCCAAGGTGGTACCACCAAGAAATAAAAACCTGGTTGACACCAGTGATGAAGCGTAATTCATTAAAATAAATTATATAGATGGCCGCCGTGGTGTGATGGTAGCGTGCTCCGCCTACCACACCGAAGATCCTGGGCTCACGCCCGGGCAAAGCAACATCAAAATTATAGAAACAAGTTTTTTCAATTAGTAGAAAAGTTTCCCAAGCGGGGTCGCCCCTCGGCAGTGTTTGGCAAGCACTTCGAGTATATTTCTCAGTGAAAATTCATCTGCCTTCCAGATGCCGTTCGAAGTCGGCATAAAACAAAAAGGTCCCGTCCCGGCAATTTATAGGAAAAATTAAAAGGAGCACGAGGCACATTGGAAGAGAAGCTCGGCCTAAAATCCCTTCAGAGTTTATCGCGTTACATTTATTTATTTTTCAAATTATATACATATTGTAACGAATTTACTGAAATTCCGCTTATTCCAAATTCTCTGCTAACGTTCGAATCGCTAAACTTTTGAATAAAGAACTCCAATATTGCATAATGCAAAAATGGCCTTTATTAAAGTACTTCACAATAACACTTATACTTTGCAACCAATAGCTTGCTTAAACCAAACTGATTCCCGCGCCTCTACTGTTGTCGCCTTTTATACTGTCTGGTTTCCTCGTTGCATATTTCTACGCTTTTCCATTCCAGAACTTACTAGTTAGTTATCAGCTACAAAATCACCAGCCACAACTACGTTTATAGCTTCATATGCGCGTGAATAATACTTGCACAAATGATTGCCCTCTCTTGTGAGCACCTCAGATAAGATATATGCATGTGTTTGTGCGTTGCTTCTCCGCTGCGTGTACGTACATATGTGTAGACATAATGATTGAATTATTGATGTGCATCAAGTCACTGCTTAGCATCGGCTTTGAGATGATAGTATCCCTTAGTGCTGCAAATATTCGTTACACTGCCCTCCATCTAAGTCTGATCGTCCCGATCAGACAAATCTCTCGATCTAAACGCTGCCAGCCTTTCCAACTGAACCACTTTCATTCTGGTTCGTGGTTTGTCAATGGTTTGTATGCGGTACACTACATCGCTGATCCGTTTTACAACTTTGTATGGGCCTTCCCAATTACACTGCAATTTCGGGGACAAACCTTTTTTTCGTTGTGGGTTGTATAACAGCACCAAATCTCCTTCCTGAAACCCTTCCGAATTAATTGCTTTATCGTACCTCGCTTTCATCTTGTCACTCATAATCTTTGATCGTTGCATTACAAGATCGTGTATCCCTCTCAGCTCTTCTTCCAAGACACCAGTGGATTTCTTGACATTTCTCTCCGCATCGGCATCTATCCAAAACTTCAAATCAGCTGGCATTCGAAGGCCATTGCCAAAAATTACCCTTGCGGGAGTTTGACCCGTTATCTCATGCACTGCCGATCGGTAAGCCATCAAGAATAATGGTATGCGGGTATCCCACTCCTTATGGTACTTGTCTACTACTTTCCTTAAATGCTCCTCCAATGTTCTATTGAATCGTTCCACCATACCATCGGACTGAGGATTCAATGCAGTTGTCCGTGTTTTTCGAATTCCCAATGAATAATAGAAAATGGACCTGCAACATCCATGGCGATCCTTTCAAATGGCGCACCGGAGTTATATTGCTTCATCTGGCCATGACTTCGGGTTTTTGGCCCTTTCGCTCTGCTGCAAACCTCGCAGTTCGCAATCCACTCAGTGACCTACTGACGGCAACCAACCCAATAGAATCTCTGTTTAATCTTCTCGATCGTCTTCGTGATTCCAAGATGACCTCCGCTTGGACCATTATGCAGCTCGCTGAGGACGTCAGGAATCCTCTTTCTGGGAACAACTATCAGTTTCTTCTTGCATTGACCATCCTCACTCTCCCATACTCGATGCAAGCAGCCGGATATCAACTCTAAACTGTTCCACTGTGCCCAATATGTCTTCGCAATGGGACTCTCTGCTGACATCTCCTCTCTATTTGGTATTTCGTTTCTTTCGAGCCCTTGCATAACATGTGACAGATCTGTATTTTCTAGCTGACAATTCCTTAGCTGTTCTTTGTCCCATTCATCTGTACATGTTACAGTCATTAGCCGGACATCTATAATGTCTTCTTTAACCTCGGCCTTTGAACAGTGTTTGCATTCCAAACTACATAGTCTTCGTGACATTGCATCAGCATTTCCATGGGTACTACCTTTTCCATGCTCAATGGAAAATTCATAGCTTTGTAGTCGCTCGATCTACCGTGCCAATTGTCCTTCCGGATTACGGAACTGCAGAAGCCATTTCAACGCTGCGTGATCTGTCCTCACGCGGAATCGCTGGCCGTAGAGGTATTTGTGGAAATGTTTAATGCACTCTACCAATGCCAACAGCTCTCTCCGTGTAACGGAATAATTACTCTCTGATTTTCCAATCGAACGGCTGTAATATGCAACTACCTTCTCCTGTCCATCGACCAGTTGTGATAAAACGCCTCCTATAGCATATCCGCTCGCATATGTATCTAGAATAAACGTTGCTCCTGGAATCGGATATGCCAACATTGGGGCAGTGCACAAACGCTCTTTCAATGTTTGGAAAGCTACTTCTTGCTCCTTCTTCCATTCAAAAGCTTAATTTTTTCTTGTTAGCTCGTGGAGACTATGGGTTACGCCGGCAAAATTTGGTACAAATCGGTTGTAGTATGTGCACAGCCCAAGGAAACTTCTCAATTCATGCAGATTCTGTGGTCTTGGCCAATCCTTCACTGCTTCTATTTTTCATTCGCGGTGCAGATGCCCTCCGTCGTTACTTTATGACCCAAGTAACTAACTTGCTTCTTGAACAGAGAACACTTTTTGGGCCTAAGTTTCAGACCAGCACCAGCTATTCTTTGTAAAACCTCCTCCAAGTTCGTCAGATGTTCTTCGGAGTTCTTTCCCAATACGATGATGTCGCCTAGGTACACTAAGCATGTTTTCCAATGTAGTTCTTTCAGTACCTGATCCATGAGTCTTTCAAAAGTAGCTGGTGCATTACATAGTCCAAAAGGCATCACTGTAAATTGCCAAAGACCATCACCGACACTGAAGGCTGTTTTCTCTTTGTCTTCCTCCTTCACTTCTACTTGCCAGTAGCCGCTTTTCAAGTCCAGTGTGGAAAACCATTTCGTACCAGAGAGCGAGTCCAGAGTGTCGTCAATTCTTGGCAATGGGTAGCTATCCTTTTTCGTAACGTCATTCAACTTCCGGTAGTCCACGCAAAACCTCATTTTTCCATCCTTCTTCTTTACAAGTACTACCGGTGAGCTCCGTGGACTAGCTGATGGTTCGATGACGCCGCTGTCGCTCATTTCTTGTATGATTTGACTGACAACTTCCCGCTTCGCCAGTGTAACACTACGTGGAGTTTGACGGATCGGCCTCGCATCTCCAGTGTCAATTTGATGTTTCACAACGTTGGTGCGGCCTGGTTTGTAACTATCCAGGTCAAATATGTTCTCGTTCTTTAGGAGCAGTTGTTTTGCCTTACTCTGATAGGCTTCCTCTAGCCCCTGCGTCCATGCCGTGATGTCATTTGAAAGATCAGTATTACTAGATGAAACGTGTTCCTGGAGCTATTCACAGTTAATAACTACTTCAGCCTCTTGGCATCTTCCCAAAATAGCTCCTTTGGTCAGTTTGAGTGGTGACTTGAACTCATTGAGTACTCTTACCGGAATATGTCCATCTTGTTTTGTCATAGCCAGGGTTTTTCCTACAAGTATGTTCGGTGCTGATTTGTTTGCTGCTTCGACAACCCACAATTTGTTTGTCCCCAATCTCCACCAACCTTTGCCCAGATGACTGCTTCGGATTTTGGTGGTATTTGCTGACTCTCTTCCTCCAGCACTCGTTTGCTGCTGTAGCCTCTCTCGTAGCCGAAATTAAGTGGTACACCCATGTTCTTATATCGCATAGTCTTGCTTTGCATGTCGATTTTGATGCCCTGGTCGATTAAGAAGTCCACTCCAATTATGATTTCATCAACAATCTCTGCCACTATAAAATTGTGCAGTACCGTGACGTCCCCAATTGCTACTTCACATGCTACTTCTCCAATTACCTGGGTGTCCTTTCCCGTGGCTGTATGTAATCTTGCTCCAAGCAATGGTCTTATCTTCTTGTTGATTAAATTTGGTCGAATGATGGAATCATATATGCCAACATTGGGGTAGTGCACAAACGCTCCTTCAATGTTTGGAAAGCCACCTCTTGCTCCTTTTTCCATTCAAAAGCTTTATTTTTTCTTGTTAGCTCGTGGAGACTATGGGTTACGCCGGCACAATTTGGTAAAAATCGGCTGTAGTATATGCACAGCCCAAGGAAACTTCACAATTCATGCAGATTCTGTGGTCTTGGCCAATCCTTCACTGCTTCTATCTTTTCATTCGCGGTGCAGATGCCCTACGTCGTTACCTTGTGACCCAAATAATTTACTTCCTTTTTAAACAGCGAACACTTTTTGGGACTTAATTTTAGACCAGCGCCAGCTATTCTCTGGAAAACTTCCTCTAAGTATTTAAGATGTTCATCAAAGTTCTTGCCTAATACGATGATGTCGTCCAGGTACACCAAGCATGTTTTCCAATGTAGTAATTTCCATACCTGATCCATGAGTCTCTCGAACTGTAAATTGCCAAAGACCATCCCCGACACTCAAGGCTGTTTTCTCTTTGTCTTCCTCCTTTAATTCCACTTGCCAGTATACGCATTTTAAGTCCAATGTGGAAAAACATTTCGTACAGATAGCGAGTCCAGAGTATCGTCAATTCTTGGCAATGGGTAGCTATCCTTTTTAGTAATGGCGTTCAACTTTCGATAGTCCACGCAAAACCTCATTTTTCCATCCTTCTTCTTCACAGGTACCATGGTTCGATGACGCCGCTGTCGCTCATTTCTTGTACGATTTGACTCACAACTTCCCGCTTCGCCAGTGGAACACTCCGAAGAGCTTGACGGATCGACCTCGCATCACCAGTGTCAATTTGATGTTTCACAACGTTGGTTCGGCCTGGTTTGGAGCCATCTTGGTCAAATATGTTGGCGTACTTTAGCAGCAGCTGTTTTCCCTTACTCTGATAGACTTCCTCTAGTCTTTCCGTCCATACCGTGATGTCATTTGGAAGATCAGTATTACTAGATGAAACGTGTACCTGGAGCTGTTCACAGTTAATAAATACTTCAGCTTCCTGGCACCTTCCCAAAATAGCTCCTTTGGTCAGTTTGAGTGGTGACTTGAACTCATTGAGTACTCTTACCGGAATACGTCCATCTTGTTTTGTCATAGCCAGGGTTTTTCCTACAAGTATATTCAGTGCTGATGTGTTTGCTGCTTCTACAGCCCACAATTTGTTTGTCCCACAATCTCCTTCAACCTTTGCCCAGATGACTGCTTCGGATTTTGGTGGTATTTGCTGACTCTCTTCCACCAGCACTCGCTTACTGATGTAGCCTCTCTCGTAGCCGAAATTAAGTGGCACATCCATGTTCTTATATCTCATCGTCTTGCTTTGCATATCGATCTTGATGCCTTGGTCGATTAAGAAGTCCACTCCAATTATGATTTCATCAACAATCTCTGCCACTATAAAATTGTGTATACCGTGACGTTCCCAATTGCTACTTCACATGCTACTTCTCCAATTATGTACCTGGCTGTCCTCTCCCGTGGCTGTACGTAATCTTGCTCCAAGCAATGGTCTTATTTTCTTGTTGATTAAATCTGATCGAATGATGGAATGGGATGCACTCGTATCTACAGTCAGTAAACGTTCTTTTCTATCCACATGCCCTCCGACAGTAAAATTGCTTGACCTTCTTCCAATTTGCGAGATAGAGATTATGGGTTATTCAATTGAGGGAGCCAGCTGCCGCCCCTTGCGGCTGACTCTCTTTAGTTTAAGGATTGAGTGGACTTGGAGATTTGCTCATCTCCTTCAGCTCTGCGTTTACGACCACCCACATTGTTGGAACTGTTGGGTTGGTGTTGCAATAACGCGCAATGTGCCCTGGCTTTCCACACTTAAAACATTTGACTGCATCATTATTCTTCTGCTGCGTACCCTTCAATGCTTCCGGAATTGTGTCTACCCACTCTGGTCTTTCTACTTCAACACGCTGAGCCTTATATGCTGGTTTACTCAATAGGGAGGCAGTTTCCTGAGTCAATGCATGTGATATCGTTTCAGCAAATGTTGGTTTTGGGTTTGCGTATGTGGCTCGCTTCGTTTCAACGTCCCGTATGCCATTTATAAAACTCTGGATTTTTACCCTCTCAGTGTATTCCACGTGTGCGCCCGCATTTGCCAAATGAGCCAACCTTTCAACGTCCGAACAAACTCTTGCAAAGTCTTATTAGCTTTTTGGTAACGGTTTTGCAATTCTATTTTATATATCTGTTTCCTGTGTTCACTTCCGTATCGCCGTTCTACAGCAGCCATCAATGCGTCATAGCTGTTCCATTCGTAGTCTGGAATAGTCTGTAAGATTTCGGCAGCTGGTCCTGTCAATGATACGAAGAGTGCAGCAACTTTATCTTCAGTATTCCAGGTGTTCGCTGTTGCGGTCTTCTCAAATTGTAGCTTAAAAACCTGGAAAGGAACAGAACCGTCAAAGGACGGTGTTTTTACCTTTGGATTACTCGTTGAAACTGCTGGACGATTTAGCTGCTCGATTCGTCCTCTCAAAGCATCCACCTCGGCCTCGATTTTTTCTTCAAACTGTAAAATTTTTGTATCTTGCGCCTCCAACTTCGAGGAAATACGCCCTTCTTGCTCTTCCAGTTGAGCAGAGATCTGCGGTGATATCTGTGCTGAAATTTGCGCCGACATTTCGGATATTCGTGCCTCTTGTGCTTCAATCTTCGATGTTATACGGTTCTCCTGCGATTCCAGCTGAGTTTCCATCTTGAATGTAATCTGTGTCGACATTTCTGACATACGCGTTTCTTGTGCTTCAATCTTCGATGTTATTTCTGACGACATTTCTGCAATATGTGTCTTCTGTTCTTCCATCTGAGATGACATTTGCGACGACATTGATGTTACTGTCGATGTTTGTGCAGATATTGCAGCCAAAATCATGTTCAAGTCTGTGCTCGTAACTATCTGCGATGTTTCGTTTTTCTCTTCAATTTTTGTTATTGTCTCGTCCCCATCAAGATAAAAGTCATACTCGTCCACATCAATTCCTTGCGACTCCAATACCTCTCGTAGCCGTACTTGAAGTTGGACCTTATTACCGGTTGTATTCAATCCACGGTTCACCAACTCCTTTTTCAGTTGCTGGATCCTCAATTCACTCAACTTTGCTATGTCCAAGTTGTATTCCCAATCTTCGGAATTTTTTCAACAATCCCACTTCTGACACCAATTGTAACGAATTTACTGAAATTCCGCTTATTCCAAATTCTCTGCTAACGTTCGAATCGCTAAACTATTGAATAAATAACTCCAATATTGCATAATGCAAAAATGGCCTTTATTAAAGTAATTCACAATAACACTTATACTTTGCAACCAATAGCTTGCTTAAACCAAACTGATTCCCGCGCCTCTACTGTTGTCGCCTTTATACTGTCTGGTTTCCTCGTTGCATACTTCTAGGCTTTTCCATTCCAGAACTTACTAGTTAGTTTTCAGCTACAAAATCACCAGCCACAACTACGTTTATAGCTTCATATGCGCGTGAGTAATGCTTGCACAAATTATTGCCCTCTCTTGTGAGCACCTCAGATAAGATATATGCATGTGTTTGTGCGTTGCTTCTCCGTTGAGTGTACGTACATATGTGTAGACATAATGATAGAATTAGCATTTTTTGCTTTATAAAAAATCCCTCCTTTCCTAAGTATGCTATGACTCTCGAGTTGAGCCACTGTTTGACCCCCAAATGACCGCAAGGGAGTTCCTAAAAACATGCGGGATCGCCCACTAAATGACGCCGGGACGACCCGATGGAGTCCCCAAAACCATCCCAGAATGTCCCCCAAATGACCACGGGAGGACCCGATGGAATCCCCAAATCCATCCCAGAATGTCCCCCAAAGACCCCGGGAGGACCCGAGGGAGTCCCCAAAGACATCACGTAATGACTCCCAATTGACCCCGTGGGAGTCCCGAACACCATCCCAGAATGTCCCCCAAATGACCCCGAGGGAGTCCCCAAAACCATCCCAGATTGACCCCCAAATAACCCCGAGAGAGTCCCCAAAAGTATCCCAGAATGCACCCAAATTACCCCGAGGCAGTCCCAAAACCATCCCAGAATGTCCCCCAAATGACCAGTGGAGGACCCGATGGAGTCCCCAAAAAGATCCCAGAATGACCCCGGGAAGACCCCGAGGGAGTCTCAAACACCATCCCGAAATTATCCCCAAAAACCCGAGGAGGTATTTCCCACAATAATAGCAAAAGTAATAAATGTTCTTCCATTTTCTCTCGATCGCACAATAACAGAATTCTAATTTAAATTTATCCGTATAAATTAAATTATCAAGAGCGTTTGACTTATTGACAATTTGTCGGCGAAAAAGCTTTTTATTGTTTACATGGAATAGCAATTACTTGATAAATTGTCAAACTTGACAAATAAGCAGATGGTGAATTTGTCAAGTGCACAGAATGGGCTGTAAGTTTAAGCATAGTTTAACTGACAAACTTAGTTGAACTTGTACTGAAAAACCGGGCCTTAGATTAAAACCAAATCAAGACCAACTTAAATATCGCAGTTTTCTTCTTGGGTCTGCCTTCTTTCTCTTCTTCCAAACGCTTGCTCCGATAAGAATACCTTTTTGACCGAAGCATCATCTCCAATTTGTAAACCATGGCCTGGGCAGCGTAGTCGTTGTGTTTTAATTCGCTGGAATATGTTGATTTCTGAAAAAAGCTCATCACTCAATATTCTTCATTATTCACAATTTTTTCTGGCTCTTACACAGTTCCTTGCATATCAAGTACTCCTTATAATCAATCATAGTTGGGCCCAGTGCACTAATTTTTCAATTCAATTCATTAAGATTTCAGTGGTAAGGAAAAGGTTGTCACTATTTTTTCAGTGGTAATGAACATTTTTATTACTACATACCTCTAAATTTTTTAGTGATAGTGGAAATTTTCTTTCACTGCCACTGAATATTTAGTGACAGTTGAATGCTTAGTGCACTAAAAACGTAGGCGTTGTTGTTGTTGTAGCGATAAGGACACTCCCCGAAGACCCTGGTTATCGATGTTGAAAGTCCTTTGCCGGATGCATATCCGGTACGTTCCAGTAACCATTAAGGTACCATCTCGGGTGTGATATCTTGTCCGTCAAATGCCTAACAGGATGTTCAATATGGCTACTTTTAAGCGTTTTGACAGGGTGTTCAATATGGCGGAGCATAAGGCCGGCTATCTTCAGCGGTTGATAGAAAGAGATACAGAATTAGACAGCGATAATCAATAAGAAATCAGGTGATCCATTCTATTTGTAATTTTGACGTCTATGCAGAAGTTATCACACTTGTTTTATCCACAATGCTCAGAAATACTTCTTTAGAATTTTCTATGAAAATTGTATTTGGCTAGATATTACTTTTTTATAGTAAAGTGATTTAAATATATATGAATAATGCAAAACAAAAGTACAACCAATTCTTCAAAACAATATCAGAATATTTTTAAACAATAAATTAAAAAAATAATATATGGTAACGATTTTACTTGCAAATCCTCTTTTTTGCCCTTCTGCTAAGTTCGAATCACTAAACTGTTGAATAAATAACTCCAATATTGAATAATGGAAAAATGGCCTTTATTAAAGTACTTCACAATAACACTTATACTTTGCAACTAGCTTGCTTAACAACCAAAATGATCGATAGCTCAAATGAAACTCACTCTTCGCCGCTACTGTCGCGCCTTTTATACTTTTCGATTTCTCATTGCATACTTCCAGGCGTTTCCATTCCAGAACTTACTAGTTAGTTTCAGCTACAAAATCGCCAGCCACAACTACGTTTATAACTTCTCATTTCAGTAATACTTGCACAAATTATTGCCCTCTCTTGTGAGCAATTCAGATAAGATATGTGCATGTGTTTGTGCATTGCTTCTCCGCTGCTCGTATACGTACATATGTGTAGACGCAATTATTGATTCGTTTATGTAGTAGATACATAATGATTGATCTATGTATGTGCATGATATCACTGTTTAGCATCGGCTTATGCGGCAGTTACCCACCGACGTGTGCCGTACGTACGGACGTTTGTCGTACGAAACACGTTTGACCGAACCGCCAAGCCCGTAGGATTCAATGTGTGCGTCTGTGTACATGTACATAACATATTTGTGTGTGTATTGTTTACAGATAAGCACTGCTGTCATTGACCATTTTGCATGCATGCTTATGGAAACATCAACTTTTTCCAATTTAATTTTTGATATTGTAAAAGGCCGGAATAAATATTAAATAAGTATAAATAGATTACATATTTATAATCTGCACTTTTACATAATTTTTTCGAATTATTTTCACAATTTTTCAAACTTTAATTAGGTGTTTTTGCATAAGAGTGCAAACGGTCAAAAATTAGCGCACAAAAGTTTACTAGGCAACTCTGTCTAGTGAGAGAGCGATCAGCTGATACGTTCTTACGGAAAAAATCAAAATTGTTTTGATTTCTGCGTTCCGGGCTACGTACGTACGGACGTTGCACGTCGATGAGTTTTCGTTTACATTGCACACTCATAAGATAGGTCGTGTCAGCTGACACGTTTTTGGTACGTACGTTCGTGAGTAACTGCCGCATTAGAGTTGGCATCACCCCTTAGTTTTGCTAATATTCGTAACAATATGAACATATTGGGCTGCACGTACATATGTAGAATTTAACATGCAACTGCAATAACAAATAGAAACCTACCAAGTAGTTTACCCCACCATGCTATGGTAAGCACACTCATACATGTGGTAGTGCCCATGGCTGCCCATACTTAACTTTTTGTCCTGCACTGCTCCTTGAGAAATCCTGTCGATACATATTTATACCTTGGAGTATTAGTTTGGTCGTAAAGGGGCGCGACTTTATTTATAAAATAATCAAATATAAGCTTTGTAGTTCTTAACTCGAATCGAGGCTCCTCAAAGATAGTAGAATGAAGTTCCACAGTCTAGCACCATTAACCAAAAAGAGCCTAAGTAATTGAACTTCGGCAGCATACAATTTGATGAGCGATTACTTATGGAAAGCCTAAGCTTTTCATGTAGATATTCCGGATTTTTGTTAATAAACAATTTAAACTTAAACACACAATACGTTTGTTGAGAGAACGCATATTTAAGTCAAAGGGGAGATAAAATTATCATGGAGAAGTTAATTTAATTTCAAAATGCTACAGATGTAACATTATTGTAAACGAAAACCTTGATTGAAATAACATTATTAGGAAAGGAGGCACGTAAGGAACAAACATTTATAAAATGATTGCGAAAATTAATCAAAGCGACAATTGTGACGACAGACTTGTCAGCAACAACAACAAAAATAATTTAGAAAATTGATTAAAAGGATTGCGAAAACCAGGCATGCTTAACGAACGAAACGATATCATTTCGTTACGATAATCAACGCTAATAAACGGAACGAAGTCACTTCGTTTCGTTTATTAACGTTAAGATCGTCAAATTAACGTTAATTTGACGTTCTTAACGTTAATAAACGAAACGAAGTGACTTCGTTCCGTTTATTAGCGTTGATTATCGTAACGAAATGATATCGTTTCGTTCGTTAAGCATGCCTGGCGAAAACCAAACAAAGCAACAATTTTCACGTCAAATTTTTCAATCAACAATAAAAAATATTTTAGAAACCGATGTATGCAGGTCTCGATATATTTAAAAGTGACAAAAATTTTTTTCTGGTATAGGCAAGTTTAGAAAGAATGGAGCTTCCTTGAAGGGAAGTCAGTAACTAGTGATACAAATTTCTGGATCAGAACCTGACCTAAAGTACTAAATAGGCACTAATGCGATATTAACTAGATTTTTTCTAGTTCCAAAATCGACAGTTTGGGTTTTTATGTTTCATGTTTAATACATATTTGATATAAAATCATTAAAAAAATTTGCTTAGGTTAAACGTTTTTATTGAAAACAATACTTTCATGAAGTAATAATAATACTAAAACCTAGAAAATAATTAGGTAGGTCCTAGGTACTAATCATCATACTCCTCATCAATCTAGGGCGTTGAGCAGACAATTAAATAAAAGCGTTGGGCGCGTGAAATTTCTAAAAATGTGAGGCGTAGCATAACCTTATTAAGGTTCAGTTGGCCTTATAAATGACTATCAATAGAAATTTACTTAAATTTCAATTACAAAATTCGTGCCAACCAGCCAACCAGCCTGTCAAGTCAAGCTAAATAAAACCGTTTAATTAATTAAAAAAGGCTATCTATAAAAAACTGCTACTAGCTTTGAGGAGCTTCGACTTTGAATATGCCTTCTTTCCCTACACTTTAAAGCCCTTTCCCGACTTTTATACCCAATGGTTCGGAACTATAAAAAAAGGAGATGAAATAGTACTATAAGCAACATATTTACATATATTATTTATTTTAAATTTTAGTAATGAAAAAACTATATATAAATGGTTTTTGGCAAATTATATTCAAACTTTCCTGTAATTTTTATATTTGCCGGTCCCGGCACAGTTCGCAAATTGGTGATCGGTTTTGTAAGACGAAACGCCTGGTAGTTTACAGAATAGAAAATTCACCACAACAGGTTCCTAATAGTGACAGCTATAAAACCTGCTCCATTGTTTTTGCAGAGTTATAACACGACATTTTTTGAGAATATAAAAGATGTTTTTATTTATTTTCACGACCTTCCTTTAACAAAATATTTAAAAGGTGATGCATATAGTTTCTACCTATGGTATCAAAGGATAAATTGCTACTACACATATGGGATTTACACTTTCGGGAGATGAATTGACAGCGCAAACCGAATTGAATCTCTGTTAAAATTGAAAAAAAACGGGGTTTTGTTCATTGTTTCCTTTTTTTACATTTAAAAGTTTGTTTTTGATTTTTATTTTAATTTTCACTTTCACCAACCCTACAACTATTTTAAACCAGTATTGTTTTTGTGAGATTGAAGAAAAGAAGCAACATAATGACTAATCTTCCAAATTTACTTTTCTTGTGCACTTTGCGCTACAAAAAAATATGTTAGTTAATATTATGCACTTACAAATATCAAAGGCTTTTATTCAAAAAAAAAACACCATTTTTTTTATTAGATGATAAATTCACCGTAAACTCAAACTGTTTGGGGAGGCCGAGGAGGCATCCTTGCGTCATCCTTATTTGAAACCAAATATAGACTTCGAATTCACGCTCAGAACATATAAATACATAATATATGAAATACATATATTTACTTTTAGCGTTTATTACTTTTTAGAAATTAACTTAATATTTTGAGGGTGTAGGCCAATGTCATTTAAAATTAACCGGGAAAAGCCATAAAAAATACGGGTTTCACTCCTAATAGATAAACTTTAGAATAAGATAAATAAAGCCTTAACCAAAAGGCAAATTAAAATATGTAGGTCAGTATGAAGAACTCTGACGTTCATACATATACATATGTACATATTGTGACGAATATTAGCAACACTAAGGGATACTATTGGCGGCCACCGTGGTGTGATGGTAGCGTGCTCCGCCTATCACACCGTATGCCCTGGGTTCGCACCCCGGGCAAAGCAACATCAAAATTTTAGAAATAAGGTTTTTCAATTAGAAGAAAATTTTTCTAAGCGGGGTCGCCCCTCGGCAGTGTTTGGCAAGCGCTCCGGGTGTATTTCTGCCATGAAAAGCTCTCAGTGAAAACTCATCTGCCTTGCAGATATCGTTCGGAGTCGGCATAAAACATGTAGGTCCCGTCCGGCCAATTTGTAGGGAAAATCAAGAGGAGCACGACGCAAATTGGAGGAGAAGCTCGGCCTTAGATCTCGTCGGAGGTTATCGCGCCTTACATTTATTTTTTATTTTAAGGGATACTATCATCTCTAAGCCGATAGTAAGCAGTCACTTGTATCTACATAAACAAATCAATCATTATGTCTACACATATGTACATACAGCAGCGGAGAGATACTCACAAAAGTATGCAATCATCAGAAAGTAGTTTTCACACATACACATGCATATATCGGAGATGCTCACAAAAGTATGCAATCATCGGTCGAAGTATCACTCATATATACACGCGCATATGAGAAGCTATAAACCCATAAACAAATGAGCCAAGATCCCGCATTCCGGAATTGTTGTATTTGTAACCGAATTTGAACAAAAAGCTTGGTGACGTAGCGTTTTTGAAGTTTTTCGTTTTATTATATTTCTCTCATATTTCGCTACCAGTGTTCGGAGTATTTAAAACTGTTACCTGAGTAAACGACTACGCCGGAGTAAAAATTTCATTTTCGGAGTATATTTCTTTCCTTTTTGAAATGTTTCTCAGCAAAAAAGTTATCTTCCTTATCAGGTGCACATGGAGTCGGTTTCAAGACCGGGGCAGATTCCTGTAGGAACGATAATGGCGACATGATAACTGACGTACAGAGTGTGGGGGAAGACGAACCCGATACCCCGATCGCCGATGATGAAAAATACGCTCCGACATCCGCCTATGGTGAAGTGACAATAGCAATATCACGACTAAAAAATCACAAGGTGCCAAGCAATGACGGGATACCCGCCGAGCTGTTCAAACATGGAGGCGAAGGGTTGGTATAAAATAAAGAAACAAAAAAGTGGGTCTTGCAGTAAATGTGGACAAGATGAAGTACTTGCTGCCATCGTGGCCTTTGTAGTTACGACATTGTTGACGGATATAAATTCGAGACTGTGAAGGATTTCGTATATTTGGGAAGCAGAATTAAAATCAAAAACAATGTCGGCCTAGAAATCGAATGGAGAATAACTCCTGCCAACAAGTGCTTCTTTAGGCAATCGAAAAGTAAAGTCCTTTCTCGACGAACAAAATTCTTGCTCTACAAGTCACCCATCATACCTGTCCTGATGTATCGCTCAGAATCATGGAAGATGTCGAGAGAAAATGAGATGGCTCTTGGAGTATTGGAGAGAAAGGTTCTCCGGAAGATTTATAATCCTATCCGTGATGTCGACGGCGGGTATCGAAGGAGGTATAATGAGCTATATGAGCTTTTCACAGATATGACGATAGTGCGGCGAATAAAAACAGAAAGCTTCGCTAGCTAGGTCATGTTATGCGGATGAACTAATACGCTCCGGCAGTTTGTAAATAGAGGAAAGAGAAAATATTCATTGAGTTAGGAGAGACAGTTGGAGGAAGATTTGACCTCGCTTGGTGCTCCCAATTGTTATCGCAAAACAGGGTTATCTGACCTTACTGACTCAACGTACATCATTTTTATATAAAACTTCAAGAAGTGCTGTATGTTGAATTTTGGCAGGATTTACAGATCGCTTCCGGACACATTTTTTGCTTACATTTTACTCCTTCTATTATCATTCCGTACGAAAAAAGTACAAAAACTGTGAGTAAAATGCGAAAAAACATGTCTTAAGACACGAACAATGAATTCACGTCATTTCATCCAATCGTCACTTATAAACAATCAGCTTTTCCTACGTATTAATAGTGTTACGAATATTACCAAAACTAAGGGGTGCTGCTATCTCTAAGCCGATGCTAAACAGTGATATCATGCACATCCATAGATCAATCATTATGTATCTACATAAACGAGACAATAATTGCGTCTATACATTTGTACCATGTACGTATACGAGCAGCGGAGAATCAATGCACAAACACATGCATATATCTGAGATACTCCTCAAAGTATGCAATGAGAGAAGCTATAAAATCGTGCAATTGTAGTTACAGCTGAGAAATTTGAGAGCTGATGGCAACTAGTAGATTCTGGAAATGGAAGCGCCTAAAAGATGCGAACGTTGAAATCAGAGAGTATAAAAGGCAGCAAATGTAGAGGCGCTGGAATTCAGTTTGATTTGAGCTAACAAGCAGTTATTGATTAAGCACGCAGTCTGTCGGGCAATAGTAGATTTTCATTTGAGCTATCAATCATTTTGGTTGTTAATCAAGCTAGTTGCAAAGTATAAGTGTTATTGTGAAGTACTTTAATAGAGGCCATTTTTCCATTATTCAATATTGGAGTTATTTATTCAACAGTTTAGTGATTCGAACTTAGCAGAACGGCAAATAAGAGGATTTGTAAGTAAAATCGTATACTATTTAGGTAGTGATACTATTTAGTTTCAACTCAACCCAAATAAACCTTTAAGATAAAAATGTAGTACGGGGTAAGAGCGGAGAAAAATACTCCGATTGGAATAAAGTTTAAACACTGCGTTAGCAATGAAACATGTTGTCAAAAGCGTGACGTCACGCCGATAAAATTTTTTTCCCAGCTAACTGTGATTTTTTTGCTATCTCATTTTTTAATGCGGGATCTGTTTATTGGTTCATGCTATAAACCACTGATGACTTAATATGAAACTTCTCGCTCTCTGAGAGCGCGTGAAAATGTACATTTTTTTATAATATTGGCCATAGATGTCATCATGCTCAAAATCAAATTTGGGCATTTCAGAATAACTTTGGGGTATTTTACATGGTAAAGGTTTAATTTATGATTTTCACCGAAAATTTACTCAAGATTGTCAAATGGGATATCAAAAAAATCGAATTTTTGTCAGGATTACAAATTCGAAGAAAAAACTAACTCTTTTTCACCCGTGGAAAATTTAACACTGACAACACCTTTCATCGAAGGGCTGCACACGAAACGGGGTTTGGTAGCAACTTTCGATTAGTGAAAAAGTCAGCTTCGCATTCGTAGTCTTCGCATTGATGTAAATGGATGCATAAAGGCCATGTTTTTGTGGAGCGTTGCGTCATTCCATTCTTTACAGCTGAGATAAATTGTAGGTATACGTATAGGTTAACGCAACATGTTTAATTAACAGTATTTTGCGGACGACAACGCAGATACTTCACCAAGTGATATAATTTCGTAATGTCTTATACATTTTTTGCATTTTTTATTGTATGTGGATCAGTGAGCTGCAATTATTCATCTTTTAAGGTTATTAGTGGACTAACAAAAAAATGAGTATTAGTGCGTATGCAAACAAAGAATATCAAGCACTTATATCCACTAACACACATTTACATAGCCATGCTTCGTGAAATGAAAAACCGCTCATAAGCCACGAAGCAGCTCAGTACTCAATTGACTTATTGAGCAAGAGAGTCAACTGTGTTGTACGAAAACACTAATTGGAATAAGTAAGACTAATGGTGCAATAAAATGAATAAAGTCATATCAGTCTTCTGACGCGAGCAACACAACGATGTACACGAAACTAAACTGAATACAGCGCCAAAGTAAAACCGATGATAAACGAAGTATACAGTGTATTATACACGAAATCAAAGTGCTACTGAGCTAAAGCGACTAAGACATCGGTTTACACTCAACAATATCATATCTGTATTTATGAGACATATGTGTTACGGGGCGCTCGTATGTATTTTCTATTTTAGGTGCTAATCACTCATAGTATTTGTCTGTACTTGACTAAGTACACATTTAGACACAATTTTTGGCTCATGACTAAGTGCACTAATTTTATTAGTACTCAAAGCTGATCTCTGATGTGGATATGCATATGTATGTACATAAGTTTTGGTCGCATCAAAGTGAAAAAAAAGGCTAGCCGTTCATTGTTATAGCTGGTGAGTTTATAGCTGGTAAACAAGTAGTAAATTCTAGAAGAAGAAACGCCTAGAAGTATGCGAACGACACAGCACAGAGTATAAAAGGAGCAAAAGCTGAGTAAGCAGAATCAGTTTGATTTAAGCAAGCTATTGGTTGTGAAGTATCAGTGTTATTGTGAAGTACTTTAATAAAGGCCATTTTGCATTATTGAATATTGGAGTTATTTATTCAACAGTTTAGCGATGCGAACGTTAGTAGAAGGTGTGAAATAAGCGGAGTTTCCCTAAATTCGTTACAATTGGTGTCAGAAGATAGATTGTTGAATAAATTCCGAACATAGCGAATACAATTTGGACATGGCAAAGTTGAGTGAATTGAGGATCCAGCAACTCAAGAAGGAGTTGGAGAGCGTGGATTGAATACAACCGGCAATAAACTCGATAATAATAAACTGAGCACGAGTTTAAAAAGCTTCTCATTCTCAACGAAAAAGAAACTTCACAAAAATAAATCTACACAACACGCAAATTAATAGAATGTCTCAATTGTGCTATTAGTGTAGAAATGAGAAAAACTGAAATAAGCATGAAAACAAATACCAGCAGTATAGCCTAGTGGTTAAGGCAACTGCAGTTTCATCATGCGATTCGCGGTTCGAATCTCGGTGAAACCTTTGATAACATTACGATATTGCCTGATGATGATTACGTTGGCGGTTTTCGAAATGGATCCATCGCAATATGGCAGTAAATGTTTCTTTCCTTCTTTTCAGTTTCTTTTAGAAAAAACATAGTAATTGAATATTCAATTATTATAAGCCGGTGTTAAGCTCATGAATTCTTAATAATAACAATAAACTCGAACTTCAGGCACGACTACGAGACGCTATGGAGTCGGAAGTAATTAACGTGGATGATGATGTCTTTCATCCTGATGGGGACGAGACAACAACAAAAATTAAAGAGAAAAACGAAACATCGCAGACAGTTACGAGCACAGACTTGAACAAGATTTTGGCTGCATATCTGCTCAAACATCGACAATGGCATCTCAACTGGAATCACAGGAGACACGTATAACATCCAAGATGGAAACAGAACTAGAATCGCAGGAGAACCGTATAACATCCAAGATTGAAGCCCAGGAAAGACAAATCTCATCTCAACTGGAAGATCAGAAAACATATATGGCAGCTCAACTGGAATCGCAAGAGACACGCATAACATCAAAGATTGAAGCACAGGAAACGCGTATTTCAGAAATGGCGACACAGATTACATCCAGGATGGGAACACAACTGAAAGAACAAGAGGCACACATAACAGTACAACTCGAAGCGCAGGAGGCGCGTATATCATCAAAACTTGAAGCGCGTATGGACGGGAAAATAACACAGTTTGAGGAAAAAATCGAAGCCGAGGTGGATGCTTTGAGAGGTCGTATACAGGAGTTGCAATTAAATCGCCCAGCTGTTTCAGCAAGCAATACGAAGGTAAAAACTCAATCTTTTGACGGCTAAGGAACAGAGGTATTTAAGCTTCAATTTGAGAAGACGTCAGCAGTTAACAACTGGAATACTGACGATAAGGTTGCTGTGCAGTTCGTCGCATTGAAAGGACCTGCAGCGGAAATCTTACAGACCATTCCAGAGGGAGAACGAAACAACTACGAAACTTTGATGAGTGCTCTAGAGAGGCGATACGGAAGCGAGCATAGGAAACAAATATACCAAATTGAGTTGCAAAACCGTCACCAAAGAGCGCATGAGGCTTTGCAGGAGTTTGCCTCGGATGTTGAAAGATTGGCTCATCTCGGAAATGCGGACGCAACCGTGGAATACACCGAGTGGGTAAAAATCCAGAGTTTTATAAATGGCATACGGGACGTGGAAACGAAGCGAGCAACATACGCAAACCCAAAGCTGACATTTGCTGAAACCGTATCCCATGCACTGACTCAGGAAACAGCCTCACCTGTAAGCAAGCCAGCGTACAAAGCCCATCGTGTGGAAGTGGAAAGGCCAGATTGGGTAGACACAATTTTGGAAGCTTTGAAGGGATCACAACAGACAAAATGCGGGATTTATGAAATGTTTCAAGTGCGGAAACCCAGGTCACATTGCACGTCATTGCAACACCATTCCTAATACTTCCAACAATTTGGGTGGCCGTAAGCGCAGAGCTGACGGAGATGAGCAAATCTCCAAGTACACTCAATCGTCAAACTAAAGAGAGTCAGTCGCAAGGGGCGACAGCTGGCTCCCTCAATTGAATGACCCATAATCTCTATCTCGCAAATTGGAAGAAGGTCAAACAACCTTACTGTCGGAGGACACGTGGATGGAAAGGAACGTTTACTGACTGTAGAAACGGGTGCATCTCATTCCATCATTCGAGCTGATTTAGTCAACAAGAAGATAAGACCATTGCATGGAGCAAGATTGCGTACAGCTACTGGAGAAGACGCCACGGTTCGAGGAGAAGTAGCATGTGAAGTAGCAATTGGGGACGTAACGGTAGTACACAATTTTATAGTGGCAGATATTGTTGATGAAATCATAATTGGAGTGGACTTCTTAATCGACCAAGGCATCAAGATCGATATGCAAAGCAAGACGATGAGATATAAGAACATGGATGTGCCACTTAACTGTGGCTACGAGAGAGGATACAGCAGTAAACGAATGCTGGTGGAAGAGAGTCAGCAAATACCTCCAAAATCAGAAGCACTCATCTGGGCAAAGATTGGTGGAGATTGTGGGACAACCAAATTGTGGGTTGTCGAAGCAGCAAACAAATCAGCACCGAACATTCTTGTAGGAAAAACCCTGGCTATGACAAAACAAGATGGACGTATTCCGGTAAGAGTACTCAAAGAGTTCAATCACCACTGAAACTGACCAAAGGAGCTATTTTGGGAAGGTGCCAAGAGGCTGAAGTATTTATTAACTGTGAACAGCTCCAGGAGCACGTTTCATCTAGTAATCCTAATCTTCCAAATGACATCACGGCATGGACGAAGGGACTAGAGGAAGTCTATCAGAGTAAGGCAAAACAACTGCTGCTAAAGTACGCCAACATATTTGACCAAGACGGCTCCAAACCAGGCCGCAACAACGTTGTGAAACATCAAATTGACACTGGAGATGCGAGGCCGATCCGTCAAGCTCCTCGGAGTGTGGCGAAGCGGGAAGTTGTGAGTCAAATCGTACAAGAAATGAGCGACAGCGGCGTCATCGAACCATCAGCTAGTCCATGGAGCTCACCTGTGGTACTTGTGAAGAAGAAGGATGGAAAAATGAGGTTTTGGGTGGACTATCGAAAGTTGAACGCCGTTACTAAAAAGGATAGCTAACCATTGCCAAGAATTGACGATACTCTGGACTCGCTATCTGTACGAAATGGTTTTCCACATTGGACTTAAAATGCGTCTACTGGCAAGTAGAAGTAAAGGAGGAAGACAAAGAGAAAACAGCCTTGAATGTCGGCGATGGTCTTTGGCAATTTACAGTAATGTCCTTTGGACTATGTAATGCACCAGCTACTTTCGAGACACTCATGGATCAGGTATTGAAAGGACTACATTGGAAAAGATGCTTGGTGTACCTGGACGACATCATCGTATTAGGTAAGAACTTTGATGAACATCTTAAATACTTAGAGGAAGTTTTCCAGAGAATAGCTGGCGCTGGTCTAAAACTAAGTCCCAAAAAGTGTTCGCTGCTTAAAAAGGAACTAAATTATTTGGGTCGCAAGGTAACGACGCAAGGATAAGGTGCCCTCTCTATCTGTATTGCGAATGAAAAGATAGAAGCTCTAAAGGATTGGCCGAGACTACAGAACTTGCATGAACTAAGAAGTATCCTTGGGCTATGCACATATTACCGCCGATTTGTACCAAACTTTTACAGCGTGGCCAATAGTCTCCATCAGCTTACAAGAAAAAATTAAGTTTTGAATGGAAGAAGGAGCAAGAAGTGGCTTTCCAAACATTGAAGGAGCGTTTGTGCACTGCGCCAATGTTGGCATATTCGATTCCAGGAGCAACATTTATTCTAGATACACATGCGAGTGGATATGCTATAGGAGGCGTTTTATCACAACTGGTCGATGGACAGGAGAAGGTAGTTGCATATTACAGCCGTTCGATTGGAAAACCAGAGAGGAACTATTGCGTTACACGGAGAGAGCTGTTGGCATTGGTAGAGTGCATTAAACATTTTCACAATTACCTCAACGGCCAGCGATTCCGACGGACAATTGGCACGGTGGATCGAGCAACTACAAAGCTATGACTTTTCCATTGAGCATCGAAAAGGTAGTACTCACGGAAATGCTGATGCAATGTCACGAAGACCATGTAGTTTGGAATGCAAGCACTGTTCAAAGGCCGAGGCTAAAGAAGGCATTATAGATGTCCGGCTATTGACTATAACATGTACAGATGAATGGGACAAGGAACAACTAAGGAAGTGTCAGCTAGAAGATACAGATCTGTCACATGTTATGCAAGGGCACGAAAGGCCAAATAGAGAGGAGATGTCAGCAGAGAGTCCCATTGTGAAGTCGTACTGGGTACAGTGGAACAGTTTAGTGTTGATATCCGGTTGCTTGCATCGAGTAGGTATGGGAGAGTGAGGATGGTCAAAGTAAGAGGAAACTGATAGTTATTCCAAGGAAAAGGATTCCCGACATTCTGGTGGAGGTCATCTTGGAATCACGAAGACGCTCGAGAAGATTAAACAGAGATTTAATTGGATTGGTTGCCGTCAGTAGGTCACTGAGTGGATTGCGAACTGCGAGGTTTGCAGCAGAGCGAAACGGCCAAAAACCCGAAGTCATGGCCAGATGAAGCAATATAACTCCGGTGCGCCATTTGAAAGGATCGCCATGGATGTCGCAGGTCCATCTCCTACTAGCAACCGCGGAAACAAATACGTACTAGTGGTTATGGATTTTTCAGTAAATGGCCAGAGGTACACCCAATCCCAAACCAAGAAGCGGAAACAGTAACAGAAGTGGTTACAAACGATTGGTTTGCAAAGTATGGTGTACCAATGGAGTTACATTCTGACCAAGGCAGGAATTTTGAATCAGCATTCGAAAAACACGGCAACTGCATTGCATCCTCAGTCCGATGGTATGGTGGAACGTTTCAACAGAATCTTGGAGGAGCATTTAAGGAACGCTTCCCAAGGCAGTCGGTTCTATGTACCGGAGCGACTCGGGATTTTTCCCGACCAAGGACTGTCATTTCAGTGTGACGCCATTTAATTTGTTGCGTCCCTCCCACAAATTGTCATCCCAGCAGCTCCCTGCAGCAGGACTGCTCCATATTCTCTTACTCCGGGAAGGCATCGAATCCAATCCGGGTCCGTCTCCTGACCCCGGTCCTGAGAAATGGTTTTGCTGCATCTGCCGGAAAAGAATCTTTTTAAGACGTTCATACTCTGTTCAGTGTGTCTCGTGTAAGGGATGGTTGCATCGGATAGGTTGTTCTGGGCTTGATCCCAAAACCCGACGTCCACGTAACTTTTATAAATCCCCCCCACTACCTTCCAGCAGCCCCGATGCTCAGCAAGCAACAACAAGTACCCGCTGCTGCTCGCGCCCCACGGCGCCAACAACTCAAACAGATGCTACCACTCATAACTACTACCTTCGTAGTAGAGTCGGTAGCAATGCTGAGTAACAGCCCCTGCCCCCGTCTTCTCCCCCCCCCTTCCCCTTTTCTGGTAGCAATCGGGTCAGGGAAACAGACTCTTAGTTCCTACCTCCGTTTGCACCGTTTGCCAACACAGAATATATATGTTTGCGACATCCGCCCAATGCAGCTCCTGCCTTGGGTGGTGCCACTTTCCTAGATGTTCTGGTCTCCGCGACGGCAACCCCCCGACGGGTTTCATCGCGCCATGTTGCCATGTCGAAACCCAAATCATCCGGGTACCCCAATGCTTGCCCAAGGACGCCCAGTCCTAGGGCCACAACAGCAATTGCGTCCTGGCCTTCCACAACCCAGGCGTAGTCACCCGTCACTTACCCCCATAGTGGCGGCGTCTCCCCTTATGCACTTCAGAATTCTGCAGTTAAACTGTAACTGGGAAGATACCGGAGATAGTCGATTTCATGAAGCGGCACAACATCCGCATTGCTGCGATTCAAGAGACTAAAATCAAAGCAAGATCAGCATTGCAGACCTGCTCTGGGTATAATGTCCACAGGAAAGACCGAGAGAGCGGAAATGGAGGCGGCCTCGCGTTTATCATACACCACTCTGTGCAATATTATATATTTGATCCTGGCATCGACCGCAGGGACAATGTCTTAGAACGTCAAGGCCTATCTATCCGGTCAGGCGATGCAAACCTAGAAATCATCAACATTTACATCCCTCCTGCCACCTGTTGCCCCAGTGGATAACGCCCTAATATCAGAGCCTTACTCACTGGCAACAATCGCATTATCTTAGGCGATTTCAATGCCCATCACGATCTATGGCACTCAAACTTGCGGGTGGACAGTAGGGGTGAGATGTTGGCGAATCAAATAGAAGAAACGACGTTCTGCACAATAAAAGGAGACGACCCCACACATATGGTAGGAAGCAGTCACAGTTCGCCAGATATCTCAATTGTGAGCGCAGAACTCGTAAACTGCGTCAACTGGCAGCCGATGGTAACATTGGCATCCGACCACCTGCCTATACTTATTTCGCTCGAGTGTACCGCCGACTCATCGTCACCGAAAAACGCACTTTCATAAACTTCAAAAAAGGAAAGTGAGAAGAATATAAATCTTTTACAGACAACCGCTTTGCTGCCCTCCCTATCCCGACTGATGCCCGCCAAGAGGAGCGTGCCTTCCGTAAAGTCATTGAATCCGCCTCGGCACGTTTCATTCCCGCCGGGAGAATTCCCGAAATCCGGCCCACTTCCTGGCGGAGGCCGCAAACTTAGCGAGAGAACGTGACCTTATAAGACAGTTTGATCCAGGCGACCCCCAAATAAGGGATATAAATCAACGCATCAGATTGCTTGTGGACGAACACAAGCGGGCGAAATGGGAGGAGCACCTAAGAGGTTGTAACCTCTCTACCGGTGTGGGTAAACTTTGGTCCACCATAAAGTCCCTATCGAATCCGACTAAGCACAAAGACAAAGTTTCCATCGCCTTTGGCGACAAAGTGCTATCGGATGCGAAAAAATGCGCGAGCGCTTTCTGCCGACAATATATAATGCATCCTACGGTCGACAAAGATAGACGGAGAGCCAATAGACATGCACATAAACACAAATACAGAGCGTCACCAATCACCACCACCGCTAAAGAGGTTGAGGACGCCATTGGTCGCGCTAATCCATCCAAAGCAGTGGGCTCAGACGGCATAGCCATGCCGATGCTTAAAAGCCTAGGGAAAGAGGGTTTCAAATATATAGCGCATGTCTTCAACCTGTCTATTTCCACCTTTGTCATACCCGAGAAATGGAAAATGGCCAAGGTGGTCCCGCTCCTAAAGCCTGGGAAACCAGCTAACATAGGAGAGTCGTATCGTCCGATATCTCTCCTATCGCCAGTAGCAAAGACGCTTGAAGCCATTTTGCTCCCTTATTTCCAAGCAAATTTGCAGCTAGCCTGTCATCAGCATGGCTTCAGAAAACTCCATAGCACTACCACCGCGCTAAATGCCATTAGCACCCAGATAAATTGCGGTTTAAATCAATACCCCCACCATAGAACAGTACTCGTAGCGCTAGACCTATCAAAAGCTTTTGATACGGCCAACCATGGCTCGTTACTGCAAGACCTGGAAGGGTCTACCCTTCCCCCATGTCTTAAAAGGTGGACCGCAAATTATCTGGGTGGTCGGCTGGCATCGGTGCAATTTAGAAACGAAACATCAAAACCAAGGAGAATTAAACAAGGGGTGCCACAGGGTGGTGTCCTATCCCCACTTTTGTTTAATTTCTACATATCTAAGCAACCTTCACCACCGGAAGGAGTCACAATCGTTTCCTACGCCGATGACTGCACAATAATGGCCACAGGCCCAGGCCAAAAGATCGATGAGCTATGCAAAATACACGGCTACCTCCCTGATCTCTCCAGTTTTTTCGCCTCGCGAAACCTGGCATTATCACCGACTAAGTCTTCCGCGACCTTATTTACAACATGAACGTCCCAAATGTCGACCATTTTGAACATCCACGTCGATGGCACTACGCTACCGACTGTCCTACACCCCAAAATCTTGGGTGTGACGTTTGATCAGGATCTACATTTTGGTGAGCACGCAGCCGTAATTGTTCCGAGAATTCAGAGCCGTAACAAAATCTTCAAATCCCTCGCTGGCAGTACCTGGGGAAAAAATAAAGAAACGCTCATGACTACATACAAACCAATTAGCCAGCCGATTACGTGCTACGTGTCACCCATATTGTCGCCAAGCCTAAAAATTACCCACTGGAAGAAGCTACAGGCCTGCCAAAATACTACTCTCAGAATTGCCACGGGCTGTCTTCTTATGTCCCCAGAACACCATCTGCATAATGAGGCGAGAATACTCCCCATCAGGGAGAGACATGAGATGCTGACCAAACAGTTCCTGTTGAATACCCAGAAACCTGAGCATCCCAAAAGACATCTGATTGATGAACCAGCACCACCTAGGGGCTTAAGGAGTCATCTCCGTAAGCATTTTGAGGAAATACGGCACCTGAGAACCCAGCCGTATGAAGCGAAAAAACACAAGCAGGTCCTTGGGGAACTACATAAACAGGCGTCGGACCTTTGTGAGGACCAAATAAATCCTCATTAATTTGGCCCACACAAAACGACCCCACAACATATTTGACACGACATTAACACAACAAGTGGCCACAAAAGGCTCTAGCAACACGATCAACCAACAAGTCTCAGCAACACAACGAGCGCTCGCAACATTCAACAGCAACACGGTGACCATGGCAACGCAACCATTTGAGCTAGCAACACCAAACACAACAGCCATAAAAGGAGCGACACAGCAGCACAGCAGTCAGTCAGCACGGAGCTGTGGTCGTGACTAGAGCTACTAGCGAAGTATATCCCTATTGCAGTTGACCTTCTCTATGCAATAGGAATCCACTTCATAGGAGCGAGTCGTGGAATGGTGATTGCGGTTGACCTTCTCTACGCATCACCCCCAAAGACCAAAGGCCCCGCCACAGTAACGCGCAACCGCGACAGGTGACACCCGCTCACCTCCGTCAGCAGAAGTACGCCGGCAGAGGCCGCAACAGAGCGGCAACGCACGTAAACCAGCGCAGAGCGCGGCAGCAAAGCGCAGCAGAGGTCCGCCGACGCACAACGTAACCAGGGTAAGCCAGCGCGAACCGCGGTAGCAGAGGTACGCCGACAGAAGTCACGTCAACGCGGCGACGCATAGCGCAGCCAGGGTAAGCCAGCGCCAAGCGCGGCGGCAGAGCGCAGAAAAGGTACACCGACAGAGTAATACAAGTAAGCGCCGACGTAGGGCGCGACAGAGTATCGCCCAGCAAATATGAGTAGACGCCGACGCAAGGCGTGGCAGAGAATCACCCAGCAACCAGCAATACAAATAGACGCCGACGCAAGGCGCAGCAGGGTAATACAAGTAAACGCCGACGTAAGGTGCGTCAAGGCACCGACGCCACATACTAACGGGATCCGTCTAACGGAACACGGCGACAGAGCATCGCCTCAGCAATACAAGTAGACGCCGACGTAAGGCGCGACAGAGCACCGCAGCAGAGAGAGAGGCCGTCATAAGGCGCGTCAAGGCACCGACGCCACATACTAGCGGGATCCGTCTAACGGAACACGGTGACAGAGCATCGCCTCAGCAATACAAGTAGACGCCGACGTAAGGCGGGACAGAGCACCGCAGCAGAGAGAGACGCCGTCATAAAGCGCGTCAAGGCACCGACGCCACATTCTAACGGGATCCGTCTAACGGAACACGGCGACAGAGCATCGCCTCAGCAATACAAGTAGACGCCAACGTAAGGCGCGACAGAGCACCGCAGCAGAGAGAGACGCCGTTATAAGGCGCGTCAAGGCACCGACGCCACATACTAACGGGGCCCAGCTAACGGAATACGGCCGGACCGCTAAGGCCCGCCACCGCAATCAAGGATACCGCAAGATAATCCAAGTGAAATTGAAAATGAAGTATACAAACACGTTTTATTTTATATTATAGAATTTAGAACCAATAAAGAGAGTGAGGTTTTTTATATTAAATCGATTTGCAAGGTGCCCCTTTAATACAAATTTATTGTAAACGAACCCTGGGCACGGCGAGTATACCCCAGCAAATATCAAAGAAGCAACGGGGCACGAAAAAGCTTCGTTACAATTGGCGCCCGAGCAGGGACCCTGCAAATCGTACAACGTCAGAAGGAGCATTCCTGACTAGAAACCTAACCGTAAAATGGCCGACCAGATTGATACCACGTGGTTAGACAACATTTCAAAGGAGCAGCTGATATCCATCGCACAGGAATTGGGTATTGAGCACACAGGCACCACCCGGGAGATCCGAAAGTGCATAGCAGCTCTGGCTTCGAAAGCAAATGTTGACGCGGAAATACAGGAAAATTTTTTATCTATAGAAGCCGCTTATAAGGGAACAGACACGAGTGACTTAAATGAGGTTAAGACACCGATTCCGTCAAACGGAGGGGAAACCATGAACAACACAGATAGACCAGCAGAGCGAGACCAGTTCGCGTTTCCTCCCAGGAACATAAAACTTAGCTTCAGGAATAGTAGTACCAGCCAACGGCACCTCCCAGACACCAATCCCTTCGGCCGCAGAAGGAACAACGACCGGGGGTCAACCACAGCAGAACCCACTGGAATTTCCTCCACGGAATACGCAACGCGCGCAACCGTACTTACCATCAGGGACAAGGGCATCAGCCATAAATTATACGTCTCAGGTAACTCAAACACCGACCGTTGTGTTCGCACCCATCATCGACCAAGTGCGGAAGTGGTCAGTAAAGTACGACGGTGGACGGGATCCGTTAGCGTTCATCGAGCGGCTAGAGGAGTTAGCCGAAGTGTACGCGCTAAACGTGGATCTCCTACCAAAAACCATGCCAGAGCTACTAGGGGGCACCGCGCTACAATGGTATCGGAATAACAATGCGCACTGGGAAAGGTGGCCAAGCTTCAAACAGGATTTTTTATGTTTCTTCCTGCCAGTCAGGTATTTCGAGCGTCTCGAGGACGACATACGCCAACGAAGGCAGCATAACAAGGAAAAGTACAAGGATTACGTGCTAGCTATACAGAGCTTGATGAGACACGCAGGGTACACCAGCGAACAGCGGCTGGAACGAATCTTCCGTAACAGCCACCCCGATTACCTACTTTATATCCGTCGGAGGGATTTCACCAATCTCGCAGAACTCTTAACCCTTGCTGAGGAATTCGAGAGCATACATGAGGGCTATCGACGACCATCAGAGGGACATCGCCGCGAAGTTACGCGACACGTCGTAGGTGACACAACTTTGGTTCCACCACCACAACCTGTAACCCCATCACCGCCACGACCACCGAACATACCGCACCACTCGCCTCCAGGCAATCAGAGGTTCGACCCCAACAACGTATGTAGGAGATGTGGTGAACAAGGACACTACGCGTATAGATGCCGAAACCCACGGAAAATTTTTTGCTGGGAGTGGGCCGCAGTGATATACGCACAATCGAATGCTGCCGTCGACGTCAGGGAAACGACAGAGGGCTTCACAAAGAACAAGGCGCAGTGAGCCCAAGGAACCCAGCGCCGAATCGGCAGTAACCATGTACCAAGAGCACGGCCGCCTTTACGCCGTAGCCAGGCGCGGCGCGGAATCAGCCGAGGCAGTCATCGATACAGGGGCGTCGAGAAGTTTCGTTTCGAGCAGCCTTGCAGAACGTGTGGTAAATTCTGGGAGCGGAGAAATGGTGAGAGTGGCCATCAAAATAACGATGGCAAACGGGACTAGCACCACAATCTTCGACGCCATAAGGACTGAGGTACGCCTCGGAGAAGCGTCACACCACACGGTTTTACACGTCATGCCCGGAGCAATCGACGACATAATACTGGGCCTAGATACAATAGGGGGCATGGGAGCCACCATAGCCTGCGGAGGAGGTCACCTCGCGCTATCCAAGCCAGTCACACAGCATACATTGCCATCAGCCGAGCCGACACAGATCACGGAGGAGGTATAGCCACCAGGTGAGAACAGCAATAACATAGATGATAGGATCAACAGGATCAATGGGGCCTACGATGAGGACGAGGCGGAACGAGTGCACAGTTTTTTTATGCAGACCATCATCAACAACGAAATTGGCGAATTACTTCGGAAAGGATGCATCGAGCCATCCTGTAGCCCATACAGCGCACCAATCGTACTAGCCAAGAAGAAAAACGGGAAGTGGAGGTTATGTGTGGACTATTGGCAGCTTAACGCCCGATCCGTACCCGACGCGTACCCCTTACCCAGAATACAACATATATTGGACAAGCTACGACGGGCGAAGTATATCAGCAGTTTGGATTTGAAAAATGGCTACTGGCAAATACCACTGGAGCCCCAGAGCCGTCCCTACACAGCTTTCACGGTACCGGGACGCGGGTTATTCCAGTGGCGCGTTATGCCGTTCGGCCTACACTCCGCACCTGCAACGTTTCAAAGAGCACTAGACCAGGTTATTGGACCGGAGATGGAACCCTTCGCTTTCGCTTACCTCGATGACATAATCATCATAGGATCCACCTTGGAGGAGCACATTCGCAACCTGAAAGAAGTGATGCTACGACTACAGCGCGCCAACCTCAGAATAAATCCGGAGAAATGCGAGTTTTTCAAGAAAGAAATTCGATACCTAGGACACGTAGTAAGCGACTGGGGAATTCACACCGACCCCGAGAAAGTTGCAGCCATCAAAGACCTGAAACCACCAACGAACGCGAAAGAGGTGCGTCAATATCTCGGTATAGCATCTTGGTACCGACGATTCGTGCCCGACTTCGCGACGATCAGCCAGCCACTCACAACCTTGCTGAAAAAGGGCAAACACTGGAAGTGGGGAGCCGAACAACAGGAAGCCTTCGAGGTTTTAAAGCAAAAACTAACGGAAGCACCGATACTTGCCTGTCCGGACTTCACCAAGACCTTCACCTTGCAAACGGACGCAAGCAATTTCGGGCTAGGCGCCGTATTGACACAGGATTTGGAAGGCGGGGAACGCGTGATCGCCTACGCCAGCAGGAAACTCAACAAGGCGGAAACCAACTACTCGCCTACCGAGAAGGAATGCCTCGCGATCGTCTGGGGAATACGCAAGATGAGGCCATACTTGGAAGTGTACCGATTCAGGGTAATCACGGACCATATATCTCTAAAGTGGCTAAACTCCATCAAAAGCCCCCCCGGCCGTATAGCACGATGGGCCTTGGAACTTCAGCAGCACACCATCGACATAGAGTACAGGAAAGGAAAGCTGAACCTGGTAGCGGATGCACTATCACGACAGCCACTGGAGACCCTACGACTGGCAACGACAACAGAGCGACCATGCAATGTGGCAGCGTTACCTCAGGGAAATGGGGATACGACAACAATTCAAGACGCCCTACACCCCGCAAGAAAACCCGACGGAACGGGCGAACAGGACAATCAAGAGAATCATAGCACAACTCACCAGATCACAGCAGAACAGATGGGACGACCGTCTCCCAGAAATCGAGCTGGCCATCAACACCAGTGTGACCGCGTCCACAGGATACAGTCCAGCCTTCCTCGTACAAGGACGGGAGCCGCGACTACCAGGGGCATTGTTTGACGAGGTCAACCTGGGGACGGGCACAGCTACCACAACGGCAGAAGAGAAATCTGACAGAATGCAAGAGGCATTCAGAATAGTGAGGCAGAACATGGAACGAGCGGCGGCAGATCAAGCACGGCACTACAATTTACGGCGGAGAAAATGGACCCCCGTAGTCGGCGAACTAGTGCTCGCAAAGGAACACCATCTCTCCAAGGCCCGCGAAAATTTCGCGGCAAAGTTGGCCCCCAAATATGACGGACCCTACCAGATCCTAGGATATGTATCACCAGTGATACTCAAAGTACGAAAAACCGACGGCGGGAAGGAGAAAACGGTCAATATTGGGGAGCTAAAGCCATATCAGCAGCAGAGACCATCGCGGGAAATTAAAATAAATTCAGGGAAAATAATCTAATTAATATCAAGGATGGGAGGATAAGCAAGCACCGGTCATTCTATCGCAAACCACCGAGGTAACAACACGTTCTTTTGCTACGAATTTCTTTTCCAAAAAAAAAAAAAACAAAAAAAACCAACAACCTAAGATGGAGAGCCATAACGCCAAACTAAACAACAGCGCAAAGCGTATGCGCCAGCATTACGAGGAGGAGGAAGCAAAGCGCCCCAGGGTAGTACTGCTGGAAGGAGCTACCGGCGCCGACGTCAGCAACACGCGTGGAACCACACGCACAAACACGTACGCTGACGTCGCACGCAACGTTACACCACCAAGCGCTACTGGCGCCGACGTCAGCAACACGCGTGCAACTAAGCGCGAAAACACGTACGCTGACGTCGCACGTATCATCACACCACCGAACACCACAGGCGGCGACGTCAACAACATGCGTGCAGCTACACACGCAAACACGTACGCTGACGTCGCACGCACCATTACATCACCAAACACTGCAGACACCTACACCAACACCACGAACACCGAGTTAGCCGCAGTCGCAGCTTATGCCAGCACCAACATCAGACGCGCGGCGGAAGCAGCCAGACGGGCAACGGAACTCGTGACACGCACCACGCGCATATCTAAATGGGGGGAAGTCGCGGCCAAGGCCCACAACAAAACCAGCACATCACCACTAACAGCCACACTGGGTAGGATAGACGTGGAGGCAGGGCAGTTGCCGGCGGCCATCGAGCTCTCCTCTGGCAAGGACACAGGCCCGCCGGAACAACAACAGCAAGCGATCATTGAGCTCTCCTCGAATGAGGACACAGCCCCACCAGAGAGGGAAACGACCAAAACAATATTCCCGGCAGGACCAGGCGGCATAACACTCTACGCGACTGACCTCAACGCCCTCAAGGGATCTAGATGGCTAACCGATACCGTCATTGACGCTTGGGCAAAGGGACTGGAAGAGCAACACGGACAACACAATACGACTCTCAGCCCTTTCGTGATCTGGCAGCTGACCCAGAAGAGGAACACGGAGGAAAATTACCGACGCATACACCGCTGGGTCCGGAACGTCGACCTGTTTGGCAAGAGCGTGATCCTTGCGCCCCACAACGTAGCCAAACACTGGTACCTACTCGGCCTGGCGAACGCAGCAGTCACACACCACATCACTGACACGGAATGCTGGCAGGAGCGGTACGTATGGATAGCGGACTCGATGCACAGGGCCAAAGTTCCGCACGCAACACAGGCTTGGGTGGACTTCCTTCGGTGGGAGTATGTACAGCGGTACGGGTATGACGGGTTTAAGGCCCAGGAGCTAGTACTCGAGGTCCCTCAACAATGCAACAACAACGACTGTGGCGTATACGTAGCCGAGAACATGGAGAGGGTATTGCGATACACAGGGAGCGGAGAAGGAGTACCCGGACTGTGCAGACAGCCGTTCACCGAGGAAATGGCGAGCCAGAAGCGCACGGAAATGTTGAACCGATTTCTACGGGACGGTCGATAGTCCACGAAGACTACGCAAACCATAACCACCACATACAATCCTTACACAGTCAAACAACCAATCCCGGAAGACAACACTGAACCGGTAGCACCAGACGCCGAAACAGAGCCACAACAAACAACAGCAGGCCACCAAGAGGTGATAATCGAGGCCCACGACGCGGATGGACCAACGCTAAACCAATTCCCGAAAATTGCAGAAAGCGTGCGAGACATTTTCCGACGCAGCGCCGAAGGCAAAGGACGCTCCCGCGTAAGTTTTCGCACACGGGAATACACCGTCACGGTGGTTAAAGGCAGGGCCCGCATACGAATACTGGGCACCGAGGGCTAAATTTCTGAAGTGGGGGGGAGTGTGAGGACCAAATAAATCCTCATTAATTTGGCCCACACAAAACGACCCCACAACATATTTGACACGACATTAACACAACAAGTGGCCACAAAAGGCTCTAGCAACACGATCAACCAACAAGTCTCAGCAACACAACGAGCGCTCGCAACATTCAACAGCAACACGGTGACCATGGCAACGCAACCATTTGAGCTAGCAACACCAAACACAACAGCCATAAAAGGAGCGACACAGCAGCACAGCAGTCAGTCAGCACGGAGCTGTGGTCGTGACCAGAGCTACTAGCGAAGTATATCCCTATTGCAGTTGACCTTCTCTATGCAATAGGAATCCACTTCATAGGAGCGAGTCGTGGAATGGTGATTGCGGTTGACCTTCTCTACGCATCACCCCCAAAGACCAAAGGCCCCGCCACAGTAACGCGCAACCGCGACAGGTGACACCCGCTCACCTCCGTCAGCAGAAGTACGCCGGCAGAGGCCGCAACAGAGCGGCAACGCACGTAAACCAGCGCAGAGCGCGGCAGCAAAGCCCAGCAGAGGTCCGCCGACGCACAACGTAACCAGGGTAAGCCAGCGCGAACCGCGGCAGCAAAGGTACGCCGACAGAGGTCACGTCAACGCGGCGACGCATAGCGCAGCCAGGGTAAGCCAGCGTCAAGAGCGGCGGCAGAGCGCAGCAGAGGTTCACCGACAGAGTAATACGAGTAAGCGCCGACGTAGGGCGCGACGGAGTATCGCCCAGCAAATACGAGTAGACGCCGACGCAAGGCGTGGCAGAGAATCACCCAGCAACCAGCAATACAAATAGACGCCGACGCAAGGCCCAGCAGGGTAATACAAGTAAACGCCGACGTAAGGCGCGTCAAGGCACCGACGCCACATACTAACGGGATCCGTCTAACGGAACACGGCGACAGAGCATCGCCTCAGCAATACAAGTAGACGCCGACGTAAGGCGCGACAGAGCACCGCAGCAGAGAGAGACGCCGTCATAAGGCGCGTCAAGGCACCGACGCCACATACTAACGGGATCCGTCTAACGGAACACGGCGACAGAGCATCGCCTCAGCAATACAAGTAGACGCCGACGTAAGGCGTGACAGAGCACCGCAGCAGAGAGAGACGCCGTCATAAGGCGCGTCAAGGCACCGACGCCACGTACTAACGGGATCCGTCTAACGGAACACGGCGACAGAGCATCGCCTCAGCAATACAAGTAGACGCCGACGTAAGGCGCGACAGAGCACCGCAGCAGAGAGAGACGCCATCATAAGGCGCGTCAAGGCACCGACGCCACATACTAACGGGACCCAGCTAACGGAATACGGCCGGACCGCTAAGGCCCGCCACCTCAATCAAGGATACCGCAAGATAATCCAAGTGAAATTGAAAATGAAGCATACAAATACGTTTTATTTTATATTATAGAATTTAGAACCAATAAAGAGAGTGAGGTTTTTTATATTAAATCGATTTGCCAGGTGCCCCTTTAATACAAATTTATTGTAAACGAACCCTGGGCACGGCGAGTATACCCCAGCAAATATCAAAGAAGCAACGGGGCACGAAAAAGCTTCGTTACACCTTTATGCCGGGAATTGCCCGGTGAATCCAGTACTTAAAGAAAAGTATCCAAAACTCGCGGAAGAGGAATGCATACTCCCCAGGGAAACGCGTGTCACTCTTGCTCAACTTCCTTCTGGATACTGTAACAGGTTAAACCCTTACCTATCCAGAATCAACCCCGACATACAAAATGTATGCCCCGCACATGACACTAACCATCTCGATAATTTTAATGCGGAACTAACGCCTCTAACACCCCTTTCCTTATGGTCCACCCCTGTTGAAACGGCAAGTTTCCTTGGACTCCCGCGATTGGATATGGATATTGATGACAATTTGTGATCGGTCGCGGCTGTTAAGTGGGGCGAAGCATTGCTACAACAACAACAACAGCATTTAAGGAAAGTAGTAGACAAGTACCATAAGGAGTGGGATATACACATATCATTATTCTTGATGTCTTACCGATCGGCAGTGCATGGGCAACGGGTGAAACTCCAGCGAAAGTAATTTTTGGCAATGACCTTCGACTGCCAGCTGATTTGAAGTTTGGGATAGATGCCGATGCGGAGAGAAATGTCAAGAAATCCACTGGTGTCTTGGAAGAAGGGCTGAGAGAAATACACGATCTTGTAAGGCAACGAACAAAGATTATGAGTGCCAAAATGAAAGCGTTAAAGCAATTGATTCGGAAGGTTTTCAGGAAGAAGATTTGGTGCTGTTATACAATCCACAACGAAAAAACGGTTTGTCCCCGAAATTGCAGTGTAATTGGGAAGGCCCATACAAAGTTGTAAAACGGATCAACGATGTAGTGTACCGCATACAAACCACGAACCAAAATGAAAGTTGTTCATTTGGAAATGTTGGCAGCGTTTATATCGAGAGGTGACGAATATTAGCAACACTAAGGGATACTATCATCTCTAAGCCGATACTAAGCAGTCACTTGTATCTACATAAAAAAATCAATCATTATGTCTACACATATGTACATACAGCAGCGGAGAGATACACACAAAAGTATGCAATCATCAGCAAAGTAGTTCTCACACATATACATGCAAGTTAACAGTAAACATCCCACAGTGCCCTTATGGCAATCATAAACAAATATTCCATTTCTCAAGCCACTGGCATTTCATAAAATAATTATAAACAAATTAAACAAATATTATATTTCATTAAATGTTTGTAAACAAATTAAACAAATATTATATTTCTCAAGCCACTGGCATTTCATTAAATAATTATAAACAAATTAAACAAATATTATATTTCTAGAAAGCGTTAAAGCAATTGATTCGGAAGGTTTTCAGGAAGAAGATTTGGTGCTGTTATACAATCCACAACGAAAAAACGGTTTGTCCCCGAAATTGCAGTGTAATTGGGAAGGCCCATACAAAGTTGTAAAACGGATCAACGATGTAGTGTACCGCATACAAACCACGAACCAAAATGAAAGTTGTTCATTTGGAAATGTTGGCAGCGTTTATATCGAGAGGTGACGAATATTAGCAACACTAAGGGATACTATCATCTCTAAGCCGATACTAAGCAGTCACTTGTATCTACATAAAAAAATCAATCATTATGTCTACACATATGTACATACAGCAGCGGAGAGATACACACAAAAGTATGCAATCATCAGCAAAGTAGTTCTCACACATATACATGCAAGTTAACAGTAAACATCCCACAGTGCCCTTATGGCAATCATAAACAAATATTCCATTTCTCAAGCCACTGGCATTTCATAAAATAATTATAAACAAATTAAACAAATATTATATTTCATTAAATGTTTGTAAACAAATTAAACAAATATTATATTTCTCAAGCCACTGGCATTTCATTAAATAATTATAAACAAATTAAACAAATATTATATTTCTAGAAAGCGTTAAAGCAATTGATTCGGAAGGTTTTCAGGAAGAAGATTTGGTGCTGTTATACAATCCACAACGAAAAAACGGTTTGTCCCCGAAATTGCAGTGTAATTGGGAAGGCCCATACAAAGTTGTAAAACGGATCAACGATGTAGTGTACCGCATACAAACCACGAACCAAAATGAAAGTTGTTCATTTGGAAATGTTGGCAGCGTTTATATCGAGAGGTGACGAATATTAGCAACACTAAGTGATACTATCATCTCTAAGCCGATACTAAGCAGTCACTTGTATCTACATAAAAAAATCAATCATTATGTCTACACATATGTACATACAGCAGCGGAGAGATACACACAAAAGTATGCAATCATCAGCAAAGTAGTTCTCACACATATACATGCAAGTTAACAGTAAACATCCCACAGTGCCCTTATGGCAATCATAAACAAATATTCCATTTCTAAAGCCACTGGCATTTCATAAAATAATTATAAACAAATTAAACAAATATTACATTTCATTAAATGTTTGTAAACAAATTAAACAAATATTATATTTCTCAAGCCACTGGCATTTCATTAAATAATTATAAACAAATTAAACAAATATTATATTTCTAAAGCCACTGGCATTTCATTAAATAAATATTCCATTTCTCACGCATCGGTTTTCATTAGCAAATCCGATGCAATGCTTATATTGTAGATATTTAATTAAGTTATAAATAAGAGCAATTGTGGAAATTAAAGTCAGCTTGGTTTCTTAGTTTGGTGTCAATGTTACATTCTGTAACTAACCATACAAAATTCTTATTAAGTTTTAAAAACCCCTCCTAAAGTAGCGTTGCCAAATGTCCCGTATTGGCCGGGACATCCCGTATTTTTCACAAATTTTAAAGTGTCCCGCCGTGAAATGCTATGTCCCGGCATTTTCACAATATCAAAATTAATAAAATATAATCTGCTACGAAACATGGCCATATTTGCGGCTTCGATTGTATTCAGGTCATTAGCATAAATATTCGTTTTGCATGGGGTAGTGTTGTGTTTTAAAATAACGTTAGCAAAATGAATCCGTAGAATATTGAATTCGCATTAAACACAGTAAACGTACTAATTATTAGCCTGTTTTATAAAAATATTTGTTATAAATAAATGAGTTTGTAAAGTTTAATTCTATCCCAAAATTATTTCGCCGAAATTTTTCAAATGCCCCGGGAAATTTTTAAAAATCCCGGGAATTTGGATCAAATTTGAGGTTTGTCCCGGAACACGAAATAAAAATCTGGCAACCCTATCCTAAAATAGGAGGTCGATAATTTGCGCCCAGCGGGGCACGCGTTGTAAAAAATAAGTATCGTCAAAGGACGAGAGAGAACAAAAAACACAAAAGTAAAACAACAAAATTTTTTTAAATAAGTATCGTCATGGGACGAGAAAGAACCAAACAAACACAAAAGTAAAACAACAAAAAATTGTTTTCAAAACTTTAACTAACTACCATTGTGAATTCATACAAGTGGTTTGAAAAAAACATTGACAATAGTAAACAGCTTTAATCACCTGTTGAATCGCTGCTCGAATACGTAAATCATTTAATGTGAAGTTCGTGGCATGAAATTTGAAAATTGACAAGAAAAATACAAGTGAGCAGCTAACAGAAATATAAGTTTATGGGGAAATAAATTTAATAAAGTGTGCAAAAACAAAAACAAATTTAAAAACCTAATTCTTAAAGTACTCGAATCACAACAACAACAAAACAAACATACAACCATAACGTTAAATAAGAGGAAGAAGTAAATGAGAGGAAAAGAGCAGTTCAAAAAAGAGCAGAGGAAAAAAGGAAGCTGTATATAAATAAATTTTATGTTACGGGACCAGTGAGAGCAGCAGTACGGCAGTAAAGTAAGATTAATTTTTATGCTATATTAGTGACTAAAAATTCATTCTTGTACTAACGCTATTTAAAAACAATTACTAAAAATATTTAAGTGTGGATTTGTTGATACAAGTATTTAGAAGAATGTCGTTAGAAAGTGAAAATGAAGCCCTAGTGGCTAGGTTAATAGCCGCGAATAACGGTTCATTAAAATTAGAGGTAGAGGAATTGCGCAGGCAAATCGAGGGGATGACTCAGGCATCTACCATTGCAGAGTACAAGCCTGAGATTATCAACCAACAAATAAAATGCGAGGAGTCTATAATAAATAAAGTTGTTGCCCAAATTCACGGGAAAGCAAAGCAAATATGTTAGTTAGAGGGAATCCGCTAATAACACGATGAGTTTATACGTTAGAGGCAGCCGTAGGTATTTTGCTGCACTAACGATATTAAGAAATAAGATCACCCAGGAAGCGAATGATTTGTTATCAAATCATGGGACAGTGCTTAATTTTGATGCCATTTTGGCACGATTAGATTTTGCATACGCCGACAAGAGGCCAGCCCACATCATTGAACAAGAGATGAGCAGTTTGAGACAGAGCTCTAATTCACTACATAATTGATTATTACAATAAGGTTAATGAGAAATTAACGTTGTTTATAAATAAAGCGATCATGACCTATGGTACTGACAGTACAGTCACTAAGGCCCGGTTTCACCAACTCGACTTAACTTAGTTAAGTCATATTTTTTAATTTTTCTGTTTCACCACCAATGCTTAGCTAAGTCGCAAATTAGCTTACCTGTCAGCTGGCTTATTCTCGACTTTCAACAGTGTTGCTGTAGTACAAATTTTGAGTCGAATTAAATGGCAGTATTGATACTTATTTCATTATGCAAATATAGCAACCCCGCTATTATATGTATTCACTGGGTGGCGTGTGATTAAAACGTGGCTAAATATACTACTGGCGGCCACCGTGGTGTGATGGTAGCGTGCTCCGCCTATCACACCGTATGCCCTGGGTTCAACTCCCGGGCAAAGCAACATCAAAATTTTAGAAATAAGATTTTTCAATTAGAAGAAAATTTTTCTAAGCGGGGTCGCCCCTCGGCAGTGTCTGGCAAGCGCTCCGATTGTATTTCTGCCATGAAAAGCTCTCAGTGAAAACTCATCTGCCTTGCAGATGCCGTTCGGAGTCGGCATAAAACATGTAGGTCCCGTCCGGCCAATTTGTAGGGAAAAATCAAGAGGAGCACGACGCAAATTGGAAGAGAAGCTCGGCCTTAGATCTCTTCGGAGGTTATCGCGCCTTACATTTATTTTATTTTTAAATATACTACTATGAATAAAACAGCTAATAGGGTTTTTGTATGTCAAATGGGTTTAGTAGCTAAGTTGGTGAAACCGAAAAAAAACTTAGACACAAATCTGGGCTCACTTAAGTTGCAACTAAGTTTTAGCCTAAGTCGAGTTGGTGAAATCGGCTCTACGGAACTTAATGCCAAGAATAGGCGAGATGCTTTACGCATATTTATAACCGGACTGAATGGGAATTTATCAAGTATCCTGCTTTCATTAAAGCCAAGTGATTTGTCGAACGCTTTGGCAAAGGCCCAGGAATTGGAGTCTAATAATAATGGGCAAAATAACTATAACCATAGAAGAAACTTCAATAATCTGAAGTTTGCACAAGAACAGCCTCAAAGAAATTTCAACCAAAGAATTGAAAGAGTGCAACCCCGACCGACCCCAATGGATGTTGATTCCAGCATCAGGGTACGAAATCGGCCGCAGCTAAACCTGCTTATAATTACCAAAATAATAACAATCAAAGTGGTAATGAAGGAAAAATACCACATGGAAGCACGCAGCAGACCGTGCAACCGCCCAATAAAACATTACGTGTTAATAATATAAATAAGGATAATTTTTTAGACCAAAATTAGCTTTGCCATACATTTTCTTGTATGACAGGGCAATAGGTAAAAATTTTAAAATCTTAATTGGCACAGGAGCAACTAGCTGCTATATAAAGTCAGGTATTTACAAGAATAGAAATGAATTTCCTATACAAAAAAGAGTTAAAACAATTAATAGATATTCAATAATACGTTACTATCATTTTATAACGTTGTTCGGTAAAAAACAAATTTTTTATGAAATTGAAAATATAGAAGATATAAAGCGGTAATTAATCTTGAAAATAAGAGGTTGATAATACACAATGATAAAGAAGAAGAAATATTTAGCTTGGGAAGTGAATCCGAGCGACCGGAAACTTTAGATAATGAAAATACTGTAACGAATTTACTTGCAAATCCTCTTATTTGCAACCTTCTGCTAATTTCGTATCACTAAACTGTTGAATAAATATTGAAATCCAATATTGAATAATGGAAAAATATCCTTTATTAAAGTACTTCACAATAAATAACTCGACTGCTATTGCTCGCCAGATAGCGTCTTAATCAAAACTGAATTATTGCGCCTCGACTGTTGTTGCCTTTTATACTCTCTGATTTCCTCGTTCGCATCTTCTAGGCGCTTCCATTTCCAGAATCTACTAGTTGGCCATCAGCTATCAACTTTCTCAGCTGTAACTACAATTGCACGATTTTACAGCTTCTCTCATTGCATACTTTCGGGAGAATCTCAGATATATGCATGTGGTTGTGCGTTGCTTCTCAGCTGCGTGTACGTACATATGTGTAGACATAATGATTGATTCGTTTATGTAGATACAAGTGACTGTCTGCTTGATTGTTGTTGTGACTTCATTTACTTACCATCAGACTAGGGATGTGAGTATCACTTAGTGTCACTAATTTCGTCACACTGCCCTCCACCTAAGTCTGATCGTCCCGATCAGATAAATCTCTCGATCTAAAGGCCGCTAGCGTCTCCAAATGTACCACTCTCCTACTCCGTGGTTTCCCAGTGGTTTGTATGCGGTAGATGGTATCACTGATCTTTTTAACAACTTTGTACGGGCCTTCCCAACTGCACCGAATCTTGGATGGAACACCTTTCCGCCGGTGAGGGTTGTATAACAGTACCAAATCTCCCTCCAATAAACCTTCCGAATTATTGTTCTCATCGTACCTGCGTTTCATCTTACTACTCATTATCCTTGATCGTTCCTTCGAACTCTGTTGTTTGGCCAATGAACTACCTTGTAGAGCTTGCTCTTGACGGATTGGCTTCACATACTCAGTATCGTTCCGACGTTTCCCAACAGAAGTGCGCGCTGGCTTGAAACCACCCTTGCATTCTTTCTGGAAAATTCTTTCAGTCGTTTTAGTGCGTCGATCAGGTTTTGTCAATGCCAATGTTTCTCTCGCAGGTACTTTTGATTTCACTTTATTTGGCCCATTCGATCCATCAACCTTAACCTTTGACTTTCGTGGTCTTTGTCGAGTCTTCTCCACCAGTACTCGATTACTGCTGAACCCTTTCTCCAAACTGAAGTTAAGCGGTATATCCTGGTTCTCATAACGCATCACCCTTCTCTGCATATCGATCTTGATGTCATGGTCAACCAAGAAGTCAACTCCCAATATGACTTCATCAACGATCTCCGCTACAACGAATTTGTGTGGAACTGTGACCTTTTCAATTAAGACTTCACATATTACTTCTCCCTGGACTTGGTTATACTCGTCAGTGACCGTACGTAACCTTGCGCCAAGTAACGGTTTTACTCTCCTGTTGACCAAATCAGATCGGATCCAGGAATCAGATGCGCCCGTATCTACAGTCAGTACACGCTCCTTGCCATCCACATTTCATTTGACGGTAAGACTGCTCGATTTTCTACCTATTTGCGACACAGGTATCACAGGACATTCAATAGCTGGATCTCTACATAGCTCTCGATCTCTACACCTTCCTCGCTCTTGCTCATCCCTTCCATCTTTGTTATTAAGACCATTCATGCTGTTGCAACCACTAGGATCAAGATCGCAATGACGTGCAATGTGACCGGGCTTCCCGCATTTGGAGCATTTGATAACTCTCTCACTCCGCTTTTGCGATCCTTTCAGCGCCTCCAATATTGCGTCGACCCACTCTGGCCTTTCTACTCCCACACGGCGTGCTTTGAAAACTGGCTTACACAGAAGCGACGCTGTTTCCTGAATCAGAGCTTGCGAAACCGTTTTTGCGAATGTTGGCTTTGGGTTTGCGTATGTAGCTCGCTTTGTTTAGTCGTCCCGTATGCCATTTATAAAGCTTTGAATCTTTACCCTTTCAGTGTATTCCACGGGAGCGTCCGCATTCGCTAAATGTGCCAGCCTTTCAACATCCGATGCAAAATCTTGCAATGTCTCACCAGGCTTCTGGAAGCGGTTCAGTAACTCCATTTGGTATATCTGTCTCCTATGCTCAGTTCCGTATCGTCTCTCTAAAGCACCCATCAATGCTTCATAACAGTTCCGTTCGCCCTCTGGAATGGTTTGTAAAATCTCAGCTGCAGGCCCTTTCAATGACATGAATAGTGCAGCAACTTTATCTTCAGCATTCCAGTTGTTCACTGCTGCGGTCTTCACAAACTGTAGCTTAAAGACCTGGAAAGGAACAGAACCGACAAAGGATGGTGTTTTTACCTTTGGATTGCTTGCTGAAACTGCTGGGCGATTCATTTGCAACTCCTGTATACGACCTTTCAAAGCTTCTATCTCGGCATCAATTTTGTCCTCGATCTGCAAAATTTTTGTATCCTGTGCTTCCAGCTTTGATGCTACCCTTATCTCCTGTGCCTCCGGCTGCGAGGATATGCGGGTCTTCTGTGCTTTCAACTGCTCAGCCAACTGAGATGTCATATATGTCTTTTGCTCTTCCAGTTGGGATGCCATATATGTTTTCTGTTCTTCCAGCTGAGTTTCCATCTTGGAAGTCATATATGTCTTCTGTTCTTCCAGTTAAGTTTCCATCTTGGATGTTACTGTCGACGTTTGTGCAGATATTGCAGCTAATATCACGTTCAAGTCTGTGCTGAAAACTGCCTGCGATGTTTCGTTTTTCTCCTCCAATTTTGTTGTCTCATCGCCATCAAGATGAAAGACATACTCTTCAACGTCAATTCCTTCGAATTCCATTGCCTCTCGTAGTCGTGCCTGAAGTTCGAGTTTAATGCCGGTTATATTCAATACACGGCTCTCCAACCCCTTCTTCAGTTGCGGGATCTTCAATTCACTTAACTTTACCATGTCCAAGTTGTATTCCCAATCTCCGGATTTTATTCAACAATTCCTCTTCTGACACCAATTGTAACGAATTTACTTGCAAATCCTCTTATTTGCAACCTTCTGCTAAGTTCGTATCACTAAACTGTTGAATAAATAACTCCAATATTGAATAATGAAAAAATGGCCTTTACTAAAGTACTTCACTCTACTGCTATTGCTCGCCATATAGCGTCTTAATCAAAATTGAATTATTGCGCCTCGACTGTTGTTGCCTTTCATAATCTCTGATTTCCTCGTTCGCATCTTCTAGGCGCTTCCATTTCCAGAATCTACTAGTTGGCTATCAGCTATCAAATTTCTCAGCTGTAACTACAATTGCACGATTTTATGGCTTCTCTCATTGCATACTTTCGGGAGTATCTCAGATATATGCATGTGGCTGTGCGTTGCTTCTCAGCTGCGTGTACGTATGTACATATGTGTAGACATAATGATTGATTCGTTTATGTAGATACAAGTGACTGTATGCTTTATTGTTGTTGTGACTTCATTTACTTAGCATCAGACTAGGGATGTGAGTATCACTTAGTTTCACTCATTTCGTCACAATACTTTGGGAGCAAAGACTTCTAAAGTGCCAGCCGATGGTAATACCGGCAAAATAAAGGAAGAGAATAAGGAAAATACTCGGGACAAACAAATCCTGAGACGCCAGCCGAAGTGAATTCCGGCAAGTTTTAAAATAAAACACGTTAATAAAATTAATTTGAATACAAAAATTTCGGGAGAAGATCCTAAAAAGCCAGACGTTGAATTATCCGACAATATAAATAGTGGAAAAGGAGCGTTGAATACAATTACTTTGGAGGAAGAATCCTTTGAACCACCAGCCGATGTATGTTCCGGCAATGCAGAAGATAATTACAAACCTTGTAGTAAGAAAGGGTCAAATAAATTTATTGTTGTGGAAAAGGAAATTAAGAAAATTCATTCTGGAATAGATATGAATTTACCGTATAGGACAGATGTTAGAGCAGAGATTCGTACTACGACTAATACTCCGGTTTGGAGTAAGCAGTATCAATATCCGCTAGCTGCAAATAGCTTTGTTAATGAGGAGATCAGGGTTTTGTTACAAGATGGTGTGGTTCGTCCAAGTAAAAGCCCATACAATTCACCCATCTGGGTTGTACCAAAAAAAAAGGCGTAAATGAATATGGTACACAAAAGTTGAGGATGGTTGTGGACTTTAAAAAATTAAATGAAGTAACAGTTTCGGTTAAATATCCAATTCCATACAGCAATGTGGAAAAGACAGCATTTTTAGTTAATAACGGCAAATATGAATTTCTAAGAATGCCTTTTGGACTGAAAAACGCACCTTGTATTTTTCAAAGAGCTATGGATAACGTTCTTAGGGATTACATTGACAAATTTTGTCACGTAGATGATATCATTGTGTTTTCCAAAACGTTTACGGAGCACACGGAGCATTTAAAGACGGTTGTTGATACGTTGAAGAAAGCAAATATGAAAATTTCATTGGAAAAATCGAAATTTAACAGAAAGGAAGTAGAATTTTTAGGGTGTATTGTAGCAAACAATATTATTAAAACTTATCCGGAAAAGATTCAAGCGATTTCAATGTATTCATTACCTAAAACAGTGAGACAACCTCGTAGTTTTCTGGGGATGACAGGTTATTATAGAAAATTTATTAAAGATTATGCAGCGATAGCGAAACCATTGACGAAGCATTTATCAAGGAAAAATGGACATGTATCACAGCATATGTCTAAAAAATCAAGGTTAGATTAGAACAATATGCAATTATGGCTTTTGAAAGATTAAAGAAATTACTTGCAAACCAAGTCGAACTAACTCAGCCGGATTTTACAAAGAAATTTATATTGGCAACAGATGCCTCAAATGACGCATTAGGAGGAGTATTAAGTCAGGAAGGAAAGCCCATTACTTTTATATCGAAAACATTAAATTCGACAGAAAGAAATTATGCGTCAAACGAAAAGAAGCTTTATGCCATAGTTTGGGCATTAAAAACTTTAAGAAATTACCTTTATGGGGTATCAGATCTCGAGATTCACACAGATCATCAGCCATTGTCTTTTTCGGTTTCTCCAAGAAACCCTAAAGTTAAAATGAAAAGATGGCACACTATAATCGAAGAATATGCTCCAAAAATAATCCATAAGCCAGGTAAAGTGAACATAGTAGCGGATGCGTTATCTAGGCAGTATTTAAATCAGGTATCTGATGACTCATCAGATCGTGCTATGCAGCATTCTGCGGAAAGCTCAGACAATATGGAAATGGATAGCGGGATCACCACACCATGATGATTTGGTGTTAGTAAATAGCAAATTGAACGAATTAGCTGATAATAATAATAAACAGTACACTATAAACTCAGAAATGTTTAAGGAAATTTATAGATTAACTGAAACAATAAGAAGCTTAAATGGAAATGAATACGTTAAATTACTTGTAAAGCGAAGAAATGAATTTTTAGTGTCGGAATTACAAAATATCGTTAATACTATAGCAATGACAAAAGTAGGAATTTTAAATCCAGTAATTTTACATTTGGATGAAATAAAAAATATAACCGAAAATGAGCACGGAAGAATGTCTATATCAGATTAAATAGACATATCTACTTTTAAAATATTACAAAATGAAGATGTAATAGTTATTTACATAAAATATCCAAAAATTATATTTGATTGTAAATTGTTTGAAGTAAGGCCAATTGCCCAAATAGATGGTAAGCTGTTAATTGCAAAAGAAATTGCAAAATGTAACGACATATACGTTAATGTTGAAAATTGTAAAAAAGAATTGATAAATACCTATTGTAAAATTAATAATACAAATAGTTGCTTGTCAGATATATTAACTGGAAAAAAAAGTTAAATGTAAAAAAATTAAAGAGGGCAATAAACAAATAAATGAAATAAAACAAGGTGCTATATTAGTTTCAGGGAAGCATATTATTGATAATCAGGAAGTAGATGGAATTTATTTAGTTACATTTGAAAATCAAACAAATATTGAAAATGCTACAAATGAAAATATAGATTCAAAAATTTGGCAGTATGTCAGGAATAGTAAAGTAAGTGATTTTGAAATTGTAGATTACATTGAGTCAAAAGACTATAATTTGAAATTTGAAAACATTAATATGATAAACTATGTAAGAAATGAAATACAATCACATCTTGTATATTGGATTGTTATTGTATTAACATGTATTATAATTATAATATATATATTTTTTAAGATCAACAAAGTGGTTGAGAGATGGAAAATAAATAGGCAGTCAATAAAACGAGAGGAAATTTTGAATGAACTAACCGATAAAATTAATCAACTTACAAACAAAATTACAGAATCGGGGCGATTCTCTTAAAGAAAGGGGGGAGTTAACAGTACACTTCCCACAGTGCCCTTATGGCAATCATAAACAAATATTCCATTTCTCAAGCCACTGGCATTTCATTAAATAATTATAAACAAATTAAAAAAATATTATATTTCTCAAGCCAAGGCATTTCATTAAATAAATATTCCATTCTCACGAATCGGTTTTCATTAGCAAATCTGATGTAATGCTTATAATGTAAATATTAAATTAAGTTATAAATAAGAGCAATTGTGAAAAATAAGGTCAGTTTGGTTTCTCAGTTTGGTTTCTGAGTTTCGTGTCAATGTTACATTCTGTAACTAACCATACAAAATTCTTATTATTTTTTAAAAACCCCTCCTAAAGTAGGAGGTCGATAATTTGCATATATCTGAGATGCTCACAAAAGTATGCAATCATCGGTCGAAGTATCACTCACATATACACGCGCATATGAGAAGCTAAACGCGTGCATCTGTAGTTATAGCTGATGAGTTTATAGCTGGTAAACAAGTAGTAAATTCTAGAAGAAGAAACATCGAGAAGTATGCGAACGACACAGAACAGAGTATAAAAGGAGCAAAAGCTGAGTAAGCAGAATCAGTTTGATTTAAGCAAGCTATTGGTTGTGAAGTATCAGTGTTATTGTGAAGTACTTTAATAAAGGCCATTTTGAATTATTGAATATTGGAGTTATTTATTCAACAGTTTAGCGATACGAACGATAGTAGAAGATGTGAAATAAGCGGAGTTTCCCTAAATTCGTTACAATATGTATATAACGACATACTTCAAAATTTACCTTCCATGTATCAAAATTTTCTTTTTATTCCCTTTTTCACAGGACCTGAGAATGTTTTTGCTTATTACGTATAGAGAATAACCAAAAGAGCGAATAGCGCCATACGATAAAACATCAAATCGCGATTAGGAACTTTTTTATTTTCAAAGAATCCAAAAAATCCATATTTGTCGGTGTCTGAGGAGCCCTATTTCTAGTTTTTAGTACACTGATATTTATCTCTCCCACACGTTGGCGGAACCTACGTGTTTTTCGCTGCCTATAAACGAAATCCAGGAAACTATGTACATCTGGCAGATGAAGTTTACTGAGAATGTTTTCATAGAAAATGTATTACCATATAAACCACTGCCGAGGAGTGTCCCCTTTAGAAAAACTTCCAAATTTAATAATTGACAATCTATGCTTGAAATAAAATAATTAAAAACAAATTTTTAAGTTAAACGGTTTTATTGAAAGCAATACTTACATGAAGTAATAATAATACTAAAAGCTAGAAAATAATTAGGTAGGTCCTAGGTACTAGTCATCACACTCCTCATCAATCTAGGGCGTTGATCAGACAATTAAATAAAGTTGATCGTAATTCAGTTGATCTTACTTATGACTTATCAATAGACATTTTACGCGTCCTACGCTTTTATTTAATAGTCTGATCAACGCTCTAGATTGATGAGGAGTGTGATGATTAGTACCTAGGACCTAATTATTTTCTAGCTTTTAGTATTATTATTACGTCATGTAAGTATTGTTTTCAATAAAACCGTTTAACTTAAAAATTTTGTTTAATCATTTTATTTTCAAGTTATTAGTCTTTATTTAATTGCCTATTCTTTTTCATTCTATTTAGTGACTCATTATTACAGACTCTTTCCTGACAATTTGTTACAATCTAAGTCGGCAATACATAATCCTTCCAAAGATTTTACTCGACTTTACACCACGTAGGCTTGTCCCTCCTCGAACTCCAAAATATTTTGACGTCACTTCTATCGGACTGTATGTAATATTTGTTCCAAATATGAGCGAAATCGTGTATGTATTATACATATTTGTTCCAAATATGAGCCAAGTTGGACCACAAATACGATGTTTTGTGAATAGCTCGATCCATGCGCCACCTAGCGAAAATTATTCTTCATAGGTCTCTTTCTATTCTTGTATGTATTACGTGTTCTAAATATGAGCCAAATCGGACCAGAAATACGATTTTTGAAATATTTCGGTCCATGCGCCACCTATCGGAGTTGTTTTTCTTATTATTGCATTGCCATCGAGTTCTGAACTATAGTCCAAGTTACAAGCTTGTAGCTTATCGGGAAGTTACTTAAATTTTAATTACAAAATTCGTTCACAAACCGTTAAAAAAATTGATATAAGTGATCATAATGATAAATAAGGAAATTTTAATCCAGGTGGTCTTTTCTAAAAAGGATTAAGCTAATATGATTTTGTATGTGCAATAAAACTTATAAGGTTAAAATATTGTACCTGGTTTTCACTGAGAAGCTTTTCATGGCAGAAATACACTCTGAGTGACAAATTTTTTTCTAATTGAAAAAACTTGCTTCTAAATTTTTGCTGTTTATTCGCCCCGGACCTGAACCCATGATCTTCGGCGTGGTAGGCAAAGCACGCTACTACCACACCAGGGATTACATAAGGTCTTGTAATAATATACGACGTTTTGTATTTTGGCTTGTACAGAGGGCTTATAAGACAAATGAAATCAGCTTTATATAAAGCGTTATAGGAAGATAATCCATTAAGTACAATTACCTGTTTACGGACTGCAACAAAAATCCTTGTCTAATGAGATAACCCTGCAAAAAATCGCGAATACTCCATGCATGCATGTGGCTTTGGGAGAGTCGTGGACTACAAATATACATGCTTATAGCTGGCAACCAACCATGAGCTACAACTGTTCGCGAAGTTACAAGACCTTAGGAGAAATGGGTGAGCGAGGAAACCGAGAGTATAAAAGCAACGCAAGCTGAGTAATAACTAATCAGTTTTGATTTAAGCACGCTACTGGATGTGAAGTACAATTGTGAAGTACTACCCCCAAAGTATACTAAATAAAGACCAGTTTGCAATGCTAAATATTGGAGTGATTTATTCAACAGTGCAGCGATTCGAACATTAGCAGAAGGTATATAAATATCAGAAGAGGAATTGTTGAGTAAATTCCGAAGATTTCGAATACAACTTGGACATGGCAAAGTTGAGTGAATTAAAGTTCCAGCAACTGAAAAAGGAGTTGGAGAACCGTGGGTTGACTACAACCGGTAATAAAATAGAACTTTAAGCACGACTACGAGAGGTTATGTAGTCGGAAGGAATTAATGTGGACGAGTATGTCTTTCATCATGTCCTTCATACCCCAGCGGGTTAGGGGGTCAGAATATTCCCGCGGTAGGTATGCCTGTCGTAAGAGGCGACTAAAATACCAGATTCAAGGGGCTGTGTAGCGCAACCCTTCAGGTTGCCAGCGCAATATATAGCTTCTCCAAACCCAATTGTCAACCTCACCTATCCGCGGCGAATCCTGTTTCACTAACAGACGAGGCTCTGGCCACCCCAAGCTCCTCATGGAACTTGTGGGTGGGGAGGAAGGGGATGGCCTGAAGGTTTAATGTGGCCACATAAATCGTTCCCGAGATGGTCGGGCTAGCACCTTAATGGTGCTGTGGTACCGGAGCGTACCGGATCTGTATCCGGCAAAGGACCATTACATCGATAACACTCCCCAAAGCTTCGCGGAGCAACCTTATCGCTACAACAACAACAACAAAGTATGTCTTTCATCCTGATGGGGAAGAGATATTAACAAAATTGGAAGAGAAGAACAGAAGTCCGAGTCCAGTCGCAAGCGGCGAAAATAATGCAATATTGGCTTTGTTATCACAGATATCGACAAAAATGGAAACCCAGGAAACAGGTATAACAGAAAGTATAACATCTCAACTGGAAGAACAGAGGACATATATGGCATCACAACTGGAATCACAGGAGGCACGTATATCCGAAACGTCAGCACAAATTTCAGCACAAATATCATCTCAGATCTCTACGCAACTTGAAGAGAAGGAAGTCCGTATATCATCTAAGCTGGAAGCGCGCATGGAAGAAAAACTAACCCAGTTTCATGAAGGTTTCAGTGGCCGACAGGAAAAAATCGAGGCCGAGGTAGATGCTTTAAGAGGTCGTATACAGGAGCTGCAACTAAATCGCCCAGCTGTTTCAGCAAGCAATTCGAAGGTAAAAATTGCATCTTTTGGCTGCTCTGTTCCTTTCCAGGTATTTAAACTTCAATTTGAGAAGACGTCAGCAGTGAACAACTGGAATGCGGAAGATAAAGTTGCTGCACTGTTCGTGGCATTGAAAGCGCCTGCAGCTGAAATCTTACAGACTATTTCAGAGTACGAACGGAACAGTTATGAAGCATTGATGGCCGCTGTTGAGAGACGTTATGGAAGCGAGCATAGAAAACAGATATACCAAATTGCGTTGCAAAACCGTTACCAAAAAGCGAATGAGACTTTGTAGAAGTTTGCGTCGGATATTGAAAGATTGGCTCATCTGGCAAATGCAGACGCGCCCATGGAATACACCGAGGGGGTTAAAATTCTGAGCTTAATAAATGGAATACGGGATGTCGAAACGAAACGAGCTACATATGCGAATCCAAAACCAACATTTTTTGAAACGGTATTCCATGCACTGACTCAGGAAACAGCGTCACTTTTGAGTAAGCCCGCATACAAAGCTCATAGCGTGGAAGTGGAAAGGCCAGACTGGGTGAACACAATATTGGAGGCGCTGAAAGGATCGCAAAAGCGGAGTGAAAGATTTATCAAATGCTTCAAATGCGGGAAGCCAGGTCGTTGTTGTTGTTGTAGCGATAAGGTTAGTGCCCGAAGGCTTTGGGGAGTGTTATCGATGTTATGGTTCTTTACCGGATACAGATCCGGTACGCTCCGGTAACACAGCACCATTAAGGTGCTAGCCCGACCATCTCGGGAACGATTTATATGGCCACATTAAACCTTTAGGCCATCCCTCCCTCCCCAAGGAGGAGCTTGGGGTAGCCAGAGCCTCGTCTGTTAGTGAAACGGGATTCGCCTCGGATAGGTGAGGTTGACAATCGGGTTTGGAGAAGATATATATTGCGCTAGCAACCTGAAGGGTTGCGCTACACATCCCCTTGAATGTGGTATTTGGTCGCCTCTTACGACAGGCATACTTATCGCGGGTATATTCTAACCCCCTAACCCACTGGGGATGAGAAGCCAGGTCACATTGCGGCCTCGACCCAAGTGGTCAACAGCATGGATGGTCTTAAGTACAAAGCTGGAGGAGATGAGCAAGAGCGAGTCAGATGTAAAGATCGAGAACTTGCTTCAGCTATTGAATGTCCTGTGATATCTGTATCACAAATCGGAAGAAAATTGAGCAGTCTTACCCCCAGAAGAAGTGTGGATGGCAAGGAGCGTTTACTGACTGTAGATAAGGGCGCATCTCATTCATTGATCTGATTTGGTCAACAGGAGAGTAAAGCCATTACCTGGAGCAAGATTGCGTACGGTCACTAGCGAGTATAACCAAGTCCAGGGAGAAGTGGCATGTGAAGTCTTAATTGGAAAGGTCACGTTTCTACACAAATTCGTTGTGGCGGAGATCGTTGATGAAGTCATATTAGCAGTGGACTTCTTAGTTGACCATGGTATCAGGATCGACATGCAAAGAAGGATTATGCCCTATAAGAACAAGGATGTGCCACTTAACTTCAATTTGGAGAAAGGGTTTAGCGGTAAGCGAGTGCTGGTGGAGGAGATTCGAGAAAGATCACAAAAGTCAAAGGCAGTAGATCAGGCAAAGGTTGATGGAACGAATGGGCCAAACAAATAAAAATCAAAGGTGCCTGCGAGGAAAAAACTGGCATTAACAAACCCTAATGGAAGCACTAAAACCAACGAAAGAATTTACCAGAACGAATGCAAGAGTGGTTTCAAGCCAGGGCGCACTACTCTTGTGAAACGTCAGAACGATACTGATTATGCAAAGCCAATCGGTCAAGCTCAACCTCTTCAAAGTAGTCCAGTCGCCAAGCAACAGGGTGAGAGGCAACGAACCAGGTTAATGAGTAGTAAGATGAAACACAGGTACGACGAGAACAACAATTCGTAAGGTTTCTTGGAGGGAGATTTGGTACTGTTAAACAACCCTCACCGGCGGAAAGGTGTTCCATCCAAATTTTGGTGCAGTTGGGAAGGCCCGTACAAAGTTGTGTAAAGGATCAGTGATGACATCTACCGCATACAAACAATTGGGAAACCACGAAATAGAAGGTTGGTTCATTTGGAGAGACTAACAGCAGTTGGATCGAGAGATTTGTCTGACCGGGACGATCAGACTTAGGTGGTGGGTAGTGTGACGAATATTAGCATCACCAAGCTGCTACTAAATAAATGCACAACAACAATAAAGCAGCCACTCTTATGTAGAAGGTAAGGTTACTCACACATACACACGCATATGGCTAAGGGAGAGGCGTCGACTACAAATATACGTGCATATAGCTGGTAACCAAGGATGAGCTACATCTGTTCACGAAGTTACTAGACCTTAGGAGAAATGGGTGAGCGAGGAAACCGAGAGTATAAAGGCAGCGCAAGGTGAGTAATAACCTATCAGTTTTGATTTAAACACGCTAGTGGATGTGAAGTACAATTGTGAAGTACTACTCCCAAAGTAGTCTAAATAAAGACCAGTTTGCAATACTAAATATTGGAGTGATTTATTCAACAGTTTAGAAATTCGAACGTTAGCAGAAGGTGCATAAATATCAGAAATTCCCAGAATTCGTTACAATAATAATACAATTCGAAAATTTTACAGGACCAAGCTAGTAGGTAGACGTGATTTGAATATTAAATAATTTTGATAAATGGAGGCGGCATCGCGAAAAATTATAATTTGTTTGGCCCTACAGCTAGAAAACTAGCTTTCATGGTAAATATTTTTCCATCGGAAATTAGTAAATCACTAATCCTTCTAGTAGTAATACGATAATCTAAAGTAGCAGGGTCTATCTAAAGATGCCCATATTGCACTGAAATCTTTAAGTTTTTGTGATCAAAAATTTGGTCGATAGCCGCTGATTTTGATTGAGGTATAGAACAAATACAAATCTTAAAATCAGTTAAGCAAAAGAGGCCTTATAAACTATCTTGGTATTCGAAAGAATTAAAAAAGTGATACAAAAGCAATTACTTGCGCAATATTCCTAACTCGTCATTCCAAACTCACGTTGACGTCTTCCGTCTTGCTAAACAAAAAAAACTGTCCAGCTTTGGTCTGTCCTTTGAGGTTGATTTTCAATAAATCCTTATGACCTGGGACATTCATCGACGATGGCAAGCTCACCTCGATTGCGTCCGTTTTCAAAAGTAGCAATAAGAACGATGTGCGTAACGCCCCAGCGGGTTAGGGGATCAGAACATACCCGCGGTAGATATGCCTGTCGTAAGAGGCGACTAAAATACCAGATTCAAGGGGTTGTGTAACGCAACCCTTCAGATTTCCAGCGCAATATATAGCTTCTCCGAATCCAATTGTCAACCTCACCTATCCGCGGCGAATCCTGTTTCACTAACAGACGAGGCTCTGGCGACCACAAGCTCCTCATGGAACTTGGGGTGGGGAGGGGGGAATGGCCTGAAGGTTTAATGTGGCCACTTAAATCGTTCCCGAGATGGTCGGGCTAGCACCTTAATGGTGCTGTGGTACCGGAGCGTACCGGATCTTTATCCGGCAAAGGACCATCACATCGATAACACTCCCCAAAGCCTTCGTGGAGCAACCTTATCGCTACAACAACAACAATAACATGTGCGTAACTACATCTGTCTATGATCTCTAAAATTTTTGAGCATAAAGTGAACGCCAAGTTGAGTTATGCTGTCAAATCCTTAATATCCCCCACCAACACAGGTTTGTTGCTGACAGGCCTACTGTTTCAAATCTAGCTGTTTTTAGCTAATACTGTGTAGAGTCTTTCTCCGCTGGAATCCAGGATGATCTCATTTACACTGATTTCTCCAAAGCTTTTAATAGAGTCCCTCACACTGTTCTGATTAAAAAATTAGGCTGTTTTGGGTTTCATTCAACATTTCTTTTGTAGATACGTTCTCATTCAAGTAATAGATACTGCGTTGTTGCCATGGATGGGAAATTATATAGTCCGTTTGTTCCGATTTCTGGCGTTCCCCAGGGAAGTATACTAGGTCCACTTTGCGCAATGCCTCAAAATTCTCAGACCGCTACACCTTTAAACTGCTCTACACGTCCTACGTTAGATTTCATCTTGAATATGCTCTCTTTATGTGGATACCAAGCAACCAAACTTTCGTTAGTTAGGATAGGTTGAACTGACCGTTCAATAAACACCTCACATAAAATTAATGTGTCCATAGTGTTACCAGAATTAGTTTGACGACCAAACGGAAGAGCCCCAATCAGGTGCCAGGACATATGTTATAGAATAACTCCGTCCTCTTGGCAGGATCCAGCTTAATTGCTGCCTCAATATCTGGCAACTCTGTCGCCCCTAATAGCTGGAGCCTTGATCTGTCGAGCGCAGGACATGAACACAGAACGTGCTCAACCGTGTCTTCCTGCAGCTCACACTTCCAACACTTGTTGTTACTGACAAGGCCTAACTTATAAGCATGTGACGTCAGAAGCCAGTGTCCAGTCAGTATGCCCATCGTGAGCCGTGAGCCTTAAGCCACTTTTTGAGTCTAATATCGCATGTTTTGGTTTTTCTTAAGGCTTTAAGCACCATTGATTTACTCGTGCACCTCTGCCACTGCGCCTTTGCCACCATCATTTCCCGCTACTTTCAGGTTATGGAGGTCCTTTCCCACCTCCCCTGCTTTTAGCGTATTGGGATTATTGTCCTCAGGACTCCTCTTTTTAGGACGCATAAATATACTACTTGCGCCCCAGTACGTTTTCCCAAGCTGTGAGTGCAACAGATCCTCCGATTCCTTATTAATTTGGAGGATGTAGTACTGGCCCCCCTCCACGGGTTGGGATACGTGGAGTACCCTCCAACCCCGTGTTGGTATGTTCGGGTTCTACCACTGCAGCATGCTAAGCGTGTCTTCCGCTTTCACGAGTCGGGGGATCCAAACCTTGGTTTTGGTATCGTGTGGATAAGTGCTCTATCCACCACCTTCAACCTTGCGCCTTCTTGTTTTTGAAGGTCTTAAGGCCATTCTAAAGTCGCTTTATTGGTGCAGATCATCAGTTTAACCCCATTGTGCCATTCAGCTGTTTCGAAGGCTGCTAGTCTGTTTGATTCATAATGCATAATTTTGATCATAATAGTGATCAGCTCTCCTTCTACGGATCTCCACCTTTCGGTTGACATCTGCCCAATGGGGACGCTGCAATCTATTAAGGCCACAATCAGAGACTGCTTCGCAACTTCGCTCATCTTCTTCTCGGTGAAAACCGGAGTCTCAGCCTTAGCTTCCTTTAGTATCATGCTATCACTTTTTCAAAAATCGACCGTTTGGGATTTTTTTTTTAATTTGTTTTTAAATGTACTTTGCGGAAAAAGTACAAAAAAATTTTTAGTTTTTTTTTCAATTAAATAAAAAAAAATATCGGCCCACTCCGGGATTAGTGGGGATGATTGCAGAATTGATTGAAGTTTTTTATGAGAAAAAAAAATGGCGAAATTCGAAAAATCTCGAAAAACTGAAAAATTACAAAAAAAAATTTTTAAATTTTTTTTGTATTTTTTCCGAAAATTACATTTAAAAACAAATTTAAAAAAAAAGATCCCAAACGGTCAATTTTTGAAAAGGTTATAGCATTTTGAAAACAAAAACGGTGTTTTCTTTAAATTCATAACTTTTTTTGAGTTGGATGAAAAAATTTGAAAAAATTCTGAAAAACGTCTTTCGTAAGCTAGAAAAAGAAGAAAAACTTTCAGCCAATTCTAAAGGGGTCGGGTTCAAAATTGGTCGAAATGGGATAGAATACCCCATACATATCTATTAGTACATAGGTATGGGTAAATTTGCATGCCTTTTTTTTTTGTTTTGTGTGCAAGCCTTATTGATTGGGGGCCGCCGTGGTGTGATGACAGCGTGCTCCACTACCGTACCCAAGTGCCTGGGTTCACGCCCCGGGCAAAGTAACATCAAAATTTTAGAAACAAGTTTTTTTCAATTAGAAGAAAGTTTTTCGAAGCGGGGTCGCCTCTCGGCCATACTTTGGCAAGCACTCCGAGAGTATTTCTGCCAGGAAAAATCTTCTCAGTGATAACTCATCTGCCTTGGAGATGCCCTTTCGGAGTCTCTGCGGAGGTCATCGCACCTTACATTTATTTTTTTATTAACCCTTATTGATCATCGATAATAGCTTAGATAATTTGGTGATGGTTCTGCTTACATAAATGCATATATATACGTATATAATAAGAATTTTTGAAGATAAAGATGTTACATGCGCGAACTTCAGTGGAAAGCAGCGGAGCTTCACAAAATGCTACTAGGTCACTTCCACCACACCAAAAACTTTAACACAATTTTAACATAATCTAAGCACACAAAATACACTGATTGTAGTTTTAGAGTGTAAAAATGTAAATTGTGAACACAGCTGAATTAAAAGTGTACAAATAATTGTTAAATAATAAATACAGACAGTGGTAGTTTAACAAATTCTGCTGTGGTAAGTGGTGAATGTGACCTACTAGAGGTTTTGTGAAGCTTGCTTCACACTATTTTTCGTCCCTGCAATGTCTCTATATTAACATTGTCTCTGTATATAATATAGGTATGTACATACATATATACATAAGTACGTATAAATATATTTGTCTATGCCAATTTTATAATTTCACCACCGCATGCGAAATAATTCATTAAAAAAGAGTTTATTTCAATTCTGAATAAAATTTAGATACACAAAAGGGACGAAATCTAACGACCAAGTGTTCAATAACGGCCACGTGTAACAATAATTCCCGGAAGCAGTTTTAAAAAGCAGTCCCTTTTTGCATATGCAAACACTGGATCACTGAGGGGAAGGATATTTAAATATTGCATTACTCAGGTAGTGTCAACCATGCGTCAAAAATAAAAAAAATTCACCGCGAAAAAGATAAAGTCGGATTTTGCACATTCACATCCAATGTATGTAACCACTATTTTTGTATTACAGCAAACACATACATACATACTTCCATAATACTATTCAACGTATGTATGAACGTTACGGATAACCTTTGCCAATAAATATTTGTAGCAGTTCGATTTTTCACCCTAAATAATTTTTGGTACCCAAATTGGGATGATCAGTACAATGTAATGCATGTGTGTATGTATTAGAGGTTTACGCCGATCATTTTATCGGCGGCGTGAGTGGCGCGCCGGCGTACGCCGGTATTCTTACTTTAAAAATCTTGATTTTTCTATTTAAAAAAATAATATTTAGGAAAGGTTTTGTCCACCTACAATTCCCGATGTGCGAACAGTAGCAATCCCGACCACCAGTCGCTACCACGCCTCCTGACTCGCACACCATATGCCAGCACAGAAGCTATAGGACAGCGACTTCGAACTCATATGTACCTTCGTCGATGTCACTTTCCTATAAGCTCTAGGTGTAGCTCGGAACACTTTCTAACGGATGTTTTTGTCGTGCTATGCTGCCGAGCTACACCAGAGAAAGACCTTGAAACGTTAGGGAGTGACTATTCGGATGTCATTGCGTAACTCATGGGTGAAAATCATATAATCCTCGTCGCATCTACATAATTAAAATTTTACAAGGACCCTGGATAAAATTTTTAAAATGTAGACCAAAGTTTGAAGACGTTTGCGTTCACAACATCGATTTCAACGATATTTTATAATGAAAATCGAAGGATTTTAAGTTGAAAGATGTTAACTGCTGTTTTCCGGCCTTATGATATAAGAGCTCATTATGAATGATCGCATAGCTTCAGTTTTCAGACTAGTTCGACTGTTCAATACGTTAGGATAGTAGCACACACGGTCATTAGTTCGACTATCTTGGGAAAGCTTTTGCTTCGCCACTTTGAGTGTTCTTGCGAAGGACAGAGCCTCACTTGGTAAATATATGTGCCTACGTATTCACATTTGTAAAAGGAGCCGTAACGTGTAGGTGATATTTAAACTTGGTTGATGGACTATAATCAATGTGAGTCACTCCAAGGGACTGGTTGGGGATAGGGCCGCCAACTTTAGGAAATTGTAAACCGGGATACTTGGGTGTTGAAGGATTAAGTGTGAAAACCAAAATTAGCATTTCAGACGCTATTGTAGTTTCGCAAATAAACAACAGATCTTTGAATGTAAGCTCAAGTAATTTTTCACTTTTTATCATATATCTTCAACTTAAGTATGAGGTAAGAATCATTTCAAAGGACTGTTATGCCCCTAGAACCTATTAAAGGATTCTGGATCACTGATTTCGCTATTCTTTCAGCAATGTAAATTTTTTAAAAAATCGGCACTTTTTTGGATAATTTGCTTTTTTTAACAACTTGAGGACAATTTGAGATCATGTTCGCCTTGGGTAATTTTATTTGAATTCATTGATCATTATTAATTAAAAAAAAAATATATGCAAAGTGAGCATATACATTTATTATAAAACTTTTCTTTTAGTGTTTTGTTTTAATAATTTCGTGATTTGGGTGATGCAAAGTCCGTATTATGCTGACATCGAAAGCGCCGGTTTTTTTACATAACTTTTGAACAGTTAGAAAGAGTTAAATTTCGCAATTAGATTCTTATAACTGGCAGTGATGCGCATCCCCCAGCGGGTTAGAGGGTCAGAATATACCCGCGGTAGATATGCCTGTCGTAAGAGGCGGCTAAAATACCAGATTCAAGGGGTTGTGTAGCGCAACCCTTTCAGGTTGCCAGCGCAATATATTTGGAGAAGCTATATTGCCCAATTGTCAACCTCACCTATCCGTGGCGAATCCTTTTTCATTAACAGCCGAGGCTCTGGCAACCCCGAACTCCTCATGGATCTAGAGGTAGGGAGGGCGGGATGGCCAAGAAGGTCGCATGTGGTTATATAACAAATCGTTCCCGAGATGGTCGGGCTTGGTACCGGAACGTGCCGGATCTGCATCCGGCAAAGGACCATCAACATCGATAACACTCCCCAGGGCCTCGGGGAGTGTCCTTATCGCTACAACAACAACAACATGCGTATCCGTTAATACCACTTTTGACCATGTCCGACCAATTTTCGACACTAAATGGTCTAAACGGTCTTAAACGAGTAGAAAATATAGTAACGAGCCGGATGCCGCTGCCGCCGCCGCCGCGCCGATATTTTGCACTCGGCGGCGGCGTGCGAAAAATGACCAAAATCGGCGGCGGCGTTTGTCGGCGGCGTATATCTCTAGTATGTATGCAGTGAAATTAAGGTGCATATTTTAAATATCTCAAATTTTATTTTTACAAGTTGGGTAAGTTTGTATGTTCATATGTATGTATGTACATTTTAGAGATATACGCCGCCGATAATCGCCGCCGCCGCCGCCGATTTTGGTCGTTTTTCGCACGCCGCCGCCGAATGTCAAAAATATCGGCGTGGCGGCGCGGCGTCCGGCGCGTTACTATATTTTCTTCTCGTTTAAGACTGTTTAGGCCATTTATTGTTCATGTCGAAAATTGGTCCGATATGGTCGAAAGTGGTATCAAAGGATGCGCATCACTGCCAGTTATAAGAAACTAATTGCGAAATTTAACTCTTTATAACTATTCAAAAGTTATTTAAAATAACAGGCGCTTTCGATTTCAGCTTAACACGGACTTTCCATCACCCAATTCAGCAAGTTATTAAAACAAAATACTAAAAGAAAAGATATATAATAAATTTATATGCTCACTTTGCAGTTTTGAAAAAATTAATAATGAACAATTAATTCAAATAAAATGACCCAAGGCGAAAATGTTTTCCTCAAGAATAAGCGAAATCAGTGATGCAAAATCCTTTAGTAGGTTCTAGGGGCATAAACACTCCTTTGAAATTATTCTTACCTCATACTTAAGTTGAGGATATATGTACATATGAGAAGGGTTTGAAAAATCGCTTGGGCTTACATTCAAACATCTGTTGTTTATTTGCGAAACTATACAATAGCGTCTGAAATGTTAATTTTGATTTTCACACTTCATCCTTCAACACCCAAGTCTCCCGGTTTGACATTTCCTAAAGTTGGCGGCCCTATCCAAAACTAGTCCCTTGGAGTGAATCACATTGATTATAGCCTATCAACCAAGTTTAAATATCACCTACACGTTACGGCTCCTTTTACAATTGTGAATACGTAGGCATATATCTACCAGGTGAAGCTTTGTCCTTCGCAAGAACACTCAAAGTGGTGAAGCAAAAGCTTTCCCAAGACAGTGGAACTAATGACCGTGTGTGATACTACCCTAACGTAGTGGACAGTCGAACTTGTCTGAAAACTGAAGCTATGCGGTCATCCATAATGAGCTCCAATATCGTAAGGCCGGAAAACAGTAGTTAACAACTCGCAACTTAAAATCCGTCGACTTTCATTCTAAATTTGATTTAACGAAGACTATTGAAATCAATGTTGTGAACACAAACGTCTGCTATCTGTGGTCTACATTTTAAAAATTTTATCCAGGGTCCTTGTAAAATTTTAATTATGTAGATGCGCCGAGGATTATACGGATTTTCACCCATGACGCAATGACATCCAGTTAGACTGCTTATGATTTCGAGAGCGACATCTTTGGCCGAATAGTCACTCCCTAACGTTTCAAAGTGTAGCTCGGCAGCATAGCGCAACAAAAGCATCCGTTGGAAAGTCTTCGGAGCTACACCTAGAGCTTCTACGAAAGTGACATCGACGAAGGTATGAGTTCGAAGTCGCAGTCGTATAGCTTCTGTACTGGCATATGGTGTGACGCTCAGGAGCCGTGGTAGCGACTGGTGGTAGGGATTCCTACTGTTCGCACATCGGAAATTTTAGCTCTTAAAAACTGGAGGCGCCCTGTGCCACGATAGTCATGAGTATTAATAGACCATTCATAGCAACCCTAAGTCGCCTTTATGCGTAACCGCCAAGGAGCGACAAATGATTTAAAGAAATTGTGTTCGCGACGATTATTAGGAGTCAACCCTAGGTGAAACTACGCTTTGCACGAGATATACAGGCAAAAGTGTGACTATTTTATGTATCTCTATTTCTTTTCAGCAGACGCAGCAGTACCAATTCCAAAGAACGGGGTTAGGTTCGAAGCCTCTCTGGAGCATGCGAACGAGGGACAATCCCTTCGCAAGGAGCTACTCCTGAAAATTTTTGAACGGTCTGCGAGATTTTGATGCAAAAACCCCGGATCTTTCCGAAATGGCCAACACGTTGATTTCCTTAAATACATATAAACAAAAACTTTCCTAAATATTATTTTTTTAAATATAAAAATCAATCTTTTAAAGTAAGAACACCGGCGTACGCCGGCGCGCCGCCTACGCCGCCGCCGCCGATAAAGTGATCGGCGTAAACCTCTAGTACATTTGCCTATCGATGACAATACCAATCTGCTTTCATTTTCCAAGTGTGACAAATGGGAAAATATGCATCAACCTATGATGAATTTAAAATTTAACCCTTTTGTTAGTTCAGTCAGCATAATTTTTGCAACGGCTAGAAAATGCAAACGCATTAAATGGCTTTTGTATTTAAAACAAGAAATTCTATAATCAATAACCCTTACATACATGAGGTATTATCAAGTGAGAGAAGCGGATGATTTAAACCACTGGTCGATAGGATCGATTCGTCGTATTTACCTACACATATGCATGCATATGTATATGTGTCTACAAATACCATATCTGTGCACTTATGAATATTTATTTATTTATCACTATCAAACCCGGCAGACGTTGTTCTGCCCTAAATTTGGCCTATCTGCTTACATTTTAATAAGCTTTTTCCCTCTAACTCTGCCCTACCCCTCTACACTTTTTCCTAATCTTTTTATTCACTCCTCCCTCCGCCTTTTTCGCTTCATCTCCTACTTCGTTCTCAGTCTCCTCTCTTTTCTCTTCTCTCAAGTTTTTCTCCTTCTTATTCATCTCTTATTGCCAGTCCCAGAGGGTGGTATGTATTTTGTTCCAGTCCCACTCCGAATCTCAGTCTCAGTCCCAGTCGTGGTCCTAATCCCCGTCACAGTCCGTCTCTAGTATACTTCCCCGAAAAAAGCATCGTAAATACTAATATAGGCAAATTTATATACGAAATTTCAGGCAAATAGAATAGGACGTATGTAAATAGGTATGTGGGTATTATTAATTCTTGTCTCTATTTCGGCTTCGCATGCATATTTTTCAGTTTTGCCAGGTTGATGCGACTAAATCGAATATCACAATGAACTTTAGAACTCTCAGCAACAGCTTTCATTTGATATCCATAATACACACACATTCTAGGGGTATCCGGGTCCATGTTTTGGCCTATATCTCGAGACCCTAGTCACTTAGCGGCAGGGGCGGATACAGGTCTCCAGATGAGGGGGGGTGATCATGGCCGAAAGCTCAAAATCCATTTTTGCCATGGAAGTCAGTAATATAAATTAATGATTAACTTCAGAACACCATTTTGACATAATTACAAAGAAACGTATCGAATTTATCTTTAAGCACTCAAATTAGCTCAACTAATTGAAAGAATTCGAACAAAAAACAATCAAGAAATGATTTTATACAGCTCAAAGGTAGAAGCTAGTTCTTTCTGATAAGAGAGTTTCACTTGTGGCTTTAACTAAGTGGAGTTATTTTGAATCTATATCTATTGCAGCAATCAAAAAAGGAAAAAAAGAGATGAATAATTTGACTTCAGACCCCATTATTGGAAACGAATGAACTTTTGTTTACAACGAATGAACTTTTGTTTACAATTGAATGAACACACAGCTGATTTCGAGACCCATTTCTGGAAACGTATTGAGAGAGAATAAAACTTTCGTATCAGGTCATCAGTGGCTCTGATATTGCATAAATGGAACGACATATTAGGTGTGTTCCGGAACTTTTATAAAAAAAAATGAAGTTGGTTGGTGATATGAAGAATTTTTTTATGTTTTGCAAGGTCACCATGTTTCAACTATTTTATTCACAAGCCATGGCATATCTGCGGCAATAAGCGGAAAAAGCAAAACTCACTTATTTATTATTTACCTTTTTTCGCTAGACAAGCAGACAAAAGAAGATAAGAAATATTTCATTCAATCTCAATTTTACGGAAATCTAAAAAATGCATTTCAATTTCTGGCAAATTAAACACGCCCAATATTTATTCAGGTAGGTCTGCTCAGCGGTGTAAAACTTACTCTGTATTATAGCTCACATCAACAGCTTCAATTTGATACCCATAATATAAAAACACATTCTAGGTGTATCCGGGTCCATGTCTTGGCCAATATCTCGAGACCCTAGTCACCCAGCGGTATAAAACTTACTCTGTACACATCAACAGCTTCAACTTGATACCCATAATGTAAAAACACATCCTAGTGTTACCCTGATCCACGTGTTGGCCTATATCTGGAGACCCTAGTCACCAATAGGTATGAAAACTACCCTGTACTAAAGCACTCATCAGCAGCTTCAATTTGATATCCATATTGTATAAACACATTCTAGGGGTACCCGGGTCCACGTTTTGGGCTATATCTCGAGACCCTAGCCTCCCAGTTGTATAAAAATTATCCTGTACTCTAGCACTCATCAACAGCTTTCATTTGATATCCATATTGTATAAACACATTCTAGGGGTACCCGGGTCCACGTTTTGGCCTATATCTCGAGACCCTAGTCACCCAGGGTTATGAAAATTATCCTGTACTATAGCACTCATCAACGGCTTTCATCTGATATCCATATTGTATAAACACATTCTAGGGGTACCCGGGTCCACGTTTTGATCTCAAGACCCTAGGCACGTAGCGAAAAAAATGGTAGACGTTAGCCTATTCTCAGCCCTGCCCAATATGCTCACAAAATTTCATGAGAATCGGTTCAGCCGTTTCGGAGGAGTTAAGCCTCTAAAACCGTGACAGAAGAATTTTATATATCTATTTGAATTTTTTCTAAAAAAAATTCATAACTCAAGAATGGCTAAACCGATTTGGGATTTCAAAATCAACTAACCATCATCTCTCCTTCCTGTATCTTTCCTAAAAAATTCATGGCAATCTTTCTATACGTTCTCGAGTTATGGAGTGACAATCAAAATGTACACTTCTTTTTATATATATAGATTAATCAAAGACACAACCTTAGGTTAATTTACAGTGTTTGAGCTTATAATAAACTAAAAAAATAACATTGAAATATAAACTTAGCAAATTACAGATTTATTTAACAAACTTAGCTAGAGAATAACAAGACAGGGGATATTTTAACATTTATTCAGGATTTAAAATTAGCACAATAACATGCCAACCTAATAAAACCGCACTGCGTTTTTTTAGCGCACCCAAACAACCGGCGTTTTTTGCCCTAACCCAAATAAGCATGCGTTGCGACAATGTAAAGCATATGTGCAAACTTCAAATCTAAATGTCACGCAGAACAAATATTGGAAATCGAGTTAGGTTTTCACGCAGCAAAGTCAATTTGGGTTGCTCTCATACAAGTTGTATATACATGAGACATTTTTGACAGAAAATGACTTGCGTGCGTTTATATTAGGTTGGCTTGTAAGATATTGAAATCTTTTTAGCACAACAATGAATTTGTATTGAAAGCCGCTTTCGACATGCGTACAAATATTTGACTTAAACTAAAAACTTAAACTAAGCCATATCAATGTGAAAACAATATGTAATTATCGTAGTATGAAAGAAAGTTACACTGTTTTAATATAATAATAAATTAAATAAATACACAATGAATAAGCGAGAAAATAGCAATGGAGTCAAGATAAAGATATAGACAGATATAAATATTCGGATATTTTAGTGGTATATATAACTTGGTAATTGTAATTGGTCAATTTAAAATAATAATTAAAAAAATTCAATTATGAAGTACAATTACTTTTTATGGTACTTGGCAATGAATACATATTTTTATTTACATGCTAGGACAACAGGACTGTTTGTGTATTTTTTCTGCCTAGGGGTCAAGCTGCCATAAAGATATGAGTTATTAACAAATGTATGAGTCATTATCCACTATTTTTCAATAAAATTGCATATTTTACTATATTATCAATCGATATGTATACACATAAATCGTGCTAAAGCATATTATTATTATTGTCTCAGATGACCATTGCGTTTTCATCCTGAAGGAAATTTTCATCCCGAAAAACCACAAATTCGCCTTAAAAAGTAACGATATGGCAACGCTTCTAGCAAAACAACAAACACTATGAACTACCTTCTTTTTTATACTATGGTTCTTACTTACATTTAAAGAAACTGTCTAAACCAGCGGTCCTCATTTAGTGAAATAATTATTGGCACCACTTCACACGTATTATTAAAGCCCCGACACATAAGCAGTTTTTCATATAGATGAGTTTAACACAAGCTTATGCATTATGAGTAGATTGCACGTATTTTTATGGAAAACGGTAGAATTAGCTACACTGGCGCCATCTGATATTGAAAAGTAGCCAACTCCCAAATTTTGTTACAAGCGAATCATAAGAAGAAGAATTTGACATTTGCTTTGGCTAAGGGTGTTGGCACACTTTGCAAGTGAAATTATTTTTCCTACTGGTTGGTAAATTTTCTAAAACTTTTCGCAATTAAAAACTGCAATATAACAATCCCAAGTATTTGAGACGTAATAAACTTTAATTGCCAACCCTGAAGTTCTTTCATATTTACGAACGCAAAGTCTTGGTTTATTGTTGCGATGTTATTGGAATGATAAGCTTGTGTTAAACGCATCTATATGACAAATGTCCTTGTGCCGCGACCTTTAAGATGAACCAAAGTACGTAATTATTGATTTAGGTCAAATGCCATTAGTGAACCGCACTTTGATAACACTGCGGAACAAATTTTTCCAAGATACATTAGATGTAATTTTTGTGCGCTGATTTCATAAATCATTTTAGTTTTTTGTAACAGCTCTAGTTTTCGAGATATTTTCGACTACCCGAAAATTTATCCCACAGGAGTATAAAAGTGCAAAAACAAAAAATGCAACAATTTACAAAAGCAAACCTCAATTTTTTTTAATACTTCATTTATTATTTGCCTGTGTTCTTTCATTTTAGAATATTGGTTTTTGTATTTGTTGTGTATTTGTTGTTTCATTTAACGAAATTTAAAAAAAATAAAACCTACAAGAATGTCAATAAGAAGGACTCAGCGAAAGTGATCGACATTATTTTGTTTTTGTTCTTAAACTTTCGTTAAATTAAACAACATATACACAACAAATACAAAAAAAAATAGTTTAAAATGAAAATGAAATTGAAGTTTGCGTCTTTCGCTTTTGCACTTTTCAATTAGTGTTCGTTCGTATTGGCTTTGACTAAGAGTATTTATTGTGTTTTCTTATAATATCTCCAAATTTTTTCGTGACTTTTGTATTAAAATTAATACAATGATGAAATCGCATCTTCGCAAGCACTATAAATCTAGTTTAATTACATATACCCTACATAATTTAACTAAAACGCGAAAAAGAAACACTAAAAATCAATCCGCTGTAAACTGAAAAAGCTTGGGAGTGTCTGATTTTAACAATAAGTTTTGAAATTTAAAAAAGCGCGCTGTCTAGTCACTCGAATCGGTCAGTGGTCGAACGTGTGAGTGAGCTGGCAACAGCGCTGCTTCCCGCACACAATGAACCACATCAACGACGTGCGGGGAATTCCCGGTATTTAAATTTTATAAAGTTTATATACTTTGTTACTGTGCTTCATTTATTTGTGTTATCTCTTTCATTAGTCGTCGTTCGTCTCGTCCGTCATATTGCGAGCTCGCGTATATTCGTTTTTGTTGATTGATATTTTTACGAATATTAGCAAAACTAAGGGGTGCTGCCATCTCTAGGCCGATGCTAAGCAGTGACGTGAATTCACATCAATAATTCAATCATTATGTATCTACATAAACGAATCAATAATTGCGTCTACACAGTTTAGCGATACGAACTTAGCAAAAGGGCAAATAAGAGGATTTGCAAGTAAACTCGCTACAATTGGTGTCAGAAGAGGAATTGTTGAATAAATTCCGAAGATTGGGAATACAACTGGGACATGGCAAAGTTCCCAGCTACAAAAACGACTAAGTGTAGCTATGGTATTTGAAGGAATCTTCAATGCTGAGGAGTATGTCTTTCATTATGATAGCGACAAAACAACAACAAAAATGGAAGAAAAAAACAAAACACCGCAGACAGTGATGAACACAATATCTGTACAAACATCGACAATGGCATCTCAGCTGGAGTCACAGGAGGCACGCATTTCAGAAATGGTTTCGTCATTTCAATTGGAAGAACAGAAGACATATATGTCATCTCAACTGGAAGCGCAAGAGGCACGTATATCTGGAATGTCGAAAAAAATTTCGGAACAGGTATCATCGCAGCTCTTTGCGAAACTGGAAGAGCAGGATGCAAAAATTTTACAACTCTAAGACAAAATTGATGCCGAGATAGAAGCGTTGAAAGGTATTATGCAACAGTTACAACTAAATCGCCCAGCTGTTCCAGCGAGCGATCCCAAGATAAAAACTCCATCTTTTGACGGCTCTGTTCCTTTCGAGGTATTCAAGCTTCAATTTGAGAAGACGTCAGCAGTGAACAACTGGAATGCTGAAGATAAGGTGGCTGCTCTATTCGTAGAATTGAAGGGGCCAGCAACCGAAATCCTACAGACGATTCCCGAAGGAGAGCGGAACAACTATGAAGCATTGATGGCCGCTGTCGAGAGACGTTAAGGAAGCGAGCATAGAAAACAGATATTCCAAATTGAATAGTAAAACCGTTACCAAAAAGCAAATGAGACATTACAGGAGTTTGCTTCGGATGTTGAAAGGTTGGCTCATTTGGCAAATGCGGACGCACCCGTGGAGTACACCGAGAGGGTAAAAATCCAGAGTTTTATAAATGGCATACGGGACGTAGAAACGAAGCGAGCGACATATACAAACCCAAAACCCACATTTGCAGAAACGGTATCCCATGCACTGACACAGGAAACAGCGTCTCTTTTGAGTAAGCCCGCATACAAAGCTCATCGCGTGGAAGTGGAAAGGCCAGATTGGGTAGACACAATTTTGGAAGCACTGAAGGGGTTACAACAGAAAAATGCCAGAGTTATGAAGTGTTTCAAGTGCGGTAACCCAAGTCACTTTGCACGTCATTGCAGCACCGGTCCTGGTAGTTCCAACTTGGGTGGCCGTAAACGCAAAATGGGAGGAGATGAGCAATAGCGTGCCAGATGTAAAAATCGAGAGCTACCTAAAGCTGTTGAATGTCCTGTGACATCTGTCTCGCAAATTGGAAGGAAATGGAGTAGTCTTAACGTCAGAGAAAATGTGGATGACAAAAAACGTGTACTGACTGTCGATACGGGCGCATCTCATTCCGTGATCCGATCTGATTTGGTCAACAGGAGAGTAAAGCCATTACCTGGAGCAAGATTGCATACGATTACTGTCGAGTATAACCAAGTCCAGGGAGAAGTGGTATGGGAAGTATTAATTGGAAAGGTCATGGTTCTACACAAATTCATGTTGTTGTTGTAGCGATTAGGTTACTCTCCGAAGGCTTTGGGGAGTGTTATCGATGTGATGGTCCTTTGTCGGATACAGATCCGATACGCTCCGGTAACACAGCACCATTAAGGTGCTGACGCGACCATCTCGGGAACGATTTATATGGCCACATTGAACCTTCAGGCCATCCCTCCCTCCCCACCCCCAAGTTCCATGAGGAGCTTGGGGTCGCCAGAGCCTCGTCTGTTAGTGAAACGGGATTCGCCGCTCGAAGGTGAGGTTGACAATTGGGTTGGAGAAGCTATATGTTGCGCTACACAACCCCTTGAATCCCTACAAATTCATTGTGACAGAGATTGTTGATGAATTCATATTGGGAGTGGACTTCTTAGTTGACCACGACATCAGGATCGATATGCGGAGAAAAATTATGCGCTATAAGAACCAGGATATACCACTTAACTTTAGTTTGGAAAAAGGGTTCAGCAGTAATCGGGTACTGGTGAAGAAGACTCGACAGAGGCCACGAAATTCAAAGGTAAAGGTTGATGGAAAAAAGGGCCAAACAAATCAAAGCCGAAGGTACCTGTAAGAGAAACACTGGCATTGAAAAGCCCTAACTGACGTACTAAAACGAAGGAAAGGATTTCGCAGAAAGAATGCAAGGGTGGTTTCAAGCCAGGACACACTACTGTTGTGAAGCGTCGGAACGATACTGATTATGCAAAGCAAATCCGTCCAGCGCAAGCTTTACGAAGTAGTTCATTGGCCAAACAACAGAGTGTGAAGGAACGGCCCAGGGTAATGAGTAGTAAGATGAAACACTGGCATGACAAGAACTTTAATTCGGAAGGTTTCTTGGCGGGAGATTTGGTATTTTTATACAACCCTCACCGGCGGAAAGGTGTTCCATCCAAATTTCGGTGCAGTTGGGAAGGCCTGTACAAACTTGTGAAGAAGATCAGTGATACCATCTACCGCATACAAACAACTGGGAAACCATGGAGTAGAAGAGTGGTACATTTGGAAATGCTAGCGGCGTTTTTAGATCGTGATATTTGTCTGATCGAGACGATCAGACTTAGATGGAGGGCAGTGTTACGAATATTAGCAAAACTAAAGCCCCCATTACTGATATTCAGCATAGACTTGACTTGACTTGGCGTAAACTTGGCAAATTAGCCACGAGTATACTCCACTTGGCGCATAAAATCTGGCATCATAACCAGCGGTGAAATTTATTTTTAAATAAATGTCAATTTGTATGACAAATTGTCAAAATGAAATGGAAACAAACAAATGGCATCTCAAAATGTAAACGTCACTTAGAACTTACATAGAAAATCAAAATTCAACAGACTTCTAAGTCAAGTTAGGTGTTGCTAAGTTTTGAGTAATCAGTAACATGCAATGTTCATTTAACAGAACTGTAAGTGACAGTTCTCAAGCCAAGTCAGGTCTATGCTAAGTATCAGTAATGGGGCCTTAAGGGGTGCTGCCATCTCGTAAGCCGATGCTAAGCAGCGCCTTGCATGCACATCCATAGATCAATCATTATGTATCTACATAAAGGAATCAATAATTGCGTCTACACATATGTACGTATACGAGCAGCGGAGAAGCAATGCACAAACACATGCATATATCTTATCTGAGTTGTCACAAGAGAGGGCAATAATTTGTGCAAGTATTATTCAAATGAGAAATTATACATCTGTAGTTGTAGCTGAGAAATTTATAACTAAGTAAAATTCTGGAAGCGCCTAGAAGATGCCACAAGGAAATCACAGAGTATAAAAGCATCAGCGGTAGAGGAGCTATCAAGCAGTTTTTGATTAAGACGCTATCTAGCGAGCAATAGCAGTATTATTTTGAAAGTCAGTTTCATTTAAGCTATCAGTTTGGTTATTAAGTCAGCGAGTTGCAAAGTATAAGTGTTATTGTGAAGTAATTTAATAAAGGCCATTCATTGGAGTTACTTATTCAACAGTTTAGCGATACGAACTTAGCAAAAGGGCAAATAAGAGGATTTGCAAGTAAAATCGTTACAATATTTATTGTCTTTCCCTTAGTGATTGTATTTTTTAAGACCATGAGCAATAACGAGAGTAGTTCGATAGCAAAAAAGCCAAGTGGAGCAGAATACAGGAAAAAATCAAAAGAAAAGGAAAAGAAGATAGAAAACATTTTAAAACATCCTCGTAAACTAGAAACATTTTTTACGAGCTCTGCAGAAAGGAACGAAACGGTGATGAATACTGCACTATCGCCAAAATTTTCTTTCCCTGGTCCCTCTACCGCGGTTTGTTCATCTTCCGTTTCTCCGTCTAATACTAACCCTATAGTAGCGACGCCAGCGATCTACAACGAAGACGATATTGTAATAGAAGAAAATCCGTTTATTCCGTCAAGTGACCCTGCACTGTGGTAAGTAAACGATGAATTACGAGATTATATTGTTAATAAAGGATTGCAACAAAACGAAGAATTAGATTTTTCTATTTTTCAAAGATATCTATCGAAAAATATGTTTGAGATAAGGCTTGTTAATGGCGAAATTGTGAAGAGAAGCTGGTTATTATACTCAGAATCCACAGGTCGTGTGTTTTGTGATGCTTGCAAATAATATGGAGGAACATCCGTATTTGCCAAAACTGGATTTAATGACTGGAAAAATTCTAACTTAGTAACTGATCAGGACAATTCTCCGGATCATCGGAAATGTTTGGGGCAAGATGTATGTAGAGGAAAACTTTTACAACGATTGGATACGCAGGTAGTCAAACAATATAATGAAGAAATAACTTATTGCCGAAATTTATTAGTACGTGTAAAGAAACAATTAAGATTTTAGCTTCTCGTGGGCTTCCATTTCACGGTCAAAATAAAATTATTGGATATGCACTAAACGGAAATTTTCGTGGATGTATTGAGCTTATATCTAAATTTGATCCTTTCATGGCCGAACATTTGTACAAAAAGGCAGAAGTTCTCCATCGTAATTTTCGTCCTATATAACCGATAAGTTAGAAGGGAGGCGATCTTTCATCATTGATAATTATTATGCAGCGATTGATTGTCTTAAAGTGCACTTACAAAACCGGCAAATTATTTATAATACAGTAAACACAAAGTTTGGTTTCTTGTGGAATTTGCATGAACTAGATGACAGTGAATTTATTATAAGCAAAGCAAAATAGTTAAAACAACTATATGCCACTGATTTAGAAGAAACTTCTGCAGAAGAATGGGTCCATTTGGTGCAGATTTTAAAATCTGACATCGAGGCCCAGCATTCTATTTCTGCGAGAACACCTAAGGGTTTGTTGCAGTTAATAAAACGATTTAATATTTCATGCAAGTTCCCGAATGTGGAGATAATATTAATAATTTTTTTGGCAAGGAGTGTTACCAACTGCAGCGGCGAAAGGTCATTTTCAGCACTTAAGAGTAAAAAATTACTTGCGCTCCACGCTCCGTCAGCAAAAACTTACAGCGCTCTAGCTAATGTACATAGAAAGTGATTTTTACAAACTATTAAATTTGAAAAAATTGCAGAAAGATTTGCAAACGCAAAACGCTTCACTTGTATGATGCCTGCCTCTCTTCTTTTTTTACATGATGGGGGCGAGTCCTGATTATTAGCCTAGGGCGGTCAGAACTCTTGATCAGGCGCTGCGTGGGTGCCAAAAACTGCGTGCCAAAATTGTCTAGTGTCTCTGCGACAATGGTCGAATGGAAAAAGATCAGCTCTCAAATTTAAGACACCAATAATTTGGCAGGAACCTACGAATCATCACGGTGACTGCTATTTTTGTGTGGTAAACGTTACTGGAATAAACTCGGCAAACAAAAACAAATGGTCCTATCCGACATTGCTTTCTGCTCAGCGACCACTTCTGCACTCAAACGAACCATCAGGACCGCACACGTCATCAGCTTTTGAAGGAAGATGGGACACGCATATGATGGCCGATTACTGCTGGATTCTTTGTCGGGATCTTGAACAAGACCCACAGGCAAGAAAGTCTTATAAAAGGCGATTTTGTGCTGATACGCGGTACATCGTTAAAATTAAGTATGTAAAAATTGTAAATTTTGTAAGAATTTAACACATCTACAAAAATTAAAAACTAGAGCTGTCAGAAAGAAACAAATAATTTTTTCGTAATCAGCACCCTTAAATTGACTTAAAACGACTGAACAAAGTCTGGAAAATTTTTCACTGTTGACCAATGTAATGAATATAAATAAAAGTTGATAGAGATATCCAATTAGGAACCAAAAATTTTGTTTGTTTCATATTACATAGACTTCTAGTTTTTGTATAAAAATTGTTAAACTATAACATGAATTCACTTCAGTAGTAATAGTATGGAAAAGTTGGTTTTAAACACTTTCGTGGTGCGTTTGAGTTTTTTGTGCGGTTGTTTTAATTAATTTATATATTATCTTCATCACATTCACAAAATTTTTTAATGCGCTCATTTGTTTCGAGGGATAAAGGCGTAAATAGTAAATTTTTTTTGTTACAATAAGGCCGCGGCACAATAACATTTTCCATATAGATGCGTTTAACACAAGCTTATGCATTCCAATTACATCACCACATTCAACCAAGATTTTGCGTTTGTAATATGTAGGCAATTGAAGTTTATTTCGCCTTGCCCATTCACATACAAAATTTCGCGAAGCACCGTTACAAACATTCTCCCTATACAACAAAAATACTTGCTAACATATTTTGTGTCGTATTCGATTGTTATATTGCAGTTTTAATTGCGAAAAATGTTAGAAAAGTTACCAACCAGTGGGAACAATAATTTCACTTACAAAGTGTGCCAACGCCCTTAGGCAAAACAAATGTCAAATTCTTCTTGTGATTTGCTTGCAACAAAATTTGGGAGTTTGCTACTTTTCCATATCAGATGGCGCCAGTGTCGCTCAATCTAGCGTTCTCCATAAAAATACGTACAATCTACTCATAATGCATAAGGTGTGAAACTCATATATATGAATAACTGCTTATTTGGCGGAGCTATTATTCTCTTTCGTATTTAAGGGCCAATTAATGGTGACTTATCCATAACCAAATAAAACAGCTGATCGAACCAACCTTATGGAAATCAATGTAATCGATTAATGGTGGCACCATAACGCTAAAGCCATAACCATGCCATTTGGGTCCATTACTTTTCACCCTGTTCATTAATGACTTACCACAGGTTATCTTACATTCGATCTTGACTCATTTCAAAGCTGGTGTACTGCAAATTTCCTTTCTTTGAATTGCTCTAGGTATGTAGGTTGAACTGGCCGGTCCATAAGGACCTCACTCCGTAGTGTTACCAGAAGTTTGTTTTAACGACCAAACTGAAAAACCCTATCAAAAACCAGGACCTATGTTATAAAATAACTCCGTCCTCTTGGCAAATACTAGAAGCTTCCTAGGACTTAAGCCACTTGCTGCTTCTAGATCTGACAGCCTTTCCCGCTTGGTCGATCATGTGCACCTCTCGCCTTCGCTTAATCTCGCCCAATATAATTGGGACATCTACGGAGCAAGCTTCAAGGGATGCGCCCTTTTTAGCTAGTTCGTCCGCTTTTTCATTCCTATCTATTCCCATATGCCCTGGGACCCAATATAGATGTATGATTCTCCCTGTCCCGATTCTCTCCAGAGACTGCTTACACTCTAACACGCATTTAGATGCTGTGCTATGCGAGATTATTGCCTTAATTGCTGCTTGACTGTCAATATAAAAGTTAACACGGTTGCAGCTTAAGCTATTCTCTTCCAGGGTTTCTACTGCTTTGGTTACGGCTAATATTTCCGCTTGGAAAACGCTACAGTAATCCGGCAGGCTATAGGATCTGTTTACTTCCGGATCAGCGCAGTATACCGCAGACCCTACTCCTTCCACTACTTTGGAACCATCGGTGTACACATGTATCGCCTCGTCCGCCATTTGCGCACCCTTGCTCCAACCTTCCACCTCTATTGTGGCCTTAAGATCTCCCTCGAAGCGCAGATAGGGAATCATGTAGTCTGTTCGTCTTGTGATTGATGACGCTATACTACTATGGCCATATGGTCGGCGTTCAAGCTGCCCCGAAGCACCGAGCCTGGTTGCGGTCGTTAACGCTTTGTTCTTTGCTATCAGGTGGGATGTGCAAAATGGCATACAGTGCAGCCGTCGGGGTTGTTTTCAGGGCTCCCGTAATGCTAAGCATCGATAGTCTGCATACCCCCTCTAATTTTTTGAGGTATGTTGTTTTTATGTGGCTTTCCACCAAACAAGAACTCCATAGTATAGAATAGGGCTTACAATAGCTGTAAAAAACCAATGAGAAAGAGAGGGCGATAGGCCCCACGTACACCCCAGCATTCTTTTACATTCGTAGAGTGCCGTTGAGGCCTTCTTGACCCACTCCTCCACGTTGCGCTTCCATGACAGCTTACTGTCTAGGATGATTCCTAAATATTTTGTGCAAGGTTTCTCCTGTAAGGTCACCCCTCCTAGCTTAGGCCTGGTCCAATTTGGGACCATGTACCTCTTTGTAAACAAGACCATATCCGTCTTCTCCGCATTGACTTTCAACCCGACATTAGATGCCCAGGTATGAATATCGCGAAGCGCCCGATCCATCAAAGAACTAATCGTTGGAAGGCACTTTCCACTTATGACAATTGCAACGTCATCTGCGTAAGCCGTAAGTTTTACGGGTCACTCATTGAATTGCCTGAGCAGTTGGTTGATGGCCAGCGTCCACAGCAGAGGTGATAGCACCCCTCCCTGTGGCGTGCCTCTGTTCACTGATTTCGTGGCCTCGTACAATCCCCATTGTGATGTAATCTTTCTGCAATTTAACTTGCAACCGATCCATCTGATTAAGGCAGGATGTACTTTAATGTAATTAAGACCATCCATAATCGCCCATTTTGCAACATTATTGAAAGCCCCGGCAATGTCCAAGAAGACTCCTAGAGCATACTCCTTATATTCCAGGGATTTCTCTATGCTTATTGCCACCCTATGCAATGCGGTGTCTACCAACTTGCCTTTGGTGTACGCATGCTGTTTGTGGAGAGCAGATTTTCATCCACGTTGGACTTTATGTACACATCTATCAACCTCTCAAAGGTTTTGAGCAGAAATGATGTTAAGCTAATGGGTCTATAGTCTTTGGAATACATGTGACCGATCTTGCCCGCCTTTGGTAGAAAAGCTACGCGAGCAGTTCTCCAAGAGTGCGGTACATGATTCAGTCGTATGCACCCATCGAATATTATTTTAAGCCATTCCAAGACCGCCCTACTTGAGACTTGTAGCATGGCCGGGAATATACCATCTGGGCCCGGCGATTTAAACTTAGAAAACGTCTTCACTGCCCACTCGATCTTGGTATCGGTCACCAAGCCCGGCACTACTAGCTCCGTGATCGAAGTGTGCTGGCTCCTCTAAACCGTCTCCCGATGGGAAATGTTTATCGAGAAGCACCTCAAGAGATTCCTCACTATTACGTGACCATTCCCCGTTCTCTTTCTTTATTAGTCCCTGGACTATGTTTCCCTTTGCTAGGACTTTTTTCAACCGTGCTGTTTCGCTGGAGCACTCTATGTCTAGATCCCTGTACTCGTCCCGACACGCTTCGCTTTCCGCGGTCTTTGCGAGCTTAAAGATTTCTTTAACCTGTCTTCTTAGAAGACTCAGCTCATTGCTCCACCATGGCGGCTTTGCTTTTCCTCTGAATCTTCTTAGAGGGCAAGCTTTGTTATACGCAGTCATAAGCGTCCTTGTTAGGAATTCATTCGACTCCTCCAGTTCCTCTACATTAGCAACCTCTTTGGGTTGTCCCAGTTTTGTTTCTACATGTTTCTGGAATTTAGTCCAGTTCGTTGACCTAGGGTTTCTAAAGGTTCCTCCCTTCTCTACCCTCTTTAGGGGGATGTTGAAGCTGATATACGCATGGTCGGAGAAGGATGGTCTATCAAGAACGATCCAATCATACCTTGATATATCACGCTCGGAGCTCAATGTAATATCCAGAACATTGCTGGATGTTGGACCAATGTATGTAGGTACATTTCCCCTGTTGGCTATCTGCAAATCTTAAGGGTTAGGAGGAGTTCGCTCGACGCCACTTTACTGTGTTGGAGGTTTATCTGTAGGACTCGCAGCACTATTGGGCTGTTTGTCCCCCTCCAGCACCTTCGTCTTGACGTCGTCGTCCTCCCCTTGCCCTTTTGGTTTAGAGTATTCGAGGCCCCCATCAGCCTCTCGTGACTGTTGTGCAGGGTGTTCCTCTGTGCAGCTCTGTGAATTGCTCTAAATGTAAGCAAATTATTTTTCACCGTGTGAAGCCGGTCCTGACATCTTAAATACTTAACGGCAACCTTTTGGAGCGGATATCTGTTGTAACTGATCTAGGTGTTATTTTTGATCGGAAATTGAGTTTTGCCATACATATTTAAACCACTATAAACAAAGAAAACTGGTGTAATGGGATATATCAAACGTTGGGCTAAAGAGTTTGATGACCCTTATTTCGCCAATATTCTTTATACCTCACTGGTACGTCCTATTCTCTAGTACTGTTTATGTGTTTGGTCTCCAATCTATCAAATCCATATAGATGGGATTGAATCGGTACAGAGACAGTTCTTAATTTTTGCATTACGAGGTCTCAACTGGGAATCAAGTACTCATCTTCCACCATACAGGAATAGGCTTCTTCTAATTAATTTGCCATCTCTGGAGAATCGTAGAGTATTACTCGGTGTTATGTTCATTCACACAAGCTCATCATCGGCGTGATTGACTCCCCCGACCCAATCAGTTCCTGCTAGGGCCTCCAGACATTTTGTGCCTTTTCATTACCTCTATGCCGGCAAAATTTTGCTAGACATAGTCCTTTGCGTCATTGGTGCTCGCGTTACAATGATTTGTATAACTGCATTAGCTTTGAATGTTCGTTTGCCGCTTTACATACTGCCATACTCTTAGGTTTAGCCTGATATTTTAATTTTATTTTTCTTATAGAATGCGATGTCAAATTTTTATAACATACTAATTTTCTATGTACCTCTTTTAAACTTTTTAATTTTAAGGATGGCTCTGTATTTACATATATATCTGTCTTTTACAATAATTAGTCGACCGCTTTGTGTTTGCATCGACTTTAAATAAATAAATAAAAATAAATAAATACTATAGCCAACCAATTAAAAAAAATAAAAACCGATTGGTTTTTGGTTTTTCGCCATATCCATAACCTAAAAATATTTGAGTTGGTGAAATAACTTTTTGTATATTTTATTTATTGCTTTGGATACGTTTTGACTAAGAGACTTATTGTTTGTGGAATATGTTTGTAATTTTTTGCGTTTTCCTCGTTTTTATGAAAATGTCAGATGTTTAAGGTTATGTCACCATTAATCGATCACAATGGAGATGGTTATGGATATGGGTATGGTTACGACTATGGCGTTAGGGTTAAACGGCCAGTTAAACTTCCCTAGCCCTAACGCCATAGTCGTAACCATATATTTACTTATCCATATCAAATTGGTATCAGTTATTGGTTCCTTAACCTAAAAATCGTGGAAATTTCATTAAATTGAAGAAAACGCAAAAAATTACAAACATATACTACAAAAAATAAGTCTCTTAGTCAAAACGTATCCAAAATAATAAATAAAATATACAAAAAGTTAATAAGTTCTCCAACTCAAATATTTTTAGGTTATGGATATGGCGAAAACCAAAAACCAATTGGTTGGCTATACCAAATGGCGCTAGCGGTATGGTATGGCACCATTAATCGATAACAATGATTTCCATAAGGTTGGTGCGATCACCTGTTTTATCTGGTTATGGATATGTCACCATTAATTGGCCCTTAAGGAAGTTTAATTGGTCCTTTATTCGACGGGGAGGGGGGTTGTGTTTGGGTTTTTTTAGATTCATTTGCACCCCCCATTTAGTCAAATATGAATTAAATACGTACATATATATGCTCTATCATTTCCAGAGGACTGGGGCGAATCCCTCAACTTCCCTTTATCTCTTTCCTGCTCTGGCAATCTTGTTCGGGATCTTCATCATCCTCTCTAAAACGGAACCACAACTCAGACTATCAATTTCCATTACTTATTATGAAAATAACATTTAAGTTCTTATACAATTTTTTCAATTATTTTAGTTTTATCAAAAACACAAAAAATGTAAACGAGTACTAAACAGCTGTTTGCAATTTAGTGAACTTTTTACAATGGTAAAGTTTTTATTCGATCAAGTTACACAGTACGCAAATAAAATACACCCAACTCGGGCGAAAATTGCCAATTGATACTCGCAATAGGGGGCATATGGGCAAATGACACTGTGCGCCGGTAAGACTGATTGTAAGAAGGTGCATAAAAAAAAACAAATATTATTAGTAAAAATAAGAAATAATATCGAACAAAGTGGCAAGGTTAAATTGTAGTTAACTTCAACTATACCTAGTTTAAACTTGCCCTGAAAAACTAGGCCTAATATTTATTAACAAGAAGGGGAGACTTTTTTATAAGCAATTTCCTAAAATATTTAATAAAAACAAACAAAAACTAAAATCTCGAGCTTTTCCAAATCACAAAACCTTTCAGTAAAAACTTTTCATTCAAATCAGTCAAAAATTACAAATTTGAGTTAGAAAAAGAATCTTGCGAAAAGACGTTTTTGGAAAATATTCAGAGAGAGTATGTGTTTGAACTGGAAGCCGTGATAGGGTGATATTCCACTCAGCAGTCGATGTGATCAAAAACGTTATGACTGGCCTTATCTAAAAAAAAAATAATAATAATAAATGACGGGACCTACATGTTTTATGCCGACTCTGAACGGCATCTGCAAGGCAGATGAGTTTTCACTGAGAGCTTTTCATGGCAGAAATACACTCTGAGTGCTAGCCAAACACTGCCGAGGAGCGACCCCGCTTAGAAAAATTTTCTTCTAATTGATGATGTTTGATGTTGCTTTGCCCGGGGCGCGAACCCAGGATCTTCGGTGTGGTAGGCGGAGCACGCTGCATCACACCACGGCGGCTGGCCTTATCTTACACCTTCGTTATAACAAATAGGTAAAAGTAGTAAAGGAAAAATTTATTTCCCCAGGATTGAAATCCTTATGAGAAAACGTTTAAAACAAATAGGGAATATGTGCGTTAGACTGGTTCAAAAAAAGTTACAAATGATCGCCTCTAAAAGGCATAGTGGGATGGTAAGTGCGCCCCCAAATAGAAGCCTATATCGGAACTTATTGTTTATTATTAAAAACGATATTACAAAAATTATCAAGTATTTGCGCTTGTGACTATGAAAAGGTTAAATATTCGTATTTTTTTTCCTTTTCGTCTGGCAAAATTGTGACTTATTAACGCCAATAGAAGGTTGAGTAGCTTCCTAGGCCAACACAAATGTCAAACCAATCAATTTAGGGTTGAAAGAGCTAAACTACTCGACAAGTTTGTTTTGATATGATGCCAATTATACCCATTATATTTTATCATATTTATTATGGTTTGATGTCGAATACACACTTTTTTACCAAAATTCTTTGTTATTTAGGGGATGTTAATACCGCCAAAGTGTAGCAATTACATACAAATGATGTAGTTGTTGCTACGCAGGCTGCTGGAATCGGAAAATTGTTGGTCATAAATAAGCATCCGAAATTGATGAAGACATGTGTTTGACATCCATACATATCGTCCCCGTGCCAACAAAGGTACATACATAGTTATTGTAAAACTTGTATACCTTTCATGAAAATGAAATGGCATATTAAGGTTGGTTCGAATCCCGAAAATTGTAAGTCCCTAAAGGAGAACAGACACACCCAGCAATAAGAATACCGATGCTTACATACATATGTATATACCATACAGTGTTTGTCTGAAAAAATCGTGAAGTTTGGTATAGAATATATTCTCCTGTTGTTGTTGTTGTTGTAGCGATTAGGTTACTCCCCGAAGGCTTTGGGGAGTGTTATCGATGTGATGGTCCTTTGTCGGATACAGATCCGATACGCTCCGGTAACACAGCACCATTAAGGTGTTGGCCCGACCATCTCGGGAACGATTTATATGGCCGCATTAAACCTTCAGACCATCCCTCCCTCCCCACCCCCAAGTTCCATGAGGAGCTTGGGGTCGCCAGGGCCTCGTCTGTTAGTGAAACGGGATTCGCCGCTCGAAGGTGAGGTTGACAATTGGGTTGGAGAAGCTATATATTGCGCTACACAACCCCTTGAATCCCAATATATTCTCCCCACTAGGGTAGGCACCTTATCGATGGGGTGAGCGCCTAGCTGGACTCCATAGCTCCCGACTATGCCGTTTCGTTTCATATGAGGCAGCGTGATGTCGGTGACCAAGAATCACTAACCCATTAATGCAAGGTGTTATGCGGACCGTGCTTATTGGAGACCTGGGGGTATATTCAGCTGAATTCCAACAGATCCTTTCCGATAACGGGACACCTCGCGAAGTGGCTTTACCACAGAAAGGGACGCTGCTTTATTAATTGTAAAGCCTATCCTATACTTTGGAGTCCGTGTGTGGTGGACGGCACTGAAAAAATAACGTAGCAGGCTATCAACTACAGACCATATGGTCAGAGTAGTATGGCGTCATGAAATATTTCACAAACAGACTACCTAGCTCTTTGCCTGCTCTTCGATGGGTATCTAAAAACCACGATACCACGATGGCTTCATAGTAACGGACGGAGTAGGGTCTGCGGTGTGCTGCACAGATCCATCCGAACATCTCGGGAATAACTTAATATGGCAACATTAAACCTTCAAGGCAATCCCGCCCACCCCCCCCCCCCCCCTAAGTTATCATAGTTCTCCAAGTACTAGGAAAGGGTCACAAAAAAGCGAATCAAGATTGATATTTTTATGAGGATTGCACACACAGGAGGCTAGAGCTCCGGTTGAATTATAAAACACTTCCACAAAAATATATTCCGTGTTATTGCCCAATCTTTTGCACTTCAATATAAGGCTAACGTTTCTATTGATTCTCTATCAGCAGCTTATAATTAGGGATACTGAAATTATCATCATTCAGACTACTTAAAAACCCCATGTCGCTGTTGCACATATAACATCGACCTCAGACGACTCAAAAACATACCTAACGAAATCCATCTTTTCCAAATTTAAACTACTGGCAATAAAATGAACAATCTTAAATCCACTCGTCTGCTGGCACAAGAGTTTTATCATAACACGATTATTATCGCCAGCCCCACCTAGGCTGCAACCGAGTGACATTTTTTAAAGCTAAAACCCAAGGGCAACTATGAGGCAAAAATAAAAGAAATTAAACTAATTAAAAGCTAATTTAAGTATGAACATTTGAGACATTTGGCACCCACCGTGATGGTAGCGTGCTCCGCCTACCACACCGTATGCCCTGGGTTCACACCCCGGGCAAAGCAACATAAAAATTTTAGAAATAAGGTTTTTCAATTAGAAGAAAATTTTTCTAAGCGGGGTCGGTCTCGGCAGTGTTTGGCAAGCGCTCCGAGTGTATTTTTGCCATGAAAGCTCATCTGTCTTGCAGATGCCGTTCGGAGTCGGCATAAAACATGTAGGTCCCGTCCGGTCAATTTGTAGGGAAATCAAGAGGACCACGACGCAAATTGGAAGATAAGCTCGGCCTAAGATCTCTTCGGAGGTTATCGCGCCTTACATTAATTTTTAATTTTTAATTTTTTATTTTTATTTTATTTGAGAAACCTTGAATGAACCATCTTTACATAAAAAAGAAAACATATCCACGGTACAATGCCAAAGAAGCGAATGTGCTATTTTTGTTTAAACGAAATATTATACATATATGTCAAATTTTGCAAAGCCAAAACAACAAATGTGCATTTTTTGAAAAAAAATTTAAAAATCATTTTTCAATTACCATTACTTAGTGGTTTACAAAAGTAAACCTTCCAATAGTGGTTGGAAAATACAAAATTAAATCTCTATTAATTAAATCTCTTTTTGTAACAATGTCTTGCGCGTTTTTCTCAACACATCAAATATGCACATTCGTTTCTTTGGCATTGGACCGACGATATTCGAATGTGAATAAATAAATGAGTACTTAGACTTTGGCAATACGCTAAGCTCAGCCACATTTATTGCTGGGGTGCTTTTATCGTCTCTTATGAAAGCAGACCCACGCATTCGTCCTGTAATTGATGACGCCATACTATTATGGTAGTGTGGTCTGCGCTGAAGCTGCCCCGAGGCACCGAGCCTCGTTGCAGTTGTTAACACTATGTTCTTTGCTACCAGGTATAAAGGTGGAATGTGCAGAATGGCATAAAGTGCAGCCGTCGGTGTTGTGATTAGATTAGATTATTTATTTATTACGGCCAGAAGCCTAATTCGTAAATTAGAAAATATTATAGTTTTTTATCTTATAGCTAAGGTTTTACAATATTCATATAATTTTGTTTTAAATACTGTTATTTGGTTGCAACTTTTTATATCCATAGGCAGATCATTGTAATTTTTCAGATCCTTGTAGAAAATGTTCTGTTGATCAATTTCAGTTCTAAAAAACTAGAATTTGAAACTATGTTTGTTCCTCGTATTTATGTTGTGAGTTTGCTCAACTAATGCTATATTTTTATTTAAATACTCAGGTACATTTCCATGTTTGATAATAAATATGAATTTCATGGAGTGGAAAAAAATCTTTTGTTTCACACTTAACCAGTCTAAAGTCTTCAACATGTCAGCCGTTCGTGTATCTCTAGGTTTCTGAAGAATAAATCTCATGCATCTATTTTGAAGCTTTTGGAACTTGTCTACTTCTTTATCCGATATTATGAATAGAATGGACGGGCAGTACACGAAGTGCGGTTCTATAACTGATTTATATAAAATTATTTTGTACTGTTTTTGAATGAATTTAGTAGTTCTCTGCATCACTCCTATTTTATTACCAACTTTTTTAATTGTATAATTTATATGATCTTCAAATTTGAGTTTATTATCAATTATTATTCGTAAGTATTTTATACTGTTAACTCTTTGTATGATTTCATCATTTATTTTTACCTCGGCTATATCATCCTCATTGATATTCCTCCTTGTTATTATCATATATTTAGTTTTATTTATATTTAGTTTCAGTCTGTTACCATACAACCATTTATACAAGTTATTTAGTTCATGTTGCATTTTGGCAAGTGCAGTATTAATATTATTTTCACTTATCATAATTAATGCATCATCCGCAAAAAGTCTAATTTCACAACCTTCGATAGCATTGACTATGTCATTTATGTATATAAGGAATAGTATAGGTGCCAATACTGAGCCTTGAGGTAACCCTATGGGTACCTCTAATTCATCCGACGTCACAGCATTTACAACTGTTTCTGCTTTCTCTGCTTCAAATAGTTGCAGAACCATTTAAGTTCAATATCAGTTATGCCAATCCGCTGCATTTTTTTTATTAATATCTCTCTATCCACCGTTTCAAAAGCTCTTTTGAGGTCAAGGAAAACTGAAACCACTACTTTTTTGTTGTTTAGCCCTTCTTTCCAATCAGATATCACCAAGTTCAGCGCTGTCTCGCAGGAATGTTTTTTCCAAAATCCTGACTGTTGGTAGACTAGTATATTATTTACTTCAAGATGATTCACCAACTGATTATTAACAACGACTTCGAGAATTTTAGCATCACTTGGCAGGGTATTTATGGGTCTAAGTTCTTCAGGTTGCATTGTCTTTTTAACTTTTTCCACAGGTATTATTGTTGACGTTTTCCACATTTCAAGTATCACACCATCTTCTAAGCTGTTATTGATTATTTGAGCATAGAAATATCCGGTATACGATATACAATCATTTAGTACACCTTCGGATAGCAGTTTTCTTCCACTTATTTTATATTTAAAGTCTTTTAGTATATTAATAACATCATCGGTGGTAATTTCAGCAAACTTTAATTTTGAATGGACTTGTGTATCCTCTAGTGCTACTTGACAGGTTTCGATGTTATTATTAATTTCAATTACACTGTTTACAAAAATCTATTCAGACCATTTGCCAGGTCGGTTTCGTTTTCAACCAGTATGCCATCCAGTATCACCTTTTTTATCCCTTCATTATCTTTAGTTAGGTTAACCATTTGTTTGACATATTTCCACATTTCTTCAGCATTATATTCATTCAAAATGATTTTATTCTCCATATACTTTATTTTTTTTAATTTGACTAATTTTTTGTATGACCTATTTATATTTTTATATTCATCCCACTCTCCAGTTTGTAACGCACGCGTGTACATATTGTATTTGTATTTATACATTTGTGCCAATTCTCTGTCATACCATTTATTCATTAACTTGATATGCACTTCTTTCTCGTAGGTTAAACTTTCCATAGCCTAAATCATTATATTATTAATTAATTCGACTTTTACATCAATTGATAAGTTTATAGTAAAGTTGAAGATAAATGACCTAAGGATGCTTATTAAAATATCACTATTATATTTGTCCCAAGCTATGATTTTCTTGGCCAGTCTCATCTTGTATACTTTGGACGTTTTAATATTAAAATTTATAGTTTCATGATCAAATATTTTGTATTCCTGCAAATTATTACAGAGAATTTCATCCGACTTTGAAAATAATAAATCAATTTTCGATTCACTTGTATCTGTGATTCGCGTATTAAATTCAATTTTTTAGCTCATACCCATCACAGCAAATATCTCATTTAATTTAGTACTATATGTTGAAATGCAGTTCATGTTAATATTAAAATCTCCGACTACTATATTGTGGTTACTTTTTTCATATTTATCAATTAGAATTTCATTTAGGTATTCTACAAAAGCTGCATCACTAGTGCTTGGCGAGTGGTACAGAACTCCAATCTGCCACTTTTTATCAATCTTCTTCAGTTTTATTACAATGCACCATACGTTTTCATTTATGTTATCATTATAGATTACTTTAACATCAATTGTACTATGTACATAAACTAACACACCTCCTGTGTGCCTGCTATGGGAATCACATCTTATCATTTTATAGGTTGCTATTTTTAATTCATTCTCTAGAATATCTTTGGTTGTACATGTTTCAGAGCACAGTATGATGCCTGGTCTATGAACTTCCGCCAACACTTCCAACTCTGATTTGTTAGCTACTAGGCTATTTATGTTTAAATAGATGCATTTAAAGTCATTGTTGATGTCCTTTGTGGATCTTTTTTGGTACTTTGATACTCTGCGTTGCATAACATTAGCATGGTCCAGGTGAGCCAGTGGTCTGATTGTTAGTTGCTAATATCCTAGCCTTTGTTTTTTTACATTTAAATGTTTTAAGTAGACAGGACAATGTCTGCTATTGCACGAGTGATTGGTATCAAGCTCTAGATTTAATTTCTCATTAGTTCTAATACAATTTATGCACATGTTTTTAGGTTGTTCCTTGCACTCCATGGGTTTACGTTTACCCAAGCATTTGCTACAAACATCTTCATTTTTGCATTCACTAGCTTTATGGTTGTATCCTTTACATTTAAAACACATTGTTATATCAACACCATCGTATACTTTGCACCTTTCCCATCCTATATTCAGTTTATCTAATTTTAACGCTTCAGTAAATATTTCCACATCCACCTCAACTATTGCATTATAATAATTTTTGTGACTAACTTTAACATTATATTGCTTAATAATTTTTACTTCACCCTGTTCAAAGGATTTATTTTGTTTTCGTAGACATTCAGTTAATTCATCACCATTCTTTTCAAATTGCATACCTGTTATAAATAGTCTTGGTTTATATTCACGAAGTATCTTTATCTCATATTCATTGGTAATTTCTTTGTCCATTATTTCTTTTATTTTGTCTCTTTCGTTTTCATCGACACTATCGATCACCATAATACCATTATTACCATCTTTAATATCTGTTATCTTTAGTTCCTTACGACTAATTTTATTGTTTAGATCTTTCTTGGTTTTTTCACACGATTGTTTTACTTTCGGTTTAACAGTAATAGGAGTACGTTTCTTTAATTCAGGCACTGTAGTATCTTTGATTTTGTTTTCACCTTTTTTATTATTATTTTTAATTACTTCTGCGTATGACAGCCCTTTTTCATTATTATTACTACTAATTTTCTTTATTTCGTTACATACCTTTTCATTGTCTTTACCAATTATTTCAGTTTTATTTTTCACTTCTTCTATCATTTCATATACACTTTTTATCTCACCATTTTTTTTTTCAAAAAGCTTTTGTGATCTTTCCATAGTTGCTACTCTTTGAGTATATCGACCCTCTACAGCTTCCAATAAAGCCTTTATTTCATTTTGGCTTTTTTTCATCACCTCTTCAAACTCATATTTATACTCATTTAATATTGTATTGTTTTTCTTCACACTCATGTGCATTTCTTGTAGCACCAAGTCTACATTCTGAATATATGTAACACATTCATCACACATAAATCGTGCCATAGGTTTTTCCCCAAAAATTTTACAACTATATTTATCAACACCTGCACATGCAAGGCTTAAATGCTACACTTTATTACACACACCCTCGCATCGTATACCTGTCTCTCCTCTTATAGAGTGATTGCATTTCGCGCACATACTCATTTTGCTTTTGCCTGATTTCGATTTACTTCTCCGTTTATTAGTATATGTATGTGTTTAAATTTGTTTATTAAATAAATTTATTTGAGTCTTTTTTCTCAAAGTTAACTCCTATTATATTAGGAATTCAATAACGTATTATTACATTATTTGTTACATTTTGTGAAGCGCGAACAAAACACTTTATTTTGCACAACTTTTTATTAATTTTCTAAAACGTTTTACCACAATTTTCCTGCTCGAAAAATGTGTACAAGGTTTTCACGTCTGCTCGCTATAAATTATTTACACTGTCCCCTGTTTTCAGGGATCCCGTAATGCTAAGCATTGTTAGCCTGCATATCCCCTCTCATTTTTTGAGGTAGATTCTTTTTGTGTGGGTTTCCACCAAACAAGAACTCCGTAGTATAGGATAGGGTTTACTATCACTGTAAATACCCAATGAGAATGAAAGGACGATAAACCCCACTTACACCCCAGCACTCGTTTACATGCATAAAATGCCGTAGAGGCCTTCTTCACCCTCTCCTCTACGTTAAGCTTCCACGACAGCTTACTGTCTAGGATAATTCCTAGATATTTTGTGCAAGGTTTCTCTTGTAATGTCACCCCTCCTAACTTATGCCTGGTTCAATTTGGGACCTTGTACCTCTTAGTAAACAAGACCATATCCGTCTTCTCTGCGTTGGCTGTCAACCCGACATTAAATGCCTCCTTTGCTAACTCATCGGCCTTTTGATTACCTTATATCCCTTTATGACCGGAAGCCCAGTATAGATGTATGGTGCGCCTGAGAGAAGTTTTTCCTATGCTTGTTTGCATTCCAAAACACTTCTTGATGAAGTACTCTGTGAAATATTGACGCAACTGCAGCTTAAGCACGCTTCCTCCCGAATTTCTGCTGCTTTCTTCACGGCTATAATTTCTGCTTGAAAGACGCCGCAGTAATCTGTCAGCGTGTAAGTTCTACTTATTTCTGGATCGAGGCAGTAAACAGCAGACCCGACCCCTTCCATTAATTTGAAACCATCCGTAAACACATGTATGGTATGTTCAGCCATTTCTGAACTTTGGCACCAACCCTCCGGCTCATTTGTGGCCCCGATATCTCCGATAACATTAGGCACGGGACCATATATTCCGTTTTCCCGATATTAGAGGCCTTAAGCTTTGTTGCAGTTGCTAACGCGATGTTTTTGACATTAGGTCTGCAAGCGGGATGTGTAGAATAGCGTGCCGTCGGGGTAGTTTTTAGGGCTCCCGAAAAGTTAATCATTGATATTCTTGCATGCGTACAGTGCTGCGGAGGCTATCTTTGCTCTCTCTTCCACATGGAGTTTTCACGACAACGTACTTTCTAGTATAGCCCCTAGATACGCTGTGCTACATTTTTCTTGTAGGTTTACCCCTCCGGGCTTAGGCATAGTCCAATTAGGGACCTTATATTTCCTAGTAAATAATACTAGATCGGGTTTTTCCGCGTTGGTAGTTAACCCAACTCCAGATGCCCAGGTATGTTCATCCCGAAGTATCTGATCCATCACAGAGCTGATTGTTGTTAGGCATCTGCCGCTTATGATGACTGAAACGTCATCTGCATAAGCCCCACCCCCTTGGTGTTCCTCAGTTTACAGATTTTGTTGTCCCGCATAGATCACATTGCGATGTAATCATTCTGCAGCGTAACATGGAGCCGATCCAATTTGTTAAAGTTGGATGAATTTCAAGCGAGTTGAGACCGTGCATGATTGCTTTTTTCGAGACATTGTTGAAAGCTCCAGCTGTATCCAGAAAAACACCTAGAGTATATTCCTGGTGTTTCAGGGCTTTCTCTATATTGATGACCACCCTATGCAATGCAGTATCGACTGACTTGCCTTTATTGTAACCATTTTGTGCTGAAGATAATAATTCTTCGTTCATATTTGATTTTATATACACATCTATTAATGTCTCTAGGGTTTTGAGCAGAAATATTAAATAGATGAAAAATAATAACTTACAAAAACGCAGAAGAAAGAAATGGCGTTCAATCCATTGGTAGGAAAGAAGCTACCTCGCTCTCCAGAAGAGCGTGGCCCATCGGCTGGGGACATTAACAATACTTCGCAAGTGGTTACGAAACCCAAAAGAGCGTGATGCCTTAGCTTGTGCCGCTTTTATACTCTTCGGTTTCCTCGTTCACCCATTTCTCCTAAGTTCTTGTAATTTCGTTAACCTGATGCTTGTTTACGAGCTATGTATATAAACGTATATTTGCAATTTGTATCCATATACGTGTGTATATGTGTATAATTTGTTTACGTACCAAGTGTAGCAGCTTGCTTTATTGTTGTTGTGGCTTTATTTACTTAGTATTAGATTAGTGATGTGAGTGTCACTTAGTTTCCCTAATATTCTTCACACTGCCCTCCACCAAAGTCTGATCTTCCCGATCAGACAAATCTCTCGATCTAAACGCTGTCATCCTTTCCAAATGAACCGCTTTCATTTTGGTTCGTGGTTCGCCAATGGTTTGGCTGGCAGTCGAAGGTCATTGCCAAAAGTTACCTTTGCGGGAATTTGACCGGTTGTCTTATGCACTGCCGAGCGGTAAGCCATCAAGAATAATGATATGTGTGTATCCCACTCCTTATGGTACTTGTCTACTACTTTCCTTAAATGATCCTCCAAGGTTCTATTGAAACGTTCCACCATACCATCGGACTGAGGATGCAATGCAGTTGTCCGTGTTTTTCGAATGCCCAACTTCTTACACATTTCTTGGAACACAGCTGATTCAAAATTCCTGCCTTGGTCAGAGTGTAACTCCATTGGTAACCATACCTTGCAACCCAATCGTTTGTAACCACTTCTGGTACTGTTTCTGCTTCTTGGCTTGGGATTGGGTATACCTCTGGCCATAACCACCAGTACGTATTTGTTTCCGCGGTTGCTAGTAGGAAATGGACCTGCGACATCCATGGCGATCCTTTCAAATGGTGCACCTGAGTTATACTGCTTCATCTGGCCATGACTTCAGGTTTTGGGCCTTTTCGCTCTGCTGCAAACCTCGCAGTTCGCAGTTCTCTCAGTGACCGACTGACGGCAACCAACCCAATAGAATATCTGCTTAATTTTCTCGAGCGTCTTCGTGATTCCAAGATGACCTCCACTTGGACCGTTAGGTAGTTCACTGAGAACGTCGGGAATCATTTTCCTTGAAACAACTATCAGTTTCCTCTTACTTTCACCATCCTCACTCTCCTATACTCGATGAAAGTAACCGGATATCAACTCTAAACTGTTCCACTGTGCCCAATATGACTTCGCAATAGGACTCTCTGCTAACATCTCTTCTTTATTTGGTATTTCATTTCGTTCGAGCCCTCGCATAACATGTGAGAGATCTGTATCTTCTAGCTGACACTTCCTTAGTTGTTCCATGTCCCATTTATCCGAACACATTATAGTCATAAGCCGGACATCTATGATGTCTTCCTTAGCTTCAGATTTCGAACAGTGTTTGCATTCCAAATTACATGGTCTTCGTGACATTGCATCGGCATTCACATGGGTACTACCTTCCCGATGCTCAATGGAAAAGTCATAGCTTTGTAGTCGCTCGATCCACCGTGCCAATTGCCTCTCTGTATTACGGAACTGCAGGAGCCATGTCAACGCTGCGTGATCTGTCCTAGCGAGGAATCGTTGCCCGTAGAGGTACTTTTTAAAATGTTTAATGCACTCTACCAATGCCAACAGCTCTCTCCGTGTAACGCAATAGTTCCTCTCTGGTTTTCCAATTGAACGGCTGTAATATGCAACTACCTTCTCCTGTCCATCGACCAGTTGTGACAAAACGCTTCCTATAGCATATCCGCTCGCATCTGTATCTAGAATAAACGTTGCTCCTGGAATCGGATATGCCAACATTTGGGCAGTGCACAAACACTCTTTCAATATTTGGAAAGCCACTTCTTCTTCCTTCTTCCATTCAAAGCTTTTTGGGACTTAGTTTTAGACCAGCGCCAGCTATTCTCTGGAAAACTTCCTCTAAGTATTTAAGATGTTCATCAAAGTTCTTGCCTAATACGATGATGTCGTCCAGGTACACCAAGCGTGTTTTCCACTTGCCAGTAGACGCATTTTAAGTCCAATGTGGAAAACCATTTCGTACAGATAGCGAGTCCAGAGTATCGTCAATTCTTGGCAATGGGTAGCTATCCTTTTTAGTAACAGCGTTCACCTTTCGATAGTCTACGCAAAACCTCATTTTTCCATCCTTCTTCTTCACAAGTACCACAGGTGAGCTCCATGGACTAGCTGATGGTTCGATTTCGCCGCTGTCGCTCTTTTCTTGTACGATTTGACTCAAAACTTCCCGCTTCGCCAGTGGAATACTCCGAGGGGCTTGACGGATCGGCCTCGTATCTCCAGTGTCAATTTGATGTTTCACAACGTTGGTGCGGCCTGGTTTGGAGCCATCTTGCTCAAATATGTTGGCGTACTTTAGGAGCAGTTGTTTTGCCTTACTCTGATAGACTTCCTCCAGTCCCTACGTCCATGCCGTGATGTCATTTGGAAGATCAGTATTACTAGATGAAACGTGTTCCTGGAGCTGTTCACAGTTAATAAATACTTCAGCCTCTTGGCACCTTCCCAAATTAGCTCCTTTGGTCAGTTTCAGTGATGACTTGAACTCATTGAGTACTCTTACCGGAATACGTCCATCTTGTTTTGTCATAGCCAGGGTTTTTCCTACAAGTATGTTCGGTGCTGATTTATTTTATGCTTCGACAACACACAATTTGTTTGTCCCACAATCTCCAGCAATCTTTGCCCAGATGACTGCGTCTGATTTTGGTGGTATTTGCTGACTCGCTTCCACCAGCATTCGTTTGTATTCGGTTGTATTCAATCCACGGCTCTCCAACTGCTCCTTCCGTTATAATAATAATAATTTATTTATTTACGGTCTTTAAGACCTAGTTCAAGGTAAAAAAAAAAAAAATATATATATATATATATATAAATAAATTGTATACATTACATGCTTAATGACTTACAGTATAAAAATAATTTTGCTTTAAACTTATTAATATTTTCACAGTCTTTTATCGCATTTGGTAATTCATTGTACATTTTATAACCTATATATTCTAAAGTCTTCTTCGCGAACTCCGTTCTTACTCTAGGCAGTCTTATATTTCCGCTGCTTCTAGTTCCATAGTTATGTATTTCATGATTAAAATGTATTCTCCCGTTCAGATAATTCGGTGTTATTCCTAATTTCATATGATGTATAAATTTCAATGTGAAATAATATATCGACTGTTTTACACTGAGCCAGTTTAACATATTTAGCATTGTAGTTTTTGGTGTTCTAAGCGAACATTTTAAAATTAATCGCATTGCCTTGTTTTGTTGTATCTGCAGTTTTTTTATTTGTGTGTCATTTGCTAATAGCAGGATTGTTGGACAATAGATAAAGTGCGGTTCAATAATTGATCGATACACTAATAATTTGTGTCGTTGACTAATATATTTACAAGTTCTGTACATAAAACCAATTTTTTTTGCAATTTTGTTTTCTAAATAATTTATGTGTTCTCCAAATCTAAGGTTTTTGTCGATCCAGACTCCTAGGTATTTGATCTTGTCTACTTGCTGAATTTCAACATTTCTTATCTTCAGAGTAATATTGCTAAGGGTGTTGGCACCCATAATGCTTTGATTTTTGCAAAATATCATACTTTTGGTTTTATCCACGTTCACTTTCAACTTTCTATGGCATAGCCATTTGTAAAGGGAGTCTAAGTCTTCTTGCATTTTCGATACCGCAAAGCCCTCACTTCTTTCACTAATGGTTATCAATGCATCATCCGCAAATAGTCGAATATTGCAATATTTCAAGCATTCTTTAATATCGTTAATATATATTGTAAACAATAGCGGTGCCAATACTGAACCTTGCGGTAGCCCAATATGTACATCAGCAACAGGTGAAACTGCACTTCCAATTATCGTCTTCTGTTTTCTATTACTCAAATAGCTTCTGAACCATTCCAAGGATTTTCCTCTTATCCCATTATTAAACATAACATTCAGCAGTTCCTCTCTATCCACAGTTTCAAAAGCACGTTTTAAGTCTAAAAAGACTGAGATCACAACTTTCTTATCAGTTATATCCTCTTTCCATTCCGCAATAACCATATTCAGTGCGGTTTCGCAAGAATGGCTTTTCCTAAACCCAGATTGTTCAGGTATAATAATTTGGTATTTATCTAGATATGCCACTAATTGATTTTTAACCACCGTTTCCATAATTTTTTCATCTGCGGGTAGCGTATTAATTGGGCGCAGTTCCTCTGGCCTTACTGTATTTTTGACTTTTTCCGCAGGTACTATAGTTGATACTTTCCAGCAATTTGGAACAATGCTACTGTTTATTGATTCATTTATTATATCTTTGTAGAAGTGAGCAATGTAAATCATGGCATCTTTAAATACCCCCTCCGACAAAAGCTTTTTTCCACCATATTTGTTTCTAAAAGATTTAGAAATGTTCATTATATCATCTAACTCTACGTCGGTGAATTGAAAAGTTTCAATTGCATTATTTACACTTGTTTCTGCCGCAATCGGAATTATTTCAATGCTATCATTAATTTCAGCTATGCTCTGTATAAAAAATGTATTTAGGGCATTGGCTATATCGTATTCCTTCTCGAGGCATTCACCGTTAATTACTATTTTGCTAACGACCTTTCTGTCATCGGTGAGCTCAGCAAGATGTTTTAAAGACTTCCACATCCGCTTCATGTCTCCTGCACTATCGAGCACTTTATCTTCCATATATTTCTTCTTTTTATACATAACAGTTTTTTTATATCTTTTTTTTATGCCATTATAATCCACCCAGTTGCCAGTATTTCTAGCAGTATTATAGAATTCAATTTTTCTTTTGTGCAGTTCCCTTAGCTCACGGTCATACCACTTATTCCTCAGTTGTATTTGGATCCTCTTCTCATACGTCAATGCTTGCATAGCTCCAGTTAAAATATTGTTCAGGATCTCAGTTCTACGTTCTATTCCTACATGAGACACAGAGCTAAAGTCGCACGTTCGCAGCAGATTTAAAAGATTTTCTGCGCTATAGTACTCCCAGTTGGTGACAGTAGCAACTTTTCTCATTTTGCAATATTTAGCTGTTGGTACTTTGAAATGAATTGTTTCATGATCGGAAATTTTATATCCACTTACATGTTCAGTTTTAACTTGCTCATTATTGCTGAAGAGTAAGTCTATTTTCGTAGAGGAGTGCTCAGTTATTCTTGTGTTGAAATTTATTCTTTGTACCATAGCCATTTGTGCAAATAAACTTATAAGCTGGTTTGAGTATGTTGATGATATATTCATATTAATGTTAAAATCTCCAACTATTATAATGTTGTCAGATTCCCTGAGGTGTTCATTGATGACATTGTTTAAGTATGTCATGAAGTCAGCATCACTGCTATTTGGTGAGTGATAGAGTACACCAATTTGCCATTTTAACGCATATTTTTTAAGTTTTATGACAATGCACCACACATTCCTGTCAATAGCTTTATTACACACTATGCTATATTGTAAATTTTCATGTACATACATTAGAACACCACCTGTATGTCTACTGTGGGAATCGCAGCGGATGAATTTATATGTGGAAATGCATAGCTCAGAATCCATGATCTTATCTGTTGTACATGTTTCCGCGCATAAAACAATGCTGGGTTTTTTTATTTCTATAAGATGTTCCAGCTCTAGCTTATTTGCTGTAATACTATTAATATTAAGATATATACAGTCCAAGTTGAGCACTTTGTTACGCAGGTTTGTTTTAGTTTTTGACTTGTGCTTTGTGGTTACAGATTCCCTCGTTGGTTGCTAATAGCCAATCTTCCTCTTCCTTGCTATGAGCTTTTGTTGATACACAGGACACATTCTGTCCATGGAATCGTGATTTTCGTCCAGTCCCAAATTTAATTCTTTATTTGCCCTGATGCAGTTGATGCATTTATTTATTGCTTCTTTATTGCATACCACATATTTGTGCTCACCCAAGCATTTCGTGCATACTTCTTTTTCTTTGCAGTCACTGGCTTTGTGATTGAAGCCTTTGCATTTGAAACAACATAGTACTTGCACTGCATCATATACTCTGCACCGCTCCCAGCCTACATTGAGCCTTTCTCCGGCTAGTATATTCATAAAAGCTTCAACCTCCACTTCAAGTACGGCATTATAGTAAATTTTCTCATTTTTTTTAACTTCATACTGCTTGACAATTTTTATATCTGTTTCGGATAGACAATTATTCTGACGTTTAATTCTCTGGGTAAGCTCATCATTATCATACTTGAAATTTATACCAGTTACAATAACGGTTGGTTTCACTTTCATAGGAATCTTCACATTGTAGTTATTTCCGAGGCTGTTCTCAATAGCATTTTTTATTTTCTCACGATCATGGTCATTTGCACTCTCTACAATCACTACACCGCTTTGTCTTGCTACTATATTTGTAATTTGTAGCTCCTTTGGATCGACATTCAAGTTTAGATCATTTTTGGTTTTTTCAGCACCTTGCTTTGTATTTGGCTTAACTATTAAGGGAACAACTTTTCTAATCTCTGGCAACGCTTTTGTTACAGCTGCATACGATGCCTTGGCTTCAACATTGCTGTTTCTCTTTATTTCTGTGCATATTTTTTTATTTTCATTACTAATTGTTTCAATCATTTTCTTATTGTCATTTTTATTGCTTTTTAACTCTTCGCATACTTGCTCACTGCTTCGCTTGAACCCTTCTGCTATTTCACGGATTTTGTTTACTTCTTTCACACTTCTTTCGCAAGATTCTTGAGCTTTTTGCATTGCTTTGATTCTTTCACTAAATGCAACTTCCACTGCTTTAAGTACTTGTTTAATCTCTCGCTCATTTTTCTTTAGTGAATTATCAAACTCACTTCTATACTCTGCTAATTGTTGTCCATTCTGCTTTACCACCATTTGCATATCTTTAAGGATGTCATCAACGTTATGTACATACTGCACACAGTCAGTACACATAAACCTAAGCATCTCACATTCTTCAAGTTTGGTGACGCTGTATTGATCCAAGCCTGAGCATTTTGTTGTTAGGTGGTAATATTTACCACACACCCCTTCACACCGAATTTTTGACGCTTCTCCTCGTATATTACTTTTGCATTTGTCACATTTTTTCTCCATTCTTCTTTACACATATACAAAATTTATTATAAAAGTAGTTTACAATGTTTTTGCATCAAATAACTGCAGAACATTTATGTCCGCTAATTGTAGTTGAATTTTAGAGTTTTTATGTATATTTCTCACAAATATTTAGTGCGTATAAGTAATTTAAAAAGATTTTAGAATATGCGCATATTTTTCACCGCTTTCTTTCACCGTTTCTTTCACGTATATGTTGCTGGATCTTCAATTCACTTCACTTTGACATGTCCTTGTTGTACCCTGCAAATCTGGAATTTATTCAACAATTCCTCTTCTGACACCAATGGTAACGAATTTTGGGGAATTCCGCTTATTTGAAACATTCTGCTAACGTTCGAATCGCTAAACTGTATTGCAAACTGCGTCTTTCTTTAGATTACTTCAAGAGTAGTACTTCACAACCAATAGCGTGTTTAAATCAAAACTGAATACTGACTACTCAGCTTGCTCTGCTTTTATACTCTATGTTGCCTTGTCCGCATATTTCTCCAAATGTCAGACGTTTCCCCTTCTAAAATCTTCTACTTGGTTACCAGCTATATGCGTGTGTATTTGTAGTTTATAGCCTCTCGCATAGCCAAATGCGTGTGCATATGTGAGTACTACTTCGACTGATGATTACATGTGTTTATGAGTATCTCTTCGTTGCCTTGTACGTATGTGGGTAAATGATGATTAATGTGTTTATGTAGCTTGCTTTAATGTTTTTGGTGTTGTGCATTTATTTAGTGATGTGAAAATTCGCCACATTAAGTTATAACAAACAGAAAATAAAAAAATCTGTGTTAAGACTTTTGCTATTCGTTAAAAAAATACTTGGCGCGATTTACCTCCGAGGATATTTAGGCTGAGGTTCTCCTCCAATTTTCGTCGTGCTTCTTTTATTTTTCCCACAAATTGACGGGACGAGACCTACATGCAACTATGCCAACTTCGAACGGAATTTTCACTGAGAAGCTTTCCATGGCGAAAAACGCCTTTTCCTACTTTATCACAGTCAAAAAAATGCAAATTAATTTTGTTACCAGGGCCCCTATTACATTTTACGTATTTCTACCATTTTCACTCAAACCATAGCTTCTACCAATTTCACGATAACCATGCAACTGTCAAATTATTTCTACACATTTTTATAAGTTAAGGATCTTACGAGTACTATTTGGCGTTAGTTCACATATTTCATTATTCCGATCCACCATTTCAGAGCTATTGTGATTTAAACAATGAGCTTCGATCACGGATCGTAAAACGAAATACGGGTCCAGACAAAGGACTATATTTGGTTTTGACGTTGTGAACACGAATTTGGAGTCAAAACAGTCCAGGCACTTTAAGTTTCAAAGTGCGAAAACCACGTTGTTGGTCCGATCAATTCGGTAATGCAGAAAGTTGCAACAAGCTGAAAACCAGTCAAATTGTTTAAAATTGAATTATAAATAAAATTTTTAAACTTCTCACCATTCCGGTGTATGGAAAAATTTAATTCAAGGTCAAAGGTCAAAAACATGAGTTATTCGCGATTTTCAGCAAAACGGTATATTTTATCATATATACAAAAACTGTAGATCATTGAAATGTCTACAAAAAAACGGCTCAATGATATTTCCACCATTTCTGAGATATTACGATCCAAAAAGTTATAAAAGTCGTAATCGCTATAAGATGCACACGTTTCCACACCACTTATGTACGAGGCACTGTACTTAGCGTGCTTTTTTAACGTGGTTTGCCAGTAGGCGTATTCAACGAATTAACACGTGCTTTCAATATAGATTATAGCTCAAGACTAACGGTATTTCATTTATCATAGCAGGTATAATACCCCAACCCCCCAACACAATTCAACTGGTGATAGATGTTATGACTTAACCAAATTTGGTTAAAAAATTTAGATTATACCGGTCTTCCTGAAAATTAGTGCACATAACTGGGTTCAAACTTTAAACTAGAGAAGTCTACATTGCAGTTATAAAGAAAAGAAAAATCTGGTGGGCGGTGACCTGGTTTCGAACCGACGTACCTCTACGCAGTAAGCTATCACGTTTGTGTTACAAAACATATCATAACACCTTATATGCACAAAGAAAATGGGCCATATGCACAAAATTTGTAAACAATTTTTTCAAATCAATCACTGGAAATTTCAATATAATGCCACAAGGTAGTATTCTCGATCCAATCTTATTTGTTGTTTTCACCAATGACGTCGGCTTATATTTACAGCACTCAAATTGTTTACTTTATGCTGATGATTTCAAATTGTATAAGCGTGTCACCTCTGCTTTAATTGCTCTGCTCTTGCAGAAAGATAAGAATGCTCATCTGCGACCTAATACTTAGCAGCAAATGTTGGCATATCAATTTTTGTAGATCTACTAGTGGCTTTCGTCAACATACCCTATCGCTAATACAAATCTTGCCTCGGTCAAATAATTTCGTGATATTGATCTATGTTAACTATCTTATACCAAAAGCTTATCTAACTTAGTTTTTTACGGCAATGCGGGAAGGATTTCCTGGACCTATCTAAATTAGTGTATGCTGAAGGTCAAAAGGAAAATTTTGAGAGATCGCAGCAATCTATTTGAGTTTCCAGAGACAGCTTAATTTCTGTCGAAAGTTATTTACAAAAAACCGTAAAATGGCCCCGAGAGGGTTCAAAATAGGGGGCCCGATCCATAGTTTTTTTTTACAGATCACCTTTCTGAGTTGGCGGCCTTCGGCCGCGATTTAAAAAAATAACCCTGGGTGGGTCCGACACCGGTTTGGGGATCAAAACTAAATACGCGCAGAACACCTTTCTGTAATAGCGTGTGTGTGTGTGTTTACAACAAATCTGGCAAAAAAATAACAACCACATGAAAATTTGAACCGACTTTTGACAGAAATAAAAAACTGTATTTCCGCTTTCGGATTATTAATACGGGGGTTAAAGCGCGTCTTTTGACACGCCCATTGTCAAATTTTGGCCACAATTAGGCAGTGCACCGTCATCTAGTAAATTACCAAAAATATATCCTAATGTGAGTTTCTAAATATTTATAGTGTATTTGCAGTTACATTGCATACTTTCGCATAAACAAAGATGCTTTCCGAATGGTATTGGACACCATTGAAGGACGCTTAACTCGCTCGAAAGTTCTGCCAGTGCTGCAACTAGTAGCTACGTTACGATTTTTAGCCAAATGACCCTATCAAAGATCAGTTAGCAAGGATTCTAGCCTGCGTGTGGGTAGAAGCACGGAGTCAACGATTTTAGATGATGTGCTTCGTGAAGCCTTTCGCAATATCTGTATGTTTCTCCATAAATTCTGTCAAAATACTGTTTTGCATTGAATTTTTATGTTTTCCCCTATTGAGAATGAAATGATATGTAAATTTACATTTATTTTTGTAAAATAAACTTTTATTTACTTACATTTTTAGAAAATACTCAGCTGCAAGAGAAATACAACTATGAAAAAATTTAATCCAACAGCATTTAACTGATTGGATTGTTTCCGATAGCAAAACCGATATTATCGGATTATGTGACACCTAAACCGACATTAATCCCAATTCGAACCTTAAACCAATAACATTGGATTTCATGACACCAAAGTAATTACCCTACAAGACAGGTACTCGTTACCTAACCGTCACCGATAACTTGGTCACCAATTATCGTCTTAATCACTTTTACATTGCTGTCGTGAAAAAAGTAACACACGCGCTCTCTCAAAATAGTGTACGTGACTCGCTTTCTCGCTCTTACCTATTGTGTTTTCGATATTCCTTCTCGCTCGATGTTATTTACATTTTGAAGTACTTCATTAGGTATGTTTTCGTTATCGCTAACCAAAACATATGCAACAACAACAACACGTGTAATGCCGGTTACCCGTACCGGTTACCTTCTGTCAATTCGCTTTTTACATGAATGAAACGCGTCCTTTTTGTTTAAATAATATTTAATTAATAAATAATTCATATTTATAATGGTTTTTACAATTTAAGTTATTTCCTTATGACCCTAATAAACTTAACATATAAATAAATAAATAAAATATTGATACGTACAAGCTACATAAATACTTTAACGTCCATTCATAGTCGTGCCCATTCTGCAACCTTGTTTCGAAGCTCAGAGTGATGGTGCAGAATTTTTCCCGTGCTGGTGTTGTTCAACATCAGTTTGCAGAGCCATATGAGTTTTGTAGGTAAAATACCGGAATATAGACAGCCCCAATTCGTGCTTTCAAAGTTGATTCACAGGTGATGTTGAGCATTTGGCCTTGACCCTTACCCATAATATACTTGGTAGGGCCATATATGTGGTAATAAAAAGGTGGAGGCATAGTTGTCGCAGTTTTCCTGTTATTTGAACAAATGTCTGTTCTTCTTACAGCCACAGATGAAATATTTGGAATATTGCTATGCGCACATCGTCAAAATTAAATTACCTAGAATGAAAAAGAAACTAATATCAGTAAGGATAGATTAAAAGTTTTTAATATAACCGGAAAAGTGCTCTATAAATAGGACTCCACGATTAGCTTTTTTCTGAGAGGCCAAAGGCTCAAGGGACTCAATGAGATTTCAGATAACCAGAATCAGGCCCTTGTAAAGTAACTTCAAGTGAATCTCCACCATACCAAGGTATCTTCCGATGGCAGGGGTACCCGAAGATGCTTCGCTGTTGCATTTATAGAAAGCATAAAATTGTAACAAGGGTTAATTGATGATATGAAGTAAATTAGGCTCGCTACAAAAACAAAAACAAATAAATGCAGATGACTGTTTAATCCATTATGCGAAGTTCTTGAATGGACGTGCAAATTGAAAAGGGCAAAGTACTGCTAAAATTGCTTTCCCCGAGTAACCCGGGAAAGAATTGATATGACTACGCCTATCCTTTTTTACCAGCAGTGCCGTGCACCAGTTCTGTGTTGGACAGGAAAATAAACGTTTGGTTGTCTCCAAGTTGATCATATGATACAGAATATACTCGTTTGCTACATCTAATTTTCCACGATTTTCTGGGCTCAGCAAGGGTATCCTACTGAAACGTGCATTTGTTGCACCCTGTTTTCTGGCCGCTCTCCCAACAACACCAGGCACGACGGAACTTGTCTTTGTTTGATGGACGTTGTGGTAGCGCACTACCCTCAAGTGGCCCAATGCAACCAGGCTAATCCTGTTCATGTGTCCGCACCCCGTGGGATCGCCGTTAGGCAAAACGTCACGGGGGAAAGGCGATTTAGCCGCCACTACTTCGTATGCGCATTTCTCTGCGCTCCCTTTCGGCATGCATCAATTTCGTCATTACGTAGCGATAAGGACACTCCCCGTTATCGACTTTGTTGGTCCTTTGCCGGATGCAGATCGGGTACGTTCCGGGAACCATTAAGGTACTAGCCCGACCATCTCGGGGCGATTTAGTATGACATGAAACCTTCTAGGCCATCCCGTCGATTCTATACAACTTAATATGGTAACGATTTAAAAAATTTTCCTTTGCTGGTGTTGTTCAACATCAGTTTACAGAGCCATAAGAGTTTTGTAGGTAAAATACCGGGATATAGGCAGCCCCAATTCGTGCTTTCAAAGTTGATTCACAGGTGATGTTGAGTATTTGGCCTTCACCCTTTCCCATAATATGCTTGGTAGGGCCATATAAGTGGTAATAAAAAGGTGGAGGCATAGTTGTCGCAGTTTTCCTGTTATTTGAGCAAATGTCTGTTCTTCTTACAGCCACAGCTGAAATATTTGGAATATTGCTATGCGCACATCGTCAAAATTAAATTACCTAGAATGAAAAAGAAACTAATATCAGTAAGGATAGATTAAAAGTTTTTAATATAACCGGAAAAGTGTTCTATAAATAGAACTCCACGATTAGCTCTTTTCTGAGAGGCCAAAGGCTCAAGGGACTCAATGAGATTTCAGATAACCAGAATCAGGCCCTTGTAAAGTAACTTCAAGTGAACCTCCACCATACCCGATGGCAGGGGTACCCGAAGATACTTCGCTGTTGCATTTATAGAAAGCATAAAATTGTAACAAGGGTTAATTGATGATACGAAGTAAATTAGGCTCGCTACAGAAACAAAAATAAATAAATGCAGATGACTGTTTAATCCATTATGCGAAGTTCTTGAATGGACGTGCAAATTGAAAATGGCAAAGTACTGCTAAAATTGCTTTCCCCGAGTAACCCGGGAAAGAATTGATATGACTACGCCTATCCTTTTTTAGCAGCAGTGCCGTGCACCAGTTCTGTTTTGGACAGGAAAATAAACGTTTGGTTGTCCCCAAGTTTATCATATGATACAGAATATACTCTTTTGCTACATGTAATTTTCCCCGATTTTCTGGGCTCAGCAAGGGTATCCTACTGAAAGGTGTATTTGTTGCACCCTGTTGTCTGGCCGCTCACCCAACAGCACCAGGCACGACGGAACTTGTCTTTTTTTATTGGACGTTGTGGTAGCTCACTACCATCAAGTGGCACAATGAAACCAGGCTAATCCTGTTCATGTGTCCGCATCCCGTGAGACCGCCGTTAGGCAAAACGTCACGGGGAAAGGCGATTTAGCCGCCACTACTTCGTATGCGCATTTCTCTGCGCTCCCTTTCGGCATGCATCAATTTCGTCATTACTATAAAGGCCATCTTGCTCACAGCAATCCAACAATCTATTTGTCCGCACATTCGTGGAACTAAATTCCTAATGGAAGGCTCCTCTCCAAAAACTCTGTTTACAGTCTTTCGCCGTGAAACATTACATGTACCGCGCTTTCCAATTCGGACGGACAGCTTGGACAGAAAGGATCCTCCTCTATCCCACGCTTATGTAGATATTCCTTGAAGCCACCGTGCCTGCTCAATATCTGTGTGAGGTGGTAATTTAGTTCGCCGTTTTTTCGCTCGTACCATTCCGCTATATTCCGGACTAGCATGAAGCGCCCTTTTCTCGAATCTTCCCACCGTTCTTGCCACCTAACTATTGTTCGCGCTTTTCTTAGCATCTTCAGATGGTCGGCTGATTCCAATACCATTTCACCTGAGAGTAGATCTAATGGGATCCTGGATAAAACATGGATCGCGTCGGCGGACACCGTCCGATAAGCACATGCTATTCGTATAGCAGTAATGCGGTAGGCTGCTAGTATATCTTTTTGGTGGACCATTTTAGATCCGTGCCATACTGGTGCTGCATATAATATTATAGAGCTGGTTACGTTGGCCGCCGATGTTGGGCATTATTCGCGTTAGGGCTTCACTAACTCTAGAAACTTTCTCCCACACCGCCCTGAAGTGCTCCCTAAAAGTTAGTTTTGAGTCAATGATTACTCCTAGATATTTCCTTTATTTGATAATCTCCTGCGGTTAGGACCAACTCATCCACAGTCCGCTTTGAGCTCATCAGAACCACTTTTGTCTTATTGCTAGCCATCTCCAGCCCCATGTTCGTCAGCCATTCCTTTATTCTTCCCACGGCGTTATTACATAATGCTTGGAGCAGATCAAGTTTCTTGGCCATGCTACTACGGCAATATCATCTGCATAGCCGACAATTTCCGTGCCTCCGGAAAGGTCGATTTCTAGCACCCCGTCAAACATCGCATTCCAAAGAGTTGGACCTTGAACAGATCCCTGAGGGACACCGCCCGTGGTGTTGTGCTTTCTTGGTCTCTCATCCGTATCAAAAAGGAGTACTCTGTCGCTTAGATAGCTACCAATTATTCGGAGCAGGTAGGGAACTTGTCTTGGGACACCCAAAGTGCACTCACGCTTCTCATGGCTTCAGCGGGTTAGGGGGCTTAGTGTATACCCGCGGTAGGTATGCCTGTCGTAAGAGGCGACTAAAATACCAAATTGGTTCAAGGGGTTGTGTAGCGCAACCCTTTCAATGGGTTGCCAGCAATATATGTGACCCGGCCTATGAAAAGGTGGCTTATGACTCAAAAAAAAATAATGAAAAAGAAAAACTACTAAGAAACTGAAGAAATGCATTGTTTATCTTTAGCAGCTGTTTCTTTTTTGAGTCATAAGCCACCTTTTCATAGGCCGGCTCACATATAGCTTCTCAAACCCAATTGTCAACCTCACCTACCCGTGGCGAATCCTGTTTCTTTAACAGCTGAGGCTCTGGCGACCCCATGTTCCTTATGGATCTACATTTGAAGGCGCTTAGTTAGCTGACATCGCTTACTTAAACTTGCCAATATGTAATGGGCTCCTCCGTCTCTTCGTACGGCTATAGGTATGGGCGGGTGCAATGTATTACTAGTCTGCTCAAGATCGTATGGTACATAGATGGCTCGAAGACGCCAGAGGGAATTGGAGCCAGAGTTTTCGGACCCAGAGCCAAAACATCAGTACTTCTAAAAGCACATCCGAGCATTTTTCAAGCGGAAGTATTCGCCATAAGTTAGTGCGCTAAGCTGAACATTCAGCGCTGATATCCCAATGAAACAATTGCCATACTCAGTCAGACAGTCACGCCCCACTAAAGGCATTTGGCGCGTTCGAAATAAAGTCATCACTGGTCCTTCAGTGCGTAGAAAAGCTGAATCAATTAGGAGCACACAACGTAGTACTGTTGCCCTGGGTTCTAGGCCACAGGGGAGTAGAGGGTAATGAGCAGGCAAACTCAGTGTTTAATTTGTCATCCTCCCAGCCGATCCTTGCAGCGGGTCTGCGCCATACTCTCCTCTTCCGGGAAGGTATCGACCCCAATCCGAGTCCTTCTCCTGACCCCGGTCCTGAGAAATGGGTTTGCTGCGTTTGCCGGAAAAGAATCTTTTTAGGACGGTCATATATATAACGGCTTGAAATATTTCAATGGACTTCGTAATCACATAAAAAGTAGTAATAACTTCAATACTTTTAAAAAAAGTTTATTGGAGCACTGTAAAACCCTTCCAATAAGATAAAGTTTTTCTCCTCTTATTTTTTACATGATATATCCGATACTGGAGCGCGAAAAGGGAATGGTAATATTGGAAGCAGCAAAATACAATGCAAACTCCATAATTGAAAAACCTTATTTCTAAAATTTTGATGTTGCTTTGCCCGGAGTGTGAACCCAGGGCATTCAGTGTGGTAGGCGGAGCACGCTACCATCACACCACGGTGGCCGCTCCAGACAGTTCCAACAACTAATTTCGCTGGAATTCGGTATTTTCGGCCGATATTTACTGTTGCTGATCGGAATCACTCGCATTCCGACAGCATTAATATAACAATAAAATTATATAATGTGTAACGAAAATAAGGCCAAACAAAAGTTGGAGCAGGGGGGATTGGAAACACGTCCTTTTCAACCTCCCATTATATGTTGAGCTGTGCCCATCGGAATCTTCATGTATTCCGACAGCGTCTTTACTAAATAAAGTTGAGGGGTGATTGGATACACGTTATTTTCAATTTCCAACATCCAAAGACATGTTTAGCTGTGTTGATCGGAGACCAATACATTCCGGCAACTTAAAATACAAATATAATTGAAAAATATAAGTTCCAAATTTTGTTGCCTTAAGCTGGGAGCACTGGAGGATTGGAAACGCGTCCTTTCCAACCTTCCTTAAATGAGTGGCTCCCAGACTAGTCCGTTTGTCACGCTAGTAAATATGCTGATCGGAATCACATGGCATTCAATAGAAATAAGTGATTATAACAATGAATTGTACTTAGTAGTTTAAGTTTTAGGCCTAAACAGCCGTAATAATAAATAAATTAAATAAATAAAATATATACTCTTGTCAGTGTTTCAAGTGCACGGGATGGTTGCATCGGACAGGTTGCTCTGGGCTAGATCCCAAAATCCAGCGTCCTCGTAACTTTTATAAATCTTTTGTGGCTCTTGTTGTTCACGCCCTCATTACATTATGAGGAAATACGGCACCTGAGAACACAGCCGTATGAAGCTAAAAAACACTAGCATATCTTCAGTGAACTCCACCAACAGGCGTCGGACCTCTATGCCGATGTTTCCTGTACTCAAAGAACAAAACTAGCAGAGGAGGAACGCACTCTCCCTAGGGAAACGCGAGTAGTCACTCTAGCTCAACTTCGATCTGGATACCGTAACAGGTTAAACTCTTACCTATCCTGAATCAACCCCGACATACAAACAATTTTCCTGCTTGTAATGTGTCCCCACATGACACCAACCATATCTTTAACTGTATTGTGGAACCAACGCCTCTAACACTCCTCTCATTATGGTCTACCCCTGTTGAAACAGAAAGTTTCCTCGGACTCCCGTTAGAGGACATTGATGACAAATTGTGATCGGTCGCACCTATTGGATGGGGTGAAGCACTGCTACAACAACAACAGTAGGCGGACAACCGGGAAAGAGAGGCAGCAACTGCATGACCCATCGATCCCGAGCCGTTCCTGCCAGTTGGCTCACAGGGGCATTTTTTGGTAGAAGGGAGGGAAAAGAGAGAAGAACACTGGCGCAATATGCCAGGCCTGAGTCAATCTAAGTTACTGTTAGGGGGTTACATCACAACTCGATATAGGGCATTAGTAGGTCTCTCGAAAGATAAACTAAGAATCCTAACGGCTATTCTTACAGGACACTGTAGACTGAACAGTCACATGAAAAAGCTGGGTATAATATCGAACAACACATGCCGATTTTGTGATGGATCAGCAGACGGTGGACCATATCATTCTAGAATGCGACGCAATTTCAAGACGTAGGGCTAAGTTTATGGGCTCACCATAGCCAGAGCATTCCCACATTTAATCCCTAAAGCCAAGAACACTGCTAGGGTTCATCAAGGAAGTCGGCTTGGATGAGGTGCTGTGAAGGAGATGTGCAAGTCACTGTGCAATCCTCAATAAATTATCTATCTATCTACGTTCCGGTAACACGCACCATTGAGGTACTAGCCCCACCATCTCGGGAACTATTGATATGACTTCATTAAACCTTCTATGGATTGAATATTAATAATGACCGCAATTCGAAAGTCTGCTAAAATGTACCATTCTCCATCTAATGCTCGATATATAACTTTCCACGTTTTGAAACAGTGATGAAAAGAGCAAAATTTACTAAAATTTTAACTGGCTATGGGTAATAAGGTGTTGATATCCTCTCTTAACGCAATGTAATGACAACTGCGACGCAGGGAAAATGACAAAAATCTTGTAAATCTACTGATAATAGTTAATTAATTCCTCCCCGTCTATGCAGTTCTATGCATACATGCATATGCATTTTGCTCTCCAAACGCTAATTAAAAAAATCGATTGGTATTTACATGAACTTCGAACTCTGTCGTATTTGCATTCTTCAGTTGATTATCATCAAAAGCATGACAAATTATCACTAACAAATTCATACATGTTGTTTATATATTTAATATGGTAGACAATTTACTTACCCTTTCTTGTGCGATTATTCCTGGACAATCGGGCGTGACTAGACGCGATTTTTTTGCCTTAAGAGAGCGTGCTTAACGCGAACCATATCATGTTGTGGCACACCTTTGGTGATGCAAACAATCAAAGAAATGTCTGCTTCTAATGCTTCTAGGATAGCAGCAGCAGCTCCCGGTGGCGCCATATAAATAACAGTTGCATGCGGATCAGTTGCTTTTTTGCTCCTATTCAATTTTAATTCACATTACATTATCTACTATTGCAATTTTTAATCAATACAAATCAATATAAATTACCGAAGCAAATACTGGCAAACCAAGATGCGTGGTTCCACCCTTTTTTAGGGAAATACATCTAACCAGTTTGGTACCGTATTCCAAAACATGTTGGTTGTGGAAAGTACCTTGTTTAGCGGTAAATCCTTGGCAAATGACACATGAATCTGCATTTAATTGTAGGTTTCCTCTGGTTTTGGCATATTCGGAGCTGAATCGCACCGCGGTGGAGAAGCTATCTATTAGAATAATATAACATTTTTATTATTATTTAAAAATGCACATACGTATGAATGAAAAGCAGAAAGTAAATAACGTTGTTGTTGTTGTAGCGATAAGGACACTCCCCGTTATCGACTTTGTTGGTCCTTTGCCGGATGCAGATCAGGTACGTTCCGGGAACCATTAAGGTACTAGCCCGACCATCTCGGGAGCGATTTAGTATGACATGAAGCCTTCTAGGCCATCCCGTCGATTCTATACAACTTAATATGGTAACGATTTAAAAAACGGTGCACGACCTAATTTTTATCAAAAATCAAACGTGGAATCAATCCGAATTATCCGAGAATATAAATTTTTATTTCTGTCAAAACATAATTTTGCTAATTTTTAAATTAGATGGTGCACCGCCTTGTAAAACGTTACCCTTAATATTATTTTGGGCGAAGGCCGCCAACTCAAAAAAGTGTTCTCTGCAGCAAAATTTTTTATTTCCGTCACAGTCCGCCAGGTTATCCATTGTGGACAAAGCAACGGTTCCAAAATGTTGAGCACCTCACTGAAACAAAATCGGCTAAGACCCACTTCATGGTCCTATCCGACGCCTTTTCCCTATGCGAAAAAACGAAGACATGTACTCAATTTTACAATTGGTGGAACTCCAAATTTTTGCTTCAATGGTGGCAAGGAGTTGGCACGAATAACTAGCAAATATTAGAATGCCGACTTGTTTAGCATGTAATATTGGCGAAAGCTAATTGAAAAAAATTAACTTGTTATTCAAAAGTGCTGAAAATAGTAGTTTTTAGCTTACAGTGAATAATTTAACTCCAAAGGGTTAGAACTGTCCCTTAATTGCCTTCGAATCGCTTTCACATTTATATTCTCCTCGCGCTCAATCAATACCAACCTAAGTGCAATACTAAACATTATTTTATTAATTTTTTATTGTGTTTTAAGGAAATATATGCTTGGTTACAAAATTAACACAATTGTAAGTAAATTATTTGTTCATTGCCAATTCAGCTGTTTCGAAGTGAACTTTTGTTCGCCCGAAATTGCCGAGATGCGGAAAAAGTTCACCCGATGGTTTTATTAACATCTCAACAATTATATTTTTTCTTCGTTTCAATGTTTTCCGGAATAATTAATGAACTGTCATTTCGATGACAGCATGAAACGTCGATGTGTTAGTGGAGAGCGAAAAAAGCTTTGAATGTGTGGGTGAACTAGTTACCTCCGTCTTGTAGGGTATTTTGTCGTTTTTAAATCCGATTCCGACAACAATTGAATTCCATGACAGGCCTGATTATCTCTAGTACCGTTGATTGCTCTGCTCTGCTTGGCCAGTTAAATTTTAATTTCCTAGTATATCTCCACCCTCTCATAATATTGTAGCGAATTTTAGGAGTTCTTAATTATTTTGTACCTTCTGTTATCGTTGGAATCACCGAACTGTCGAATAAATAACTCAAATATTCAGTATAGCAAAATGTTCTTTATTTACAACTCTACTATAGTAGTACTTCACAATTAATTTACTTGCGGACTTTACTTTAGTATGTTGCAATCAAAATAATTGATTATTCAATAGCTTGCCAAAAAAACTGCAACAAATGCACAATGACTCGGCAAACACAAAGTGAAAAACAAATTTACCAAATAGCTTTAAAATTAACTCTGCGTTTTCGCAGTTATTTTTGTCACAAACTATTATTACCGCTTTAGGTAATATATTTTAAACCTCTCAAAATAAACATAGCAAAAAAAATTCCAGTAAACCTCAGAATAAAGTAAAAAGACTACATAATACGCCTTATTTTAGGCCTATTATTACGATACAAATAGGCCTTAAGCCTAAGATTAACCAAAACATAAATGTTGCCTAAACTTAAACGGGATACATGATAAATAACACCCAGCTCCAGTCGATACATTTTCGTAATAGTTTTAAGGAAACTGCATTTTCTTTTTATTTTTCTTAAGGCATACTAGTACCATAAGTTCATAAGCGTTATAATCTGTACTCGGTGAATTACCTTATTATAACGCCTTATGTAAGACTGAATTTTAGTGGGTTATATGCCTTATTAAAAAGGTCCTAATACAACAAGCAGTACCTTATAATAATTCCTTATGTAATTCTTATTTTATATGGCCTATAAGCCTTAAACATAACATTATCTTTCAAATAAACCCTATGCGGCATGACATAAGTACAGCAAACTTTCTTTTTATTTTTTTACTAATTTATAACAGAATTTTAACAAAATATGTAAGTAAAACTTGTTAAGAAACGTAGAAGGCTTGATGATTGTTTTTTATATGTTTCCAGGTCAAAAACCACATGTTGATGTCGAAGTCCTGGGACGTATTTGCCCCGCAAAAGTATCTAACACATACTTGAAAGCATCCTTATTAAGTCGAACTTTTTTTTTGAACCAAGATAAGAAAATAAGTCGTTAAACTTTACCACTTTTGAAACCCTTGGAAAATTATTTTGTAGTAAATTTTGATTTTAAAGTTTTGTTGAAATTATTGAACCGGTAGTAGGGTATTAGTTGGTAATTTGGAAACCAAAAATTTTGTAAATAAATCATAAGAATTATGTTTGGATGAAATTTTAATATTTTCAATAATGCAGGGCTAAGTCGAATTTTGGTGTTGGTGCTGCGCTTGCGCGCGGTAAGGTAAGGTGAAGGTGAGTGTTTAGGGATAATGACTAAGTGACAGGGGACAGACCCATGTCAGGTTTGGGGGCACTGTAAGGTAAACAGGAGTCAGCACAGTGCCCACGGTGCAGTGCAAGTTGCACTGCAGAGGGAGGGTAGACTCCACCTTACAGGACAGGCCTCCTTCTTTTTCCCCTCTTAACTCTGCCCCTCACGTTTATTTCTATATTTTTCAGCTTTTTCTCTCCTTTCTATAAACATGCAGGTATGAACCCTCTTTTTGTTCATGTGGCTGCGGGTGAGGTCGGTGGTGCAATACCCCGCCCAAGACGACGAGCTAGCCTGGGCCCGCAAGCATACCTGCTTGCCGCCGCTCCTCACCACCCAAACAGTCAGCCACGTAACATGACCTTACGGAAGGCACGCTTCCCTTGGCGGGCATCAGTCGGGATAGGGAGGGCAGCAAAGCTGCTGTCTGTTGCAGATTTATATTCTTTTACTTTCCTTTTTTGAAGTTTATGAAAGTGCGTTTTTCGGTGACGATGAAGTCGGCGGTACGCTCGAACGAAATAAGTATGGGCAGGTGGTCGGATGCCAATATTACCATCGGCTGCCAGTTGACGCAGTTTACGAGTTCTGCGCTCACGATTCAGATATCTGGCGAGCTATGACAACTTCCTACCATACGTGTGGGGGCGTCTCCGTTTATTGTGCAGAACGTCGTTTCGTCTATTTGATCCGCCAACATCTCACCCCTACTGTCCGCCCGCAAGTTTGAATGCCATAGGTCGTGATGGGCATTGAAATCGCCTAAGATAATGCGATTGCTGCCAGTGAGTAAGGCCTCGATATTAGGGCGGTATCCACTGGGGCAACAGGTGACAGGAGGGATGTAGATGTTGATGATTTCTAGATTTGCATCGCCTGACCGGACAGATAGGCCTTGACGTTCTATGACATTGTCACTGCGGTCGATGCCAGGATCAAATATATGATATTGCACAGAGTGGTGTATAATAAACGCGAGGCCGCCTCCATTTCCGCTCTCGCGGTCTTTCCTGTGGACATTATAACCAGAGCAGGTCTGCAATGCAGATCTTGCTGTGAGTTTAGTCTCTTGAATCGCAGCAATGCGGATGTTGTGCCGCTTCATGAAATCGACTATCTCCGTAATCTTCCCAGTTAGTCCATTACAGTTGAACTGCAGAATTCTGAAGTGCATGAGGGGTGACGCCGCCACTCTAGGGGTAAGTGAGGGGTGACTACGCCTAGGTTGTGGAAGGCCACGACGCAATTGCTGTTGTGGCCTTGGGACTGGGCGCCCTTGGGCAAGCATTTGGGTACCCGGATGATTTGGGTTTGCGACCTGGCAACATGGCGCGATGAAACCCGTCGAGGGGTTGCCGTCGCGGAGACCAGAACATCTAGGAAAGTGGCACCACCCAAGGCAGGAGCTGCATTGAGCGGATGTCGCAAACCTATATATTCTGTGCTGGCAGACGGTGCAAACGGAGGCAGGGACTAAGAGTCTGTTTCCCTGACCTGCACGATTGCTGCCAGAAAAGAGGGGGGGGAGAAGAAGACGGGGGCAGGGGCTGATGCTCAGCATTGCTACCAGCTCTACTACGAAGGTAGTAGTTATGAGTGGTATCAGCTGTTTGAGTTGTTGGCGCCGTGGGGCGCGAGCAGCAGCGGGTACTTGTTGTGGCTTGCTGAGCAGCGAAGCTGCTGGAAGGTAGTGGGTCTACGCTTAGGCGTAGACTACGGGACGCCCTTGTGCGTGAGCAGCAAGGAGCCACAAAAGATTTATAAAAGTTACGTGGACGTCGGGTTTTGGGATCAAGCCCAGAACAACCTGTCCGATGCAACCATCCCTTGCACGAGACACACTGAACAGAGTATGACCGTCCTAAAAAGATTCTTTTCTGGCAAATGCAGCAAAACCATTTCTCAGGACCGGGGTCAGGAGACGGACCCGGATTGGGTTCGATACCTTCCCGGAGTAAGAGAATATGTAGCAGTCCTGCTGCAAGGAGCTGCTGGGAGGATGACAATTTGTGGGAGGGACGAAACAAATTAAATGGGGTCACACTGAAATGACAGTCCTTTGTCGGGAAAAATCCCGAGTCGCTCCGGTACATAGAACCGACTGCCTTGGGAAGCGATGTTTGTTGGGTCGTTTCTAGCCGTTCTGTATGTGCTTTTGTCCTCAAGTAGCTTGCCAATTTTCTCTTTGTAATTTGTCTTGTACATAACAACTATCTTGTTGCCTTTGTCTCAATGTCTTTGATGATGTCTTTGATGATGTCTTTGTGTCTTTTTAGAAGAGCCTTTGCTTTGCTGTAAGTTTCCAGTATGAATTTGTCCGTTGGGCTATGTTTAATTTGCCTTTTGTATTGTGTGATTCTGTTGCTTAATCGGCATCTTTCCATTTCTTTTTCTCTCTCGTTTTCAAATTGCTGTATCACTTGCTCAATATCTGTTATGATTTTTAAAGGTTTTAATGTGGTGTTTGTTGTAGGTAGTGTAGGAAAATGTATTTTCGTGTTGTTTATGAACCAGTCACTGTTCACTCTTATGCCCAAAGTTTGTAGTTGTTTCTGCTTTTCTTTCTCAAGTTTGGATGTTTATGTTGTTTTGTTTCGTCTGTCACTCTCTGGCTTAGAGTTGTTTGATTATGAATGACAGAGTAGAAATCACTTACATTAAGGTTGTGTTGTAGTTGTCGCTCAGCACAAATTATTTGATCTCTCGTTGATTTTATGTTGATGTTTGTTTGCGTGATTTCTAAATTTAGTATGTTTTTGTGTAATAGTCGTTTTGCCTTCTCTACTTGTTGAATTATACGTTGTGATGTTGTTTGTATGGATATCCTCTTGGTTGAATCAGTCAGGTGTTGAGGTATTATTTCGTATTTCTTACATTCTAATAGGAATTTCAGTTGCGCTGTTTGTTTTGATAGATTTTGTTTCTTTTTACTGTGTTTTTTAAAGGTTTTATATGTTTCTTCTCCGTCTTTATGTCGCATATGTTTTTAGAAGTGTTTCATGTTGGAGTATTTAGCTCCTTGTTTGTGTTAGTAGAAAGTAAATAAAGATGCGAAAATAGTTTGTCGGCAGGCCTTCCGATAAGATTTTAATGTGTAAACGATTTTTTGCTGACCAATTTGATGTTATTAAATTCAAAATTAATTATGTTATAGGCTTGTATGGTAAGATATTTTAACAGTGCAAGATAAACCCGACGTTTCGCCAAACACCTTGGCATCCACCATTTAAAAACAAAGACAAATTTGTAAAAACAAGTTGGAACATAAACATTATATAGATTTGAACACTTGTAAAATAATATAATTACGTGTAGATTTTAAATAAAAAATATTTTAACTTTTGTTTCACCACAAAGTTTTATTTAATTTTAAAACATGCGTTATTTCACTTCTGTAAATTGTACTACTTAGCGCGTCATCAATAACTCACAGTTTGACAGCAGATTATTCTCAATGAAGAACAATAATTATAAGAAATGATAATTACCGTTATATACTGTGGACATTTTAAAAACAAACTGCATTCAAATTTCAAAAAAAAAAAAAAAAAAATGACGAAAATTTTTACTTTTTTGCGCCTAAACCAAGCAAAAATGCCACTGTGCGGCGGCCACAAATGACTATCTGACGTTATTTTTCCATTAAAAAAATTCGAGAAATTTTTAATAAACACACTAAGGTATACTTACCCTACAAGAATACTGACTATCATATGACTATCATCTGATTGTCAGCAATGTCAACCTAACGATCAGCGCCTCATACAAACTTTCTATCACAAACTTAAGGGGACTTGCGCAAATGTGATGTAAACAACTGTGTACGTGTGAGTTTTTGTCTCCTTCTTATACATCAACATGGCCTTCTGATTAAGTATATAGCCATACTGCTCACTCTCATTCCTTTTCCTGGATCAGTGCTGACACTCTAACTATCAAAAAGTGTCATAAATGATAGTTTACTGTAGATATCAGGTTTGACTGTTATACTATCATAAATGACCATTGTTATATTCCGCCAAAAATTAAAACAATGCTTTTTGCTTTTTATTTACTTTATTTCATTACGTTTAATTTTGTACGTGATAAAAGCATACGTGTTTCTTATTTGTTTAAAATAAATAGTTTTATAAGAATTCGAGTTCAGAATGTTCAATTTAAATTCAGAAAATAAAACAACAGAAGAGCGCTTTCCTCATGCGAAAACACATTTAAAAATGAATCACCACTGACCACTATTATTTTTCCCGTATCAGTTTTTTGAGTGCGCCCTATACATTCCGAAAGCTTTTGGTATTTTTTAATATTATTTTCGATTTTTTTTTTTTAGAATGGAGCTTTGAAATGCTCTCTTTTTCATTTTTTAAACTTATTTTTTGTATGGTTTTGTCGGTTTAAAATGGCGGAATTTAAAAAATAACAAAACAACCGTGATAATCATTTGATTGTCATATGACAGTCAGTAGTAACAACATGATTAAATCGGATAAACTGTTCTCGCATACATAAAATTCCGTTGAGAATTATGTATCTGTCTCACATGCATAATGGTATCTGCTGTATGTTCTTTTGTTCTGTACCAGGTGTCCGAAGCTTTCCCAGTTTGAGTCCTTTTTCATGATTATAGGCTGCCGTTGGGTACATGCGGACATGCGTGAGCGAACAAAGGAGCTTACATAAATTTGAGTATCAATATTTACGTCATCGCAGGATCAGCATTGTCAATTACAAGTGTGAGTGTATTAGTAAAACTATCAGCGTTTCTTGTAGGGTTATTGAGCTATTGCTATGAATTTGCTCAAAATTCTTCGATTTTTATTTCAAAAAAAACCCCTAATATGTAACTTTTTTTATCTAAGTTGAATTTAATTTTAACATGAAATTTCAAATGGAGCAGCTTTTTAAAAATGAAAATGCCTCACTGTTTAATTTCTTCTCTGTACCATGATATTCTAAACTACGTTTATTTATTCAGACACTTTATGTATAGTCTGGAAATGGCCATTCCATTTGTTATGACAAATACACTTTTATATATATTAAAACAGAATAATGTTATGTGTGTGTCTTTATCATGGTTCAACTATATACAGGTTGGCTCATCTGTAAAACAACAAAATATGTCTGTTCAAATTGTCAAAATCTGGGTATTGGTGTTGGTGCGAATGGTAAGGAATGGAAACATAAAACTTAGCAGTTTTTGTATGTGTAAGTAAAATGTTGCCGATGTGTTGGTTTCATTTTGAGATTGCCATCTCCTTTTGACAATCTCTTCGACCATGCAATGACATAAATAAAATCAGCTGATGAGATGAGCCAACCTGTACATAATTGAACCATGGTCTTTATCAACTAATTTCTTAATAACATTGCATTGACCACTTAATATAATCAGTTGTTTTGATCTCTTTTTTGCAATAGCATCCTCTACCGCACGTAATTGTTTTAGCAATTCTTCACGCCGAGATTTTTTCATATCCTTGTCAGAGTTTATTGAATGTGTTGGTGACGAAGCAAGAGCCGAAACGCCCACTGTTGGCTGTTTCTTAATTTCAATAGATATTGGTGATCTCTTTTTTGCGGGTTCCGCTGAAACAGAAAAAATCATTTATTGTGACATTTAGTTAGGTACAGGTACTCATTTTTGTTTAGTAAAATAATATTAAAAACTGCGATGGGTCAAAGGTCCATTTATAGCGATGGAGATACTCATGGAGATGTCTCCTTATGCCCTTTACATCTTAACCCAATAAAAACGATATGCGAAAGTTTGCTGTTAAAAATGAATCATGTACATACATAAAATTTTTATGAAAGCAACCGAAATCGAATTTACTACGTAAAAACTAACTCCATTTCCATTTTTTGTTCTGCGTTCATTTCGGTTTGACATTTTCACACGTTTTACATTGTCGCAACGCAAGTTTATTTCGTTTATGGCAACAACCGTCGTTGGTTTTCGTAAGTTGAAAAAACTTCGTGCGTTTTTATTATGCTGGGTTGCTAAGCAAAGTTTTACTTCTTAAGAAATAGCTGCGCGTCTAAACGCGGAACATTTCCGGTTCGCTAAGAAGATATTCAATCGTCATAAGTAAACAATCTATGTTGTCTTTGACAGACGCCCAGTACCGTACACTGCGTTATCTTTAATTGCAGCGAACATACTTGCGATGTCTAGCTAACGATACTGAGGTTTAAGGAATCAGCCCGACCATTTTGGAAACGATTTAGTATGACCACATGAAACCTTCAAGGCCAACCCGCCCTACCACCTCCTATGTCCAGCCGCTGTAGGCGGCTTAAGGGGTCAGCTTCGTAAGAATTGTGAGGAAATACGGCACCTGAGAACACAGCCGTATGAAGCAAAAAAGCACAAGGAGGTCCTAAGTAATATCCACAACAATTTGTTTATCTTGCAGACTTGACTAAGACAGATAAAATAAGCTTTACTGCTTTGTGTTCATTTCGTAGAAAAGGTGCACGGAGGGCAGGCATACTTCCACAGGATTGAGTGTAAAAGTGCAAGTATGGGCACTTTCAACTGCCAAATGAGATAACTTTCGACTTTGAGATAATCCCGACGGTTTTGGGGGAGTGTTATCGATGTTAGTGGTCCTTTGCAGGATACAGATCCTGTACGTTCCGGTACCAAGCACCATTAAGGTACTAGCCCGACCATCTGGGAACGGAATAAACACGTTGAACGAGTGTAGCGCAAAAAATGTATGCTCAGTTATTTGACGTAAAATCCCAACCGTTGAGTTAATCAAAAATACTTATTTAAACGAAATCTATATAAATGAATGGCGACCACCGTGGTGTGATGGTAGCGTGCTCCGCCTATCACACCGTATGCCCTGGGTTCAACTCCCGGGCAAAGCAACATCAAAATTTTAGAAATAAGATTTTTCAATTAGAAGACAATTTTTCTAAGCGGGGTCGCCCCTCGGCAGTGTCTGGCAAGGGCTCCGATTGTATTTCTGCCATGAAAAGCTCTCAGTGAAAACTCATCTGCCTTGCAGATGCCGTTCGGAGTCGGCATAAAACATGTAGGTCCCGTCCGGCCAATTTGTAGGGAAAAATCAAGAGGAGCACGACGCAAATTGGAAGAGAAGCTCGGCCTTAGATCTCTTCGGAGGTTATCGCGCCTTACATTTATTTATTTTTATATAAATGAACATGTTTCGGTCTGCCAATTTTCGTCGTGAAGTTTTGGTACAATAATGAATACATTCAGCCTTATTGTAAACTTCATGTGAATAAATCAATCCCATCAATTTTTTATTTCCCATGAACAAAAAATTCGTATCGTTAATTTCATGTGAATCAATCCTTATATTCGAATTTCGAATATGCTATTGTGAACATCACTCATGTTTTGTTTAAAAATTTTTGCAGAAAAAATTGCTGTTGTGTAGTCAAACATTTTTATTTTTGCGTTAAATATTAAAATTGTAATGATTAGTGCTTACTTGCGCCTTTGTTTAATTGAAGAAGAAACTAATACCAGTCAGCAATTGGCTGAACGAGTGTCCAGGAGGATATTACGCGACAAGTGTAATCCCCTTGAATTACCCAATGCAAGGTAAACATGCAAATAATTATACTCGTAAACCAAATAAATAATCGCGTTTTAACTATTTATACATAGCTTTCACCAATTGTATAGAATAAATAAGCCGGCGTTCAAATATTTGTTGGATGTATTGCACTGTGGTCTGCCAGTGGCACGTAAATGTTTTGCAATAGACACAGTCGTAAAGCTTTCAGCTGCTCTAAGATTTTTTGGTGAAGGAGCATACCAACAAGGAGTAGGGAGGCAAGTGGATGTTGGCTTATTGCAGTCAAGTTTTAGCCACGTCTTGTCTGAAGTATTTAATGTTTTTGAAGAGTGCCTTTGCAATTAGTGGATAAAATGGCCTACTAAAGACGAAATGCGTCAAATTGCTTTGGATTTTCATAAAAAATTTAATATCCCAGGCATTATTGGCTGCATAGATGGCACGCACGTTAGAATTATAGGCCCTAGGAATAATAAACACTTATAACAGAAAGGGTTAATATAGTATGAATGTTTTGCTGGTAGATTGGTAAAATTTGTGTATGCTTTTACGCATGTTAATAATTTTATCTGCAGGTATGTAATAACAAAATGGCAATAAGATACGTCGATGCTACACACGCTGGAGCCTGCCATGACTCACTAATTTGGAATACAAGTGAACTGAGGGTTTCAATGGAGCAGGATTACTTGCTAGGCACTAGACATGTTTGGCTGCTAGGTAAAATTTTAATGAAATCTGTAAGTCCCTGTAGAGGCACCCTGTACCTCTATGTTTTGAGTTTCACATCGTTGCGTTCCTGCATTTCTGCAATGTCATTTTATACCAAAACGAAAGACAAGTTTGCCGGCTCGCACATAGCACAAATACATACATACTTTTGATAGACATTTTGGGAACGATTTCTTTTTGCATTATAACAACGAATCAGAGGCAAAATCATCATCGTCAAGAACAGCAGCCGACCAGCAAATACAATTTGGAAACTGCATAACCCTGCATACAATTTGGAACCTGCACTGCCCTGCATAACGTTGGAACTTGCATAACATTTGGAAATAAAAAACCATGTCATTGTAATAGTTCAGTTTAATAGTTTAATGTGACTTTCATAAAGTGTAATTGTTCATTGTTCAAATAAATCTTGTCTTAATGTTATACAAAAGCTCCTAACTTCAATAGCTCGTACGCCTCTACAGTCCCAAAATCAAATTTTGTTCATAGGCGACGCTGGATATCCACTGGAGCCTTGGTTGCTAACACCCCACAGATCAGCGGAAGAGGGCTCCACAGAAATCAAATTTAATGAGGTTCATGCACGTGGACGTAACATTGTGGAAAGGACCAATGGCGTCTTAAAAAATAGATGGAGGTGTGTACTAGGAGCCAGGGAGCTACATTATTCGCCTAAGAAAGCACCTCAAATTACTAATGTCTGTTGCGCGTTGCACAATATATGCTTAAAGTATCGGTGCGATGACACACCTTTTATTTCAAATAGAGCTTCTCAACCGGAAATTTCTGAACACGTGCAGTTTGAAGAATCTAAATCGCATTCATCATACCTCAATGAGGCTAAGCGTATTAGAGCAAATATAGGCAATTGCCTTATGTAAATTTATGACAAAATGTTTTTATAATTGAATGTCACTCTTCAAAGAAATGTCTGATTTGTATTACTTCAAAAGCGGCTTTATTGCTAATCTTGCTTTACCAATTTGAAAAAATAAAGTACATAAAATTAATTTTTTTACAAAAACGTTCGAAATTTTGAACCTCGATTTGGCTGTTTATAAGGATGAGTTTACGGTCAACTTCAATTTTTCTGAGCCGTTCAATTTCCGAATTGTGGCGTTTTGTTTCCTTTAGTAAACTGTTTTGAATATTTTGAAAGTTTTCGAGGCCTTGGTTTAATTCCTTTAAGTGGCCTTCTATTTCAGTATAGTGATGACTCTGGATTTCCAAGCCCTTTCTGACGTTGTCATTTATTTCTTTTTGAACATCTAGTTCAATGTTTAATAGCTCCGAAGGGTTAATTTTTTTGCGAGTTTGCTGGCTGGTTTTTTGTGCAGGCAGAGCACTTTCCCTTTGCGTGTCACCGGCAGTTTCGGTGCTATTTTTGTCCAAGCTGTTGTCCCTGCAAACCTGTAAGCAATGGCTATATAAATTATGGCGCATTCCATAGCCACATTGCATTGATAGTCACATTTTTCCATTCGGAGATTGATTTTGATGGTGGGCCCATGCTATTGAGGGAATTGTTCAATTTCTTCCAAAAAGCCAGAACTTTATCTTTATTTTTTTTTTTTGGAAGCCCTTTCCTATTTCAAGATTTTCGGCCATAGTGCTTACAAAGAAAGTCAACTGAGTTTTGTTTATAGACCTAATGTGATATAAAATAATTCTTAAGCCGGAGTCATTGGTGCCGTATGTCGTATCGCTGTATCCGTATCCCTAACGTAATCAGCTGTTTATCGTTACGACGGTAAACCAAAACCCAATTGGTTGGCTACGATACGGTTACGACCTTAGCGGCACCAATAATCGATTGCATTGATTCTCATAAGGTTGGTCGAATCAGCTGTTATAAGGTTACCTATACGGTTACGTATAAAGCACCAATGTCTCCAGCTTTAACTAAGTTTAATAAGCAATAAACAATCCTTACATTTTATCGAGTGTTGTTCCCCACTTTCAGTTTTGCGAACAAATTCTATACATTCACGTGGAAAAAAATTTGTTGACGGTTAGGGTAATTTTTCGAAAATGGGAAATTTTTCACATGTGAAGTTCACAACGAGAACAGAACAAATGTGGGAATTTTTCCATTGGGAATTGCATTCACGCGAAGTTTACAATAAGGCTGATTATTGTTTTATTTTTATGCCCATTATTGTACCAAAACGTTTTGGTTTAATAGCGCATTTTGAACAAAGTGTATACAGTGAGCCAAAGACTGACAATATCGTACGTAACACGTGCATTAACGGAAGTGTATATGTCTGTAAATTGGTTCGCGTAACACTTGCGCTGTTCTTGTAGCGATAAGGAAACTCCCCGAAGGTTTCCTGATTTAGTTCGTAATTTATCTGAGTGTTTAAGACGTTTAGCGCGGTTGTAGTGCTATGTGAAGATTTGCCGTGAAATGAGGGAGCAGGAAGGTTTCCAATGTCTTTGCTACTGGCGAAAGGAGTGATATCGGTCGATATGACTCGCCTTCGTTAGCTGTCATTTTCCATTGTTCGGGAATGACAAAGGACTTCAATGACACGTTGAAAACGGGCGTTAGGTACTTTATTCCCTTAGCGCCAAGGTTTTCAAGCATTGTCATGGCTTTTCCGCCTGAGTCTATTGATTTAGAAGGTTTGGTCTTTTTGATGGCTTCTTCAACCTCTGTGTAGTAATGGGTTACACGTCGTGTTTGTGTTTATGTGCTCGTCTGTTTGCACCACATCTGGCCTTGTTCACTGAAGGATGCATTACAAATTGTCGGCAGAAAGCGCTGTTGTAGTTGTAGTTGTATTAACAGTGCTTCGCCCCACTCAATGGGCACGACCACTCACAAATTGTCATCAAGATCCTCTAACGGGAGTCCAACGAAACTGGCTTTTTCAACAGGGGCGGTCCATAGGGAGATGGGTGTTAGAGGCGTAGGTTCCACATTACAAAAGATGATTGGTGTCATGTGGGGACACATCGCATGCAGGATATACATTAAGTATATCGGGATTGATTCTGGACAAGTAAGAGTTTAACCTGTTACAGTATCCAGAACGAAGTTGGGACAGGGTGACTCGTGTTTCCCTTCGTAGTGTGCTTTCTTCTTCTGCAAGGGTGGGATATTGCATATTAATAACGGGGTTCACCGGGCGCGTCCTGAAAAAGGCATTTACCGATTCTGTATTGTTACAGTCTGACAACCTCAAACACAAACTCCGAACACCGATGAGCAATTGGCGTGCCTATGGCAGTTGCGCGCTCGGAACAAACGAAGACACATCGCTCTTAACATTAGTCATATTAATTTCTACACACATTTACTTTTCCTATTACTAATTCACTTTTTGCATTAAATGAATTAAATACTTTAATATAAACTAAGTGTTGCTCTTTTTATTAATCTAATCGTGTTTCAAGTCAGAAGCGGGCTGAATTCACAACATAAAACATTATATGTGACAATACGTGCGGGTTGAAGTGATTGTGCGTGTCGGTATAACACGTTGACAAAAATCGCTGTCTCGGTAAATGCAATGCGCAATTGTTTATGTGCGGTCCGGTAAAAAGAAAAATATACATATAATATTTGTGAATACGAATGTACATGCGCAATACATATAATTGAATCGCTTGAAAAGACAATCGCTCTTGTTCAAATGTGCTTGGTAAAGCATGTGCTGATACATATGTACATATATGTGCACGGATAAAACGCGCGGTAAAGCAAGGCAAGTCAGGCAAGCTATGTGTAGCGCATTCGAAAAAGTTTTTGAAAAAATCGTGCGTATAAATGAGCGCGAATATATTGCATTTGTAGATACGGGTAGTCATTGCACGTTAATACGAAAAACAGCTGCATATAAAACGAGAACCGTGTATTTTGAAAATAAGTGGTATTTGTGGCGGTGAACGATTCGCGAAAAAAAAATCAGAAATTGACATCCAAATGGATAACGTATATAGAAAGATACAAGCGTATATCGTTGATGACGATATGTTAAGTCATGAGTTGTTAATCGGGCAAAGCGTATTTCATGATTTAAGCTTTAGGGTCAATAATGGAGTGACAAAGTTCGTGGCTACTAATGAAAATGAAAATAAAAGTGTAGTTTACAAAGAAATTGGGAAACGTCCAATCAGTAACACCGAAATCGCTTTCGGTATAAGTGATGTAGAAACACGGAACAAATTCGTGGCATTGATAAATGAATTTCGGTACATATTCGCGTGTGGCTTGGACGAAATCGGTAACACTAACGCAATCGAGATGAAAATTGCATTAACTATAAACGAACGTATAACACAACAACCGTATCGCGTGCCGGAACCAAAACGTGCCGTAGTAGCAAAAATGATCCGCGAATTAATTGAAAATCATATCGTGCAAAAATCGGAATCGGAATACGCAGCCCAATTACGCTCAAAAAAATGGTCAAGACAGACTTTACATCGACTTTCGAAAAGTGAACCAATATACAAAGAAAGACATTTTTCCAATGCCGAATATCGAAGAAACTTTGCACGACGCCAAACGGTATCAAATTTTTTGTGCATTGGATTTAAATAGCGGTTACTACCAAGTACCAATCGCGGAGGATTGCCGAAAATACACCGCGTTTGCAACGAGGGAAGGACTCTATGAGTTTAAACGTATGCCGTTCGAGTTATGAAGTGTTTCAAGTGCGGTAACCCAAGTCACATTGCACGTCATTGCAGCACCGGTCGTGGTAGTTCCAACTTGGCTGGTCGTAAACGCAAAGCTGGAGGAGATAAACAAGAGCGAGTCAAATGTAAAGATCGAGAACTTGCCCCAGCTATTGAATGTCGTGTGATACCTATCTCGTAAACTGGAAGGAAATCGAGCAGTCTTACCGTCAAAGGAAATGTGGATGGCAAGGAGCGTGTACTGACTGTAGATACGGGCGCATCTCATTCCTTGATCCGATCTGATCAACAGGAAAGTAAAGCCATTACCTGGAGCAAGATTGCGTACGATTACTGGCGAGTATAACCAAGTCCAGGGAGAAGTGGTATGTGAAGTTTTAATTGGGGAGGTCATGGTTCTACACAAATTCGTTGTGGCAGAGATCGTTGATGAAGTCATATTGGGAGTGGACTTCTTGGTTGACCATGACATCAAGATCGATATGCAGGGAAGGGTGATGCGTTATAAGAACCAGGATATACCACTTAACTTCAGTTTGGAGAAAGGGTTCAGCAGTAATAGGGTACTGGTGAAAAAGACTCGACAAAGACCACGAAAGTCAAAGGCAAAAGTTGATAGATCGAATGGGCCAAATAAATAAAAATCAAAAGTACCTGCGAGAGAAACACTGGCATTCAGGGATGCACCTTAACGTTAAGCTAATCGTTTATCAAAAAATTTCCACCGTTTCCGTTGAAACACTTCGAAATATTATCGATAAAGAAATTATCAAGATAAATTGTATCTCGTTTTTAACCGAAACGAAAAGCTTTCGTTAATGTTAAAAACGTTAACGAAAACGTGATACTTTATGTTTGAATTGTGCTGGCAATGCTATAGCCATGGTGAAGCCGTAAGGTGGCAACAACGAGCGCACATACACACACAAACTCTATGTAATTTGTTTGTGTAATTCGTTGGTGGTAATGTCAAAAATACTCTGAGAAATGTTCGTACTGTCAAAATTCATGAGAAAAGTTGCAATCAGCTTGGATAATGCTTTCACCTTTAATGACTCCGCCATCAATCAGCTTTGCCAGCATAGTTTGAAATTAATAATCAACATAAACGATTTGATTTCGTTTTGATATGGCAGAAAACGAAACGAAATCATTTCGTTAATTTGACGATCTTAACGTTAATAAACGAAACGAAATGACTTCGTTTCGTTTATTAACGTTGATTATCGTAACGAAATGATATCGTTTCGTTGGTTAAGCATGCCTGCTGGCATTGATAAAGCCTAATGGACGCACAAAACCGAAGCAACGAATTTCCCAGAAAGAATGCGAGGGTAGTTTCAAGCCAGAGCGGACTACTGTGGGGGAACGTGGGAACGATACTGATTGTGCAAAGCAAATCCGTCCAGCGCAAGCTCTACGAAGTAGTTCATTGGGCAACCAACAGAGTGTGAAGGAACGAACCAGGGTATTGAGTAGTACGATGAAACACAGGTACCATGAGAACAATAATTCGAAAGGTTTCTTGGCGGGAGATTTGGTACTGTTATACAACCCTCACCGGCGGAAAGGTGTTCCAACCAAATTTTGGTGCAGTTGGGAAGGCCCGTACAAAGTTGTAAAAAGGATCAGTGATGCCATCTACCGCATACAAACAATTGGGAAACCACGAAATAGAAGGGTGGTTCATTTGGAGAGGCTAGTAGCGGTTAGATCGAGAGATTCGTCTGATCGGGACGATCAGACTTAGGTGGAGGGCAGTGTCACGGATATTAGCATCACTAAGCTATACCATCACTAAGGCGATGCTAAGGCCATGCTAAGCGGTATTTACGTCAATAATCAAATCATGTATACACATATATAAGGCAGCCGAGAGATGTCACACACAGATGCATTTACTTATACGCCTATGTGTGTGAGAGAGACTGTAAACTACAAACTCACATACATCTGAGAGACGCTGAAAAGTAGACAATTGTAATCAAGTAGAAACTATATGAGAACTATAAACACACGAAATAGTTGGTAAGTTCTGGAAATAGAAGAGCCTAGATGTATGCTGCGTAAACTGTAAAAGTGGCGCAAGCGAGTAAGTAATTCAGTTTGATTTGAGTTGTCAAGCAGTTTCGACTAAGACGCTATCTAGCGAGCAAGAGCAGTATTATTTTGAATAGTAGAGTTTCATTTGAGCTATCAATCAGTTTGGTTATTAAGCAAGCTATTCGTTGCATAGTTTGAGTGTTATTGTGAAGTACTTTAATAAAGGCCATTTTGCATTATTACAAATTGGAGTTATTTATTTAACAGTTTAGTGATTCGAACTTGGCAGAGGATTGCGAATAAGAGGATTTGCAAGTAAATTCGTTACAATATCAATGCAGATGACGTTCAACTCTATCTTCGCTGTCCCAATGACCTAGATTAGATTTACACTTGAGCTTGTCATAATGGCCTAGTCTTGAACCCAAAAAAGTCCCAATGTATCGCAACATATAAAAGACGATTTGACCTCGCACATTTTCACGAGATAAAGTTGAACAACACTGTAAAAAATTTTGTTTGAAATGTTTTGTTTCGGTAGGTGTTTGTTTGGTTGTTGTATGATGTTGCTCTTCATTAGTCTCTTTTAATTGCTGTTCTATTAGGGTCTTCAATAAGTGATTCGGGTAGTTGTTGTCAGTAAGCAATTTGTAAATTTTTTCCTTGTTGGAATTTAAAAACTCAATGCGACTCAATGTGAATATTTTATTTATTATGTTTTTTGCCGCGTTTATTTTGTATTTTTTGGGTTTGGTAGAAAGGAAGTTCATGATTCTTCCTGATGCTACTGGTTTAGAGTACCAGTTGAGTAAAATCCTATTATCAGTTCTGTGAATGAGTACATCTAAGAAATGGATTGTTGAGTACCTCTTTTTCTGTTGTAAACTGTAGCCAATTTTGGTACTGATTTAGAGTTTTCAGTATGATGTCTAAGTCATCTCGTTTTGCAATAGCGAAGATATTATCCACGTACTTAACTATGAACTTAATATTTATTTTATGTAGTTTTTTCAATTCCGAAATAGTGTTGTCTAGTAAGTCATCCATGAAAGAGGGTTACCCATGGGCACACAAAAACTTTGGGTGTAAATTTTCTCATCATAAAATAATTATTGTCTTTCAGGCAAAAGTACAGTAATTTTAAAAATTTGCTTTTTGGTATGTTACATTGTAGTTGTTGGAATTTGTCCATTATTATCTTTATGGCTGAGTATATAGGGATGTTGGTGAATAGGGAGACTACATCGAAGGATACTAATGTGTCGTCGCTCACATTTCAATGTCTTCCAATTTATCTTTGAGTCTAAAGGAGTTTTTTACGTTGTATTCTTCCGAGATTAATGTACTTAGTATTTTACCAACGAACTTTGAAAGTCCATACATGGAACGTTCGTTGCTGAAGCTATGGGACGTAAGGGTAAATTCGGTTTGTGAATTTTTGGTAAAACGTATAATCGTGGTGCATTTGCTGACGTACATGTGAGGTGATGTTTGTCTTTAAAACTAATCAGTTTATCTTTGTAAAGTTCGTTGACAAGGTTGTTGTTTTGTTTCTGTAGCATGTTTGTTGGGTTGTTGTTGTTGTTGTTGTAGCAATGCTCGCCCCACCTAATAGCCGCGACCGATCACAAATTGTCATCAATATCCTCTAACGGGAGTCCAAGGAAACTTGCCGTTTCAACAGGGGTGGACCATAAGGAAAGGGGTGTTAGATGCGTTGGTTCCACATTACAATTAAAGAGATGGTTGGTGTCATGTGGAGACACATTGCAAGCAGGGCATACATTTTGTATGTCGAGGTTGATTCTGGATAGGTAAGAGTTTAACCTGTTACAGTATCCAGAACGAAGTTGAGCAAGAGTGACACGCGTTTCCCTGGGGAGTATGCGTTCCTCTTCTGCGAGTTCTGGATATTTTTCTTCAAGTACTAGGGCCTACTCTGTATTGCGATGCGAAAGAAAAAATATGCGAAATCGCAAAATCGGTACTCTGTATCTTGACATTCGCATGTATATTTTGACTTTCGCATTCACATTTTGCCCATTCGCAATTTTTCTCCCTTTTCGCATTGCCGGCACTCTGTAAAGCGAAAGCGAATGTCAAACAGCATTCATTTTCGCATTTTTCTTGCTACAAGTAATAGGCATTCGCATTGTTCAAATATGTAAGTATTAATTGATGATTTTATAAATTGATATCTTTATATTCATTTAAAAATATATAGGACAACTCAAAAAACAAAACAAACACAAAAGCAACAATTTGTAATCCTAGTGGACTTAAAACACATAAATAAATAACAATTAAATCGAAACAACTTTTTTATAAAGTATTTCTATTTGAAATCATGTCATTTTTTATTTGTTCTCTGATACAACTAGCAATATTTCCCATTCTATGATTTTCCACGTTTTCTGTATTTATCACGTTCACTTCTTCCAGTTCAATTTCTGAACTGAGAGGATTTCTTCATTTAAATCAATCCTTACTTCATTTAAATCGTTCCATAATGCTACAGAATCCTTTTTTTAATTTGTTCAACAAAAATTAATCGTTTGCCGAAATTGTAATCGCCTTGTGTCTTTTGTTCTCTTTCTTTGAGTTTGGTCAGTGATGCATACTCAAGCAAAAAATTTGCGAAAAATAAAAAAGCGACATTGTTAGCGATGCGATAGCGCTACAGAGTTCCAATTACCTTTCGCATCGCAATTTATTTTCGCATCGCAATACAGAGTAGACCCCCTGGATTCACCGGGCAATTCCCGACATAAAGGTCCGACGCCTGTCTATGGAGTTCACCAAGGACCTGCTTGTGTTTTTCCGCTTCATACGGCTGGGTTCTCAGGTGCCGTATTTCCTCAAAATTCTTACGGAGATGACTCCTTAGGCCCCTAGGCGGTGCTGGTTCGTCAATCAGATGTCTGTTGGGATGCCCAGGTTTCTGGGTATTCAACAGAAACTGTTTGGTCAGCATCTCATTTCTCTCCCTGATGGGGAGTATTCTCGCCTCATTATGCAGATGGTGTTCTGGGGACATAAGAAGACAGCCCGTGGCGATTCAGAGAGCAGTATTTTGGCAGGCCTGTAGTTTCTTCCAGTGGGTGGTTTTTAGGCTTGGCGACCATATGGGTGACGCGTAGCACGTAATCGGCTGGCTAATTTGCTTTGTATGTGGTCAAGAGCGTTTCTTTATCTTTTCCCCAGGTACTGCCAGCAAGGGATTTGAGGATTTTATTACGGCTCTGAATTCTTGGAACAATTGCGGTTGCGTGCGCACCAAAATGTAGATCCTGATCAAACGTCACACCCAAGATTTTGGGGTGTAGGACAGTCGGTAGCGTAGTGCCATCGACGTGGATGTTCAATATGGTCGACATTTGGGGCGTCCATGTTGTAAATAAGGTCGCGGAAGATTTAGTCGGTGACAATGCCAGGTTTCGTGAGGCGAAAAAACTGGAGAGATCAGGGAGATAGCCGTTTATTTTATTGCATAGCTCATCGCTCTTTGGGCCTAGGCCTGTGGCCATTATTGTGCAGTCATCGGCGTAGGAAACGATTGTGACTCCTTCCGGTGGTGAAGGTAGCTTAGATATGTAGAAATTAAACAAAAGCGGGGATAGGACACCACCCTGTGGCACCCCTTGTTTAATTCTCCTTGGTTTTGATGTTTCGTTTCTGAATTGCACCGATGCCTGCCGACCACCCATATAATTTGCGGTCCACCTTTTAAGACATGGGGGAAGGGTAGACCCTTCCAGGTCTTGCAGTAACGAGCCATGGTTGACCGTATCAAAAGCTTTTGATAGGTCTAACGCTACGAGTACTGTTCTATGGTGGGGATATTGATTCAAACCGCAATTTATCTGGGTGCTAATGACATTTAGCGCGGAGGTAGTGCTATGGAGTTTTCTGAAGCCATGCTGATGAGGGGCTAGCTGCAAATGTGCTTGGAAATAAGGGAGCAAAATGGCTTCAAGCGTCTTTGCCACTGGCGATAGGAGAGATATCGGACGATATGACTCACCTACGTTAGCTGGTTTCCCAGGCTTTAGTAGCGGGACCACCTTGGCCATTTTCCATTTCTCGGGTATGACAAAGGTGGAAAGAGACAGGTTGAAGACATGCGCTAAATATTTGAAACCCTCTTTCCCTAGGTTTTTAAGCATCGGCATGGCTATGCTGTCTGGGCCCACTGCTTTGGATGGTTTAGCGCGACCAATGGCGTCCTCAACCTCTCTAGCGGTGATGGTAATTGGTGACGCGTTGAGTTTGTGTTTATGTGCGTGTCTATTGGCTCTCCGTCTATCTTTGTCGACCGTAGGATGCATTATATATTGTCGGCAGAAAGCGCTCGCGCATTTTTTCGCATCCGACAGCACCTTATCGCCAAAGGCGATGGAAACTTTGTCTTTGTGCTTAGTCGGATTCGATAGGGACTTTACGGTGGACCAAAGTTTACCTACACCGGTAGAGAGGTTACAACCTCTTAGGTGCTCTTCCCATTTCGCCCGCTTGTGTTCGTCCACAAGCAATCTGATGCGTTGGTTTATATCCCTTATTTGGGGGTCGCCTGGATCAAGCTGTCTTATAAGGTCGCGTTCCCTCGCTAAGCTCGCGGCCTCCGCCGGGAAGTGGGGCCGGATTTCGGGAATTCTCCCGGCGGGAATGAAATGTGCCGAGGCGGATTCAATGACCTTACGGAAGGCACGCTTCCCTTGGCGGGCATCAGTCGGGATAGGGAGGGCAGCAAAGCTGCTGTCTGTTGCAGATTTATATTCTTTTACTTTCCTTTTTTGAAGTTTATGAAAGTGCGTTTTTCGGTGACGATGACGTCGGCGGTACGCTCGAACGAAATAAGTATAGGCAGGTGGTCGGATGCCAATATTACCATCGGCTGCCAGTTGACGCAGTTTACGAGTTCTGCGCTCACGATTGAGATATCTGGCGAGCTATGACAACTTCCTACCATACGTGTGGGGGCGTCTCCGTTTATTGTGCAGAACGTCGTTTCGTCTATTTGATCCGCCAACATCTCACCCCTACTGTCCGCCCGCAAGTTTGAATGCCATAGGTCGTGATGGGCATTGAAATCGCCTAAGATAATGCGATTGCTGCCAGTGAGTAAGGCCTCGATATTAGGGCGGTATCCACTGGGGCAACAGGTGACAGGAGGGATGTAGATGTTGATGATTTCTAGATTTGCATCGCCTGACCGGACAGATAGGCCTTGATGTTCTATGACATTGTCACTGCGGTCGATGCCAGGATCAAATATATGATATTGCACAGAGTGGTGTATAATAAACGCGAGGCCGCCTCCATTTCCGCTCTCGCGGTCTTTCCTGTGGACATTATAACCAGAGCAGGTCTGCAATGCAGATCTTGCTGTGAGTTTAGTCTCTTGAATCGCAGCAATGCGGATGTTGTGCCGCTTCATGAAATTGACTATCTCCGTAATCTTCCCAGTTAGTCCATTACAGTTGAACTGCAGAATTCTGAAGTGCATGAGGGGTGACGCCGCCACTCTAGGGGTAAGTGAGGGGTGACTACGCCTAGGTTGTGGAAGGCCACGACGCAATTGCTGTTGTGGCCTTGGGACTGGGCGCCCTTGGGCAAGCATTGGGGTACCCGTATGATTTGGGTTTGCGACCTGGCAACATGGCGCGATGAAACCCTTCGAGGGGTTGCCGTCGCGGAGACCAGAACATCTAGGAAAGTGGCACCACCCAAGGCAGGAGCTGCATTGAGCGGATGTCGCAAACGTATATATTCTGTGCTGGCAGACGGTGCAAACGGAGGCAGGGACTAAGAGTCTGTTTCCCTGACCTGCACGATTGCTGCCAGAAAAGAGGGGGGGGGGGGGGGGGGGGAGAAGAAGACGGGGGCAGGGGCTGATGCTCAGCATTGCTACCAGCTCTACTACGAAGGTAGTAGTTATGAGTGGTATCAGCTGTTTGAGTTGTTGGCGCCGTGGGGCACGAGCAGCAGCGGGTACTTGTTGTGGCTTGCTGAGCAGCGAAGCTGCTGGAAGGTAGTGGGGATACGCTTAGGCGTAGACTACGGGACGCCCTTGGGCGTGAGCAGCAAGGAGCCACAAAAGATTTATAAAAGTTACGTGGACGTCGGGTTTTGGGATCAAGCCCAGAACAACCTGTCCGATGCAACCATCCCTTGCACGAGACACACTGAACAGAGTATGACCGTCCTAAAAAGATTCTTTTCTGGCAAATGCAGCAAAACCATTTCTCAGGACCGGGGTCAGGAGACGGACCGGGATTGGGTTCGATACCTTCCCGGAGTAAGAGAATATGTAGCAGTCCTGCTGCAAGGAGCTGCTGGGAGGATGACAATTTGTGGGAGGGACGAAACAAATTAAATGGGGTCACACTGAAATGACAGTCCTTTGTCGGGAAAAATCCCGAGTCGCTCCGGTACATAGAACCGACTGCCTTGGGAAGCGATGTTTGTTGGGTCGTTTTTAGCCGTTCTGTATGTGCTTTTGTCCTCAAGTAGCTTGCCAATTTTCTCTTTGTAATTTGTCTTGTACATAACAACTATCTTGTTGCCTTTGTCTCAATGTCTTTGATGATGTCTTTGTGTCTTTTTAGAAGAGCCTTTGCTTTGCTGTAAGTTTCCAGTATGAATTTGTCCGTTGGGCTATGTTTAATTTGCCTTTTGTATTGTGTGATTCTGTTGCTTAATCGGCATCTTTCCATTTCTTTTTCTCTCTCGTTTTCAAATTGCTGTATCACTTGCTCAATATCTGCTATGATTTTTAAAGGTTTTAATGTGGTGTTTGTTGTAGGTAGTGTAGGAAAATGTATTTTCGTGTTGTTTATGAACCAGTCACTGTTCACTCTTATGCCCAAAGTTTGTAGTTGTTTCTGCTTTTTTTTCTCAAGTTTGGATGTTTATGTTGTTTTGTTTCGTCTGTCACTCTCTGGCTTAGAGTTGTTTGATTATGAATGACAGAGTAGAAATCACTTACATTAAGGTTGTGTTGTAGTTGTCGCTCAGCACAAATTATTTGATCTCTCGTTGATTTTATGTTGATGTTTGTTTGCGTGATTTCTAAATTTAGTATGTTTTTGTGTAATAGTCGTTTTGCCTTCTCTACTTGTTGAATTATACGTTGTGATGTTGTTTGTATGGATATCCTCTTGGTTGAATCAGTCAGGTGTTGAGGTATTATTTCGTATTTCTTACATTCTAATAGGAATTTCAGTTGCGCTGTTTGTTTTGATAGATTTTGTTTCTTTTTACTGTGTTTTTTAAAGGTTTTATATGCTTCTTCTCCGTCTTTATGTCGCATATGTTTTTAGAAGTGTTTCATGTTGGAGTATTTAGCTCCTTGTTTGTGTTAGTAGAAAGTAAATAAAGATGTGAAAATAGTTTGTCGGCAGGCCTTCCGATAAGATTTTAATGTGTAAACGATTTTTTGCTGACCAATTTGATGTTATTAAATTCAAAATTAATTATGTTATAGGCTTGTATGGTAAGATATTTTAACAGTGCAAGATAAACCCGACGTTTCGCCAAACACCTTGGCATCCACCATTTAAAAACAAAGACAAATTTGTAAAAACAAGTTGGAACATAAACATTATATAGATTTGAACACTTGTAAAATAATATAATTACGTGTAGATTTTAAATAAAAAATATTTTAGCTTTTGTTTCACCACAAAGTTTTATTTAATTTTAAAACATGCGTTATTTCACTTCTGTAAATTGTACTACTTAGCGCGTCATCAATAACTCACAGTTTGACAGCAGATTATTCTCAATGAAGAACAATAATTATAAGAAATGATAATTACCGTTATATACTGTGGACATTTTAAAAACAAACTGCATTCAAATTTCAAAAAAAAAAAAAAAAAAATGACGAAAATTTTTACTTTTTTGCGCCTAAACCAAGCAAAAATGCCACTGTGCGGCGGCCACAAATGACTATCTGACGTTATTTTTCCATTAAAAAAATTCGAGAAATTTTTAATAAACACACTAAGGTATACTTATTGAGCTATTGCTATGAATTTGCTCAAAATTCTTCGATTTTTATTTCAAAATAAACCCCTAATATGTAACTTTTTTTTATCTAAGTTGAATTTAATTTTAACATTAAATTTCAAATGGAGCAGCTTTTTAAAAATGAAAATGCCTCACTGCTTAATTTCTTCTCTGTACCATGATATTCTAAACTACGTTTATTTATTCAGACACTTTATGTATAGTCTGGAACTGGCCATTCCATTTGTTATGACAAATACACTTTTATATATATTAAAACAGAATAATGTTATGTGTGTGTCTTTATCAACTAATTTCTTAATAACATTGCATTGACCACTTAATATAATCAGTTAAGTTTTGATCTCTTTTTTGCAATAGCATCCTCTACCGCACGTAATTGTTTTAGCAATTCTTCACGCCGAGATTTTTTCATATCCTTGTCAGAGTTTATTGAATGTGTTGGTGACGAAGCAAGAGCCGAAACGCCCACTGTTGGCTGTTTCTTAATTTCAATAGATATTGGTGATCTCTTTTTTGCGGGTTCCGCTGAAACAGAAAAAATCATTTATTGTGACATTTAGTTAGGTACAGGTACTCAAGTTTGTTTAGTAAAATAATATTAAAAACTGCGATGGGTCAAAGGTCCATTTATAGCGATGGAGATACTCATGGAGATGTCTCCTTATGCCCTTTACATCTTAACCCAATAAAAACGATATGCGAAAGTTTGCTGTTAAAAATGAATCATGTACATACATAAAATTTTTATGAAAGCAACCGAAATCGAATTTACTACGTAAAAACTAACTCCATTTCCATTTTTTGTTCTGCGTTCATTTCGGTTTGACATTTTCACACGTTTTACATTGTCGCAACGCAAGTTTATTTCGTTTATGGCAACAACCGTCGTTGGTTTTCGTAAGTTGAAAAAACTTCGTGCGTTTTTATTATGCTGAATTGTGAGGAAATACGGCACCTGAGAACACAGCCGTATGAAGCAAAAAAGCACAAGGAGGTCCTAAGTAATATCCACAACAATTTGTTTATCTTGCAGACTTGACTAAGACAGATAAAATAAGCTTTACTGCTTTGTGTTCATTTCGTAGAAAAGGTGCACGGAGGGCAGGCATACTTCCACAGGATTGAGTGTAAAAGTGCAAGTATGGGCACTTTCAACTGCCAAATGAGATAACTTTCGACTTTGAGATAATCCCGACGGTTTTGGGGGAGTGTTATCGATGTTAGTGGTCCTTTGCAGGATACAGATCCTGTACGTTCCGGTAACAAGCACCATTAAGGTACTAGCCCGACCATCTGGGAACGGAATAAACACGTTGAACGAGTGTAGCGCAAAAATTGTATGCTCAGTTATTTGACGTAAAATCCCAACCGTTGAGTTAATCAAAAATACTTATTTAAACGAAATCTATATAAATGAATGGCGGCCACCGTGGTGTGATGGTAGCGTGCTCCGCCTATCACACCGTATGCCCTGGGTTCAACTCCCGGGCAAAGCAACATCAAAATTTTAGAAATAAGATTTTTCAATTAGAAGACAATGTCAGTGTCTGGCAAGCGCTCCGATTGTATTTCTGCCATGAAAAGCTCTCAGTGAAAACTCATCTGCCTTGCAGATGCCGTTCGGAGTCGGCATAAAACATGTAGGTCCCGTCCGGCTAATTTGTAGGGAAAAATCAAGAGGAGCACGACGCAAATTGGAAGAGAAGCTCGGCCTTAGATCTCTTCGGAGGTTATCGCGCCTTACATTTATTTATTTTTATATAAATGAACATGTTTCGGTCTGCCAATTTTCGTCGTGAAGTTTTGGTACAATAATGAATACATTCAGCCTTATTGTAAACTTCATGTGAATAAAACAATCCCATCAATTTTTTATTTCCCATGAACAAAAAATTCGTATCGTTAATTTCATGTGAATCAATCCTTATATTCGAATTTCGAATATGCTATTGTGAACATCACTCATGTTTTGTTTACAAATTTTTGCAGAAAAAATTGCTGTTGTGTAGTCAAACATTTTTATTTTTGCGTTAAATATTAAAATTGTAATGATTAGTGCTTACTTGCGCCTTTGTTTAATTGAAGAAGAAACTAATACCAGTCAGCAATTGGCTGAACGAGTGTCCAGGAGGATATTACGCGACAAGTGTAATCCCCTTGAATTACCCAATGCAAGGTAAACATGCAAATAATTATACTCGTAAACCAAATAAATAATCGCGTTTTAACTATTTATACATAGCTTTCACCAATTGTATAGAATAAATAAGCCGGCGTTCAAATATTTGTTGGATGTATTGCACTGTGGTCTGCCAGTGGCACGTAAACGTTTTGCAATAGACACAGTCGTAAAGCTTTCAGCTGCTCTAAGATTTTTTGGTGAAGGAGCATACCAAAAAGGAGTAGGGAGGAAAGTGGATGTTGGCTTATCGCAGTCAAGTTTTAGCCACGTCTTGTCTGAAGTATTTAATGTTTTTGAGGAGTGCCTTTGCAATTAGTGGATAAAATGGCCTACTAAAGACGAAATGCGTCAAACTGCTTTGGATTTTCATAAACAATTTAATATCCCAGGCATTATTGGCTGCATAGATGGCACACACGTTAGAATTATAGGCCCTAGGAATAATAAACACTTATATTATAACAGAAAGGGTTAATATAGTATGAATGTTTTGCTGGTAGATTGGTAAAATTTGTGTATGCTTTTACGCATGTTAATAATTTTATCTGCAGGTATGTGATAACAAAATGGCAATAAGATACGTCGATGCTACACACGCTGGAGCCTGCTATGACTCATTAATTTGGAATACAAGTGAACTGAGGGTTTCAATGGAGCAGGATTACTTGCTAGGCACTAGACATGTTTGGCTGCTAGGTAAAATTTTAATGAAATCTGTAAGTCCCTGTAGAGGCACCCTGTACCTCTATGTTTTGAGTTTCACATCGTTGCATTCCTGCATTTCTGCAATGTCATTTTATACCAAAACGAAAGACAAGTTTGCCGGCTCGCACATAGCACAAATACATACATACTTTTGATAGACATTTTGGGAACGATTTCTTTTTGCATTATAACAACGAATCAGAGGCAAAATCATCATCGTCAAGAACAGCAGCCGACCAGCAAATACAATTTGGAAACTGCATAACCCTGCATACAATTTGGAACCTGCACTGCCCTGCATAACGTTGGAACTTGCATAACATTTGGAAATAAAAAACCATGTCATTGTAATAGTTCAGTTTAATAGTTTAATGTGACTTTCATAAAGTGTAATTGTTCATTGTTCAAATAAATCTTGTCTTAATGTTATACAAAAGCTCCTAACTTCAATAGCTCGTACGCCTCTACAGTCCCAAAATCAAATTTTGTTCATAGGCGACGCTGGATATCCACTGGAGCCTTGGTTGCTAACACCCCACAGATCAGCGGAAGAGGGCTCCAGAGAAATCAAATTTAATGAGGTTCATGCACGTGGACGTAACATTGTGGAAAGGACCAATGGCGTCTTAAAAAATAGATGGAGGTGTGTACTAGGAGCCAGGGAGCTACATTATTCGCCTAAGAAAGCACCTCAAATTACTAATGTCTGTTGCGCGTTGCACAATATATGCTTAAAGTATCGGTGCGATGACACACCTTTTATTTCAAATAGAGCTTCTCAACCGGAAATTTCTGAACACGTGCAGTTTGAAGAATCTAAATCGCATTCATCATACCTCAATGAGGCTAAGCGTATTAGAGCAAATATAGGCAATTGCCTTATGTAAATTTATGACAAAATGTTTTTATAATTGAATGTCACTCTTCAAAGAAATGTCTGATTTGTATTACTTCAAAAGCGGCTTTATTGCTAATCTTGCTTTACCAATTTGAAAAAATAAAGTACATAAAATTAATTTTTTTACAAAAACGTTCGAAATTTTGAACCTCGATTTGGCTGTTTATAAGTATGAGTTTACGGTCAACTTCAATTTTTCTGAGCCGTTCAATTTCCGAATTGTGGCGTTTTGTTTCCTTTAGTAAACTGTTTTGAATATTTTGAAAGTTTTCGAGGCCTTGGTTTAATTCCTTTAAGTGGCCTTCTATTTCAGTATAGTGATGACTCTGGATTTCCAAGCCCTTTCTGACGTTGTCATTCATTTCTTTTTGAACATCTAGTTCAATGTTTAATAGCTCCGAAGGGTTAATTTTTTTGCGAGTTTGCTGGCTGGTTTTTTGTGCAGGCAAAGCACTTTCCCTTTGCGTGTCACCGGCAGTTTCGGTGCTATTTTTGTCCAAGCTGTTGTCCCTGCAAACCTGTAAGCAATGGCTATATAAATTATGGCGCATTCCATAGCCACATTGCATTGATAGTCACATTTTTCCATTCGGAGATTGATTTTGATGGTGGGCCCATGCTATTGAGGGAATTGTTCAATTTCTTCCAAAAAGCCAGAACTTTATCTTTATTTTTTTTTTTTGGAAGCCATTTCCTATTTCAAGATTTTCGGCCATAGTGCTTACAAAGAAAGTCAACTGAGTTTTGTTTATAGACCTAATGTGATATAAAATAATTCTTAAGCCGGAGTCATTGGTGCCGTATGTCGTATCGCTGTATCCGTATCCCTAACGTAATCAGCTGTTTATCGTTACGAAGGTAAACCAAAACCCAATTGGTTGGCTACGATACGGTTACGACCTTAGCGGCACCAATAATCGATTGCATTGATTCTCATAAGGTTGGTCGAATCAGCTGTTATAAGGTTACCGATACGGTTACGTATAAAGCACCAATGTCTCCAGCTTTAACTAAGTTTAATAAGCAATAAACAATCCTTACATTTTATCGAGTGTTGTTCCCCACTTTCAGTTTTGCGAACAAATTCTATACATTCACGTGGAAAAAAATTTGTTGACGGTTAGGGTAATTTTTCGAAAATGGGAAATTTTTAACATGTGAAGTTCACAACGAGAACAGAACAAATGTGGGAATTTTTCCATTGGGAATTGCATTCACGCGAAGTTTACAATAAGGCTGATTATTGTTTTATTTTTATGCCCATTATTGTACCAAAACGTTTTGGTTTAATAGCGCATTTTGAACAAAGTGTATACAGTGAGCCAAAGACTGACAATATCGTACGTAACGCGTGCATTAACGGAAGTGTATATGTCTGTAAATTGGTTCGCGTAACACTTGCGCTGTTCTTGTTGTAGCGATAAGGAAACTCCCCGAAGGTTTCCTGATTTAGTTCGTAATTTATCTGAGTGTTTAAGACGTTTAGCGCGGTTGTAGTGCTATGTGAAGATTTGCCGTGAAATGAGGGAGCAGGAAGGTTTCCAATGTCTTTGCTACTGGCGAAAGAAGTGATATCGGTCGATATGACTCGCCTTCGTTAGCTGTCATTTTCCATTGTTCGGGAATGACAAAGGACTTCAATGACACGTTGAAAACGGGCGTTAGGTACTTTATTCCCTTAGCGCCAAGGTTTTCAAGCATTGTCATGGCTTTTCCGCTTGAGTCTATTGATTTAGAAGGTTTGGTCTTTTTGATGGCTTCTTCAACCTCTGTGTAGTAATGGGTTACACGTCGTGTTTGTGTTTATGTGCTCGTCTGTTTGCACCACATCTGGCCTTGTTCACTGAAGGATGCATTACAAATTGTCGGCAGAAAGCGCTGTTGTAGTTGTAGTTGTATTAACAGTGCTTCGCCCCACTCAATGGGCACGACCACTCACAAATTGTCATCAAGATCCTCTAACGGGAGTCCAACGAAACTGGCTTTTTCAACAGGGGCGGTCCATAGGGAGATGGGTGTTAGAGGCGTAGGTTCCATATTACAAAAGATGATTGGTGTCATGTGGGGACACATCGCATGCAGGATATACATTAAGTATATCGGGATTGATTCTGGACAAGTAAGAGTTTAACCTGTTACAGTATCCAGAACGAAGTTGGGACAGGGTGACTCGTGTTTCCCTTAGTAGTGTGCTTTCTTCTTCTGCAAGGGTGGGATATTGCATATTAATAACGGGGTTCACCGAGCGCGTCCTGAAAAAGGCATTTACCGATTCTGTATTGTTACAGTCTGACAACCTCAAACACAAACTCCGAACACCGATGAGCAATTGGCGTGCCTATGGCAGTTGCGCGCTCGGAACAAACGAAGACACATCGCTCTTAACATTAGTCATATTAATTTCTACAAACATTTACTTTTCCTATTACTAATTCACTTTTTGCATTAAATGAATTAAATACTTTAATATAAACTAAGTGTTGCTCTTTTTATTAATCTAATCGTGTTTCAAGTCAGAAGCGGGCTGAATTCACAACATAAAACATTATATGTGACAATACGTGCGGGTTGAAGTGATTGTGCGTGTCGGTATAACACGTTGACAAAAATCGCTGTCTCGGTAAATGCAATGCGCAATTGTTTATGTGCGGTCCGGTAAAAAGAAAAATATACATATAATATTTGTGAATACGAATGTACATGCGCAATACATATAATTGAATCGCTTGAAAAGACAATCGCTCTTGTTCAAATGTGCTTGGTAAAGCATGTGCTGATACATATGTACATATATGTGCACGGATAAAACGCGCGGTAAAGCAAGGCAAGTCAGGCAAGCTATGTGTAGCGCATTCGAAAAAGTTTTTGAAAAAATCGTGCGTATAAATGAGCGCGAATATATTGCATTTGTAGATACGGGTAGTCATTGCACGTTAATACGAAAAACAGCTGCATATAAAACGAGAACCGTGTATTTTGAAAATAAGTGGTATTTGTGGCGGTGAACGATTCGCGAAAGAAAAATCAGAAATTGACATCCAAATGGATAACGTATATAGAAAGATACAAGCGTATATCGTTGATGACGATTTGTTAAGTCATGAGTTGTTAATCGGGCAAAGCGTATTTCATGATTTAAGCTTTACGGTCAATAATGGAGTGGAAAAGTTCGTGGCTACTAATGATAATGAAAATAAAAGTGTTGTTTACAAAGAAATTGGGAAACGTCCAATCAGTAACACCGAAATCGCTTTCGGTATAAGTGTATTTCATGATTTAAGCTTTAGGGTCAATAATGGAGTGGCAAAGTTCGTGGCTACTAATGAAAATGAAAATAAAAGTGTAGTTTACAAAGAAATTGGGAAACGTCCAATCAGTAACACCGAAATCGCTTTCGGTATAAGTGATGTAGAAACACAGAACAAATTCGTGGCATTGATAAATGAATTTCGGTACATATTCGCGTGTGGCTTGGACGAAATCGGTAACACTAACGCAATCGAGATGAAAATTGCATTAACTATAAACGAACGTATAACACAAAAACCGTATCGCGTGCCGGAACCAAAACGTGCCGTAGTAGCAAAAATGATCCGCGAATTAATTGAAAATCATATCGTGCAAAAATCGGAATCGGAATACGCAGCCCAATTACGCTCAAAAAAATGGTCAAGACAGACTTTACATCGACTTTCGAAAAGTGAACCAATATATAAAGAAAGACATTTTTCCAATGCCGAATATCGAAGAAACTTTGCACGACGCCAAACGGTATCAAATTTTTTGTGCATTGGATTTAAATAGCGGTTACTACCAAGTACCAATCGCGGAGGATTGCCGAAAATACACCGCGTTTGCAACGACGGAAGGACTCTATGAGTTTAAACGTATGCCGTTCGGGTTAAAAAACGCGCCCGCGGTTGATGGCGAAAGTTAAACAAAAAACAGAACCGGGCGGCATGATCCATTATATGGATGATATTTTGGTTCCTTGCATGACATTTAACGACATTATTCCGAAATTAAAACGCGTTTTTACAGCCCTACTAGAGTTGTCATTAACACTTAACACCGATAAATGCGTTTTCTTACGGGAGACAATAGAGTTTTTGGGTCACCAGTTAATACCTGAAGGCATCACTCCTGGTAAGTTAAAAACTTTAGCCATTCATAATTTTAAAATACCAACAAACCTCACGGAAGTTAGAGAATTATTGGGGCTCAGCGGATACTTTCGAAAATTCGTTCCTCGTTACGCCATATTACCAGAGCCGTTACGATTACTATTGCGCAAAAATCAACCGTTTATTTTGGGGAGGAACAAAACGAAGCATTTGATAAGTTAAAACTAGCATTAACATCGCAGCCTGTTATAGCTGCATATCGTTTAGAAGCCGATCATGAACTTCATACCGACGTCAGTTCTGTTTGAGTAGCTGGCGTATTGCTACAACGCACAGTGTTTCGTGTAGAACAAGCTAGCTGGACAAAAACAAAGTTCTTATTCCAAGAAAAGTGTAATGAGAAATGAAAGAAAACAAACAAAATAACAGGATTTCTGTTTTTTTTTTGATATTTTTGCTCATATATATTGAGTAATTGAAGTAAGAAGGCAAGAGTGACCGTAAAATGCATTGACTAATTTGCAAAATTCTTGTTGAATATTAATCTTCATATTTCTTTTAAGTGAACACTTTTATATAATTTTTTTGATGCATTCTAAGCCCGAAGGTAAGTAAAATTTTTTAATAGTAATTCTTTCGCAATTAGAGTATTTTCAATATATTTAACATTCCGTTATTAATAAGAAAAGGTATTTTTTCTCTATATTTTTAACTTTAGGGACAAAAAGTTACATACATCCGCGGACATCCGGGCTAAATTGTACATATGTTATAGTCGGAAGTATTCTCTAAAAACCATTGCGAATTCTCTGCACATCTATTTTAAATTTTTTTTTTTTTTTGTAGATTTTGTTATCTCCACATATAAAATAGGATGTATGTACGTACCAGCTCCGACGAGATATTTGAACCTTTAAAGCTGATCTACAAACGGCAAATCCAATTCCCGGGTACAGGGAACAAACACGTAGCCATAAAACATACAAAAATAAACGCGCAAGGTCAACCAGAGCACACCAAAAGCAAAAAGGCGAAGATCACTGACTTCAACCTGCCACAACCTACCGCACCAGTCACAAAGGCATAAAAACAGGTACATACAAAACAATCCCAATGCAGGTATAACCACACAGGAACGCTACACAAAACAACCCCATTTGGTAGCATCTACGCCAATACCTGAATGTAATATAAATACTGCACAACTGATAACAAATCAGAACGATCAACGACACTTAAGATGGCAGCACAACAATCATCAGCTATTCACCCTGTCGGAAAATCAACAACACAAAGCAGTTTAGTTATAACCGTACCAAGAACGGAGTTTTTTGACATTTGGGTTCAACATTCGAAGGAAACCAGATATAAAGAATTATTGAGTTTTGTTGTACTTAAGTACGATTTAAGCGAAGCAGCCGAGTATTCGATAAAAAGTTTAAGCTTACAAATATCGGCATATTCGTCGAAGCTGGATCAAAAGTGGAACACTTCTGGAAGACATAAGGAGCGATTTTTGAATAAAAACTCGGAGTGGCTTTCGAGTCCAGATTTCACATTTACAATAACGGTGGATTCAAAGTTGCCATCAGACCAACCAACCACTTCTTCAGGTAACCCCGACCCCGGAAAACGAAAGAAGGACTTTGTTAGCTGCAGTGAAAAAACCAAACGGCGTCGAGTGGATGACCTCTTGCAATCTAGAAGTCCTGGTGAGTTACTTTATGCGGCAGAAGTATCAACGCGTATGTCCGGCAACAGAAATGTTGCTAACATTATAAAAAAAATCACAGGAAACCACTCAAATATCCGGCAAAAAGATGACATATGAGCCAGATGCAAGATAATTGAGCAATGTAGAAGCTTTAGCATACTACGTAGATAGCAAGTCGACGACTCATGGGTACAAAACGACTTGGAAGTTGAGCATCAAGGCAGGCCATAAGGTTTATCCATCATTTTATAGTCTAAGAAAAGCTAAGGCAGAATGCTATCCAAATGAAATTGATATGGGTGAAACACGTGCGGAAATTAAAGTCCAGTCCGTATTAGATAAAACTGTCGAGCGTTTAGTTTTAGGAAATCAAGAAGTTTTTGTTAGTTTATTACCTACAAACTTGACGTATACTTTAAAAAGTGGGGTTGCGATGGAAGCTCTGGCCATAGCACATATAAGCAAAAGTTTACATGCAGTTCTGACACTGATGAGTTTTTGTTTATATTTTCTTTCGTTCCTCTTCAATTACAGGATGAAAAAGGTAACATTGTTTGGCAGAATCCTCGACCTTCTTCTACCAATTAAATTTATTTTTTCTAAAGAAACAAAAGATTTTATTCTTTTTGAAACGAACAAAGTTTTAGAGGAGATAAGTGCGTTGTTGCCAACAAAGTACATGCTCGAAGAATACAAAGTTTCCGTAAATCACAATATGCTTCTTACAATGATTGACAGAAAAGTTTGCAATGCTTTGACTGAAACTTCTTCCGCACAAAAGTGTTATATTTGTGGTGCCACTCCAAAAGATATGAATAATGAGTTACGGGACTTTACGCCTAACCTAGATAATCTTGGTTTTGGTTTGTCTACTCTCCATGCATGGATAAGATGTTTTGAATGCTCGCTTCACATAAGTTATCGCCTCGAAGTAAACAAATGGCAGCTTATGAATGAGGCAGATAAAGAGAGTGTAAAGCTACGTTCCAACGAAATCCAGAAAAAATTTAAAAGTGTACTTGGATTGATAGTAGATAAACCAAAACCAGGTTTCGGCAATACCGATGACGGCAACAATGCTCGTAGGTTGTTCGAAAATTCTGAGGCTAGTGCTGAGAATACGGGATTGGATGTAACGCTCATCAAAAGATTCGACACTCTCCTTCGCGCATTAGCATCTGCGTACAATATAAATATCCAAAGATTTGAAAAATTTGCGGTCGAGACTAAAAAACTATATATAGATCTCTATCCATGGTTTAATATGCCTGTTACAGTTCTTAAAATCTTAGTGCATAGTACTGATATTATAAAATCAGCAATTTTACCTATTGGTCAACTTTCTGAGGAAGCCCGTAACAAAGATTTGAGACGATTCAGGGACGATAACACACAAAAGCAGTCGCGTGAACCCACGAATAGAGATCTTATGAATATGTTGCTTATAATATCGGATCCTTTAGTCAACATTTTTTGGGAGATACCTAAGAAAAAATTTAAATGTCTAGCTTCAGAAGTCTTAAATTTACAGTCCCCCGATAATCTTGAGGAGTCAAAAAATACCCCAGTTGTTTCAAGCTTTCACAGTAGTGTTGTTGATGCTCATGACTATTCCACAAGTGACTCATAGAATGAAAGTGATGATAGCGAATAATAACATAATTATAAAAGATAACCTACCCTATAACTTTTTGTTGGATCAGGTTTTATTTAATTTAAATCTATTGTCTTTTCTACTTTGTATGATACTTTACTTTTAAGTTTTTGTAATAAGTAATTTTCACATAATTAATTTAATTATTTACATTGTTATTATTATTATTGTAATTCACTTTTACATTCCTGACTGGTACTATAAAATAATTTTGTAAAAATTGTAGTGCCAGGATAAATACTCAAATAAATAAAAAATATGTATGTACATATGTACAGTCACTCACATAAATAAGTAGAAACCCCTTTTTGGACAATTCTTACAATTTTCGCTTTCGCAAATTTATTTTAACTAATTTCCCATAAGAAAATGTGTCACGATCTATAACAAAAACTAAATTATATTTAAAAAATGTTTGAAAAATTCGACGAATTTTCATAAAAAATTTTAATTTTTTTCCGGAATTTTTAAAATTTTTTAGAGTATTGAGATTTGTAGTCCATTCAATTTAAGTACAATAAAGTAATATTCTTAAGTCCTTTAAATTTTTTTGGACCTATGTCACTTATTCACATGAGTTACTGTATATGAAATAAGCAAATGTATGCATATGAAGTAAAATTTTGAAAAAAAATTAAAAAAAGAAAATATGGCTGAAAAAATTACGTAGTTGTAATAAATGACTGCATATGAAACGGAAAATCTCATAAAATAATTTTGTCCAGCTAGCTTGTTCTACACGAAACACTGTGCAACGTAAGGGGAGGGATTGGAAACCCGTAATCTATTACAGTCGATCTACAACAGATGCTGAACGACGCTATCACAGCTATGAATTAGAATGCCTGACTGTCGTTGAGTCGTTGGAAAGGATGAGGTATTATATCCAGGGTAAATCGATAAAGGTTGTAACCGACTGTGGCGCTATTCGAACGGTAATGACCAAACGAGAATTAATTCCACACATTACTAGGTGGTGGCTCCGCATACAGGACTACAAAATCGTAGTCGAACATAGGGCGGGAAAGCTCATGAACCACGTTGACGCACTGAGTAGGTCTCCTGCCGAGCCTCCACACGAAGTGGAACCAGCATCACTACGAATTAACAAAATTAAATTCAGTTTGCAACTGCGAGATAGCAAGATAAAAGCAATTGTAGACGAGATGAATAAGCGAAACGTTACTAAAATGGATGGTTATCACCTTGATAAGGGGAGGCTTTATCGATTAGACAAAGATAGCTATGGGTTGTTCCAAAATCTGTACGCAACAAAATACTTTTCGAATCACACGATAAGGCAGGTCATCTGGGTGTTGACAAAATAAAACGAACTATGTGATTCCCTCGCATGAGAAGTTTTACAAAATCTTATATCAACTCCTGTGTGGACTGCGCATATAATAAAAAAACTAGTGACAAAAGGGAGAGGGTATATCATTATTCCGAAGTTGACCTGATCCCGTTCAAAACGATACACCTGAACCATTTAGGTCCGTCTACGGAACGAACACATCGTAGTCATCGTTGAGGCGTTCACTAAGTTCACGATTATTCGTGCTGTCAAAAGCACCGCAACGAAGCATGTCATAGATGTACTTAACGACGTATTTAGCTACTTTGGAACGCAAGGTAGAATGATCACAACAGACAGAGGCACGGCCTTTACTTCTAAAGTATTCAAAAAATTGTGTGTCGACAATGATATAACGCATATACTTAACGCTGTCCGTACCCCGAGGGCTAATGGACATCCGAACGCGTGAACCGAACCTTAATATCCATGCCACGAACATCAACAACCAACGATGGGACGTAAATTTACTCTCTTTGCAGTGGTCCCTCAACACTATGACTACCGAAACCACGGGAAGAACGCCTCATGAATTATTGTTTAATTATCAACCGCGTGATACGCTACCGAACAAAGCCATCCTCACATTACAGTCCGACGAAGGATCACACACCACAGATATCGAATCTATACGCAAAGTTGCGGCCGAAAAAATCACCACGCAACGAGAAAAGGCAAAACAACGATTCGACCACAAAGATACTAAACCGACGATATATAAAGAATGTGACATTGTACTAGCCGAAAGCAAAGTCAGTAGTACTGGCGAACCATGAAAGCTAGAGCCCCGATTTAAGGGACCCTTTGTTGTTACTAAAGTTCTCGGCAACGATCGCTACGTTATCGAAGATCTTCCTGGTTCACGACGTACTCAGAAGCACTACTCTACTGTATTTTCATCCGACAAGCTAAAGTTATTTAATTATACGCTTCCTGATGACGACGATGATAGCCCGAGTAATACGGGCGATGACGACATCTGATGAGATGCAGGATAGGCCGAGTTGTTACGGTCTGGCAACCTCAAAGACAAACTCCGAACACCGATGAGCAATTGGCGTGGCTATGGCAGTTACGCGCTCAGAACAAACGAAGACACATCGCTCTTAACATTCGTCATATTAATTTCTAAAAAAAACATTTACTTTTCCTATTACTAATTAACTTTCTGCATTAAATGAATTAAATACTTTCATATAAACTAAGTGTTGCTCTTTTTATTAATCTAATCGTGTTTCAGTATGGATTTGGCTAATGGCCTGCGTATGCTTTCCTGGATTAAATGGCAGTGTTGGAGATGTTCCCTTAATCCCCGTGGAGGCGGTGCTAGGATGTCCTGGCTTGTGACAATTAAGCAAGAACTGTTTGTTCAGCATTTCATTGTGCTCTTTAATATTAAGCTCTTTGGCCTCACTATGTAGATGGTGTTCGGGAGTCATAAGGAGACATCCGGTGGCAGTTCTGATTGCAGCATTTTGTAAGGCCTGTAGCCATTTCCAGTGTGTATTTTTAAGACCAGGCGACCAGACTGGTGACGCGTAGCTCATGAGCGGCCGCCCAATTGCTTTGTACGGGGTTAGCAGCGTTTCTTTATCTTTTCCCCCATGTGCTTCCGGCAAACGGCTTGAGGATTTTGTTGCGACTTTGTACTTTAGAAAGAATCTCGGTGCCACGAGCCTTGCAGGTTAGAGTATTATCGAACGTTACCCTAGGATCTGTGAGAGACTGACAGTCGGTAGTGTGACACCATCGACGTGTACGTCCAATATTTGCTACATCTGTTCCTTCCACGTCGTAAACAGGGTGGCCTTGGATTTTGTCGGCGATAATGCCAAGTTGCGCGAGGTGAAGAAACCGGAAAGATCGGGAGATAGCTGTTTATTTTAGAAACTAGTTCATCAAATAAGGGCCAGGTCCTGTAGCCATAATCGTTCAGTCGTCAGCATAGGAAATGATTGTGACTCCTTCTGGTGGGGAAGGGAGTTTTGATATGTAAAAATTAAACAGAAGCGGGGATAGGACACCACCCTGTGGAACCCCCCGTTTAATTTTTCTAGGTTTTGTAATTCCATTCCTAAATTCAACGGACGCCTGCCGACCACACAGGTAATTAGCGGTCCATATTTTTAGACAAGCAGGAAGGTGTGAACTTTCTATGTCTTGGAGTAGTGTGCCGTGGTTGACTGTGTCAAAAGCTTTTGACAGGTCATGTGCCACAAGCACCGTCCTATGATGGGGTTTTTGCTGATTTAACCCGTAAGTAATCTGAGTGTTAGTGGCATTTTACGGAAGCCATGTTGGTGCGAGGCTAGGCGAAGATTTGCCGTGAAATGAGGGAGCAAAACGGTTTCCAATGTCTTTGCTACCGGCGAAAGGAGAGATATCGGTCGATAAGACTCGCCCTCGTTGGCAGATTTGCCATTTTCCATTTATCGGGAATGACGAAGGATCCCAGTGACAGGTTGAAAACATGTTAGGTATTTTATTCCCTCATCACTAAGATGTTTAAGCATTGGCATGACTATTCCGTCGGGGCCTATCGACTTGGAAGGCCTGGCCTTACGGATGGCTGCTTCAACCTCTGTGGGGGTGATGGTAATTGGTGGGAGGTGGTGTTTGTGTTTATGGGCTCGTCTGTTTGCACGACGTCTGGCTTTGTCTACAGAAGAATGCATTATAAACTTTCGGCAAAAACCGCTCGCGCATTTCTTCGAATCAGATAAAGTTTTATCACCGAAGGCTATAGAAACTTTATCATTGTGTTTGGTAGGATTAGACAAGGATTTGACGGTTGATCACAATTTACCAACACCCGCAGAGAGGTTGCAGTTCCTTAGATGCTCCTCCCTTTTGGTACGTTTATGTTCATTTACCAGCCGCATGATATCCAAATTAAGACTCCTAATAAGGGGTTCTCTAGGGTTGATGTGTCTCGCAAGGTCACGTTCTCTTGCTAAATTTGCCGCTTCGGCCGGGAAATGTGGTATGATTTCAGGTATCCTACCGGTCGGAACGGGAAGAGCAGCAAAGGATTGGTTTGTAAAGGATGTGTGATCTTCCCAATTGGTTTTTTTTAAATTAATGAAAGTCCGTTTTCAGAGGTGATAACATTGGAAGTTCGGTCAATTGAAATGAGTACGGGCAGGTGATCAGAAGCTAAAGTAAGGATCGGTTACCATTCAACGCAATTTATGAGCTCTGCACTGACGATTGAGATGTCAGGTGAGCTATGGCAATTACCTGCAATTCTGGTGGGGGCATCGCCGTTTATCGTGCAGAAAGTCGTATTGTCTATTTGCTCTACTAGCTGCCTGCCTCTGCTGTCGACTGGCAAGCTGGAATGCCAGAGATCGTGGTGAGCGTTGAAATCGCCAAAGACGGGTTTCGCCACAGAGTAGCGGTAACCACTTGGACAGCAGGTGGCAGGGGGAATATAGATGTTAATTATCTCTAGGTCAACATCGCCTCACCGGATAGTTATGCCTTGACTTTCTAAGGTAATATCCCTGCGGCTGATATTAGGTTGAAATAGACTATATTACACGGTGTGTTGAGTAATAAAGGCAAGGCCACCACCGGCAAAAAGCACTCGGGCATTTCTTCGACTCCGAAAAAGCTTTATCGCCGTGTTTTGTTGGATTAGACAAGGATTTGCTGGTTGACCACAGTTTACCAACTCCCCCTAGGTCACGTTCTCTTGCTAAGTCTGCAGCTTCAGCCGGGAAATGGGGTTTGATTTCAGGTATTCTACCGGAATAAAGCGTGCCGAAGCGATGACTTTTCTCTTCCCAAGGCCGTCGGTTCTATGTACCGGAGCGACTCGGGATTTTTCCCGACCAAGGACTGTCATTTCAGTGTAACCCCATTTAATTTGTTACGTCCCTCCCACAAATTGTCATCCTCCCAGCAGCTCCTTGCAGCGGGACTGCTCCATATTCTCTTGCATCGAACCCAATCCGGGTTTTGCTGCATCTGCCGGAAAAGGATCTTTTTAAATCTTTTGTGGCTCTTTGCTGTGCACGTCCTAGGACGTCCCTTAGCTACGCCTTAGCGCCCCACGCTACCTTCCAGCAGCCCCGCTGCTCAGCAAGTCACAACAAGTACCCGCTGTTGCTCGCGCCCCACGGCGCCACCAACACACACGGCTGCTCCCACTCATACCTACAATCTCCGTAGTAGAGTCGGGAGCAATGCCGAGCATCAGCCCCTGCCCCCGTCTTCTTCCCCCCTCTTTTCCGGCAGCAATTGTGTAGGTCAGGGAAACAGACTCTTAGTCCCTACCTCCCTTTGCACCGTTTCCCAGCACAGAATATATACGTTTGCGACATCCGCTCAATGCAGCTCCTGCCATGGACGGTGCCACTTTCCTAGATGTTCTGGTCTCCGGGACGGCAATCCCCCGACGGGTTCCATTGCGCCATGCTGCCGGGCCGCATACCCAAATAAACCGGGTACCCCAATGCCTACCCAAGGACGTTTATCCCCAGGGCGTCACTTACTCCCAGAGTGACGACGTCTCGCCCTATGCACTTCAGAATTCTGCAATTAAACTGCAATGGATTAACTGGGAAGATCACGAAGATAGTCGACTTCATGAAGCGGCACAACATCCGCATTGCTGCGACTCAAGAGACTAAAATCACAGCAAGATCTGCATTGCAGACCTATTCTGGGTATAATGTCCACAGAAAAGATCGCGAGAGCGGAAATGGAGGCGGCTTCGCGTTTATCATACACCACACTGTGCAATATCATATATTTGATCCCGACATCGACTGCAGGGACAGTGTCTTAGAACGTCAAGGATTATCTGTCCGGTCGGGCGATGCAAATCTAGAAATCATCAACATCTACATCCCTCCTGTCACCTGTTGCCCCAGTGGATACCGCCCTGATATCAGCGGCGTACTCACTGGAAACAATCGCATTATCTTAGGCGATTTCAATGCCCATCACGATCTATGGCATTCAAACTTGCGGGTGGACAGTAGGGGTGAGATGTTAGCGGATCAAATAGAAGAAACGACGTTCTGCACTATAAACGGAGACGCAGCCACACGTTTGGTAGCAAGCTGTCACAGTTCGCCGGATATTTCAATCGTGAGCGCAGAACTCGTAAACTGCGTCAACTGCCAGCCGAGGGTAACATTGGCATCCGACCACCTGCCTATACTTATTTCGTTCGAGCGTCCCGCCGACTTCATCGCCGCAGAAAAACGCACTTTTATTAACGTTAAGAAAGGAAAGTGGGACGAATACAAATCCTATACAGACAACCGCTATGCTGCCCTCTCTTTCCCAACTGATGCCCGCCAAGGGGAGCGTGCTTTCCGCAAGGTCATTGAATCCGCCTCGGCTCGTTTCATTCCCGCCGGTAGAATTCCCGAAACTCGGCCCCATTTCCCGGCGGAGGCCGCAAATTTAGCGAGAGAACGTGACCTTATAAGACAGCTCGATCCCGGCGACCCCCAAATAAGGGACATAAACCAACGCATCATATTGCTTGTTGATGAACACAAGCGGGCGAAATGGGAGGAGCATCTAAGCGGTTGTAACCTCTCTGCCGGTGTAGGTAAAATTTGGTCCACTGTAAAGTCCCTATCGAATCCGTCTAGGCACAATGACAAAGTTTCCATCGCCTTTGGCAACAAAGTGCTGTCGGATGCGAAAAAATGCGCCAGCGCTTTCTGCCGACAGCATATAATGCATTCTACGGTCGACAAAAATAGACAGAGGGCCAACAGACGCGCACGTATACATAAGTTCAGCGCGTCACCAATTACCATCACCGCCAAAGAGTTTGAGGATGCCATCGGTCATGCTAAACCATCCAAAGCAGTGGGCCCAGACGGCATGGCCATGCCGATGCTTAAAAGCCTAGAGAAAGAGGGTTACAAATATTTAGCACATGTCTTCAACCTGTCTCTTTCCACCTTTGTCATACCCGAAAATGGAAAATGGCCAAGGTGGTCCCGCTACTAAAGCCTGGGAAACCAGCTAACATAGGAGAGTCATATCGCCCGATATCTCTCCTATCGCCAGTAGCCAAGACGCTTGAAGCCATTTTGCTCCCCCACTTCGAAGCAAATTTGCAGCTAGCCTGTCGTCCGCATGGCTTTAGAAAACTCCATAGCACCACCACCGCGCTAAATGCCATTAGCACCCAGATAAATTGTGGTCTAAATCAGAAGCCCCACCATAGAACAGTACTCGTAGCGCTAGACCTATCAAAAGCTTTTGATGCGGTCAACCATGGCATGTTACTGCAAGACTTGGAAGGGTCTACCCTTCCCCCATGTCTTAAAAGGTGGACCGCAAATTATCTGGGTGGTCGGCAGGCATCGGTGCAATTCAGAAACGAAATATCAAAGCCAAGAAGAACTAAGCAAGGGGTGCCTCAGGGTGGTGTGCTGTCCCCACTTTTGTTTAATTTTTACATATCAAAACTACATTCGCCACCAGAAGGAGTTACTATCGTTTCTTACGCCGATGACTGCACAATAATGGCCACAGGCCCGGGCCCAAAAATCGATGAGCTTTGCAACAGAATAAACGGCTACCTCCCTGATCTCTCCAGTTTTTTCGCCTCGCGAAACCTGGCATTATCACCGACTAAATCATCCGCGACCCTATTTGCAACTTGGACGTCCCAAATGTCGACCATTTTGTACATCCACGTCGATGGCACTACGCTACCGACTGTGCTACACCCCAAAATCTTGGGTGTGACGTTTGATCAGGATCTACATTTTGGTGAGCACGCAGCCGCAATTGTTCCGAAAATCCAGAGCCGTAATAAAATCCTCAAATCCCTTGCTGGCAGTACTTGGGGAAAAGACAAAGAAACGCTCATTACCATATACAAAGCAATTGGCCAGCTATTTGCGTGTTACGCGTCCCCTATATGGTCGCCAAGCCTAAAAACTACTCACTGGAAGAAGCTACAGGCCTGCCAAAACACTACGCTCAGAACCGCCACGGGCTGTCTTCTTATGTCCCCAGAACACCATCTACATAATGAGGCGAGAACACTCCCCATCAAGGAGAGAAATGAGATGCTAACCAAACAGTTCCTGTTGAATACCCAGAAACCTGGGCATCCCAACGGACATCTGATTGATGAGCCAGCACCGCCTAGGGACTTAAGGAGTCATCTCCGTAAGCATTTTGAGGAAATACGGCACCTGAGAACTCAGCCGTATGAAGCAAAAAAACACAAGCAGGTCCTTGGTGAACTCCACAAACAGGCGTCGGACCTTTATGCCGGGAATTGCCCGGTGAATCCAGTACTCGGAGAACAGTACCCAAAACTTGCGGAAGAGGAACGCATACTCCCCAGGGAAACGCGAGTCACTCTGGCTCAACTTCGTTCTGGATACTGTAACAGGTTAAACTCTTACATATCCGACATACAAAATGTATGCCCCGCTTGCAATGTGTCCCCACATGACACCAACCATCTCTTTAATTGTAATGTGGAACCAACGCTTCTAACACCCCTTTCATTATGGTCCACCCCTGTCGAAACAGCAAGTTTCCTTGGACTCCCGTTAGAGGATATTGATAACAATTTGTGATCGGTCGCAGCTACAACAACAACAACAACAAGCGATGACTTTGCGGAACGCATGCTCGCCCTGCCGGTCATTAGTTGGAATGGTGAGAGTAGGAAAATATTGATTTGTGAAGGTTGTGTAGTCTTCACAGTTAGCTTTTTTTTGAAATTAATAAACGTTCGCTTTACAGAGGTGATAAAATTGGCTGGCCGCTGTATTGAAAGGAGTATTTGCAGGTGGTCAGATGCTTACGTAAGCATCGTCTGTCATTCCACGCAGCTTATTAGCCCTGCGCTGCGATGGAAATGTTTGGCGAGTTGTGACAGTTAACGGCGACTCGAGTGGGGTATCGCCGTTAATCATTCTGAAAATAATGATGTCTATTTGCTGTGCTAGCTGCCTGTCTCTGGGGTCGACGGGCATGCTAGAAAACCAGAGGTCGTGGTGTGCGTTGAAATCGCCAAGAATAAGACGGGTTTCGCCACTAAGTAGCGCACTGATATCAAGGCGATAGCAACTTGGACAGCAGGTGGCAGGAGGAATATAGATGTTAATTATTTCTAGGCCAACATCACCTGACTGGATAGTTATAATTTGACTTTATAAGGTTTTGTCCCTGCGAGTGATGTTGGATTAAAATATACTATATTACACGGTGTGATGTGTGATAAAGACAAGGCCTCCACCGTTACCCCTTGTGCGATCTTTCCTGTGAATGCTGTAGCCATCGTAAAGTTTATTGCTGAGCTTATTGGCGAAATTCAAAGCTTCAGCAACCCAATTGTCAACCTCACCTACGCGAGGTGAATCCTGTTACAAATATGAATATGTCATACACATATTAGCAGACGATCTCTGGCGGCCTCAAGTTCCTCATGAAATTAGTGAGTGGGCGGCCTAGAAGGTTCAATGTGTTCATATCAAATCGTTTTCGATATGGTCGGGCTAAAACCTTAATGGTGCTTGTTACCGGAAATATATCCGGCAATAGACCATCAGCAGTGATAACACACCTCAAAACCTTTATCCCTATATCAACAACACCTGAGCTTACATATTTTAGCTCACAAAACGGGAATCCGCAAAAAATCTGAGGTGTTCTGCTTAGAATTAAAACATAGTTCAGGCCTTTGAAGGCTTGGGACATCTTACTACGATCAACCAGCGACACAGTTAGTGACAGCTTTGCCATATCTCTCGTCCTCTCGGGAACAGCCGAAGTCTTAGTGATACATCCCTTTGGCACCTCCACCAGTAAATATCGAGAAAAATTATAAAGCATTTGTAAGAGAAATTATTGCGCTTTTAAACGATATGTGCGGATTTTTAATGAAAGCGATAAGGACATTCCCCGGAGGCCATGGGAAGCGTTATCGAGGCTGATGGTCCTATGTCGGATGCAGATCCGGTACGTTCCGGTAACAAGCACCATTACGGTACTAGCTCGACCACCTCGGGAACGATTTGGTATGACCACATGAAGCCTTCTAGGCCATACCACCCTCCCACCCCTAGATCCATGAGGAAATTGGGGTCGCCAGAGCCTCGGCTGTTAAAGAAACAGGATTCGCCACGGGTAGGTGAGGCTGACAATTGGGTTGGAGAAGCTATATATTGCGTTGGCTGAAGGGTTGCGCTACACAACCCCTTGAATTAATTTGGTATTTTAGTCGCCTCTTACGACAGGCATACCTACCGCGGGTATATTCTAAGCCCGCTAACCCGTGGGGTGGCGTCTCTTTGTCTTTATCCCAAGAGCTGCCGGCAAGAGATTTGAGGATTTTATTGCGGCGATTGCATGATCTCCAAAATATAGATCCTGATCGAACATCACACCCAAAATTTTTGGGAGTAAGACAGCCGGTAGCATAATGCCATCGACGTGAATGTCCAATATGGTTGACATTTGCCGTGTCCATGTTGTAAATAAGGTCGGCGAAGATTTTGTCGGCGACAATGTCAGGTTTCGCGAGGCGAAAAAAATGGAGATCAGGGAGATAGCTGGTTATTTTATTACAAAGCTCATCGATGTGTGGGCCTGCGTATGTGGCCCATTTGGTTTGTCGTCTAGCCTGGCGTTTACAATCGAACACGAAAAAGTGAGAGCATTAAAAAAATTGCCTTTTTTGTTGAAACAAAATTACTATAAAATAACTTATTAATTTATAATTCACACTTACCCTTCTTGGCATTTCTTCGTTCATGTGCTAGCTTCTCCGTTGTTCTTGAACGTTTAATGTTGGTCCGTTCTCTGGAAATTGACGAGCTGTCAGAACTGGACGACCCAGAATCTGAATCAGAATCACTCGAGTCAGATGAACCTAAACCAAATATAAAAAGAAAATTTGGATGATTAGAAGTAGTTGAAAACAGTTCAGCAGAAAAACTTAGAAACGGTGTTATGGCAAATATGTTAATGATGTGCTCATGGTTTGCAGTTAAAGGGTAAGGGCCAACATGGTGTGGAGGTAGCGTGGTAGGCGCCGAATATCCCGGGAAAGGCAACATCAAATATAAAAATCTTCTAGTCGTGGTCTCCACAAGGAGTGGTTTGCAAACAACTCTAATGTGTATTTTTTCAACGAAATTTCATATATTTTGCAGATGCCGCTTATATTATCGTTTTTACTAAATGTTTTTAAATGAAAAAAGTTATTCACAGTCCATGGCTTATATTTGCTATTGCAATGTTTTCAAAATCAAATGCCCAAAACTCTGAACTGCCTTATTGTTTCAAAATGCACCAACTTAATACCAATTTCACACAGAGGGTTAATTAAATAATTAGTCCATTTTTCCACATTAAATCCCTTATTGAACTTAATCTTCCATTCAAAAACCAAATGCCTAATAATCTCATTATTGCTGAATTGAATGCCTAATGGAGTCAAAAACCTAGTAGGTTTTGCGTGATGGGTCGGATTTTATTGTCAATGTAACAAATGACCATAATGCAATAATAAAGGTGATTACAACATAACCTCACTTTTTCGGCAGCTCTCTTTGCCAGTATTTACGTATATTACAATAGTAATACATTTCGATTGCTGAATTTTACGTACACATTCTTCAAGAAAATTGGGTTCTCTGCATAAATTGTTCTATATTCTGTTGTGGAATACAAAGTAACGTTAATATTTTTGTATACAAAAGTCTGGTAGCGCCAGATATAATTATTACATTTCTAAACGTATAGTAAAATCTACTCTAGTAAAAAATCTCTTCTAGTAGAATTCAACCGCAGTTATGTATGATAAACAGCCCTCTAAAACATGCTGCTTTTGCAGCAATAGATAATATGGCTTTTTCAAAAATAGGCACATATTTGGTTAGGTGCAACATCTATGAGTAGCTGCGCATGCATTTTGATTGCCTTTATAGTTAAGGAGGAAACCGCTTCTATCCATTTTAGCTAATTTTTCTAAAAGCGTAATATTTTTTGGGGCTGCTGACAGATGTTCGCTTAATGAAGAAAAAGGAAAACTTAATTATTTCATTAAACAAATTTGTGATTCGATTAAAAGGGTTTTCTTTTCTGGCAAAAGTATGCTTTTTCTACGCTACGCAAGGGTTATAAATATATATTCAGCCCAATCACGCAATCCATCTTAGACTTTTTTTTCGGGATTCGTCACATTCGAATTTGTAACATTGCTACGATGGATTGCGTGATTGGGCTGTTTGTTTTAAATATTATTCGCGTTTCGTAAATTTTCTCCGTTAGCAAGAACTTGTCGTAGAAACTGTCAAATAAACGTCAAAAGTTTACGTTTCGAGTGAATTCAGTGATGCCACTGTACGAATTTCGAATTTACTTATTTACTTTCGGAGACTTTCGGAAACACGGTCGAATTGCATGATAGCAATTTCGTAACTTTCCCGAAAAAACAATCTACGATGGATTACGTGATTGGGCTGATTATTCTATTATTATTTACCCCTATTCTGCATTTCGATTACATTCCCGTTCTACGCTCCGCTTTAATCGAAGTTGGGTATTCTGCATTACGACGGAATTGTAACGAGAAGAGGAAGAGCAAATGATTTTTCGAAATCAGCTGTTTGTACGGAATGTGTGAACATTGGAACAAAATAAATTAAAGAAAATTTATAAAAAAACACGGAAAAACGTGTATATTTTATTATCCACGCCATTTTGTACAAAAAAAAAAGCAATAGAATGTATTGCCGCAGTGTTATATTTTTTAGAGTGAAGTGCTTTCATAATTGTGTGTTTTTGTTGTTCTTTTAGCCAATTCCCTGCCGTAGCCACTAAGTTTTGTTAAAACGGATTCCTGCACGAATATAGTTGCCATTTTCTGAATTGTATGGATGCTAATTTCATAGCACTGGCCTAAAATACTTTATAAAGATCTATTTATTCTTTCCACAAGGATTGTTTACGTTTTCGCTTCATCTTCCTCTACTCCAGCAGCTTGCTTTGGCATATAACTGGACCCAACGAACAGACACAAATTATAGCTGTCTATTATAAAGGAATCAATAGCCGCGGCATTATTTGTGGAGTTGGAAAGCAACGCATACGAAAATGGCCAGACGAGAATGGAAAGGCAAATATTGCGAGATTTGTGTAATCCATTTGAGATGAGCGGCCACCGTGGTGTGATGGTAGCGTGCTCCGCCTATCACACCGTATGCCCTGGGTTCAACTCCCGGGCAAAGCAACATCAAAATTTTAGAAATAAGATTTTTCAATTAGAAGAAAATTTTTCTAAGCGGGGTCGCCCCTCGGCAGTGTCTGGCAAGCGCTCCGATTGTATTTCTGCCATGAAAAGCTCTCAGTGAAAACTCATCTGCCTTGCAGATGCCGTTCGGAGTCGGCATAAAACATGTAGGTCCCGTCCGGCCAATTTGTTGGGAAAAATCAAGAGGAGCACGACGCAAATTGGAAGAGAAGCTCGGCCTTAGATCTCTTCGGAGGTTATCGCGCCTTACATTTATATTTATTTTTTTTTATTTGAGATGAGTGACGAATTGTAAGAAATTGAACTTAAAAGTGGTAAAGTTTAATTACTTATTTTCTTATTTAGGTTCAAAAAAACATTCGACTTAATAAAGGTGCTTTCAAGTATGTGCTAGATACTTTTGCGGGGCAAATTCGTCCAAGGACTTCGGCATCGACATCTGCCCTTAATATTGTAGTAGCTGCTTTGAGATTTTTTGCAGAAGGCAGTCACCAGCATGGAATAGGGGCGGATTACAATGTAGGAATGGGAGAGTCAACAGTGTCAAAGTCACTGTTTACGTTTCTGGATGTAATACAACCAAAATTATGCCCTCAGTGGATAACATTTGAACAAAGTGAAGAGGAGAAAATACAAGCGAAGCAAGAATTTTATGCGAAGGCTGGCTTCCCAGGAGTCATCATATCCCGCTTTGTTGCCATTAAATTAGCCAACGTCTCATACTGCACTTGTCTTGGAAACATATAAAAAACAATACCATCAAGCCTTTTACGTTTCTCAATAATAATAAAATAAAAAGATAATATTTTTCCACCAACAAATTTGCAACTTAGAAAAACGGAACTACGATCGAAATGCAGAATACGGGTCTACCACGTTATCCCCAAATCAAAATCCCCAAAATCAAAATCCCCAAACTCATAATCCCCAACACAAAATCCCCATTTTATGTGTGAAATAAATTCAAATTAGGTTTAAAATCGCCGCGACCAAAGAAGGCTATTAATCCATACCAACTTTGTGCATAGGCGGCCTTCGGCAACCATGCCAAGTCCGGGTGTGTGGTATAACCGTGGCTACCGTCACGGTGATGTTGTTGTTGTTGTTGTTGTAGCGATTAGGTTACTCCCCGAAGGCTTTGGGGAGTGTTATCGATGGGATGGTCCTTTGTCGGATACAGATCCGATACGCTCCGGTAACAGCACCATTAAGGTGCTGGCCCGACCATCTCGGGGACGATTTATATGGCCACATTAAACCTTCAGGCCATCCCTCCCTCCCCACCCCCAAGTTCCCTGAGGAGCTTGGGGTCGCCAGAGCCTCGTCTGTTAGTGAAACGGGATTCGCCGCTCGAAGGTGAGGTTGACAATTGGGTTGGGGAAGCTATATATTGCGCTACACAACCCCTTGAATCCCAAATGTCCTTCTGCGTAGTATACGCTTCTGTTAGCTTGTTCGAATTAGAGCGACTAGCAGTCCTATATATGGATTAGTAAAAATATGTATTGCCAAAACGTGAATATAGTATAGTTACATAAATATGAATGAAAGAGGAAAGAGATATTGCTATTTTGATTTTGGGGATTTTGAATTTGGGGATTATGTGTTTGGGTTTTTTTTCTTTGGGATTTTGTGTTTGGGTATTTTTTTTTTGGGGATTTCGTGGCACTCGCAGAATACACAAAATCGAACGATTTGAAGTTGGATCGAAAGAGATTGGAACACAGAATACCAAAGTTGCCAAATAGAAAAAATTCCAATCCAAGTCGAAATGCAGAATAGGGGTGATTAACGGGGTATTTCGTTCTTTTGTGAAAATTCTTACATGATCGCAACGCAAAAGCGTTACACTTTTACCCTGCATAAAATGACGGCGTGGCAGTGTAAACCTTCTATTCCAGTTGATCTCGTAAATTCAGAATTTTTAGTGAAGACAATTGGAATGGAGGCAATAATTACTAATTAATTTGAATAAGTTAATAGTTCGTAAAGATATCTCAATGTTTACTCCAGTTATCGTGTTAGAGGACATGGCCCAATCAAAATCTTTTTCTATCTTGATTTCTTTATGCCATTAAGTAAGGCTGTTATCCAATCAAAGTTTAAATACCTTCGTGTACAATTACACGCTGGGAATAGAAATTTAATTCTTACCTGATCCAGAAGAACTTGAACTAACGCGATGTCTAGATTTAGTTTTGTCCATTCTTTTCGCTGTTGATGAAAGCTTCTTTCGCTTATGCATTGGACTATATCCACCTCGTTTATCCATTGTAGGTGAATTTGTACCTTTTCTCTTAACAGCTGGGGAATGACGACCACCTGCAAAAATAGTTCAGTGTAAAATTGTTAATACGAGTAACTAAGAAGAAGAAGAAACTAGATACGCTGTTTTTAGCTAAAAGTTTACATTTTCACAGTTAACAACATTGTTGTGTATGTGGCTCAGGACATGTACACTACTGGAAAATTAAGGGGTCAAACCAAATTCCAAATTGTTGGGCAATTTTTAACAGGCTGTGTAACATGGGAAGAAATTGGGGTGCAGGGAATCAAAGAAAAGGAAATTGTTGCACCATGTGTCTAGTTTTTGGATTACCAGCAAAAAAATACTTTACATACGTTAAAGGGAGAGCAATTGGGGTGGGAGATGGACTTGGAGTGGGAGTGGGACTAGGACCGTGAGTGGGAATGTGGAGTTTAGCGGAAGTGGGTGTGGGAGTAGGAATGGGATTGGGAGTGGTGGTGGGATTGGGGAATGGGCGCAAAAGTGGGAGGTAAAAAAATGGAAAAATGGATTGACAAAAATTATAAGAAAAATGGAAGATGGAGAATAGGAGAATGAGATAGATAGTGTAGAAGGGAAGCGAGACTCAATTTTTAAATGTAGGCAAACTAATTTTGGGGCAGAACAAGTCTGCGGGGTACTCTAGTTTTCTAGTTTCCACATAAAAAGTCTGTTTTCTCAGATTTCACTTCTTACACTTTACCGCGTTTTTGCTATGGACGGCAGTATAAGGATAGGATGCCTTGTTTTTTCAGCTTTAATTTATTTTTTTATGCGCCTTGAGACGACCATTTCTCGCCGACATCGGCCTGAATATTCAGCCCAATTCTAAATATTTCCTCGGAATTTTGTTCTTGCGGATTTTTTTATTCCCGCGGAAAAGTTCCTCCAATTCTTTCCTCCTAGAGAGAACAATAATTCTGGAATAGGAATTTTCGAAGTCAGCTGATTTGCCAATTGAAATTTTGTTGCGCATTTCTATTTTTGTTTAAGAAATTGAAAAGTTTAGTTATTGTTGCGAATTTGTTTAAAATTGAGAAATAAAATATAAATAAAGCATAATATTGCATTTCATATGGTATTGACTGAAATGAGTAACTCGCGTTTATCATACACCACTCTGTGCAATATCATATATTTGATTCCGGCATCGACCACAGGGACAGTGTCTTAGATATTTCAATCGTGAGTGCAGAACTCGTAAACTGCATCAACTGGCATCCGATGGTAACATTGGCATCTGACCACCTGCCTATAATTATTTCGCTCGAGCGTACCGCCGACTTCATTGTCACAGAAAAACGCACTTTCATAAATTTTAAAAAGGAAAGTGGGACGAATACAAATCCTTTACCGACAACCACTTTGCTGACCTCCCTATCCCGACTGATGCCCGCCAAGAGAAATCCGCCTAGGGACGTTTCATTCCCGCCGGTAGAATTCCCGAAATTTGGCCCCACTTCCCGGCGGAGGCCGCAAATTTAGCGAGAGAACGTGACCTTATAAGACAGCTCGATCCCGGCGACCCCCAAATAAGGCATATAAACCAACGCATCAGATTGCAAGCGGGCGAAATGGTAGGAGCACCTAAGAGGTTGTAACCTCTCTGCCGGTGTAGGTAAACTTTGGTCCACCGTAAAGTCCCTATCGAATCCATCTAGGCACAATGACAAAGTTTCCATCGCCTTTGACGATAAAGTGCTGTCGGATGCGAAAAAATGCGCGAGCGCTTTCTGCCGACAATATATAATGCATTCTACGGTCGACAAAGATAGACGGAGGGCCAACAGACACGCACATAAACATAAATTCAGCGCGTAACCAATTACCATCACCGCCAAAGAGGTTGAGGATGCCATCGGTCATGCAAACCATCCAAAGGGCCCAGACGGCATAGGCATGCATGGGAAAGAGGGTTTCAAATATTTAGCACATGTGTCCAACCTGTCTCTTTCCACCTTTGTTATGCCCGAAAAATGGAAAATGGCCAAGGTGGTCCCGCTACTAAAGCCTGGGAAACCAGCTAACATAGGAGAGTCGTATCGCCCGATATCTCTCCTACCGCCAGTAGCCAAGACGCTTGAAGCCATTATGCTCCCCTACTTCAAAGCAAATTTGCAGCTAGCCTGTCATCAGCATGGCTTCAGTAAACTCCATAGCACCACCACCGCGCTAAATGCCATTAACACCCAGATAAATTGCGGTTTAAATCAAAACCCCCACCATAGAACAGTACTCGTTGCGCTAGACCTATCAAAAGCTTTTGATACGGCGCTTCCCAAGGCCGTCGGTTCTATGTACCGGAGCGACTCGGGATTTTTCCCGACCAAGGACTGCCATTTCAGTGTAACCCCATTTAATTTGTTGCGTCCCTCCCACAAATTGTCATCCTCCAAGCAGCTCCTTGCAGCGGGACTGCTCCATATTCTCTTGCTCCGGGAAGGTATTGAACCCAATCCGGGTCCGTCTCCTGACCCCGGTCCTGAGAAATGGTTTTGCTGCATCTGCCGGAAAAGAGTATTTTTAGGACGGTCATACTCTTGTCAGTGTGTCTCGTGTAAGGGATGGTTGCATCGAACAGGTTTTTCTGGGCTAGACCCCAAAACCAGACGTCCACGTAACTTCTATAAATCTTTTGTTGCTCCTTGCTGTTCACGTCCTAGGACGTCCCGTAGTCTGCGCCTTAGCGCCCCCTCGCTACCTTCCAGCAGCCCCGCTGCTCCGCAAGCCACAACAAGTACCCGCTGTTGCTCGCGCCCAACGGCGCCTCCAACCAACACGGCTGCTCCCACGCATACCTACAATCTCCGTAGTAGTCGGGAGCAATGCCGAGCATCAGCCCCTGCCCCCGTCTTCTTCCCCCCTCTTTTCCGGCAGCAATTGTGTAGGTCAGGGAAACAGACTCTTAGTCCCTACCTACCTTTCACCGTTTGCCACCACAGAATATATACGTTTGCGACATCCACCCAAAGCAGCTCCCGCCATGGACGGTGCCACTTTCTAAATGTTCTGGTCTGCGCGACGGCAACCCATCGACGGGTTTCATTGCGCCATGTTACAAGGCCGCATACCCAAATACACCGGGTACCCCAATGCCTATCCAAGGAGGTCTAGCCCCAGGGCCTCCACAACAACAGGCGTAGTCACCCGTCACTTACTCCCAGAGTGACGACGTCTCCCCCTATGCACTTCAGAATTCTGCAGTTAAACTGTAATGGATTAACTGGGAAGATCACGGAGATAGTCGACTTCATGAAGCGGCACAACATCCGCATTGCTGCTATTCAAGAGACTAAACTCACTGCAAGATCTGCATTGCAGAACTGTTCTGTGTATAGTGTCCACAGAAAAGATCGCGAGAGCGGAAATGGAGGCGGCCTAGCGTTTATCATACACCACACTGTGCAATATCATATTGTAACGAATTTACTTGCAAATCCTCTTATTTGCCCTTCTGCTAAGTTCGAATCACTAAACTGTTGAATAAATAACTCCAATATTGAATAATGGAAAAATGGCCTTTATTAAAGTACTTCACAGTAACACTTATACTTTGCAACTAGCTTGCTTAGTAACCAAACTGATTGATAGCTCAAATGAAACTCATTATTCATGCCTCAGCCTGTGCCGCTTTTATACTCTTCGGTTCCTCGTTCACCCATTTCTCGTAAGGTCTAGTAATTTCGTGAACCTGATGCTTGTTTATGAGCTATATACACGTATATTTGCAATTTGTATCCATATGCGTGTTTATATGTGAGCGGCTGATGATGACATGCGCTTGTGAATATCTCTCTCTGTTGCCCCGCATGTATGTGTGCAGACATAATGATTAATTTGTTTACGTACATACAAGTGTAGCAGCTTGCTTCATTGTGTTGTGGCTTTATTTACTTAGTATCAGATTAGTGTCACTGATATTCGTCACACTGCCCTCCACCTAAGTCTGATCGTCCCGATCAGACAAATCTCTCGATCTAACCGCTGCTAGCCTCTCCAAATGAACCACTTTCATTTTGGTTCGTGGTTTGCCAATGGTTTGTATGCGGTACAGTACATCGTTGATCCGTTTTACAACTTTGTATGGGCCTTCCCAGTTACACTGCAATTTCGGGGACAAACCTTTTTTTCGTTGTGGGTTGTATAGCAGCACCAAATCTCCTTCCTGAAACCCTTCCGAATTAATTGCTTTATCGTACCTCGCTTTCATCTTGTCACTCATAATCTTTGCTCGTTGCCTTACAAGATCGTGTATCTCTCTCAGCTCTTCTTCCAGTACACCAGTAGATTTCTCGACATTCCTCTCCGCATCGGCACCTGTCCCATACTTCAAATCAGCTGGCAGTCGAAGGTCATCGCCAAAAATTACTTTTGCAGGGGTTTGGCCCGTTGTCTCATGCATTGCTGATCGGTAAGCCATCAAGAATAATGGTATGCGGGTATCCCACTCCTATGGTACTTGTCTACTACTTTCCTTAAATGCTCCTCCAAGGTTCTATTGAAACGTTCCACCATACCATCGGACTGAGGATGCAATGCAGTTGTCCGTGTTCTTCGAATGCCCAATGATTTACACATTTCTTGGAACACAGCTGATTCAAAATTCCTGCCTTGGTCAGAATGTAAATCGATTGGTACACCATACCTTGCAACCCATTCGTTTTTAACCACTTCTGCTACTGTTCCTGCTTCTTGGTTTGGTATTGGGTATACCTCTGGCCATTTACTGAAATAATCCATAACCACCAGTACGTACTTGTTTCCGCGGTAGGAAATGGACCTGCGACATCCATAGCGATCCTTTCAAATGGTGCACCTTGCATAACATGTGACAGATCTGTATCTTCTATCTGGCACTTTCTCAGCTGTTCCTTGTCCCATTCATCTGTACATGTTATAGTCATTAGCCGGACAAATATAATGTCTTCTTTAGCCTCGGCCTTTGAACAGTGCTTGCATTCCAAACTACATGGTCTTCGTGACATTGCATCAGCATTTCCATGGGTGCTACCTTTTCGATGCTCAATGGAAAAGTCATAGCTTTGTAGTCGCTCGATCCACCGTGCCAATTGTCCTTCCGGATTACGGAACTGCAGAAGCCATTTCAAAGCTGCGTGATCTGTCCTGACACGGAATCGCTGGCCGTAGAGGTATTTGTGGAAATGTTTAATGCACTCTACCAATGCCAACAGCTCTCTCCGTGTAACGCAATAGTTCCCCTCTGGTTTTCCAATTGAACGGCTGTAATATGCAACTACCTTCTCCTGTCCATCGACCAGTTGTGATAAACGCCTCCTATAGCATATCCGCTCGCATCTGTATCTAGAATAAACGTTGCTCCTGGAATCGGATATGCCAACATTGGGGCAGTGCACAAACGCTCTTTCAATGTTTGGAAAGCTACTTCTTGCTCCTTCTTCCATTTAAAAGCTTTATTTTTCCTTGTTAGCTCGTGGAGACTATGGGCTACGCTGGAAAAATTTGGTACAAATCGGCGGTAATATGTGCACAGCCCAAGGAATCTTCTCAATTCATGCAGATTCTGTGGTCTTGGCCAATCCTTTGCTGCCTCTATCTTTTCATTCGCTGTACGGATACCTTCTGTCGTTACCTTGTGACCCAAATAATTTACTTCCCTTTTAAACAGCGCACACTTTTTGGGACTTAACTTCAGACCAGCGCCAGCTATTCTCTGGAAAACTTCATCTAAGTTTTTAAGATGTTCATCAAAGTTCTTGCCCAATACGATGATGTCGTCCAGGTACACCAAGCATGTTTTCCAATGTAGTTCTTTCAATACCTGATCCATGAGTCTCTCGAAAGTAGCTGGTGCATTACATAGTCCAAAGGGCATTACTGTAAATTGCCAAAGACCATCTCCGACGCTGAAGGCTGTTTTCTCTTTGTCTTCCTCCTTCACCTCCACTTGCCAGTACCCGCTTTTCAAGTCCAGTGTGGAAAACCATTTCGTACCAGAGAGCGAGTCCAGAGTGTCGTCAATTCTTGGCAATGGGTAGCTATCCTTTTTCGTAAAGTCATTCAACTTCCGGTAGTCCACGCAAAACCTCATTTTTCAATCCTTCTTCTTTACAAGTACTACCGGTGAGCTCCAGGGACTAGCTGATGGTTCGATGACGCCGCTGTCGCTCATTTCTTGTATAATTTGACTCACAACTTCCCGCTTCGCCAGTGGAACACTACGTGGAGCTTGACGTATCGGCCTCGCGTCTCCAGTGTCAATTTGATGTTTCACAACATTGGTGCGGCCTGGTTTGGAACCATCCTGGTCAAAGATATTTGCGTAATTTAGGAGCCTTTGCTTTGCCTTACTCTGATAATCTTCCTCTAGCCCCTTCATCCATGCCGTGATGTCATTTGAAAGATCAGTATTACTAGATGAAACGTGTTCCTGGAGCTGTTCACAGTTAATAACTACTTCGGCCTCTTGGCATCTTCCCAAAATAGCTCCTTTGGTCAAATTGAATGGTGACTTGAACTCATTGAGTACTCTTACCGGAATACGTCCATCTTGTTTTGTCATAGCCAGGGTTTTTCCTACAAGTATGTTCAGTGCTGATTTATTTACTGCTTCGACCACCCACAATTTGTTTGTCCCACAATCTCCATCAACCTTTGCCCAGATGACTGCTTCTGATTTTGGTGGTATTTGCTGACTCTCTTCCACCAGCACTCGTTTACTGCTGTAGCCTCTCTCGTAGCCGAAATTAAGTGGCACATCCATGTTCTTATATCGCATCGTCTTGCTTTGCATATCGATTTTGATGCCTTGGTTGATTAAGAAGTCCACTCCAATTATGATTTCATCAACAATACCTGCCACTATAAAATTGTGTAGTACCGTGACGTTCCCATTTGCCACTACACATTTTACTTCTCCAATTACCTGGGTGTCCTCTCCCGTGGCTGTACGTAATCTTGCTCCAAGCAATGGTCTTATCTTCTTGTTGACTAAATCTAATCGAATGATGGAATGGGATGCACCCGTATCTACAGTCAGTAACCGTTCCTTTCCATCCACATGTCCTCCGACAGTAAGATTGCTTGACCTTCTTCCAATTTGCGAGATAGCGATTATGGGGCATTCAATTGAGGGAGCCAGCTGTCGCCCCTTGCGGCTGACTCTCTTTAGTTTAACGATTGAGTGGACTTGGAGATTTGCTCATCTCCTTCAGCTCTGCGTTTACGACCACCCACATTGTTGGAACTGTTAGGGTTGGTGTTGCAATGTCGTGCAATATGACCTGGGTTGCCGCACTTGAAACATTTAATAACTCCGGCATTTTTCTGTTGTGATCCCTTCAGTGCTTCCAAAATTGTGTCTACCCAATCTGGTCTTTCCATGCATGTGATACCGTCTCTGCAAATGTTGGCTTTGGATTTGCGTATGTGGCTCGCTTCGTTTCGACGTCCCGTATGCCATTTATAAAGCTCTGAATTTTTACTCTCGGCATTCGCCAAATGTGCAAGCCTTTCGACATCTGACGCAAACTCCTGCAAAGTCTCATTAGCTTTTTGGTAGCGGTTTTGCAACTCTATTTGGTGTATCTGCTTCCTGTGTTCGCTTCCGTATCGCCCCTCTAGAGCGCTCATCAATTTTTCGTAGTTGTTTCGCTCTCCCTCGGGAATAGTCTGTAGGATTTCAGCAGCAGATCCTTTCAATGCCACGAATAGTGCAGCAACTTTATCTTCAGCACACCAGTTGTTCACTGCTGCGGTCTTCTTAAATTGAATCTTAAACACCTGGAAAGGAACAGAGCCATCAAAAGATGGAGTTTTTACCTTCGTATTGCTTGCTGAAACAACAGGGCTGCAACTCCTGTATATGACCTCGCAATGTTTCAATCTCGGCATCGATTTTGTTCTCAAGTTGCAAAATTTTTGTGTCTTGCGCCTCCATCTTCGAAGAAATACGTCCTTCTTGCTCTTCCAGTTGTGCAAAGATCTGCGCTGATATTTGTGCCGACATTTCGGATATTCGTGCCTCTTGTGCTTAAATCTTCGATGTTATACGGTTCTCGTGCGATTCCATCTGTGATGAAATATACGTTTTCTGTTCTTCTAGTTGAGATGCCAGTTGAGATGTTATATCTGCCTTTTGCGATTCCAGTTGAGAAGCCACTGTCGATGTTAGAGCAGATATTGCAGCCAAAATCATGTTCAAATCTGTGCTCGTAACTCTCTGCGTAACTGCCTCTTCCATTTTTGTTGTTTCCTCGCCTTCAAGATGAAAGTCATACTCTTCCACGTCAATTCCTTCTAATTCCATTGCCTCTCGTAGTCGTGCCTGAAGTTCGAGTTTAATGCCGGTTGTATTCAATCCACGGCTCTCCAACTCCTTCTTCAGTTGCTGAATCTTCAATTCACTGAACTTTGCCATGTCCTTGTTGTCCTCTGGAATTTATTCAACAGTTCCTCTTCTGACACCAATTGTAACGAATTTACTTGCAAATCCTCTTATTTGCCCTTCTGCTAAGTTCGAATCACTAAACTGTTGAATAAATAACTCCAATATTGAATAATGGAAAAATGGCCTTTATTAAAGTACTTCACAATAATACTTATACTTTGCAACTAGCTTTCTTAATAACCAAACTGATTGATAGCTCAAATGAAACTCATTATTCATGCCTCAGCCTGTGCCGCTTTTATACTCTTCGGTTTCCTCGTTCACCCATTTCTCGTAAGGTCTAGAAATTTCGTGAACCTGATGCTTGTTTATGAGCTATATACACGTATATTTGCAATTTGTATCCATATGTGTGTGTATATGTGAGCGGCTGATGATGACATGCGCTTGTGAATATCTCTCTCTGTTGCCCCGCATGTATGTGTGCAGACATATTGATTAATTTGTTTACGTACACACAAGTGTAGCAGCTTGCTTCATTGTGTTGTGGCTTTATTTACTTAGTATCAGATTAGTGATGGGAGTATCACTTAGTGTCACTGATATTCGTCACAATATATTTGATCCCGACATCGACCGCAGGAACAGTGTCTTAGAACGTCAAGGATTATCTGTCCGGTCGGGCGATGCAAATCTAGAAATCATCAACATCTACATCTCTCCTGTCACCTGTTGCCCCAGTGGATACCGCCCTGATATCAGCGGCGTACTCACTGGAAACAATCGCATTATCTTAGGCGATTTCAATGCCCATCACGATCTATGACTCAGGATCAGAACTCGTAAACTGCGTCAACTGACAGCCGATGGTAACATTGGCATCCGACCACCTAACTATACTTATTTCGCTCGAGCGTCCCGCCGACTTCATCGTAGCAGAAAAACGCACTTTCATTAACTTTAAAAAAGGAAAGTGGGACGAATACAAATCCTTTACAGACAACCGCTTTGCTGCCCTCCCTATCCCAACTGATGCCCGCCAAGGGGAGCGTGCTTTCCGCAAGGTCATAGAATCCGCCTCGGCTCGTTTCATTGCCGCCGGTAGAATTCCCGAAATTCGGCCCCACTTCCCGGCAGAGGCCGCAAGTTTAGCGAGAGAACGTGACCTTATAAGACAGCTCGATCCCGGCGACCACCAAATAATGGATATAAACCAACGCATCAGATTGCTTGTGGATGAACACAAGCGGGCGAAATGGGAGGAGCACCTAAGCGGTTGTAACCTCCCTGCCGGTGTAGGTAAAGTTTGGTCCACTGTAAAGTCCCTATCGAATCCGTCTAGGCACAATGACAAAGTTTCGGTCGCCTTTGGCGACAAAGTGCTGTCGGATGCGAAAAACTGCGCGAGCGCTTTCTCCCGACAACACATAATGCATTCTACGGTCGACAAAAATAGACGGAGGGCCAACAGACGCGCACGTAAACATAAGTTCAGCGCGTAACCAATTACCATCACCGCCAAAGAGTTTGAGGATGCCATCGGTCATGCTAAACCATCCAAAGCAGTGGGCCCAGACGGCATAGCCATGCCGATGCTTAAAAGCCTAGAGAAAGAGGGTTTCAAATATTTAGCACATGTCTTCAACCTGTCTCTTTCCACCTTTGTCATACCCGAAAATGGAAAATGGCCAAGGTGGTCCCGCTACTAAAGCCTGGGAAACCAGCTAACATAGGAGAGTTGTTGTTGTTGTAGCGATAAGGTTGCTCGCCGAAGGCTTTGGGGAGTGTTATCGATGTGATGGTCCTTTGCCGGATACAAATCCGGTACGCTCCGGTACCATAGCACCATTAAGGTGCTAGCCCGACCGTCTCGGAAACGATTTATGTGGCCGCATTAAACCTTCAGGCCATTCCCTTCCTCCCTACCCCCAAGTTCCATGAGGAGCTTGGGGTCGCCAGAGCCTCGTCTGTTAGTGAAACAGGATTCGCCGCGATTAGGTGAGGTTGACAATTGGGTTTGGAGAAGCTATATATTGCGCTGGCAACCTGAAAGGTTGCGCTACACAGCCCCTTGAATCTGGTATTTTAGTCGCCTCTTACGATAGGCATACCTACCGCGGGTATATTCTGATCCCCTAACCCGCTGGGGTAGGAGAGTCATATCGCCCGATATCTCTCCTATCGCCAGTAGCCAAGACGCTTGAAGCCATTTTGCTCCCCCACTTCAAAGCAAATTTGCAGCTAGCCTGTCGTCAGCATGGCTTTAGAAAACTCCATAGCACCACCACCGCGCTAAATGCCATTAGCACCCAGATAAATTGTGGTCTAAATCAGAAGCCCCACCATAGAACAGTACTCGTAGCGCTAGACCTATCAAAAGCTTTTGATACGGTCAACCATGGCACGTTACTGCAAGACTTGGAAGGGTCTACCCTTCCTCCATGTCTTAAAAGGTGGACCGCAAATTATCTGGGTGATCGGCAGGCATCGGTGCAGTTCAGAAACGAAATATCAAAGCCAAGAAGAATTAAACAAGGGGGTGCCTCAGGTTGGTGTCCTATCCCCAATTTTGCTTAATTTTTACATATCAAAACTTCCTTCGCCACCAGGAGTTACAATCGTTTCTTACGCCGATGCCTGCACAATAATCGCCACAGGCCCAGGCCCAAAGATCGATGAGCTTTGCAACAGAATAAGCGGCTACCTCCCTGATCTCTCCAGTTTTTTCGCCTCGCGAAACCTGACATTATCACCGTCTAAATCATCCGCGACCCTATTTACAACTTGGACGTCCCAAATGTCGACCATTTTGAACATCCACGTCGATGGCACTACGCTACCGACTGTCCTACACCCCAAAATCTTGGGTGTGACGTTTGATCAGGATCTACATTTTGGTGAGCACGCAGCCGCAATTGTTCCGAAAATCCAGAGCCGTAATAAAATCCTCAAATCCCTTGCTGGCAGTACTTGGGGAAAAGACAAAGAAACGCTCATTACTACATACAAAGCAATTGGCCAGCCGTTTGCGTGCTACGCGTCCCCTATATGATCGCAAAGCCTAAAAACTATCCACTGGAAGAAGCTACAGGCCTGCCAAAATACTGCGCTCAGAACCGCCACGGGCTGTCTTCTTATGTCCCCAGAACACCATCTAGATAATGAGGCGAGAATACTCCCCATCAGGGAGAGAAATGAGATGCTAACCAAACAGTTCCTGTTGAATACCCAGAAACCTGGGCATCCCAACGGACATCTGATTGATGAGCCAGCACCGCCTAGGGACTTAAGGAGTCATCTCCGTAAGCATTTTGAGGAAATACGGCACCTGAGAACTCAGCCGTATGAAGCAAAAAAACACAAGCAGGTCCTTGGTGAACTCCACAAACAGGCGTCGGCCCTTTATGCCGGGAATTGCCCGGTGAATCCAGTACTCGGGGAACAGTACCCAAAACTTGCGGAAGAGGAACGCATACTCCCCAGGGAAACGCGAGTCACTCTGGCTCAACTTCGTTCTGGATACTGTAACAGGTTAAACTCTTACATATCCAGAATCAACCCCGACATAAAAAATGTATGCCCCGCTTGCAATGTGTCCCCACATGACACCAACCATCTATTTAATTGTAATGTGGAACCAACGCTTCTAACACCCCTTTCATTATGGTCCAGCCCTGTCGAAACAGCAAGTTTCCTTGGACTCCCGTTAGAGGATATTGATGACAATTTGTGATCGGTCGCAGCTATTAGGTGGGGCGAAACATTGCTACAACAACAACAACAACGGTCAACCATGGTACGTTACTGCAAGACCTGGAAGGGTTTACCCTTCCACCATGTCTTAAAAGGTGCACCGCAAATTATCTGGGTGGTCGCCAGGCATCGGTGCAATTTAGAAATGAAACATCAAACCCAAGAAGAATTAAACAAGGGGTGCCACAGGGTGGTGTCCTATCCCCACTTTTGCTTAATTTCTACATATCTAATAGCGTTTTGTTTTCTGGCTATAGTGTTACGCTTTTTGTACGCCGCCCAAGAGTTGTTGTTCCATTCTAAAAAACAGGCAACGCCTTTACGGGGTATTTCGTTCCTTTTGTGAAAATTGTTGCCTGTTCGCCCTGTATAAAATGGCGGTGTTGCAGTGCAACTCTGTGAAACTCTCAATTCGCTCTAGAGTTCCACATATACTCTGTTAATTGAGTGCAGATCAGCTACCAGATTGCGCATTCACGAGTTCAAAATTGCTTCGTTCTGCGCAGCTACGTCACAGTTGACTCTTTGCGCGAATGAAAGAGAGAGAAAAAAACAAGAGCTAAAGGAAGATGACGTAAGAATTGCCCATAAAAAAGAGATGATCTAATGTTTACATGCGCAATGCCCAATCTTCTTGTGTGATTTGTGATGTGAGTGAATATGGTGAGATGAAATGTTCTTTGTATGCACTATATATGTTGACAATTTTCTGGGGTGGGAGTAACACTATTAAGGCTTTACCATTTACTTAGGCAACAATTTATTTCAGAAAAGAAAACGCTATAACCTACCTTCGCCACCAGAAGGAGTTACTATCGTTTCCTACGCCGATGAATGCACAATAATGGCCACAGGCCCAGGCCCACAGATCGATGAGCTGTGCAACAGAATAAACGGCTACCTCCCTGATCTCTCCAATTTTTTCGCCACGCGAAACCTGGCATTATCACCAACTAAATCCTCCGCGACCTTATTTACAACATGGACGTCCCAAATGTCGACCATTTTGAATATCCACGTCAATGGCACTACGCTACCGACTATCCTACATCCCAAAATCTTGGGTGTGACGTTTGATCAGGATCTACATTTTGGTGCGCACGCAACCGCAATTGTTCCTAGAATTCAGAGCAGTAAAAAAACCCTCAAATCCCTTGCTGGCAGCACTTGGGGAAAAGACAAAGAAACGCTCATTACCATATACAAAGCAATTGGCCAGCCGATTGCGTGCTACGTGTCCCCTATATGATCGCCAAGCCTAAAATCTACCCACAGAAAGAAGCTACAGGCCTGCCAAAATACTGCTCTCAGAATCGACACGGGCTGTATAGCGCCCCACCGTTCGGGGTGCCCCTGTCCACTGATTTCGTGGCATCATACAATCCCCATTGTGAGGTAATATTCCTGCAATTTAACATGCAGCCGATCCACCTGGTTACGGCTGGATATATTTTAATGTAATTAGGGCCATCCATGATCGTCCATTTAGAAACATTGTTGAAAGCCCCGGCACTGCCTAAGAAGACTCGTGGAGCATACTCCTTATATTCCAGGGATTTCTCTGTCCTTAGCCCAATTCTAAACAAAAATTCCTTGCGAGTATTATAAATAAAAAATCCTTGAGAGTTTTTTTACTTTTCCCATTTCCCTGAAAACAATCCCGAGGGCTGCACTGTATGCCATTCTGCACATTCCACCTGTAGATCTGGTAGCAAAGAACATAGCGTTAACAACTGCAAAGAGGCTCAGTGCCTCGGGGCAGCTTGAGCGCAGTACATACGGCGATAGTAGTGTAGTGTCATCAATTACAGGACGAACAGACTACCTGATTCCCAATCTGCGCTTCGATAGAGATCTTAAAGTCATAATAGAGGTGGATGGTTGGCGCAAGGGTGCTCAAATGGCGGACGAGGCGATACATGTGTACACAGATGGTTCCAAAGTAGTGGAAGGAGTAGGGTGTGCAGTATACTGTGCTGATCTGGAAATAAACAGGGTAAATAAAACCAAAAAACTCACCAGTTTGATGACAACTTCGTTAACTCAACAACAGTGACCATTACCAAATAAGAGGCACAACTTCTCGAAAAGGGCCTGAAGCACAATACAGTAAGACCAAATACAGTAAGAAAAACGGAGCAGGCGATTGTAGATGCGGAGATTCCAATATCATTGATACCACAGGAGGAACAGGAGCACGCAAGACACATGTGCAGTGAAATAATAAAAAAGGAGGTGAAAGCACAGGAAGGACAAAAAGCTAATGTAGAGGAGAAAACAATAAAGAACCTACGGCATAAACTAAGGAAAAACAATATTATCACAACGAAAGGGGGCAAAGGAAACACCACTGTGCTAATCGAAAAAGAGGAATATATAGCCAAAACCGAAGAACTCATAGAAGAAATGAAATGTCGTAGAATAAGAGAGGATCCCACAGATGAATACCAAAAACAAATCAAAGTTGCTATAAAAATGCAACAAATATAGTAGATTCTAACATGGTACATAGATTGGTCCAAATGAACCCTTCGGCTCTGATTGCGCTACCAAAAATCCACAAGCCGGACACGCCAATGAGGCCCATCATTAATTTTAAATCGGCACCATGTTACAAACTGTCCAAATATTTAAAAACGATATTGAAAGATACTCTGGATCAAGGAACGAGTATGCTAACACAACAGAAGTAATAGAGAAACTTGAGGCCGTAGAGCTAACAAAGAACAGCAAATTGGTATCTATTGATATAAAAGATTTATACCCATCAATACCACTTTGGACACAGTTAGCTCAACAATAATTCATAATACAGAAAACAAAGTGAAAAGTATGCAAATCACAAATACGCTAAGAATATATAGACAAACAAATGGTCTTGGAATGGGAAGCCCCACATCAGCCAACGCGAGTCACTCTGGCTCAGCTTCGTTCGATACTGTAACAGGTTAAACTCTTACATATCCAGAATCAACCCCGACATACAAAATGTATGCCCCGCTTGCAATGTGTCCCCACATGACACCAACCATCTCTTTAATTGTAATGTGGAACCAACGCTTTTAACACCCCTTTCATTATGGTCCACCCCTGTCGAAACAGCAAGTTTTATTGGACTCCCGTTAGAGGATATTGATGACAATTTGTGATCGGTCGCAGCTATTAGGTGGGGCGAAACATTGCTACAACAACAACAACAACGGTCAACCATGGCACGTTACTGCAAGACCTGGAAGAGTCTGCCCTTCCACCATGTCTTAAAAGGTGTACCGCAAATTATCTAGGCGGTCGGCATCGGTGCAATTTAGAAATGAAACATCAAACCCAAGAAGAATTAAACAAGGGGTGCCACAAGGTGGTGTCCTACCCACACTTTTGTTTAATTTCTACATATCTAATAGCGTTTTCTTTTCTGGCTATAGTGTTACGCTTTTTGTACGCCGCGCAAGGATTGTTGTTCTATTCTAAAAAACAGGCAACGCTTTTACGGGGTATTTCGTTCTTTTGTGAAAATTGTTGCCTGCTCGCAACGCAAAAGCGTTACATTTTTACCCTGTATAAAATGGTGGTGTGGCAGTGCAACTCTGTGAAACTCTCAATTCGCTCTTGAGTTCCACATATACTCTGTTAATATGAGTGCAGATCAATTACCAGATTGCGCATTCACGAGTTCAAAATTGATTCGTTCTGCTCAGATACGTCACAGTTGACTCTTTGAGCGAATGAAAGAAAGAAAGAAAAAAACAAGAGCTAAAGGAAGATGACGTAAGAATTGCCCATAAAAAGGAGATGATCTAATGTTTACATGCGCAATCTTCTTGTGTGATTTGTGATGTGAGTGAATATGGTGAGATGAAATGTTCTTTGTATGCACTATAAATGTTGACAATTTTCTGGGGTGGGAGTAACACTATTAAGGCTTTACCATTTACTTAGGCACCAATTTATTTCAGAAAAGAAAACGCTATAAGCTACCTTCGCCACCAGAAGGAGTTACTATCGTTTCCTACGCCGATGGCTGCACAATAATGGCCACAGGCCCACACATCGATGAGCTTTGCAACAGAATAAAAGGCTACCTCCCTGATCTCTCCAGTTTTTTCGCCTCGCGAAACCTGGCATTATCACCAGCTAAATCCTCCGCGAGCTTATTTACAACATGGACGTCCCAAATGTCGAACATTTTGAACACCCACGTCGATGACACTACGCTACCGACTTTCCTACATCCCAATCGTGGCAGCAGACAATCCCCATTGTGAGGTAATCTTCCTGCAATTTAACACGCAGTCGATCCATCTGGTTACGGCTGGATATACTTTAATGCATTTAGGGCCATCCATGATCGTCCATTTAGAAACATTGTTGGAAGCCCCGGCACTGCCTAAGAAGACTCGTGGAGCATACTCCTTATATTCCAGGGATTTCTCTGTCCTCAGCCCAATTCTAAACAAAAATTCCTTGCGAGTATTCTAAATAAAAAATCCTTGAGAGTTTTTTCACTTTTCCCATTCCTCTTATTCTGAACAATGTTCGAAAAGTGGAAAACCGATTAATGGAGAAAAGTACACAAAAAAGAACCTACCTCAAAAAATTATGGGGTATGTAGGCTATCAATACTTAGCATTACGGGAGCCCTGTAAACAATCCCGAGGGCTGCACTGTATACCATTCTGCACATTCCACCTGTAGATCTGGTAGCAAAGAGCATAGCGTTAACAACTGCAAAGAGGCTCAGTGCCTCGGGGCAGCTTGAGCGCAGAACATACGGCGATAGTAGTGTAGCGTCATCAATTACAGGACGAACAGACTACGTGATTCCCATCTGCGCTTCGATAGAGATCTTAAAGTCACAATAGAGGTGGATGGTTGGCGCAAGGGTGCTCAAATGGCGGACGAGGCGATACATGTGTACACAGACGGTTCCAAAGTAGTGGAAGGAGTAGGGTGTGCGGTATACTGTGCTGATCTGGAAATAAACAGGGTAAATAAAACCAAAAAACTTACAGTTTCATGACAACTTCGTTAACCTAACACCAGTGGCCATTACCAAATAAGAGGCACAACTTCTCGAAAAGGGCCTGAAGCACAATATCGTGCACCAAAATACAGTAAGAAAAACGGAGCAGGCGATTGTAGATGCGGAGATTGCAATATCATTGATACCACAGGAGGAAGAGGAGCACGCAAGACATATGTGCAGTGAAATAATAAAAAAGGAGGTGAAAGCACAGGAAGGAGAAAATGCAGAGGAGAAAACAATAAAGAATCTACGGCATAAACTAAGGAAAAACAATATTGTCACAACGAAAGGGGCAAAGGAAACACCACTGTGCTAATCGAAAAAGAGGAATATATAGCCAAACCCGAAGAACTCATTGAAGAAATGAAATGTCGTAGAATAAGAGAGGATCCCACAGATGAATACCAAAAACAAATCAAAGTTGCTATAAAAAATGCAACCAATATAGTAGATTCTAACATGGCACATAGATTGGTCCAAATGAACCCTTCGGCTCCTCCACTGATTGCGCTACCAAAAATCCACAAGCCGGACACGCCAATGAGGCCCATCATTAATTTTAAATCGGCACCATGTTACAAGCTGTCCAAATATTTAAAAACGATATTGAAAGATACTCTGGAGTTAAGGAACGAGTATGATAACACAACAGAACTAATGGAGAAACTTGATGCCGTAGAGCTAACAAAGAACAGCAAATTGGTATCTTTTGACATAAAAGATTTATACCCATCAATACCACTATCGGAGACTTTGGACACAGTTAGCTCAACAATAATTCATAATATAAAAAACAAAGTGAAAAGTATGCAAATCACAAATACGCTAAGAATATATAGACAAACAAACGGTCTTGGAATGGGAAGCCCCACATCAGCCATTCTTATGAAAGTGTTCATGCAAAATCTGGAACAAAAGTACATACAGGAGATGAAGTCCAAATTAGGCGTGTCATTTTATGCTAGATACGTGGATGACATACTATGCGTCTTAACTACTAATAACGAAGAGCTTGTAGTGGAGTACCTAAACAAGCAGCACGAAAATATAAAATTTCCCATGGAAACCGAAAAAGACGGAGGAATCTACTGTCTAGACCTCACAATAAATATTGATAAAGAAGCCAAAAGATTTAACTATGACATATATAGAAATCCAACGGCCACCGACACAATAATACATAATACCACAAATCACCCTTAACAGCATAAAAATGCAGCATTTAGGCATTTGGTACATAGACTTGAAAGAACACCTCTTACATAAGAGGCATATGATATAGTAGTAGTGGGCAATTGATATAGTAGATGTCAACTGAGTAGGACGTGTTTTGTGCGCTCTTAATAATTGTAAATTCTTTCTAACAATTTGCCAACTTTCTTTGCGTTGTCTACGTGCGTGTGTGTTGCCTACAGTTTGTAGTGTTAATTAGTTTGAACTATATTACTTGTCTTGTGTTTATTGCTGCTTTGAATAAGAAAACGAAAAAACAATAAAATAGATAAATAGAAAAAATACAGCAACAATGGCGCGCAAAAATCCACCAAGAGGAACGGCTTCCCCTCCTAAAACCCTCCTTACACCATCATCAGCGGTATTTGACAAAAAATTGGATGCTCTACGAATCTCTTTTGTTAAAGAGTTGACTGCTGTAATGGAGCAAACAGAAGAAATAGGTGTTGGCTGCTGAAACATCAAATTTGAAGATATCCATGGCTGCAATAGAGAAGAGTGAGTGCAGTTGAAAATGCGTGCTCTGATGTGCTCTTTATGCGTAACGAGCTAATTGCAGCTCAGGCCTAGCTCAATGCACTCGAAAGCAGCGCTGTTGCCACTGACTTGATCATCACTGGCATACCTCAAGCTGCGAATGAGAGTTTGCCTGAGCTCTTTATGCAGATTTGTCGGGCGGTTGAGCACAAATCGCCACCTTTAAGATATGCATTTCGACTGCGAAACGGAGGAATCAACAAAACTCAGCAAAAGCCCATTACCACTGTAATAAAGTTGTTTTCAGCGCCTGACCGTAACCAATTGCTAAAGGCTGTCGCTGTGTTTTGCAAATCTAAAAAGAGATCGCTTGCGCTCTCTGATCTTGATTTGCCTGGGTACGGGTTGGTGTATATACATGAAAGTCTGCCAAAGAACCTGAGGGAGGTAATGACTCATGCATCGGCACTGAGACGGCAGAAGCAGTTAGCGTCGGTGTTTTCTATCCGTGGCAAAATTTTTGTTAGGCATAAACAAGGGGAAGAGTCGAAGCTGGTAAATAGCAAAGCTAAAGTCAATGGAATTATTGGAAGAGGAGCGCTGATATAGTCGTAACATATTATTTACGTACATATTGAAACGAATTTTCTTGCAAATCCTCTTATTTGCAATCCTCTGCTAAGTTCGAATCACTACTGTTGAATAAATAACTCCAATTTGTAATAATGCAAAATGGCCTTTATTAAAGTACTACACAATAACACTCAAACTGTGCAACGAATAAATAACTCCAATTTGTAATAATGCAAAATGGCCTTTATTAAAGTACTTCACAATAACACTCAAACTGTGCAACGAATAGCTTGCTTAATAACCAAACTGATTGATAGCTCAAATGAAACTCTACTATTCAAAATAATACTTCTCTTGCTCGCTAAATAGCGTCTTAGTCGAAACTGCTTGACAACTTAAATCAAACTGAATTCCAGCGCCTCTATATCTGCTGCCTTTTATACTCTCTGATATCAAAGTTCGCATCTTCTAAGCGCTTCCAGAATCTACTAGTTCAGCAGCTCTCAAACTTCTCAGCTGTAACTACAATTGCACAATTTTATAGTTTTTCTCATTGCATACTTATAGGAGTATCTCAGATATATGCTTGTGTTTGTGCATTGACTCTTCGCTGCTCGTATACGTACATGGTACATATATGTTGACGCAGTTATTGTTTCGTTTATGTAGGTACATAATGATTGAATTATTGATGTGCATTCACGTCACTGCTTAGCATCGGCTTAGAGACGATAGCATCGCTCAGTGCTGCTAACATTCGTTACACTGCCCTCCACCTAAGTCTGATCGTCCCGATCAGACAAATCTCCCGATCTAAACGCCGCTAGCATCTCCAAATGTACCACTCTTCTAATCCGTGGTTTCCCAGTGGTTTGTATGCGGTAGATGGTATCACTGATCTTCTTCACAACTTTGTACGGGCCTTCCCAACTGCACCGAAATTTGGCTGGACCACCTTTCCGCCGGTGAGGGTTGTATAGCAGTACCAAATCTCCCTCCCGGAAACCTTCCGAATTATTTTCCTTGTCGTACCTGTGTTTCATCTTACTCATTATCCTGGATCGTTCCCTCGCACTGTTTCTTGACCAATGAAGAACTACTTCGCAGAGCTTGCGCTGGACGGATTTGCTTTGCATAATCAGTATCGTTCCGACGCTTCACAACAGTAGTGCGCCTTGGCTTGAAACCACCCTTGCATTCTTTCTTTGTTTTAGTACGTCCGTTAGGGGTTTTCAATGCCAGTGTTTCTCTCACAGGTACCTTCGGTTTTGATTTGTTTGGCCCATTTGTTCCATCAACCTTTACCTTTGAATTTCGTGGCCTTCGTCGAGTCTTCTCCACTAGTACCCGATTACTGCTGAACCCTTTTTCCAAACTAAAGTTAAGTGGCACATCTTGGTTCTCATAACGCATCACCCTTCTCTGCATATCGATCTTGATGTCATGGTCAACCAAGAAATCCACTCCCAATATAACTTCATCAACAATCTCCGCCACAACAAATTTGTGTAGAACCATGACCTTCCCAATCAATACTTCACATATCACTTCTCCCTGAACTTGGTTATACTCGCCAGTGACCGTACGCAACTTTGCTCCAGGTAACGGTTTTACTCTCCTGTTGACCAAGTCAGATCGGATCCAGGAATGAGATGCGCCCGTATCTACAGTCAGTACTCGTTCTTTGCCATCCACATTCCCTCTGACGGTAAGACTGCTAGACATTCTACCAATTTGCAACACAGATATCACAGGGCACTCAATAGCTGGATCTAGCTCTCGATCTCTACCTCTTACTCGCTCTTGCTCATCTCCTCCAGCTTTGCGTTTACGGCCACCCACATTGTTGGAACTATTAGGACCAAGATCGCAATGACGTGCAATGTGACCTGGGTTGCCGCACTTGAAACATTTAATAACTCCGGCATTTTTCTGTTGAGATCCCTTCAGTGATTCCAAAATTGTGTCTACCCACTCTGGCCTTTCTACTTCCACACGGCGTGCTTTGAAAACTGGCTTACACAGAAGCGACGCTGTTTCCTGAATCATAGCATACGATACCGTTTCAGCAAATGTTAGTTTTGGATTCGCATATGTAGCCCGCTTCGTTTCCACATCTCGTATGCCATTTATGAAGCTCTGGATACGTCCTCTCAAAGCATCCACCTCGGCCTCGAATTTTTCTTCTAACTGCATTATTTTTTCGTCCATGCGCGCTTCGAGTTTTGATGATATACGCGCCTCTTGTGCTTCTAGTTGTACTGTTATGCGTGTCTCTTGTTCTTTCAGTTGGGTTGCCATATATGTCTTTTGTTCTTCCAGCTGTGATGACATAATTGTGGATATTTGTGATGAAATTTCTGTTATACGTGCCTCTTGTGCTTCAATCTTCGCTGTTATACGGTTCTCCTGCGATTCCAGCTGAGTTTCCATCTTGGGTGTAATCTGTGTCGACATTTCTGAAATGCGTGCCTCCTGTATTTCCAATTGTGATGCCATATATGTCTTCTGCTCTTCCAGTTGAGATGACACTGTCGATGTTTGAGCAGATATTGCAGCTAAAATCATGTTCAAGTCTGTGCTGGTAACCGTCTGCGATGTTTCGTTTTTCTCTTCAATTTTTGTTGTCTCCTCGCCATCAAGATGAAAGACATACTCTTCCACGTCAATTCCTTCTGCTTCCATTGCCTCTCGTAGCCGTACCTGAAGTTCAAGTTTAACGCCGCTTGTATTCAATCCACGGCTCTCCAACTCCTTCTTTAGTTGCTGAATCTTCAATTCACTGAACTTTGCCATATCCTTGTTGTCCTCTGGAATTTATTCAACAATTCCTTTTCTGACACCAATTATAAGGAATTTACTTGCAAATCCTCTTATTTGCAATCCTCTGCTAAGTTGGAATCACTAAACTGTTGAATAAATAACTCCAATTTGTAATAATGCAAAATGGGTTTTATTAAAGTACTTCACAATAACACTCAAACTGTGCAACGAATAGCTTGCTTAATAACCAAACTGATTGCTAGCTCAAATGAAACTCTACTATTCAAAATAATACCTATCTTGGTCGCTAGATAGCGTCTTAGTCGTAACTGCTTGACAACTCAAATCAAACTGAATTCCAGCGCCTCTACATCTGCTGCCTTTATACTCTCTGATATCAAAGTTCGCATCTTCTAGGCGCTTCCAGAATCTACTAGTCCAGCAGCTCTAAAACTTCTCAGCTGTAACTACAATTGCACAATTTTATAGTTTTTCTCATTGCATACTTATAGGAGTATCTCAGATATATGCTTGTGTTTGTGCATTGACTCTTCGCTGCTCGTATACGTACATGGTATATATATGTTGACGCAGTTATTGTTTCGTTTATGTAGATACATAATGATTGAATTATTGATGTGCATTCACGTCACTGCTTAGCATCGGCTTAGAGACGATAGCATCGCTCAGTGCTGCTAACATTCGTTACAATATGTTTGTTTTAGCAATGTTTTGTTCTTTGTATATGTATTTCAGATACAATGTTAACTTCGCTATAGGTTTCTCTTTTTGCCTTACTCCCTTAATTCTATACTTATCGATTTCTCTTACTATGAGTTTCAAACTAAATATTAATTGTTATTTGTTTAATTATATCTTCCCACTTTTCTCTCGTTTTCTATATAATGTAACTCGTTTTTGCATGCAATTGCATATGCGTTGCAGTTTTTGTGCATTTAGCATTTTTTGTGTTGTCTTCTTCTCCAACCTATGGTATTAAGCCCCTGTGAGAAATCTGCCTTTAGCATTAGCGAATGCCACAAGATCTTAATAAATATTTTATGAAAGCAATCGGTTGGACTTAGCGCAGTGCACTTTAATGCTCGAAATATGAATGGTGACAAGATGGATTATGTTAGGGATATATTTTCGGAATCAGATGTTGATGTTATCTGTGTCTCAGAAACCTGGTTTTCCTCTGACTTATCTGATGCCTACTATAGTATCCCTAACTATAGACTAACACGTGTAGATCGATTAGCTAGAAGGGGAGGGGGGTTGCAATATATTGCAAGGCCTCCTTAAAGATTAATGTGTTATCAGTGTCTAAAAATAGTGAGACAGAGTTTATTATAGCTGAAATTTCTGATAACATAAATAAAGTGCTAGTATCCTGTGTATATAACCCAAATAGATGTTACTTGTTAGATTCTTTTTTTCTGAGTTATCTTCGTTTTTAATAGACTTTGAGCGTTTTGTTATTTGTGGTGACTTCTGTTGTGTTCGAATTTGCATATCTTAAAATCATAAACTATAATATGTTAGTCGTGCAAGGGTTAACGTTCAATCACATCAAGCTTGTGTGTTTGACGTTTGTGTTATCCCTATTTCTTTTATTATTGCTTTTTTATACCTTCTGCTAAACAGTCCACTAGTGCCGCCGCAATTAAACTAAATAAATTCCAATCTTTTGTACATTAATTAAAGTCGAATTAAATAGTATAAATCAAAAGCATTTGATCGTGTTAGTCTATTCATTGGATCACACCGCCTAATCGCAAAGGTAACAACCGCAAAAGCAACTGAAGATCGTATGACCCGCAACAGGTAAAACGCCGCAACATTTTTTGGTCCATCGAACCGAATCGCATAATTCACCAGTGTGCAAGTATAAAATCGCAAATATAATTATATATTTCAAAAATTCATAATTGCATAAAATCTAGATATACATACACATATTGCAATACGAAAAGTTATATATTTGCAAAACCGCCGTAACTTTCATTTGCCCTCTACGAATTTTCTCTACACACGTCGTTCGTATGTTTTTTTCATAATTCATATTAACTTTGATTTGCCATCTGCAACAGTAACAAACAAAATAACAGCATAAATATCCTTACATACTATATAAACATTCGTACATTCATTTTCAAGGAAAAATTTACAAAATAATAACTTTTTCATAAAACTAATAAATTGCAAAAATGTCAAACGCCGTCAAAACTCGCGATTCCGCACTCCATGCCGTCAAGTGGTATATGACGAAGGCTGCTGATGAATCGCTTACAATGGATGCCGAAAATGTGAAAAGCTACCTACAACTACTTAATGAGCAGTGGGTCCGTTTTAATACTGCACAGGTTGCGGTTCAAATCTCGTGCGGAACCGAAAGCATCGAGCTAGAAGAAAACAACAGAATACAAGCGGAGGCATGGTATACGACGGCCTTATCGAGTCTTAACCTAATGAAGAAGTGTCGCGAGGAGGTACAATCAACGCCGGCGGTAACGACGACAGTGTCTGCTGCAATACGCTTACCTAAAATGGAGTTGCCTACGTTCTCCGGAAACTCTGCGGAATGGATGGGATTTTTCGACGCATTCTCTTCGCTGGTTGATCGCAACACCGCTTTGACGGCCGGACAAAAACTCCACTATATCCGAAGCTGTTTGAAAGGTGACGCCTTGAAAATTATAAACGGATTTCAAATATGTGACGCAAATTATGAAGAAGCTTGGGAGCTCCTAAAAACGCGCTATAAGGTAATGCGTGTAATAGTGGAGATGCATCTCAGAGCCATGTCGAGTGTGAAGAAGGTAGCTAGTGACTTCGGTGAGTCGATTAAGGGGTTAATTGATACTTTCAGCAACACATACGCGAGCTTAAGGCTTTAGGGCGCCCTGTTGAATTTTGGGATGATTGGCTCGTATACGAAGTAGTGAACAAACTTGCATTTGAGACGCGGAAGCAGTGGGAGTTGTCACTCGTCAGCGATGATCCGCCAACATTCGAGAATCTGGTCTCATTTCTGGAAGTTAGGTGTCGCTCACTATCGATGCTTCCTTCAACAACCACACCAATACCCATCAAAGCTAAGGCTAACACCGTTGGCAAATCCGCGAATGTATTTCACGCTATGCCAAACCAAAAGAGCGTAGAATGTGCGCATTGTAAGGGGCCGCACAAGGTATATAGCTGTGAAAAGTTCCGAAATCTCGATTCAAGCGCGATATCAAAATTTGTTATGGAGTCCGGTTTGTGTACGAATTGCCTGAGCCCAGGTCATTACAAAGCGAAATGTAATAGTTTATCTGGATACAGGGTTTGTCACCAACGCCATCACACGCTTTTATATCATACTACTTCTACGCCCAACGCCGCAGCCCCTGTAACTACCGCTCATTTCACCGCATCGCAACTAAATACCGCTACTGCTGATTCGTCTACAAGCCGCGCGTCCGCATTGACCTCTTCGTCTACAAATTCCGTGGACAATCCGCAGATCCGAAAGGAGAAAACTGTGCTGTTGGCAAACGCACTGGTCAAAGTTCGTGATTGCTCTGGCAGTTGGAAATCAGCTCGCTTGCTGTTCGACTCTCGCTCACATGCCTCTTTCGTAACCGAGGCTTGCGTGCAACGTTTAGGGCTGCCTCGAAAGGCATCCGCAGTAGTCGTTACGGGAATAGGTTCTTCGCAATGAGGTCGCTCAAGAGGCGAAGTATTACTTTCCCTATCTTCTTATTGTTCTAATCTATGCTTCTCTGTAAATGCGCTAATTCTACCCAAAATTACAAGTGACTTGCCAACCCAATCAGTAGCAGTTGCATCTTGGTCACACGTACAAGGCCTATTTCTAGCCAATCCACACTTTATGGACCCTGGACGTATCGATATGCTCATCGGCATGGACGTTATGGAACTGCTCCTTTACCCCGAATTCCTGGAGGGGCCACCTGGTATACCCATGGCTCAACGAACCGTGTTCGGTTGGACGTTATTTGGTTGTGTCGATGAATTTGAACCCGCTACGACTTGTCTACAGTCGCTGCATTGCGACGTACAGTTATATAAGGCCCTTACCAGGTTATGGGAGTTAGAGGAAGGACTTCAAAAGCACCATCTCACTGCTGAAGAACGTCAATGTGAAGAGATTTTTGAAAGAACGCATAGAAGAGCATCGGACGGCGATTCATTGTAGAGCTACCACTAAGGTCTAACATTTCTTTAGGTGATTCCCGAGAATTTGTTGTGCGAAGTCTACTGCGTATCGAAAAACGGTTGGCTCGTGATGATGATCTTCGTATGCGTTATAATGAGTTCATGCAGGACTCATCGACATGAACCACATGGAAGCTGCAAAGGAATCAACTCACCAATGTTTTTATATGCCTTATCATCCCGTAACAACTAAGCTGAGGGTTGTATTCAGCGCATCTGCTAAAACCACCAACGGAAATTCTCTGAACGACGCTTTACTCGTCGGTCCACAATTGCAGCAGGATTTATTTTCTATTCTGACGCGCTTCAGAACACATCGATATGCTGTAACAGCGGATGTAGCAAAAATGTACAGACAAGTACGCGTTTCTGAGGATCATATCGACTTACAACGTATTGTTTGGCGCCAAGATCCATGTTTACCTGTACATGATTTTCGCATCTTACGTGTAACTTATGGTGTAGCCGCTGCGTCCCACTTAGCCGTGAAGGCCCTGCAAAAAACCGCAAACCAGTCGGCGATCGACTGTCCGAAAGATGTCAGCGTCATCTTAAAGGATTTTTATATGGATGAGCTCCTTACTGGTACATCATCAAAACACGACCTTTTAATTTTGCAAAAAAACGTAACAGACATATTAAAGGAAGGCGGGTTCTAGCTGCGGAAATGGGCTTCGAATTGTGCAGAATTCAACAGTAGTATTTCGAATACGCCAGAAAATATTTCACACTATTTAGTCGACAGCAAAGAGATCCACGTTTTGGGTGTAATGTGGAATACAGAGGGAGATTATCTCACGTTCACCGTTGATTTGAAAAACTCCCCTAAAATTATGACAAAAAGAGCATTTTTGTCGGACGCAAGCACCTTATTCGATCCCTTGGGACTTCTCTCTCCCGCAGTAGTTAAATCAAAAATCTGGTTCTAGGAGGTTTGGCGCAACAAAGTCGGTTGGGACGACGTTATTCCCGAAGCTATTGCAATGAAGTGGTTGGAACATCGCTCTGAGTTGCAAATTCTTTCAAATTTAAGGGTTAACCGTTGGCTGGGCCCGGGGGAGACTGAGTCGAGCACGGAGTTACACATATTTTCTGACGCATCCGAGCGTGCTTACGCTGCGGTTGCATACGCCCGGACGGTAAGAAAAGACGGAACGGTAATCGTCGCATTGATCTCATCAAAGAGTAAGGTAGCCCCCCTCAAATCAACCACGCTGCCGCGACTGGAGCTATGCGGTGCGCATCTTGCCGCTAAATTGGTGCGGAACATTCGACAGAGTTGGCATGATTTGAATTATCCCATATTTGCATGGACGGACTCGACAATTACGTTGGCGTGGCTGCAGGCACATCCCAGCAGATGGATAAAGTTTATCGCAAACCGAGTTGCTGATATCCAAGAAGTGCTGCCTGCTGAATGTTGGAACCATGTTCGATCGGAGTCGAATCCCGCATACTGTGCTTCCAGAGGAGTGGCTCCATCGGACTTGCTGCATCATCATCTTTGGTGGAACGGTCCAGAGTTCTTAAAAGGCGATGAACCTTTCTGGCATCAAACGTCAACAGAGCAGCATACAACCGAGATGGGTATTAGAAACAATGTCACCACGCATGTCACGAGTTCAAACGAGCATTGGTCAATTATGACGAGGTATTCGTCGTATTCAAAGCTTCATCGTATAGTTGCATATGTTTTAAGATTTGCTTACAATGCCCGAGCTGCCACTAGAATCCACGCTGCGAAACGAGTAGAGGCTCCCACCTGCCAAGAGATCTCTGAAGCCGAGCTGCGTTTAATCAGGTATACCCAAACGTTCTATTTTTCTAACGAGATCTCTCTTTGTAGTGCGAAAAAGCCCATTTCACTGCGTAGCTGTCTCGTGCGTTTGCAGCCATACTTAGATGAGAAAAACATTTTACGCATTGGAGGAAGGTTGAAGAATGTAGCATTCTCGACAGACGTCATACATCCGATTATATTACCCAAAAACTTTCCGCTTGCGAAGTTGATCATCCACGATATCCACAAATATACATTACACGCTGGGCCTCGCATCATGCAGACAGTTTTACAACGACGATATTGGGTTATAGGAGCTCGAAGCTTGATACGAAACATTTATCACAAAAGCGTTAAGTGCACTATTTTGAATCGTAATCTCGGCAAACAATCAATGGGAGATCTACCTGAAACACGTACTACTTTTGCTCGCTGTTTTACTCGAACCGCTGTGGATTTTGCAGGACCGTACATGTATAAATTCACCCATGGTAGAGGAGCAAAGGCCACTAAGGGATACATATGTTCTTTTATATGCATGGCTACAGGCGCTATGCATCTGGTATTTGTTGGCGACCTGACGACCCCAGCGTTCCTCAACGCTTTCAAGAGGTTCATAAACCGCAGAGGCTACTGTAAGCATATGTCTTCGGATAATGGTACGAATTTCGTGGGTGCTGAGGAGCTGCGAATCGCGTTTAGCAGTGTATAGCTGACGAAAGGTTGCAATCGTTTTTCGCCGACTCAAACATCGAGTGGCGGTTCAATCCACCATCTGCACCGCACATGGGAGGTTATTGGGAAACCGGCATAAAGAAAATAAAATATCACTTAAAGCGTGCATTAGGCGAAACTCTGATTTCCTATGAGGAATTTAACACGCTATTGACCGACGTTGAAGCTTGCGACAATTCTACGACAGCTGGCGACTTACAAGTCTTAACTCCTGGGCATTTTCTCGTTGGTGAACCGCTCAAGTCGCTCCCGGAACCTGAGGGTCAAGGGTTCCGTGGAAATATTTTCAGAGATGGCAGGTAATTTCCGCTGCGAGACAGTATTTTTGGCGCCGTTGGAGAGACGAGTATCTCGTCAGTTTACAGCGTCGATCAAAATGGTTTCGCCCTTCACATAATTTCGTAGAAGGCGATGTAGTTGCTATAGCTAACGAATCAACCCCACCGACGAAGTGGGCGCTGGCTAGAGTCATAAAATGCCATCCCGGTTAAGACGGCCGTGTACGTGTTGTTACTTTGAAGAAGTCAAATGGAGAGCTCGTTAGACTGATTGTGAAACTTTGCCTACTACCGACCAAGGAGTGTCTGTCGTGCACGGAAGACTCATAGATTCATACATCTTTTCATGGAAATCTAATTAATTATTTTTTGAGATTCTTGCATTGTATACTTACTTTTATGCTGTAATTTATTATTCATACCATGTAAAATTTTGATATTGTTGAACCTATCATAGATAGTTCAAGGGCGGCGGTATGTTGTGTTCGAATTTGCATATCTAAAAATCATAAACTATAATATGTTAGTCGTGCAAGGGTTAACGTTCAATCACATCAAGTTTGTGTGTTTGACGTTTGTGTTATCCCTATTTCTTTTATTATTGCTTTTTTATACCTTCTGCTATACAGTCCACTAGTGCCGCCGCAATTAAACTTAAGCGCCAAATACACGACACGAACATTTCCGCGAACATTCCGCAATCTTGGTCGCAGCTTTGGCGATACACCATACGAACTTTTGGCTGAACATTAGTTCTCTTTCAGACAGCGGATATACGGACAACAATTGTGCTGCAGCAATATTGCTCGCTGTGGCAATTAAGCGTAAAAAAAATATCTTATATATATATATATACATAATCTTTGCTTTTTACTTGCCACAATGATGGCAAAGATTTATACATTTCAATAAATCCATTCAGAAATTTTTTATTGTCCATTTTACTTTTCCGCGCACGTCTGTTCCGTTCAGAAATTACTACGATTATGAGCTATTTCGCCATACACGCACGAACAGTTCGCACAAATGTTCGCCAAAAATTAAAATATTTTGATTTTTGGCGAACATTTGCGCGAACTGGCAAACACCACCATACACGAACAGAAAAGGTCGCAGAAATATGACATAACGGGAATGTTCGCGGAAATGTTCGTGTCGTGTATTTGGCGCTTAAATAAATTCCAATCTTTTGTACATTAATTAAAGTCGAATTAAATAGTATAAATCAAAAGCATTTGATCGCGTTAGTCTATTCATTGATCACACCGCCTAATCGCAAAGGTAACAACCGCAAAAGCAACTGAAGATCGTATCACCCGCAACAGGTAAAACGCCGCAACAACTTCAATGTTAATTTACTCTTAAATGACTTATATGTAAATAAACTACTTGACCATATTTCAACTGCTGGCCTTACGATAGTCAACAAATATGTACCAACACGATACGCACATAATTCGACTCCAAGCTAGTTGGACCTGATTATTACGTCAAGTCGTGACCATATTACAAAATTTTACCAAATCAGCTTTATTTCTGACCATGATTTAATTTTTTCTTCACTAGATGTTACGTTCAATCGTCCTGTTGACACTGTTACCACTGTTTATAGTGATTTTAGGGCTGTTAATGTGGGTGCTTTGTTTGTTGTTTTGTGCAATGTTGATTGGTCTTTGTGTTGGTTTATTATTACTGTGGACGGCAAACTTGAATTTCTAAATGAAAACTTGTGTAAGATTTATCACAAGCATGTCCCTTTACGTAGAGCTCGGGCTACTATCAATGCTGTTCCTTGGTATAACTTTAAAGTCAGGTCTGCTATAAGAGAAAGAAATAGACTTTACGCGAAATGGAAGAGGAGACAAATTGAGTCTGCTTGGTCTTTACATAAAATCGCCCGAAACAAAGCCACCGTTATCATAAGAAAATCGAAGCAGATGTATTGCAATTATAAATTAAACCCGTCACTTCCGTCAAAAGATTTATGGCGAAACTTGAGGAGTCTTAACGTACATGGGAAGTGTCAAAAGAACTGTCAAGTCGACCCAGATATCCTAAACGATTATTTTATTAGGTCAAGTGAGTGTCGGGACAGTCATATACCTCTGGATATTATAAGTCATTTTGAACCAGTGATTAAATTTGAATTTAAAGCAGTATCAGAATTAGAAGTTTGTAAAATAATTATGAACATCAAATCTAATGCTATTGGGGATGATGGGATCTCTTTGAAGTTCATCAAACTCGTTCTGCCATTCATTTTAGGAACTCTCACGCATATAATTAATCACTGCTTCACAACTTCTTGTTTCCCTGGGGAGTGGAAGAAGGCGTTAATTATTCCTGTCGCCAAAACATATAATGCTCTTGAACCTTGCAATTATAGGCCAATTAGCATCTTAGCTGCGTTTGCTAAAGTGTGTGAGTCCTTGATGGCGGGTCAAATTTCAGCTTATGTTAAGGAGAACAACCTGTTGAGTCCAGTGCAATCTGGATTCAGACCTAAGCACAGTTGCTCTACTGCAATGATCAAAATACTTGACGACATAAGAACTAGTTTTGACAAAAGTTACCTAACCCTTTTGTGCCTCCTTGACTTTTCTAAGGCCTTTGACTCAGTGCAGCACAACCTCCTTTGCAAAAAACTCGAATTCTACTGCGGGTTCTCCACTAAATCTGTTGAGCTTACGGCCAGTTACCTGGAGGGAAGAACCCAGAAGGTAGTTTGCAAAAACTCTGCATCCAAATCTCGTATTGTCCCTACTGGTGTGCCACAAGGCTCTGTGCTTGGTCCTCTTCTGTTTAGTCTTTTTGTTAATGATGTTTTCTCAGTGTGTCAGCACGTAAATGTCCACGCATATGCTGATGGCATCCAGTTATACCTACCTAGTCGTGTTGGCCTTGTCGAAGAATTATGTTATAAAATAAATAGTGACTTGTCTGCAATCTGGAAATGGGCTTGTGAAAACTGTCTATGCTTAAATGCTGAAAAGTCATATGTGTTGCCCATAAGTAGTAGCGTTGTATATGTTGAAGATATTCCAAAGCTCTTTGTTGGAAATAGTGCCCTCTCGTTTACTGAAAAGATACGAAATTTGGGTTTTGTGATAAACTCCAAGTTGACCTGTATTGACCACGTTAATAAAATTCTAAACAATGTTTATTCTATTTTGCGCCGTTTAAGAGCTTCTGCTTCTTTTACACCTTTGGAGACCAGAAAAAAGTTAGCTATATAATTGATTCTGCCGCACATAACATACTCTGAGCTTGTCTACAGTCAATTAGATTCTGCTTCGAGCCATAAAATTGATGTTGCATTTAATAATATAACGCGTTATGTCTATGGCCTTAAAAAGTATGACCACATCTCCACATGGAGGTGATAAGTTCTAGGATGCAGTATTTTTGATTATATTGCTGCACGAAACTGTATATTTATGTTCAAACTTATTGAATTCAAAACACCAAATTATCTTTATGAAAAACTAAAATTTTCCAAGTCTTCCAGACACCGCAAGCTAATAATACCACGATATTTATATTTGTCCTCATCGAGGCTGTTTTTTGTTAATGCTGTAAGGCTCTGGAACTCCATTCCTGACTCTCTCAAGGCTGATATGGGTAGGAGCAACTACAGGAAGCTAATTCATAGTTACTTCAATTCAGCGTGATTAATGTGGTTACAACATAATTTCATCTATATTCTATTCTTTCTTTCTTAATAAACTTAAGCACTTTCATGTTTTTATCAAACGTGTATTCTAGGTTAAGTATTAAAGTTGTTATAACAACTTCAATTTTAAATTATTTATTTTGTTTTTAAAACTTGCTGATGTACTTAAAAAGACTTTGTCTTACAGATACAACCACTATGTCAAATAAATAAATAAGATAAATTAAGAGAGAACTGGAGGTCATATATAACATCGCTGCAAACAACGGATATAAAAAAGCACTAGTAGATAGGCTCAGAAGGACAAATGGAGAACCAAAAAAAAATAATGAAAAGGAAAATAATAGCTGGACGACTATGACATATACTGGAAAACATATAAATTGGAAAACTTCTTTAAAAAATACAACATTAACACAGCATTCAAAACATTGAACAATCTAGGGCGAAAACTAAGAACTAGCACTAACTCAGAGGACCCGTTAAGCAGCCACGGCGTATACAAGCTTACCTGCGGATGCCAACATAGTTACATAAGACAAACAGGACGGCAAATAAGAACGAGGTTCAGAGAACATATTAGAGATTACAACACAAAAATACGGAATCCAAACATTATACCAGAGTCTAACTTCGCGAATCACATGGTCGAGAATGAATGTTCCCCAGCGAACATCGATAAAACAGTTGGGGTTCTTCAGATACAAGAAAAAGGCCGACGTCTCAACGTACTCGAAAACATGGAAATCTACAAACAGAAAACATTCGACGGTAGAATAATAAACGAACAGATAAACACAATTTCTGACACAATATTCGAGCCTTTAAAACTTGTTTACAAGAAACAAATTAACCACATATGTAGGTACAACAAACAAACACACAACAACAAATAAACCCAAAACAATTAACGCACCAAAACAACAAACTCACAAAGAAGGTCAAACGACTAAAATTAGGGATTTTTACCTCCCTCAGTCAGCCACACAAATTGCTCAGTAGAAACCACCCTCAGTTCTGAATGAACACACAGCACATACACATAACTAAATATACACAAGCATCAATTCTGACAATACCTGCTCATGTACCTACGAACTATAAATAAAGAACAAACGACACCAACAGATCAGAACGGAAACCGACACTGATGATGGCACAACGCCGAAACCGGTTTGTCTCAACACCAAATTTGACAAGGGATGACGGATTATGTGTAGGTCTTACAACCTTAGACTAACAAAGTTGCTTCTATCATTAATAAAATAGTTTAAAAAACTAAACAACACGCCGTAGCACAGAAGTTCGTGTATCCGCAATTGTGCTTAACTCCTTTTGTAGCTTCATCAATAATTGCCGCTAGATGGGTCTCTTTGCGCGCCTAGCCTAGAGAGTTACAAACATACAAGTGAAGCTAATATAAGCGTGTTAAAAAGATAGGGATGTAGACTCATGACTCATGACAGCCTTCTGGCGTCACATGCCTTTAAATTAGGTTTGATCAGTGATAGCAGATGTAGGAAGTTCGGGTTGGAGGAGGAAACGATGGAGCACGTTTTGTGCTCATGCCCTGCGCTTGCCAGGCTAAGACTCCAGCTATTAGGAGTGATACAGCTGTCAGATCTAGAAGCAGCATGTGGCATAAGCCCTAGAAAGATTCTAGTATTTTCCAAGAGGGCGGAGTTATTTTATGACATGGTTTTTGATAGGATTTTTCACTTTGGTTTTTAAATAAACTTATGGACTCATTCGGTCTGTGAGGTCCTCATGGACCGGCCAGTTCAACCTAACCTAACCTAACCATAGCAGAAATATTTGTTTTTTTCAAATCCAATTTCGGCAGCAATCGAGTTCCATGACACCTTTGAATAACTTATACATATAGAAGTGCAAGCAAAATGAAATAAATTTCATTGTACATACTTGAAGAGTGGCGTGGGCGACGAGAAAGGCTCGGCGATCGTGCAGATCGCGTCCCATGTCTACGTACTGGCGAAACCTTATGAGAACTGTTGTAACGACGCCTGCGTCCAGCAGGAGTTGACGAGCGGCTACTCTCAGAACTTGAATCCGACCGTGAACTACTTGAAGAGGAATATGAAGAATTACTACTGTAACTGCGACGATCATGGCGGCGTTTGCCACTGTGGCCACGTGAGTCTCCACGCCCGCCAGGTGAACGCATCCAAGGATCACGCCATTCATCACCACGACCAACAGGCTCAACACGTTGAACAATAACTTCACGCGTAGGTCGTACTCTTCGTTCATCTTCATATTGTGGCATACGATGCGGAGGAAGTTCTCGATATCTTGTTGTACGACCATATGAGTCAATGTCATCGTATGGCGATGGTAGAGGAGGTCCTCGTGCAAAGCGCTCAGTTGGACTATACATGCCAATTGGTTCTTGATATAAAGGATGACGAGCATACGGTGGGGGTATCTGTAGGAATACAAAATTAAATAAACATACAGCACAAGATTAAAGCTATAGTTATGGTACTGACATCTTGTGGGGAGGCTCTTTCCTTTAGGTAATAAGCATCCTTTTCGATTTCATCTGGGGATAAAGTCAAATTCATTTTCTTGTCTTCAAAATCCATGTCTTGCTCTTTTCGCTTGTTTGCTTTTCGCATCATTTCTTTTGCTGTTCGCAAACCGCGCTCCCATGCACTTTCAATTACTACTGGACCATCTGCGACCGCAGCCCTGGGATCATGGTGTGCACCAAACACCGAAGGCGTTGACGGTATACCTAGACGATGATGTATAACGGGTCGTTCAGTGCGAAATTCGTGAAAATCAATAGGATGAGCTGCATAATTTGGTGGCCGTGCGGCAACTGGGCCCGTTTGTGTTACGGGGACTGGACGTACTAAATCAAACATTGTGTAGTTTCCCTTATCCGTTACACCAGGGTGAAGGAAGCGGCAACTCATTCCCCATGTGCATTGGCCACGTGTGTAAAAGCGGCAAACCGGTTTCGGTTCAGTTTCCTCTGGACGTTTTTCATCTTCGTCGGTGACTTCGCCTTCTTCTAGTTCCTCACCCGCTTCCGCTTCCCCATCAGATTTCAATTTTTCATTTTCATTGGAAGTTTGTTGTTCATCTTCGACCTTCTCATCATCCTTACTTATATCTTGACACTCGCCTTCCTCTGCTTCGAAATCCAAAGCATCTTCGTCGTTCGGTTTAACCAAATCTTCAATAGGATCAATCTGCTTCTCATTTTCATTAGAACCATCAACTGCAGTATCTTTAGGGACTTCTGTAGTCTTAAAGAATATAAATGAATGATTTCACATAATCAATATAATATTATTTCGAGGATTAATTTAAGGGAAAAAGCTAATCGGAATATCTTCCTTAATCGTTAGGAAGATATGTTGTCAAATTATTCACAATAAAAACAAGGCAATAAAAACGCCAGCAACAAAAATGTAACAAAATCAGAAGAAAGAAAAAACAACAGGAAGATAAATAACATTGAAACAAGTATTCCCCACAAATATAAAAAGTTATAGGGATGAGAAGTTTATTCAATGGAAACTTTCTGGATGAATATGGACAGCCCAAAATTAATATTTCTGTGAAAAACTAAATCCCATATTTCCATTAAAATAATTGAAAGGTTTTGGCATAAACCCACACACAAATGTGTTTATTATAATGGTATTAGGTTGGTGGACTGGAAAAAGTGCATTGTTGTTGATCTATATTATTAAAAGGTTCAATTAAGTTTTTTGCCGATATGCCAGGCACAGGTGACCAGATTAGAAGTTTATTATACACATGTGTATATATGATATTTGTTTCAATGGTATTTTTTTACTGTTTCGTTTTTTCATTATTTTTGACAGAGCAGCATGTTAACTTAAATTTTATCAGTAATCGAGCAAAAAAAAGTTCATTATTGTTTAATTTTTCAATTAATTTATTACTGTGGCGAATATTAGGATTTCGGTTCATCACTATGATGATGGGAGCTTCCATGAGAAAGAGAACCTCAGACCAAAAATTTGTGTTTTATTAAAACTAACAAACCATTGCGAAAAACGCTGTTAAATATATTAGCGCATTCGAAAAATAACAAATTTTAACATTAAATATACTTTTAATGACTTTTTTTCACTTTTTAAAGTAAAGTATTTGGCAAGCATTTTGTGAGGTAGTTTTGAAATAGCTGTCAAATTGTTTGTGGTTCTCAATTCAAGTGAATGATAATAGTAGTAAATAAAGGAGCTCGTCCTTATTTAATAAAGTTTAGTTTTATCTCACATTGGGTAAGTTATTACTATTTTTTGTACAATAAATTAAACAATATGGGCCTTGTCCCACCCGTGACAAAAAAAAAACAAAATTTCTTTTTTTCCTAAATTAGTGATGAACCGTTTTTTTCGTGTTTATTTCCTAAAACCTAGAATTATATTGCGAATGTGTACCACAATTGCAATTTCTTTTCTACGAAGATATTTAAGAGATATGGAGTAGTGAAATATGTTCCACCCGTGACAGATATGGGTGGCACAGTTCTTGGAGGTGGGTTAACAGGGCTGATGGGCCTTATAGTGAAAAAGAATGTTTCTTATAATTATGTTAACAGACATTTTAATCAAAACTATGGGTAAAACAACATCGGCGGAAAGAATGAGAAAGTCTAGACATAAACTAAAGGATTCGCCTGACGCGGAAGGATTTTGCTGACCACTTATTGCTGGAAACTAAAAGAGATCAGATAAGGCGTAAAATAAGGAATGAGGAGGAAAATAGTTTCAAACAAATGAAATGGGGCAGGCAACAAAATGAAAGGATGAGGAAAAGACGGTATAGAGAAAGAAAAAGACTTCTCGCGTCAAGTTCAGTACAACAAAGCGGAAAGTCGTTTTAATCTTTGGGGTCGTATTCTTGCAATCAGACATTGGGAAAAGCTGTAAATAAGGTAAGGAAAATACTTCCTTCCAGCCCAAACAAGAAACTAGCAGTCATTCGAAAGCTTGTTTTGGAAAATGTTGATGATCCTCGTAACTTACTTCTCCCACCTGACGGGAAAAGAATGTGTAGGCATGCTATTTCTGATGTAATAAAAAGATTAGTAACAAACTTTTATCAGCGCGACGATATTAGCCGCGAAGCCCCTGGGATTAAAGATATTAAGATTATAAAGGATATTTATTTTCTCTTCCAAAATGACAACCCTGAGGCGAATATATACATTTCTAAATTTTATGAGCGTCGTCCTGAATATGTAATATTGACTAGTCAAATGCCACATAATGTCTGTGTATGTAAGTACCACGCAAATTTCAATTATCTAACGGAAAGTATTGCCAGAAAGATTCCGGATTTCCCTTCTACTGGCAGTGACTTATTACAGACGATTTGTTGTGATATAACATGTGAGGAATGTATGCTTGGAAAATGCAGTCGATGCATAAAGCAAATTAAGAATATTCTAAGAAACACTAATAGAAATGAGTTGAATGCTTTTATTGTTGGAAAAAATGGACAGAAATTGATGGACGGCATAAATTGATATCAGTAGAAGGCACTATCGAAAGCGCCCTTGCAGATTTAGATGAACAAGTCCATGTCATGTTTATGTAAAAAGAGTGCAATCTGACAAATTTATTAAGGTGAAACTAGAAATAGCTACTGACGAAGCAATCCTGCAAATAGATTTTGCTGAAAAATATTGCGTAATAATGCAAGATGAGATTCAGTCTACACATTGGGGCCATGCACAGATTACAGTATTTACTGCGTGTGTATGGCTGGCTGAAGGCAAAAGATATTCGTACGCCATTTTTAGAGACGTTTTATGCCATGACAAGTATACTGTGTATGCATGCCTAAAAAAGTTTATCGTGGCACTAAAAAATTAAATTCCCGGACTAAAAAAATTAAAGTATTCTCTGACGGTGCAGCATCACAATTTAAAAACAAGTATACCCTATCGAACCTTTGTTATATGCCTACAGGTTTTAATGTGCAGGTAGAGTGGTATTTTTTCGCCACTTCTCATGGAAAAGGAGCAGTGGATGGAGTTGGCGCCGTTGTGAAGAGGTCGGTATGGAGTCAAGTACGGCAACGTAAAGCTGATATCAATAATGCTGTAGATTTCATGTTGACTGCTAGAAAGGTTGTAAAGAATATTGAGACTATGCATTTATCGGAAGAAGAGGTTGAAGCTAACAGAATCATGCCTGACCGAAGATGGAACGATGTACTCGCTATTAACAAGGTTCAGTCACACCATTTCTTCAAAAGATGTAGTCAAGAGGATCTTTCTATGGGACTTACATTCAAGTCAAAACTTACTAGTCTTAACGTATTTAAACTTAACGTAAAAAAATTTATTCCGACGATGATGAAAGTTCATGGAACGAGTCCGACTCTGAACATTTGGCATCTTTAATTTATGGTAAAGCATCGAACGAGTCCGATTCTGAACCTTTGGCATCTATAAATTATGGTAAACAAGCTTTCAAAGTACTTTCAGTTCGAGTGGGACACATTCGTGACACTACAATTTTGAATTATTATTATAAAAGTAGAAACTGAAATTAAGCTACTTTTATGTTATTATATTTCACATATGCCAGTGCAAATGGAGATATTTAAATAAAATCAATTACTTTTATAAATTCCCAGAGTTTAACTAATACTTTAGGTGACTAGAGAATAGCTTCTTTTTTCTGTCCCACCCGTGACAATTTTTAAAATTTAATATTTTCCGAATACGTTGTAATATTACGGTTCTTTTTTTAATTGGTGCATTAACAATTGACTATATTTTCCAAAATCTATATTTAAACTAGGAATAACTTGTAAAATTTATTAAAATCCTTTAACAAACATGCAATAATGCGTACAAGTGTCCCACCCGTGACGATGTAATATCCCTGCTACTAAATAAATGAACAACAATAAAGCAAGCAGCCACATATTGGGACATGTAAATATCAATGCTGGCAGCGAAGAAAATATTTCACATATGTACATATGTATGTAGTGACTTCCCAAATCGAACCCTGCCGCAATATGTGGCAACATCATAGAACAGCTGAGTTTTAGCAACTACAGCCAACGTCTAGTAATACTTTGAATTTCAACGCATAATATAATTTGGGACTTTCCCTTTTAAGATACGACATTGTTCTCTTAATTTTAGTTTGAGTTTTATTTAAATTAATAAATATAGAATCATAAACATAACACTCTATAATTGGTGACCCCGACGACAACAGAATAGTACAACCAAATATTTTACGGTCGTTGCCGAAATCGATTCAGCTGTATTGGCACATGCCAGCGACATTATTTCCTCGCCACCCATTGCAAAACAAGTGACGATGTCACAGCAGCCATGTCAGAGTTGGTGCTACATCGTTTAGAGAAGCGGGAGGTAACGTATAAACAGCAACGGATCGGAGCGCCTTGGCAACAAGCACGACCGACCAGCTCACGCAGTGAGGACACACGGGATACAAACCGCGATATCTGTTAGTATCATTATATTTTCGGCAAGAACGCAACACGGTGTCGGCCACCTTGCGCTCTCACACCAAAGCTTTCTGAAAACTAGTCAGCCGTCCGTACAAAGCAGCTATGTTGGAGGAGGATATGAACTCCAACCGCCTTTACATTTGAGACAGAACGTCTTCAATGAAATTTCTTATCGACACGGGCGCCGAAGTTTCGGTTGTACCCAAACGTCACGGTGAGAGTATGCAACCAAACGCAATGAAAGTGGTTACTGAAAACAATACTACAATTAATACATTCGAGACAGAACGTCTTCAATGAAATTCCTCATCGAAACGGGCGCCGAAGTTTCGGTGGTACCCAAACGCCACGGTGAGAGTATGCAACCAAACGCAATGAAACTGGTTGCTGCGAACAATACTACAATTAATACGTTCGGCAAACGACAGATAACATTCGATCTCGGCCTACGACGGCCATTTAAGTGGTGTTTCATAATCGCCGACGTTGCGCATCCTATATTAGGTGCGGATTTCCTAAGACACTACGACGTGTTGGTGGATTTAAAAAACAAAGCAAAGAATCGATAACGCATACGCAAAAGCAATTGCAAACAAAAACCAAGGAATTATTTTCAAGCAACCAACATAATTTTTTACGAGAACTACGACGGCATTTCGCGACCGTTCCACCAATACAATACAAACGTCACAGCATGGTAAACCTGCGGTATTTGTTCCCAAGGATCTGCGCTTTTGTAGCCATGTTTTTCTACGCGACGAAACAATTAAAAATCCGTTGAAACCACCTTACGACGGGCCATATCTGGTTGTTAACAAATACCCCAAGACATACACGATAATGATTGAGATGAATTAGCAGCAATAACACTTGTGGCTTGTATTGATACCAGCACATCGGCAGATTTTCTGGAAAGGGGGTGGTGTAGTGACTACCCAAATCGAACCCTGCCGCAATATGTGGCAACATCATAGAACAGCTGAGTTTTAGCAACTACAGCCAACGTCTAGTAATACTTTGAATTTCAACGCAGAATATAATTTGGGACTTTCCCTTTTAAGATACGACATTGTTCTTTTTAACGTTCGATATGTATATGTAGCCGCTAAGAGCAGAAGTTGTTACTCACGCATACACACGCATATAACTAGAAAGAAAACATAAACTGCAGATATACATGTATAGAATTTTAATGTTTATTCTATAATATTTAATTCAATAAAACTCAAACTTAAACTAAAAAGAACAATGTGTTATCTTCAAAAGGAAAATCCCCAAAATTATATATGCGTTGAAACTCAAAGCCTTACCAGACGTTGGCTGTAGTTGCTAAAACTCAGCTGTTCTATGATGTTGCCACATATTGCGACAGGGTTCGATTTGGGTAGTCACTACACCACCCCCTTTCCAGAAAATCCGCCGAGGTGCTGGCATCAATACTTGTGGCTTGTGTTATTGCGGCTAATTCATCTCTAGGGAAATAAGCTGGTTTAAGTCTATCGATGGATACGGTTACCGGCCTCGAACCAATCATTATCGTGTATGTCTTGGGGTATCTGTTAACAACCAGATATGGCCCGTCGTAAGGTGCTTTCAACGGCTTTTTAATTGTATCGTCGCGTAGAAAAACATGACTACAAAACCGCAGATCCTTGGGAACAAATACCGCAGGTTTACCATGCTGTGACGTTTGTATTGGTCGAACGGTCTCGAAATGCCGTCGTAGTTCTCGTAAAAAATTATGTTGGTCAACGGGACCCTCCTCCTCCGAGTCCATTATGTCACTAGGAAGCCGAATAGTTTGGCCATAAATCATCTCTGCCACAGATACTCCCAAGTCTTCCTTAACAGCTTTTCTTAACCCCAGAAGGACGAGAGGCAGGACTTCGACCCAGTTTGCACCCGCTTCATGACATCTAAAGGCTGCCTTTACAACTCGGTGCCATCTTTCCACCATACCGTTTGCTTGTGGATGGTAGCTGGTGGTATGTATATGCTTGACTCCTAAAAGTTTGGTCAACTCCCTAAACAAAGCGCTTTCAAATTGGCGTCCCAGATCTGTGGTAATAAACTTCGGTGTACCGAACTGGCTTATCCAACCATTGAGAAACTCTCTGGTAACCGTCTCCGCTGTCATGTCCGTCAAAGGAATTACTTCCAACCACCCTGAAAACCGGTCCACACATGTGAGACAGCAAGTGAAACCTCTTGACGGAGTGAAGGGACCAACTATGTCCACGTTGACATGCTCAAATCTTCCTTTTGGAACTGCGAATTGTTCTAGCTCTGCTTTCGTGTGCCATGAAATTTTGCATCGTTGACACGCTGGGCAACTGCGTACCCAACTGCGTATGTCCGAACCCATTCTCTTCCATACATAGCTTTTCGTTATCAATTTAATAGCTGGTTTCGCCCCTGGGTGGGCCAAACCATGACAAGCATTAAATATCAGTTGTCGTAACACTTTTGGCACGTATGGTCGTAGTGTGCCGGTTGATTTATCACAAATTATTACGATGCCCCATTGTTGATGTCGGTGTTCCACTAACTGCAACGAGGTTTGTTCGCCATCAAGTAATTCTTTAAGTTCGTTACATTTTGCTTGCTCGTCATGCAGTTGTTGCATATCTACTGGCGTCGGTAGCGAAAACGTCTCGACCCTTGAGAGCATATCGGCTACAATATTATCTGCGCCGCTGATGTGTCGTATGTCCGAAGAAAACTGACTAATGAAATTAAGCTGTCGTGTCTGCCGTGGTGAAAGTCTCTCCCACTTCTGTTCCAATGCATGTGCCAACGGTTTGTGATCCGTGAAAATAATGAAAGCTGTTCCCTCTAAATGATAACGGAAATGCCGTGTTGCCTTGTAAATTGCTGTTAGTTCACGATCATATGCGCTATAGCGTCGTTCTGTTGGGGTAAACTTCTGTGAGAAAACCCCTAATGGCATCCACTTACCCTTAACTAATTGCTGTAGCACGGCACCGACTGGGACGTCGGAGGCGTCAGTCATTAAAGCTATTGTGGCATCTTTCATGGGGAACGCAAGGAGGGCCGCTTCTGCCAATTGTTGTTTCAGTCTTTCGAACGCTTCTGTTGTTTCTCTCGTCCAACGGATCTCGATTTTATCTCTTTTCTTACATGGTCCCATTAATTTCTGTAAAGGTGCCTCGGTGGCCGTAGCATGGGGCAAAAATCGCCTATAAAAATTTACTGTCCCCATAAACCTTCTCAACTCGTGCACTTCCTTCGACTTTTTGCACTGTGGAATACCTTTGACCTTCTGTGGCAGCGGTCTGACACCATCCGCTGAGACTAAGTGTCCTAAAAACTCCACTTTTTCTAAACCCAGTTGAAATTTTTCACCGTTGATAACTAACCCCCTCTCGCGGTAACGATCAAAAAGCTGTTTGAGATACTCCGCATGTTCCTCTGGCGACGTGGAAGCTACGAGTACATCATCTAGGTATGGAAATACAAAAGATAAACCTTTTACTGTTACGTCAATGTAGCGTTGGAACGTTTGAGCAGCATTCCTTAACCCGAAAGTCATATATTTATACTCAAATAGTCCGAACGGCGTTAGAATAGCTGTCTTTGGTACGTCTGCCGGGTGCACTGGGATCTGGTGGTATGCCTTCTTGCAATCTATTACCAAAAAAAAATGTTTCCCGAACAATTCACCACCTAAGTCCTGTATATGCCGAATTGGATAGCTATCTGGCACTGTTTTCGCCTTCAACCTCCTATAATCGCCGCAAGGCCGCCACGTCCCGTTTGATTTCTGCACCATGTGCAGCGGGCTCGCCCATTGACTACTTGAGCGCTGAAAAATCCCGCATTCGATTAGGTACTCAAACTCTTCGCGCACTCCAGTTTTTCAGGAGAAAGTCGTCGCACCCTTTGCGCTACCGGTGCCCCTCGTGTCTCTATATGGTGTTGGACTGCTGTCGTGGGTATATTGGCCTTGAGCAACTCATTAGTAAGTTCAGGATAACGTGATAAGATCGCATGATAGGGATTAGCTCCCTTTAAAGAGAGTACACTATGTGGCGGCAGTATGATTTGGCAAAGCGCCCGAGTACGCGTTGCTTGATCGATGATAGCTTTGTTTTTTAAATCCGGCAACACGTCGTATTATAGGATGCGCAACTTCGGCGATTATGAAGCACCATTTAAATGGCCGTCGTAGGCCTAGATCGAATGTTATCTGTCGTTTGCCGAATGTATTAATTGTAGTATTGTTCGCAGCAACCAATTTCATTGCGTTTGGTTACATACTCTCACCGTGACGTTTGGGTACGACCGAAGCTTCGGCGCCCGTGTCGATGAGGAATTTCATTGAGGACGTTTTGTCCCGAATGTAAAGGCGGCTGGAGTTCATATCTTCCTCCGACATAGCCGCTTTGTACGGAGGGCTGACTAGTTTTCCGAAAGTTCTGGTGTGAAAGCGCATGGTGGCCGACACCGTTACGTTCTTGCCCACTGCGTGAGCTGGTCGGTCGTGCTTGTTGTCGAGGCAATGCGATCCGTTGCTGTATATACGTTACCTCCCGCTTCTCTAAACGATCTAACCTATCCACCAATTCTGAAATGACTGCTGTTACATCGTCACTTGGTTTGCAAATAGCATCGATGCTACCAATCATAGTTGGAATTGCCACTATGCCATCAGCTTTTTTTGCCAACTCTTCTACTTCACCCTCCATCGTTACTAAAATTTGCTGCGCATGGAGGGGCAATCGTCGCAGCCATAAGGACTTCAACAATTCTTTACCTAGCTGCTGATTCGCCAGGTCTTTCATCTCTCGTAACAAAACTGTAGGCTTTTTCTGGCCCGATTCGCCCAACTCGCATAATCGGCTAAACTTGTTTCTTTTGATTCGCTAAATTCTTCGATCAATCGCTCTTTCAATATGTCGTACTTGTTTGCAGTGGGTGGCGAGGAAATAATGTCGCTGGCATGTGCCAGTACAGCTGAATCGATTTCGGCAACGACCGTAAAATATTTGGTATCGTCTGTAGTAATTCCCGCTCGTGCAAATTGAGCCTCCACCCGCGCAAACCATAAACGCGGATCTGGTTTCCAAAACGGTGGCGGTTTTACTGCCAACCGTGCCACTTGAAATTGAGCTACTGCCTCGCGAAATGTTTCTTCGTTATCGTTGGCCATGATGTGGAAAATGCCTCAGTAATGCTTGGTTGTACTATTCTGTTGTCGTCGGGGTCACCACTTATAGAATTTTAATGTTTATTCTATAATATTTAATTCAATAAAACTCAAACTTAAACTAAAAAGAACAATGTGTTATCTTCAAAGGGAAAATCCCCAAAATTATATATGCGTTGAAATTCAAAGTCTTACTAGACGTTGGCTGTAGTTGCTAAAACTCAGCTGTTCTATGATGTTGCGACATATTGCGGCAGGGTTCGAGTTGGGTAGTCACTACACATGTATATATCTAAATAACCAAGCATACAACTGAAGAAGGCATGTTCGTGAAATGTCTATACATTAGAAGAAATGGGCGAACGAGGCAACCGATAGTATAAAAGCAGCGCAAGCTGAGGAATCAGAGATCAGTTTGATTTTAACACACTTTTAGTGAAGCACACGAGTAATTAATTTGTGAAGTACTACTCCCAAAGTAGTATAAATAAAGCACATTTGGCTATACTGAATATTTGAGTTATTTATTCGACAGTTCAGCGATTCGAACGTTAACAGAAGGTGCATAGTAATAAACAATTCCCAAAATTCGTTACAATACTAATTCCACACAGAAAATTAATGGAGTCACGTAGTATTTGTTTAATGAAATAAATTAGTTTTCCCTTTTACACAGGGCCACTTGCTTAATTAGGCGAACATCTGTCAGTAGCCCCAAATATACATATGTATATTTACAAACAAATTTATTTAAAATGAATACCAGCCGTTTTCGCTTGAACTATTAAGGCCATCGAAATAAAATACATGCACATTGGACTGGGCCGAAAAATAAAGTGGCTAATGTCCGCTCCTAAATTTAAAGATTATGTTGAGAGGGTTTCGGAAAATTTTTTTTTTATTTTTTTTTTTTATCCTTCGAAATACAGCCGAAAAGGTTTTTTCGTTGAAACTTGGTTATTTGACGTCCGATTTTTAAAATTCATATGTCATTATTTTGGCCTTGAGAAGCTTCACATTTCCGTTTAATGTCCTTTTAAGCTTTGCTGCCCTCCCTATCCCAACTGATGCCCGCCAAGGGGAGCGTGCTTTCCGCAAGGTCACTGAATCCGCCTCGGCTCGTTTCATTCCCGAAATTCGGCCCACTTCCCGGCGGAGGCCGAAAGTTTAGCGAGAGAATGTGACCTTATGAGACAGCTAGATCCCGGCGACCAATGAACTGCAAAAATCGAGCACAACAACTTTCGATTACATTCGGCAAAATGATCGTGTTCAATGATCCAACTTGCTTAAACGAACATAATCGGCATTGATTTAAAATCAACTAACTTATAACATGTATGAATATAATCAATTGAGGCGTTTGCTCGTTTGCCTCAACGGCGATTACATTCATCGGAATGAAAAGGCAAATATGAAAACTTCATGCGTCTGAATATTTGCATGATTCTTCTGCCCTTACGTGACGGCGCCAAGATACATATAAATATACATATAAACATAAATATAAACATTGCTTACGATTCTGTTTGTTTGCCGAACTAAACGATACTAATTCTCGTGCTTTGATTTTATTCTCCGCTTACCTTCGTTTGATCAATACAATCGTACGCAAAACCTGTTCGGTCATTCGATCGCAATCATGCTAACAGAGTCTTGTAAAGACAGATGCTGAGTTCATTCAATTACGAGTTTATTCAATTATGAGTTTATTCAATATGAGTTTATTCGCATGATTGAATGTGAATGCAAGTTTTAGTGTTTGATTAAATCAAGAAAATTTGTGATTTTTGCAGTTTTCTGCCGGCGACCCCCAAATAAGGGATATAAACCAACGCATCAGATAGCTTGTTGATGAACACAAGCGGGCGAAATGGGAGGAGCACCTAAGCGGTTGTAACCTCTCTACCGGTGCAGGTAAACTTTGGTCCACCGTAAAGTCCCTATCGAATCCGTCTAGGCACAATGACAAAGTTTCCATCGCCTTTGGCAATAAAGTGCTGTCGGATGCGAAAAAATGCGCGAGCGCTTTCTGCCGACAATATATATTGCATTCTACGATCGACAAAGATAGGCGGAGGACCAACAGACACGCACATAAACATAAATTCAGCGCGTCACCAATTACTATCACCACCAAAGAGGTTGAGGATGCCATCGGTCATGCTAAACCATCCAAAGCAGTGGGCCCAGACGGCATAGCCATGCCGATGCTTAAAAGCCTAGGGAAAAAGGGTTTCAAATATTTAGCACATGTCTTCCACCTGTCTCTTTCCACCTTTGTCATACCCAAAAAATGGAAAATGGCCAAGGTGGTCCCGCTACTAAAGCCTGGGAAACCAGCTAACATAGGAAAGTCGTATCGCCCGGTATCTCTCCTATCGCCAGTAGCCAAGACGCTTGAAGCCATTTTGCTCCCCTACTTCAAAGCAAATTTGCAGCTAGCCTGCCATCAGCATGGCTTCAGAAAACTCCATAGCACCACCAACGCGCTAAATGCCATCAGCACCCAGATAAATTGCGGTTTATATCAAAACACCCACCATAGAACAGTACTCGTAGCGCTAGACTTATCAAAAGCTTTTGATACGGTCAACTATGGCACGTTACTGCACAACCTGGAAGGGTCTACCCTTCTCCCATGTCTTAAAAGGTGGACCGCAAATTATCTGGGCTGTCGGCAGGCATCGGTGCAATTTATAAATGAAACATCAAACCAAAAAGAATTAAACAGGGGGTGCTACAAGGTGGTGTCCTATCCCCACTTTTGTTTAATTTCTAAGCTACCTTCGCCACCAGAAGGAGTTACTATCGTTTCCTACGCCGATGACTGCACAATAATGGCCATAGGCCCAGGCCCAGGGATCGATAAGCTTTGCAACAGAATAAACGGCTACCTCCCTGATCTCCAGTTTTTTCGTCTCGCGAAACCTGGCATTATCACCGACAAAATCCTCCGCGACCTTATCTACAACATGGACGTCCCAAATGTCGACCATTTTGAACATCCACGTCGATGGCACTACGCTACCGACTGTCCTACAACCCAAAATCTTGGGTGTGACGTTTGATCAGGATCTACATTTTGGTGAGCACGCAGGCGCAATTGTACCGAAAATCCAGAGCCGTAATAAAATCCTAGAACCCCTTGCTGGCAGTACTTGGGGAAAAGATAAAGAAACGCTCATTACCACTTACAAAGCAATTGGCCAGCCGATTGCATGCTACGCGTCCCCTATATGGTCGCCAAGCATAAAAATAACCCACTGGAATAAGCTACAGGCCTGCCAAAATCCTGCGCTCAGAACCGCCACGGCTGTCTTCTTATGTCCCCAGAACACCATCTACATAATGTGGCGAGAATACTCCCCATCAGGGAGAGATATGAGATGCTAACCAAACAGTTCCTGTTGAATACCCAGAATCCTGGGCATCCCAACAGACACCTGATTGATGAGCCAACACCGCCTAGGGGCTTAAGGAGTCATCTCCGTAAGCATTTTGAGGAAATACAGCACCTGAGAACCCAGCCGTATGAAGCAAAAAAACACAAGCAGTTTCTTGGTGAACTCCACAAACAAGCGTCGGACCTTTATGCCAGGAATTGCCCGGTGAATGCAGTACTCAGAGAACGGTACCCATAACTTCCGAAAGAGGAACACATACTCCCCAGGGAAACGCGAGTCACTCTGGCTCAACTTCGTTCTAGATACTATAACAGGTTAAACTCTTACATATCCAGAATCAACCCCGACATACAAAATGTATGCCCCGCTGGCAATGTGTCCCCACATGACACCAACCATCTCTTTAATTGTAATGTGGAACCCACGCCTCTAACACCCCTTTCATTATGGTTCACCCCTGTTGAAACAGCAAGTTTCTTTGGACTCCCATTAGAGGATATTGATGACAATTTGTGATCGGTCGCAGCTATTAGGTGGGGCGAAGTATTGCTACAACAACAACAACAACCATCTTGGTGACAATTCAATAGGACCACATTGGACCTCCTAGGCTTATTTGATTTTATGAATTTTAATACCTTTCCGAGAGTTTTTATTTGATCCAATTTTTTACGCAAATCCGTTATTACAGCATTCTGACTGTTATCAGTTTCTAAGGAGAACCGACGCAGGGAGTTATTTTCGACTTGATTGCTTTCTTTGTCAGGCTGTGCTGATGTTGCTGAAGCATTTGTTGCTTCATCTTCTATAGATTGTTTGCTATTGTTTACAACTGAAGAACGTTTTTCACTCTCCATTTCGCTTACGTCACTCAAATCTTCATGGCTTATATCTGCTCCTCCATTACGGAAATTGGAATTAGCACTATTGCTTCGACTACTATTGTTTGAAGATAAGCTCGAATGTCTCGAGCTTCGTTGAGACTTTGTAGGTTGAGGAGACGTTGTGCGGCTTCCTTTAAGAGAAAAAGAGAGTTCATCGTTAAAGAAAAGTTAAACATTCATGCATTATTTTTCATAAGGGGAAAATATAGAAAAACTAGAAATAAATTCAAAATGGATAACAGCTCACAATACTGGTTAAATAAAAACCTAAGAAATTAAAAACATAGTATGGGCTCATTATGAAGATGTAGCGTAGCGTTACAAAAATATAACCCCTACTGTTACTCCTTTCTTACTTGCGCCTGAAATTATGCTTTATACAGCGCAGATATCTAATGCATTTAAATTAAACTATACAGCTGATAGCATACGGCATGGTAAAACAAAAATGTTCCGATGTGACGGTTCATTTCTTTAGTTCTTTACAACACAGGCCGTATAAAAGAAACGAATTTCCTGTTGGCATTTCATTTCATAGTTTTTGACGAGATAACACCTTGACCTGAGCTCTGGCTTCGGCCCTAAGCCGGTCCGTTTGAGTAAGTGGGCTGCTGTATTCTTCGGAACAAATCGATACCATTGTTGGTTTGAACCTTTCCCCAATTGCCTTCTTTGCATACTTTATTATTTGCACAGTACATACTTTGTATGAAAGCTACGCTTTTGTTGGGTTCATTTCTGATTTGCTTTGTTATATTTGTAGAAATTAACCAGTTATGTATATTTGTGTTGTTATGCAGGGGGTTGTTGTTGTTGTTGTTGTAGCAGTGCTTCGCCCCACCTAACAGCCGCGACCGATCCAAATTGTCATCAATATCCTATAACGGGAGTCCAAGGAAACTTGCTGTTTCAACAGGGGTGGACCATAATGAAAGGGGTGTTAGAGGCGTTGGTTCCACATTACAATTAAAGAGATGGTTGGTGTCATGTGGGGACACATTGCAAGCGGGGCATACATTTTGTATGTCGGGGTTGATTCTGGATAGGTAAGAGTTTAACCTGTTACAGTATCCAGAACGAAGTTGAGCAAGAGTGACACGCGTTTCCCTGGGGAGTATGCGTTCCTCTTCCACACGTTTTGACTACTTTTCTTTGAGTACTGGATTCACCGGGCAATTCCTGACATAAAGGTCCGACGCCTGTTTGTGGAGTTCACCAAGGACCTGCTTGTGTTTTTTTGCTTCATATGGCTGAGTTCTCAGGTGCCGTATTTCCTCAAAATGATTACGGAGATGACTCCTTAGGCCCCTAGGCGGTGTTGGCTCATCAATCAGATGTCTGTTTGGATGTCCAGGTTTCTGGGTATTCAACAGGAACTGTTTGGTTAGCATCTCATTTCTCTCCCTGATGGGGAGTATTCTCGCCACATTATGTAGATGGTGTTCTGGGGACATAAGAAGACAGCCCGTGGCGGTTCTGAGCGCAGGATTTTGGCAGGCCTGTAGCTTATTCCAGTGGGTTATTTTTATGCTTGGCGACCATATAGGGGACGCGTAGCATGCAATCGGCTGGCCAATTGCTTTGTAAGTGGTAATGAGCGTTTCTTTATCTTTTCCCCAAGTACTGCCAGCAAGGGGTTTGAGGATTTTATTACGGCTCTGGATTTTCGGTACAATTGCGCCTGCGTGCTCACCAAAATGTAGATCCTGATCAAACTTCACACCTAAGATTTTGGGGTGTAGGACAGTCGGTAGCGTAGTGCCATCGACGTGGATGTTCAAAATGGTCGACATTTGGGACGTCCATGTTGTAAATAGGGTCGCGGAAGATTTAGTCTGTGATAATGCCAGGTTTCGCGAGGCGAAAAAACTGGAAAGATCAGGGGGTAGCCGTTTATTCTGTTGCAGAGCTCATCGATCTGTGGGCCTGGGCCTATGGCCATTATTGTGCAGTCATCGGCGTATGAAACGATAGTGACTCCTTCTGGTGGTGAAGGTAGCTTAGATATGTAGAAATTAAACAAAAGGGGGGATAGGACACCACCCTGTGGCACCCCTTCTTTAATTCTTCTTGGTTTTGATGTTTCGTTTCAAAATTGCACCGATGCCAGCGACCGCCCAGATAATTTGCGGTCCACCTTTTAAGACATGGGGGAAGGGTAGACCCTTCCAGGTCTTGCAGTAACGTGCCATGGTTGACCGTATCAAAAGCTTTTGATAGGTCTAGCGCTACGAGTACTGTTCTATGGTGGGGGTTTTGATTTAAACCGAAATTTATCTGGGTGCTGATGCCATTTAGCGTGGTTGTGGTGCTATGGAGTTTTCTGAAGCCATGTTGATGAGAGGCTAGCTGCAAATTTGCTTGGAAGTAGGGAAGCAAAATGGCTTCAAGCGTCTTTGCTACTAGCGATAGGAGAGATATCGGACGATACGACTCTCCTATGTTAGCTGGTTACCCAGACTTTAGTAGCGGGACCACCTTGGCCATTTTCCATTTTTCGGGTATGAAAAAGGTGGAAAGAGACTGGTTGAAGACATGTGCTAAGTATTTGAAACCCTCTTTCCCTAGGCTTTTAAGCATCGGCATGGCTATGCCGTCTGGGCCCACTGCTTTGGATGGTTTAGCGTGACCAATGGCATCTTCAACCTCTGGCGGTGATGGTAATTGGTGACGCGCTGAATTTATGTTTATGTGCGTGTCTGTTGGCCCTCCGTCTATCTTTGTCGACCGTAGAATGCATTACATATTGACGGCAGAAAGCGCTCGCGCATTTTTTCGAATCCGACAGCACTTTATCGCCGAAGGCGATGGAAACTTTGTCATTGTGCTTAGACGGATTCGATAGGGACTTTACGGTGGACCAAAGTTTACCCACACCGGCAGAGAGGTTACAACCTCTTAGGTGCCCTCCCATTTCGCCCGCTTGTGGTCATCCACAAGCAATCTGATGCGTTGGTTTATATCGCTTATTTGGGGGTCACCTGGGTCGAGCTGTCTTATAAGGTCACGTTCTCTCGCTAAATTTGCGGCCTCCGGTGGGAAGTGGGACCGAATTTCGGGAATTCTCCCGGCGGGAATGAAACGTGCCGAGGCGAATTCAATCACCTTGCGGAAAGCACGCTCCCCTTGGCGGGCATCAGTCGGGATAGGGAGGGCAGCAAAGAGGTTGTCTGTAAAAGATTTGTATTCCTTCCACTTTCCTTTTTTAAAGTTTATGAAAGTGCGTTTTTCTGTAACGATGAAGTCGGCGGTACGCTGGAACGAAATAAGTATAGGCAGGTGGTCGGATGCCAATGTTACCATCGGCTGCCAGTTGACGCAGTTTACGAGATCTGCGCTCACGATTGAGATATCTGGCGAACTGTGACAGCTTCCTACCGTACGTCTGGGGCGTCTCCGTTTATTGTGCAGAACGTCGTTTCTTCTATTTGATCCACCAACATCTCACCCCTACTAACCGCCCGCAAGTTTGAATGCCATAGAGCGTGATGGGCCTAAGATAATGCGATTGTTGCGAGTGAGTAAGGCGCTAATATTAGGGCGGTATCCACTGGGGCAACAGGTGGCAGGAGGATGTAGATGTTGATGATTTCTAGGTTTGCATCGCCTGACCGGACATATAGGCCTTGACGTTCTAAGACATTGTCTCTGCGGTCGATGCCAGGATCAAATATATGATATTGCACAGAGTGGTGTATGATAAACGCGAGGCGCAGACTACGGGACGTCGGGTTTTGGGATCAAGGTCAGAACAGCCTGTCCGATGCAACCATCCCTTACACGAGACACACTGAACAGAGTATGACCGTCCTAAAAAGATTCTTTTCCGGCAGATGCAGCAAAACCATTTCTCAGGACCGGGGTCAGGAGACGGACCCGGATTGAATTCGATAACTTCCCGGAGCAAGAGAATATGGAGCAGTCCCGCTGCAAGGAGCTGCTGGGAGGATGACAATTTGTGGGAGGGACGCAACAAATTAAATGGGGTTACACTGTAATGACAGTCCTTGGTCGGGAAAAATCCCGAGTCGCTCCGGTACATAGAACCGACCGCCTTGGTAAGCATAAGTGCAGAATTGCTGCAAGATTTTAAACACACTGGTTTACACTGCGCAAAACACATATGTCGCTGCACTCTAAGCAGAGCGCTGCATGGCCTGTTCAAACAAAAGCCGTGTTTTTTTTACACGCGTATACGTTTCGTTTGCGCGTGAAAAAAAACGCCTACCCTCGCTTAGATAATGCTTAGGAGACCCATCTATCGGCAGTGGTTAAACAACTAGCTACAGCACAGAGTGTACCGAAAAGCGGAGACAAAACCCTCTGTTGTATTTCTTTGTATAAGATATAGCTGAATCAGTTGTAATAAATAGTGGACGCGCTTAGATACATAGAATTAGTGCAGAGGGCGAAACATAGACACATATTTAAGTTACATCTGAGTATAATGCGTATTGAAATTTAGTAGTACTAATTTTATGCGTAGCAATTTCAGAGGTGTATTTAAAGTTTGGCGCTTAGCAGTCCATATAAAGCTTAAGCGTAAACGTATATAGATGTGAAAAAACACAGCTAAAATTAGCTGCATAAAATCAGTGTCGGGTAACAAAAAACCCAAACAAGCACAAAACAAAATGCCAAATTAACAAATTTTTCCGTCATTTCAGTTGTTTTACTAATTATAAATGAAAAATGTATATTCAAAACAACTTTTTTATATTTTAAAATTGATTTTGGTTTTTATGTCCAGTTTTGCCTAGACCGCTGCTAGTTTTGCTGCTGCTTTATTGCTTTGTAGACAAACGTACAGTTATATTTACATGGCAGCAGACCCGACGAGGGGAGGGGGAATGGGGGATTCCCCCGGACCCGGGGTTTCTGAGGGGACCCGCGATTTAGAGGTGCTAAGACATTTTTTAATTCAACAGAGTCTTTAGTTGTTCCATGTGCAATTTTTAAGCCGAATTTCGAAAGCAACGAATATCTGCATTTCGTTTTAATATTATAGTGAAGTGTGAAAAACATTTTTGAAAAGTCCTTTTCCTTAAAATTTTAGAATAAATATTTCATTTGGCAGCTGGCCCAAAACGCTGTTTATAAATTTGTGCAAAAAACGTGAGGCAAACTATTTAGATCAACGCAAGAAAGACCAGTAGTTTGCTGTTGTGACAGCTGTAATTAATAAGAGATGTCAGCTCTATGTATTTCATCGATATATTTATATTTGTACTCATCTCTGGTATTATAGATATACATAGTTATAGATGTAAAACCATAACTTCCTTTCCACTTGTACATCTCATGGAATAAAGAGGTAATCATAAGAATCCAACACGTGTATCCTATTTAATCTACAACATGGCGCAGCCGGTAAATCATCAAATATCAAAATTTTAAGCATCACAAGAGCAAAATTATCATCAAAATTGTGACGACAGTAAGTTACGTGTAGTAGCAAAGCAATATTTCAAAGTGAAAGAAAACAAGTCGGATCCAGGAAACACGCCCGAACACGTGTGCGAGGAATCACTGGAACAGAAAGAAGCAGAAACAATGGAGACATCAATGAAGGTACCACCTCCATTATCCTTCGACGGCAATATAAAAGAAAAATGGAACAAGTGGAAGCAAAAATTCGATTTATACATGAAGGCCACAGGGCTGGACAAAAAAGAAGAAGAGAGGAAAGTTGCAGTGTTACTACATGTCATCGGCGATGAAGCACTAGAAAAGTTTAATACATTCGGGCTAAGTGGGCGGATAGCAACAAACTCGAGGCAGTGGCAAAATCATTCGAAAACTAATGTTCCCCTAAAGCGAATGAGACAGTAGAAAGACACTTATTTTTCACTCGTGTGCAACAGTGGTGAAAATTTTACAAATTATTTGACTGACCTCAAAACGCTGAGCGCTACATGCGGCTTTGGTAACCTCAAAGACAGTCTAATAAAAGACAGAATAGTCTCTGGTATCCGAGACTCAGAATTGAGGAACCACCTTCTACGAGAAGATAAATTAGATTTGGAGAAGTGCACACAAATATGTAAAACAGTAGAACTAGCAGACATACAAATGAAAACAATTGGTCAAGAAAAATGCAGACAACCATGAGGCAAATGGTGCCCATCCAAAGCAGGTTTCAGGCATTAAGAAGCAAACAGGCAGTCACATAAGCAATGACAAGGAGAGAAGCTCGACATATAACCAGCAGCGCGAGTGTCAGAGATGTGGTCGACAACATGGGTATCGCCAATGCCCGGCTTTTGGTAAAGTATGCAACAATTGCAAAAGAAAAAATCACTATGCTAAAATGTGTAAAGTTAAAACAAAATCAGAAACTCGAAATGATAAGGTAGACTCACCCTATGTTGGTAGTGTAGAAAGCACAAGTAGCGTACTAGACTGGACTGAAAAAATTATAGTAAATAACTAGTGCAAAATTGAGGTTAAGTTAGACTCAGGCGCGAGGTGCAATGTCATGCCTGTAAGCAAACTAAAAAATATAAAAATTGTTAAAACTAATGTAAAGCTAACAGCATATGGAGGTCAACATATAAATGTTATTGGAAAATGTAATCTAAGCTGTAAATTTGCAAATAGGGAAAATTCAGATCTGGAGTTTATAGTAACTGAAAACACAGATGATCAGCCAGTAATAATAGGTTTACCAAGTTGTGCAAAGAGTTCACAATGTGGAATCGAATCATAAAAGTTCCACAACTGAAAAAATATTAACGAAATATAAAAAAGATTTGACGGCATGGGTTGCATAAACAATTTTCAATATGACATTCAATTAAAAAATGATGCTAAACCTATTATTACTGCCTGCAGAAAAATTCCAATTGCACTAAATGACTCGGTCAGAAAAGAGTTAGAGAACATGGAAAAAGAGGGTTCACCCTATAGTTATTAGCAAAAAGAAAAACGGACAGATCAGAATATGTATAGACCCAACTGAACTGAACAAATCCATAAAGAGGCAACATAAAAAGATTCCCACATTTGATGAGCTGAGCTCAAGTATAGCCGGTAGCAAAATTTTTAGCGTGCTTGATGCAAGCAAAGCATTCCATCAAGTAAGGTTGACATATCGAAGTAGTTATATGATGACAATCATCACCCCGTTTGGTAGATACAGGTATCTAAGAATGCCGTTTGGCATTAACTCTGCCACTGAAGTTTTTCAGGAGTGTTTTCAGGAAATCTTTGGTGACATTGAAGGTGTCGATATTTACGTTGATGACGTCAGAATCAGAGGCAAAACCCAAGAGGAACATGATCGTAGACTGGAAAACGTTTTAGAAAGGGCCATAAAAAGAAACGTTAAACTTAAATTAGATAAATGCAGAATTGGTAGCAAAGAGGTTAGGTACATGGGTCATATTTTCACTGACCAAGGTATAAAAATTGATACAGATAGAGTTAAGTCAATCGTGGATATGAAACCACCAAAAAACAAGAATGAACTTGAAACTTTTCTTGGTATGATAACATATGTATCAAGGTTTATACCTAGCTTAGCGTGCAAAACTGCTGTGCTGAGGGAACTAACAAAGAAAAATATTGAATGGAATTGGGACGGAAATGCGACCAAAGCTTTTGTAGAACTAAAGAACGTTCTATGCAAAGCCCCTGTTTTACAATACTACGATGTAAACAAACCCACAGTTTTAAGTGTTAATGCGTCCAAAAGTGGCTTAGGCGCGGTCCTGTTACAGTCTAACTTACCTGTAGCCTACGCTAGCAAGGCGCTAACACAGACAGAGCAAAACTATGCTCAAATTGAGAAGGAAGCCCTAGCGATAGCGTTTGGTTGCATAAAATTTGATCAACAGATATATGGTAAAGAGATCATGGTAGAAACAGATCACAAACTGCTACAGGCAATATTTAAGAAGAGCATAAACAAGTGTCCGGCTAGGTTACAGAGTATAAGGCTTACATGCACACCCGTTCGGATAGAGGAATAAGAAAACCTGAATATCTAGATGACTATGTCGAGTAACAAATCAAACTTACCAAACGAAATTGACCATAACGAAATTGTAAAACGACCAATTTAATTTAAGTTATTTAAGAGGGAAGATGTGACAGCTGTAATTAATAATAGATGGCAGCTCTATGTATTTCATCGATATATTTATATTTGTACTCATCTCTGGTATTATAGATATAGTTATAGATGTAAAACCATAACTTCCTTTCCACTTGTACATCTCATGGAATAAAGAGGTAATCATAAGAATTCAACACGTGTATGCTATTTAATCTACAACAGCTGTTATCGTTAATGCTACGCCTGATGCTAGTCACGTTGAACAAACCACGTTCATTTTGCGCTACCTCCATTTCAATTCGAAAGCAACAAATTTTAAAATTCAAGAACGGCTTTTGGCTTTCGTGGATTGTAACTAGAACACAAGCGAGATTTTCGAGACCCGAGAAATCGGGAACTCGACTTCTCGCGAGATTCTTATGTCTCGAAGTAATCGTAAATCTCGCGAGTTTCTCGAAAGAAATTTATAGGTCGCTTTCTATTCTTGTATGTATTATGTGTCCCAAATATGAGCCAAATCGGACCACAAATACGATTTTTGTGAATATCTCGATCCTTGCGCCATCTAGCGGCGATCTTTTTCTTATTATTGCATTGTCATCGGGTTCTGAACTATATTCCAAGTTTCAAGCTTGTAGCTTATCGGGAAGTTACCTAAATTTCAATTACAAAATTCGTGCCAGCCAGCCAACCAACCACCCTGTCAAGTCAAGCTAAATAAAACCGTTTAAAAAGAAGGTAGTTCCACGCAAATTTGGGGATTTTTGAAGTTTCATAATCTTTTTTGTTTTGCCAGAAGCGTTGCCATACCATTACTGTTCAAGCCGATGCTAAGCAGTGACTTGATGCACATTAATAATTCAATCATTATGTCTACACATATGTACGTACACCCAGCGGAGAACAACGCATATATCTTATCTGAGGTGCTCACAAGAGAGGGCAATAATTTGTGCAAGTATTACTCACGCGCATATGACAAGCTATAAACGTAGTTGTGGCTGGTGATTTTGTAGCTGATAACTAACTAGTAGGTTCTGGAATGGAAAAGCCTAGAAGTATGCAATGAGGAAACCAGACAGTATAAAAGGCAACAACAGTAGAGGCGCGGAAATCAGTTTGGTTTAAGCAAGCTATTGGTTGCAAAGCCAAACCCATTATTGAACCTGAAGATGCTTACCACCCTTCCCTCAAAATAGTTTACGAAGTTGTAAATTATGCTTGTAACAGCGGAAATAAACGATACGACTCCAGTTATCGCTTCGACTTTGCGAAGGCCAATTTTAAAAAATTAAATCGTGATCTATCTCGAATAGTGTGGCCAATATTTAATGCTGATGTGGAGCAAAGCGTTTCTCACTTTTACAATACCATTTACTGTCTTTTTGAAAAATACGTACCTAAGCGGATTTGTGTACATTCCGATACAAGCCAAGTATGGTTCACTGAAGAGCTGAAAATTTTAAAGAATAAAAAGTCTCGATCTTTCAAGTTGTTCAAAAAGACGGGTTTACATAACCATTACTTACAGTACTCGATTCTACGCTGCAAGTATTTTCAATTGAACAAAAAGTGTTACAAAGCTTATCTTTGTAAAATGAAAAGAAATATAACTTGCAACCCGAAGGCATTTTACGGATTCGTAAACTCTAAACGCAGGGTGAAAGGGTTTCCATCATCCATGAAATTCCAAGATAATATTTCCAGCGATGATCAAGAGATCGCCGACTTCTTTGCGGAATTTTTCAAATCAAATTACTCTATTGAGACCAACGTTTCACCTAATGAATACCCATACCATATTGATTCATGTTATTCAATCAGAGCTCCATTTATATCTTCAGAAGATGTATTATCTTATTTAAAAACTTTAAAAGTATCATATTCATACGGCCCCGACAGGATCCCGACACACTTTCTTAAAAAATGTGCCGCAAACATCTATCAGCCGCTAACAGATTTATTTAATTTATCTTTAATTTATGGCGTTTTCCCAACAATATGGAAGGAATCTTTTCTTATTCCGCTTCATAAAAATGGAAGCAGGTCTTCAATAGAAAACTACCGGGGCATAGCAAAGTTATCCGCTATCCCAAAGTTATTTGAGGCTATTGTTACCCACCACCTAACATTCTCTATTTCCCCCATAATTGCAAGCTCGCAGCATGGGTTCTGTAAGGGCAAATCACCTATCACCAATTTACTAGAATTTACCACCCACGTTTCTAATGGATTTAGAAAAGGCCTTCACACTGATGTAATTTACACCGATTTCAGTAAAGCTTTCGACAAAGTATCACACCCATTACTTATTCATAAGCTCAGTCAACTCGGTTTTCAACCCCATCTTATATGTTGGATTTCCTCGTATCTTGGTTATCGTACGCAAAAAGTAATCTTTAAAAATACACTTTCTGGGGTCATCAATGTTTCTTCTGGTGTTCCTCAGGGCAGCCATCTTGGTCCGATTCTGTTCTTGTTGTTCATAAACGATATATCTGGTACAATTAAATACTCAAAAATCTTGATGTACGCAGACGATGTAAAACTTTTCAAATCATGTGCCTCGGTTGAGGAACATTCCTTGCTTCAAATGGATTTAAATCACTTGGTTACCTGGTGCAATGTAAATTATATGCCGCTCAATCTCAAAAAATGTAAATTCATGTGTTTTTCTCGGAGAGCTTCGCCATCAGCTTCATATACAATTAACAACTATAGTCTAGAAACTGTAAATAATTTTATTGACTTGGGAGTCATGATGGATTCCAAACTTAGTTTCAATCTTCATATTAATGCTACAGTGAATAAATGCAAAGGTGTTTTTGCATTTGTTAAACGGTGGTCAAAAGAATTTAACGACCCTTACATGACTAAAGCACTTTTTACAACATTAGTTAGGCCAATATTAGAATACGGCTCGATAATTTGGAATCCGCGTTATCAAGTCCATGCAGACAGTCTCGAATCAATACAAAAACAATTTTTACTATTTGCCTTAAGAAATTTCCAATGGGACTCTTTAACTAATCTTCCACCTTATACTAATCGATTAAAGCTTATCAATCTTCCAACTCTTGCTAGTCGAAGGGAAATGCTTGGTGTGATATTTATGACAAAACTTTTAAATGGATCAATTTCGAGCCCATTCCTTCTGAATGAAGTGAACTTTTGCGTTCCCTCTCGGACATCGAGACACTTCAAACCTCTTCTGCTGAAACAATGTAGAACGAATTTCGAACAAAATGAACCTTTTCGGCGTTTATGCCAAGATTATAACTCTCACTCAAACACATTTGATAGCTCGGACTCCCTTTTTTCTATAAAAAAGATTGTTCTCACCTCTCTAAATTAATGTATAATACGTTTGCTTCTGTTCTCTTTAAGTATTACGCTTGGCTGATGAAATTTCTTCTGTAGCTGAGCAGTCTCAGATCGTGACGCTTGACAAACCGCTGCCCATCAAAGACTCGGCAAAATAAAAAAAAAAAAAGTTATTATATATATATATAAATCGATCGCGTGAACAGGATTAGCCTGGTTTCATTGGGCCACTTGAGGGCAGCGCGCTGCCACAACGTCCATTAAAAAAAAAAAAAAAACAAAAAAAGTATAAGTGTTATTTATTCACCAGTTTAGTGATTCGAACCTTAGTAGAAGATTTGAAATAAGCGGAATTGCAGTAAATTCGTTACAATAATATGCTTTAGCACGATTTATGTGCATACATACCGATTGAGAATACAGTAAAACATGCAGTTTATTGAAAAATAGGGGATAATGACTCATACATACACAAGAGCACGGGATGTTACCGGCATTCTCAAGTACATCAACAAGTTCGAATGTATCTTGCTGTCCTCAATTTGGTTCAAAATACTGACTACCATTAATGAAAGAAACGTTGTACTCCAAGCTAGAGACGCCACCATAGATGTTGAGGTCCGACATCTAGATGCCTTATTAGCTGATTTGCAGTTGATCAGGACCCAATGGGAAACAATTTTAAACGAATGCAAAACAGTTGCTGTTCTATTGAACATCTCGCCAAAGTTTCAGGATATTCGAAAGAGAAAACCCAAAAGACGTTTTGAAGATAATGGAAATTAGATACGTATGATCCAGTCTGATTTTAAAAACATTACATTCTTGGTGATCATTGACTCGGTAATCACTGGCATTACTGAACGATTTGCAGCTATGAGAAATTTGAACGAGACGTTTTCCTTTTTGTGGCAATTTGAAGACATGGATGAAACTACGGTTCGGGCGAGCGCAGCAAAATTTGCCGAAAAATACAAGTCGGACGTTTCTCAAAGCTTAGAATGCGAAGAAAATCACTTGAAACACATTTACAAAGCAAATTGTGATAAAGGTCTATCACCATTGGGATTGCTAAATGCCATCTATGTTCAACATCTGTATACAGTTATCTTTTGCACTATACCTATCACTGTAGCTAGTGCAGAACGTTCTTTCAGCATCCTTGCAAGAATCAAAACCTGTCATAGATCGTGTTCATCTCAAGAGCCCTGAAACTCGCTTGTCACGCTTTGTGTTGAATCCGTTTTGGCAGGACAGTTAAATTTTGATATTATAAAAAAAATTGCAGCGAAAAAAGCAAGAAAAGCCACTCTTTGGTATCCGAACCTTCTATATTGAATAATTAAAATTTATAATCATCATTATATTTATCAGAAATGTACTAAAATGTTACCAACTAACTGGAAAAGATTATTTTAAACAATATGTGGCTGTTAAAAGAGTTAATAAAAAGTATAAATAGTGAATATTCTGTGATAATTTTATTTTCAGCTCTTAGTCCAAAAATCATTTAGTTGATGTGGGAAAAATTTTTGTTGATGTAATTCATCAATACCCAACAAGCAAAGTAAACGTAATGTAAATTTATAAAAAGTTTTCTCAAACAAACACTAAACTTACAAAACGTTGATTTTTTGTTTACAAATTGTTTAGAAATAAGCGTGAAATAATCGAAACGCCTCGTTGCTTTGAAGCTTATAAATGTAAACTTATAAAACTTTTCTAAAAGGAAGCTTGTTATAAATGTTTCCCAAAACGTTTTATAAATGATAATTATTATTTCAATAATATTAACAAATACATATGTGTACGTACCTAAATATACGTATGTACTAATTCTGAATTGCATGCATACATTAAATGAAGAATGGCTGCAATTCTAATGGGTTGAAGGAGAACCCGGGAAACGGTTTAAATGCAGCTTTTCATGAATAAACGTTTATGAAAATAATATGAAATTTCCAAGTTGAAAAATATTGAAAAATATTTTCTCGTCTTTTTTGTAAACATTTACAATTTACTTGCAAAGCTAAATTATTTATCAACATATGCCCTAAAGCTTATAAAATATTTTCTGAAAAAAATTTAAATATATTTAGTACTGAAATCGTTTATATAACGTTTAACACAGCAAGTTTACTTTAAGTTACTTTTCAAAAAATTTACAGAAATGCCTGTTGTGTAATGATTCATCACATGAGACGTCATTAATTCAAATTAATCAAATGTATTAGTGGATTTTTTATAGGGGCCCGTAAATTGTTTAGTCCCGGGCCCGGATTTTCTCTCTACGGCCCTGCATGGCAGTTCTATGCAATGACTTGTGTCAAAGATTTGTATAAAGAATGTGAAATAATTTTTAAACACACTAAATATTGATTTGGTTAATCCAAAATGAATTTTTATTTGGCATTTGTTTTGTGCTTTTTCATGATTGTTTTTTGTTACCCAGCGACAAATTTATGGGATTTGGTTTTGTGCATGTTCGTAATTGTTTGGGTTTTTTGTTAGCCATATTGGGGTTATTATAGTGATTTATATTGTTTTAAGTATGCATATTAGTTGTTTATTAAATGAAGTACTTGGTAATTCTTTTGAAGTGAGGATTGTGTTTTTTTGAAGTTTTTGTACGTCCCAAGATCTGGCAATTTGCGCAGCGCATATGTAGGTGTAGGAGAACATAGCGTGATTTTAGCTTTATACCAAGCAATGTCAATTTCATTAGACTAGTGATCAAAATCATTAGGTAGTGATCCAAAGTTGTACCATTTCTCGTCATATGGACGCGTAAACTTGAAAACGATAGAAACACATTAGGATTTAAGCTCTTTTATTATTTCATGATCACTAACGCTATTAGCTATTTTGGTATTTCACTATGACTGGACATAAATTAGCTAATGTTTTCTATTTTAAAATTGTCTGTTACTTTTTTGTTTCGTGCCAGTATACGTGACGATCCGTCTTAAGGCAGTTTTACGTCATCAAAATGCGTTGAAATTTAGTCGAATGTTTTTTGTTTTATTACAAAGGGACTGATGTGATTGTTACATACAAACATATTTCGGCTGATTCAGTGGTGTTTGTTTGTGTACTTTATCAACTTGCTGTGATGTGTATATCGCATGGGACGATAGATTTGAAAGCTTTAAGTTTATCAGACATATCTTAATTATAACATTGGCGTAGTTTGAATTAGTTCGATATTCTAAATAAACTTACTTTTGGCTGATGAATTTTCCATTGGTGATTTAATACCATCATTTTCATTATCGCTAGACGAAGATGACGAAGAAGAATTAAAGTCAGATTTTGATGAAGAATGTGGAGAGTTGGCACCATCATTAGAACATCGTGAATTAGGTCTAGATCGGCTCTCGATTTCGCCAGTTGCCTGCATATGAAGTGCATTTGCAGTTTGTGGTTCTATCGATGGTTCAGGTGATGATCTTGAATTTTCTGAAGAATTCGACGAGGAGTTTGATGCCGATGAGCCTGGATTAGAATCATCCGACTCCATTTTCTATAAAAATTGGATTTGTCACAACGAAAAACAGGGAACACTGCGGATAGAAACAAATGTGCATTACTAAAAAATAGATAAAATATTTTTCGCAAATCTGAAATGAAATAGTAATTATGGATATTTTTTATTCAAGCAGGCCAAAACACCACACCAGGCCGTTCATGTATTTTTGCCAACTAAGTAAATAAAATAACTGACAGAAGCGATAAAATCCTTAAACACTGAAACTGTCTAGTGTCTACTTTGTAAGGCACGTTTAATCACAATTTTTCTTCTGTCAATTCTTTATATCTTTCATGAAAACAAATCTTATATAAACTTCGGAGAGATGTTTTTGTAAATATAAAAAGAGAGAAACCAATCAAATATACCGCAATGATGTTGTTGTTGTTGTTGTAGCGATAACGTTGCTCCCCGAAGTCTTTGGGGAGTGTTATCGATGTGATGGTCCTTTGCCGGATCCGGTACGCTCCGGTACCATAATTAAGGTGCTAGCCCGACCATCTCGGGAACGATTTATGTGGCCACATTAAACCTTCAGGCCATTTCCTCCCTCCCCACCCCAAGTTCCATGAGGAGATTGGGGTCGCCAGAGCCTCGTCTGTTAGTGAAACAGGAATCGCCGCGGATAGGTGAGGTTGACAATTGGGTTTGGAGAAGCTATATATTGCGCTGGCAACCTGAAGGGTTGCGCTACACAGGTCCTTGAATCTGGTATTGTAGTCGCCTCTTACGACAGGCATATCTACCGCGGGTATATTCTGATCCCCTAACCCGCTGGGTGATGCCGCAATGATCATGACGAACAGTTAGCACCGCCAGTGTCTTACCAGTTAGTGTAAAGTAATAGCGGTACATATTGGACTATTCACTCACTAACATGCCATGGGGTGCCTGAACTACTATGTTTAATTTTGAAGTCGGAATTTTTCGTAGTATTTCAATTTCGAGAAAATACCGCTAGCGCTTTTTGAGAAAACTGCATTTTAATGCATCATCATGAAATATCAATTACACTGTTTAATAGTGAAAATACGCTCTTGGCGGGATATACCTTAAGTTTATATTTGTTTATACAGAATTTTTAAGCTATCGAGAATGTTGTTGTTGTTGTAGCAGTGGCTTCGCCCCATGCAATAGGACCGACCGATCACAAATTGTCATCAACATCCTCTAACGGGAGTCCAAGGAAATTTACAGTTTCAACAGGGGTGGACCACAGTGAGAGGGGTGTTAGAGGTGTTGGTTCCACATTACAATTGAATAGATTGTTGGTGTTATGTGGGGACACATTGCAAGCAGGACATACATTTTGAGCGTGGGGGTTGGATAGGTAAGAGTTTAACCTGTTACAGTATCCAGATCGTAGTTGAGCTAGAATGACTCGCGTTTCCCTAGGGAGTGTGCGTTCCTCTTCTGCAAGTTTAGGGTATTTTTCTTTGAGTACAGGATTCACCGGGCAATTCCTGGCATTTAGGTCCGAGGACCGTTTGTGGAGTTCACTAAGGACCTGCTTGTGTTTTTTGGCTTCATACAGCTGTGTTCCCAGGTGCCGTATTTTCTCATAATGCTTACGGAGATGACTCCTTAAGCCCCTGGGCGGTGTTGACTCATCAATCAGATGTCTGTTGGGATGCCCAGGTTTCTGGGTATTCAACAGAAACTGTTTGGTTGGCATTCCATTTCTCTCCTTGATGGTAAATATTCTCGCCTCATTATGTAGATGGTTTTCGGGGGACATAAGAAGACAGCCCGTGGCGATTCTGAGGGCAGTATTTTGGCAGGCCTGTAGCTTCTTCCAGTGAGTAGTCTTTAGGCTTGACGACCATATATGGGACGCGTAGCATGCAATCGGCTGGCCAATTGCTTTGTAAGTGGTAATGAGCATTTCTTTATCTTTTCCCCAAGTACTACCAGCAAGAGATTTGAGGATTTTATTACAGCTCTGGATTTTCGGTACAATTGCGGCTGCATGCTCACCAAAATGTAGATCCTGATCGAACGTAACACCAAATATTTTGCGGTGTAAGACAGTCGGTAGCGTAGTGCCATTGACGTGGATGTTCAAAATGGCCGACATTTGTGACGTCCATGTTGTAGCCGTTTATTTTGTTGCAAAGCTCATCGATCTGTGGGCCTGGACCTGTGGTCATTATTGTGCAGTCATAGGCATAGGAAACGATAGTAACTCCTTCTGGTGGCGAAGGTATCTTTGATATGTAGAAGTTAAACAAAAGTGGGGATAGGACACCACCCTGTGGCACCCTTTGTTTAATTCTTCTTGGTTTTGATGTTCAGTTTATAAATTGCACCGATTCCTGCCGGCCACCCAGATAATTTGCGGTCCACCTTTTAAGATATGGGAGAAGGATAGACCCTTTTTGCAGTAACGTGCCATGGTTGACCGTATCAAAAGCTTTTGATAGGTCTGACGCAACGAGTACTGTTCTATGGTGAGGGTTTTGTATTAAACCGCAATTTATCTGGGTGCTAATGACATTTAGTGCGGTGGTGGTGCTATGAAGTTTTCTAAAGCCATGCTGATGACAGGCTAGCTGCAAATTTGCTTTGAAATAGGGAAGCAAAATGGCTTCAAGCGTCTTGGCTACTGGCGATATGAGAGATATCGGGCGATATGACTCTCCTATGTTAGCTGGTTCCCTAGGCTTTAGTAGCGGGACCATCTTGGCCATTTTCCCTTTTTCGCGGATGACAAAGGTGAACAGTGGCAGGTTGAAGACATGTGCTAAATATTTTAAACCCTCTTTTCCTAGGCTTTTAAGCATCGGCATGGATATGCCGTCTGGGCCCACTGCTTTAGATGGTTTAGCGTGACCGATGGCATCCTCAACCTCTTTGGCGGTGATGGTAATTGGGGACGCGCTGAATTTATGTTTATGTGCGTGTCTTTTGGCCCTCCGTCTAACTTTGTGAACCGGAGAATGCATTATATATTGCCGGCAAAAATGCGCTCGCCCATTTTTTCGCATCCGCACTTTATGGAAATTTTGTCATTGTGCTTGGACGGATTCGATAGGGAATTTACCGTGGACTAAGCTTACCCACACCGGCAGAGGGGTAACAACGACTTAGAAGCTCCTCCCATTTCGCCCGCTTGTGTTTATCCACAAGCAATCTGATGCGTTGGTTTATATCCCTTATTTGGGGGTCGCCGGGATCGAGCTGTCTTATAAGGTCACGTTCTCTCGCTAAATTTGCGGCCTCCGCCGGAAAATGAGGCCAATTCGGAAATTCTTCCGGCGGGAATGAAGCGAGCCGAGGCGGATTCAATTACCTTGCGGAAAGCACGCTCCCCTTGGCGAGCATCAGTCGGGATAGGGAGGGCAGCAAAGCGGCTGTCTGTAAAAGATTCATATTCATCCCATTTTCCTTTTTTAAAGTTTATGAAAGTGCGTTTTTCGGTGACGGTGAAGTCGGCGGTACGCTCGAGCGAAATAAGTATTGGCAGGTGGTCGGATGCCAATGTTACCATCGACTTTACGAGTCATGCGCTCACGATTGATATATCTGGCGAGCTGTGACAGCTTCCTACCATACGTGTGGGGGCGTCTCCGTTTATTGTACAGAACGTCGTTTCTTCTATTTGATTCGCCAACATCTCACCCCTGCTGCCTGACTGCAAGTTTGAATGCCATAGGTCGTGATAGGTATTGAAATCGCCTAAGATAATGCGATTTTCGCCAGTGAGTAAGGCGCTGTAGATGTTGATGATTTCTAGGTTTACATCGCCCGACCGGACAGATAAGCCTTGACGTTCTAAGACACTGTCCCTGAGGCCGATGTCGGGATCAAATAAATGATATTGCACAGAGTGGTGCATGACAAACGCGACGCCACCTCCATTTCCGCTCTCGCGATCTTTTCTGTGGACATTATACCCAGAACAAGTCTGCAGAGCAGATCTTGCTGTGAGTTTAGTCTCTTGAATCGCAGCAATGCGTATGTTGTGCTCTTCATGAAATCGACTATCTCCGTGATCTTCCCAGTTAATCCATTACAGTTTAACTGCAGAATTCTGAAGTGCAACGTAGGAGACGTCGCCACTCTAGAATTAACTCCCCTGACCTAACCAGTCAACTAAATTTTGCTGTTCCTGCTAGGGCCTCCAGACATTTTGTGCCTTTTCATTTACCTCTATGCCGGCAAAATTTTGCTAGAAATAGTCCCCTACGTCATTGGTGCTCGCGTTACAATGAAAGAACGTCTTCGTTAAAAACTATAGTATATATATACCATCGCGACAAGACTGGAATACCAGACAACATACGGTACCGAGTGCCATCAACATATTCACGGATGGTTCTAAGCTTGACGGGAAGGTGGGAGCAGGCCTCTTTTCGCCGGATATGGGTCTAGAAGATAATAATATACTAGCCCACCAACAATCAGGCTTTAGATAGAAACATTCTTGTGAGACAGCTCTTAATTTGGTGATACATGACTGGAGAGAAGAGTTAAATAATAAAAAAGTGGTTGTTTCAGTCTTCCTTGACCTCAAAAGAGCATTCAAAACAGTGGATAGGGAGATCTTAATTAAAAAAATGCAACGTATAGGTATAACTGGTATAGAACTTGACTGGTTTCGCAGCTATTTGAAGCAGAGGAGACAGAAAACGGTTATAAATACCGTGATGTCTGATGAATTGGAAGTGCCCATAGGGTTACCACAAGGCTCAGTTTTGGCACCGATACTGGTTTTAATTTATATTAATGATATAGTTAACGCTATTGAAGTTTGTGAAATTAAACTATTCGCTGATGATGCATTAATAATGATTAGTGAGAATAATATTAATTCTGCACTTTCTAAAATACAACATGAACTGAATAACCTGTATAAATGGTTGTGCGGAAATATACTGAAACTTAATATAAATAAAACGAAATTTATGATAATAACAAGGAGGAACGTTAATGAGGAGGATATAATTGGTTTAAAAATAAATGATGAAAGCATACAAAAAGTTGACAGAATAAAATATTTAAGAATTATAATTGATAACAAACTCAAGTTTGATGAACATATAAACTACACAGTCGAGAAAGTTGCGAAAAAAATTGGGGTTATGCAGAGAACATCCAAATATATTCAAAAAAAGTAAAAAATAATTATATATAAGTCCATTATAGAACCACACTTTGTATACTGCCCATCAATTCTATTCATTGTGTCAGACAAAGAAATAGATAAACTTCAAAAGATGCAAAACAGATGTATGAGATTTATTCTTAAAAAACCTAGAGATACTCGTACGGCTGATATGTTGAGAAGTTTGAACTTGTTAAGTGTCAAGCAAAAGATTTTTTTTCACGCTATGAAGTTTATATTTAATATTAAAAGTGAAAATGTACCTGAATATCTAAGTAAAAACGTAGTACTAGTTAAGCAAACACATAACATTAATACAAGGAATAAACATAATTTCAAACTGCCTTTATTCAGAACTGAAATAGATCAGCAAAATATTTTTTATAAAGGTCTAAAAAGTTTCAATGAACTGCCTATAGATATAAAAGTTGTAGCTCTGTTCTCCTTACCCACTTCAGACATCGTATGCTAATAAATAATCAGTTCTTCATTACTTCCATACGTCTCTGGAACTCGCTCCCTTCTAGACTTAGGCTTCTAAGCAATGCTCTGCTCTTCAATAAAGAATTATCAAGTTTCTATAATAACCTAGACAATTAAAATACTGATTTCTTCTAAGCAAATGTACTCTATCATTCGTTTATTTATTTATTTATTATTAAATAGATTATTTATTGTAACCTTTCCTTAGCCATAGTCATTAGCTTTAAGTTTCAAGTTTAAATTGTTCCTTTTTTTATGCCTTTTACCGACTAGCACTATAAAATAATTTTTGCCAAATTGTTGTGCTGGGATGAATTGCCTAATAAATACAAATACAAATCGTAGCTTTTAAAGCAAAGCTTTACGAATATTGTAAAACCTTAGCAATAAGATAGTAAATTGTAATCTAATTTAATCTATGAATTAGGCTTTTTTGCCGTAATAAATAAATGAAATGAAATGAAATGAAGGAGGTCTCTTTTCGCCTACCAGATCACTGTAGTGTTTACCAAGCGGAAATGCTGGCAACACACAGTGCTGTGAACCATCTCGGGTCTATGCCTAAGGATGGTAAACGGGTGTTTATTTCTCAGACAGCCAGGCCGCATTAAAGGCGGACTCATTCGTCGACAACGCAAAGTCGGTCTCTTACCGAGATGGCTCAGCACTTCAGTATCAGCCTTGTATGGGTACCTTGGCACAGGGATATTGAAGGCAACTGCAGAGCAGACGAGCTGGCCAGAAGAGGCACCACCGACCATATCCTTCCGGGAAATGATTCGGTAGGTATACCCATGGTCACTTTCAGGCTTCATGTGAACACAAGCACTATAAGAATTGCAAATGGACTATGGTCAGCCATATCACCGTGTGAGACATCCAGGCAAACCTGGCCCTCATATGACAAGGGGCGCACAGGAGCGCTTCTGATTTTAAACAAATCAGTTCTATCGTCCCTTATAACGGTTCTAACAGCGCATGGTGCTAGAATGGGGGCAACGACCTTCGACTACTGTTGCAGCTGCAGATATATAGAAGAGGAAGAGAGTGTACAGCACCTTCTCTGTCATTGTCCAGCGCTTAGTAGGCGTAGGTTGGCCATCCTTGGTAAACCTTTTCTACATGACTTCTCTGAGGTCTCTAGCTATGAAATAAAGGCTCTAGCAAAATTTATAATTTCCACGAGGCGGTTTGGCCCGCTTTAGGCAGGGTAGGGGTCCTCTTTGAGACCGTATAGGGTATTACAATGGGCCCATTGGTGGCCTAAGTAATGAGCTGTTACCATAGTGTCCAGTCAGCCCTTGCAATATCACCTAACCTACAATGATTTGTATAACTGCATTGGCTTTGAATGTTCGTTTGCCGCTTTACATACTGCTATACTCTTAGGTTTAGCCTGATATTTTAATTTTATTTTTTCTTATACAATGTGATGTCAAATTTTTATAACATACTAATTTTCTATGTACCTCTTTTAATCTTTTTAATTTTAAGGATAGCTCTGTACTTACATATATATCTGTCTATTACAATATTAGTCGACCGCTTTGTGTTTGCGTCGACTTTAAATAAATAAATAAATAAGTGACGGGTGACTACGCCTGGGTTGTGAAAGGCTAGGACGCAACTGCTAGGAAAGTGGCTTTAGTAGCGGGGCCACACATATATATTCTGTGCTGGCAAACGGTGCAAAAGGTGGTAGGGACTAAGAGTCTGTTTCCCCGAACTACACGATTGCTGCCGGAAAAGAGGGTGGAAGAAGACGGGGGATGATGCTCGGTATTGCTACCCACTCTAATAAGGTGATTGTAGTTATGAGTGGGAGCGGCTGTATGAGCTGGTGGCGCCGTAGGGCGCGAGCAGCAGCGGGTACTTGTTGTAGCTTTCCGAAAGGTCATTGAATTCGCCTTGGCTAGTTTCATTCCCGCCGGAAGAATTCCGGAAATCCGGCCACACTTTCCGACGGAGGCCTCAAATTTAGCGAGAACGTGACCGCACGACAGTACGACCCCGGCGAACCCAAATAAGGGATATAAACCAATGCATGAGATTGTTTGTGGATGAGCACAAGCGGGCGAAATCGGGGAGCATTTAAAGAATTGTAACCTCTCTTCCGGTGTGGGTAAGCTTTGGCCACCGCAGTCCCCATGTTGTGGTTGTTGTATTAATAGTGCTTCGCCCCATTCAATGGGCACGACCACTCACAAATTGTCATCAAAGTCCTCTAACGGGAGTTCAAGGAAACTGGCTGTTTCAATAAGGGCGTGAAGATAGGTGGGTTCCACATTACAATTGAAAAGATTGTTGGTGTCATGTAGGGGCATATCACATGCAGGACATACCTTACGTAGGCCTCACTATGTAGATGGTGTTCGGGGATCATAAGAAGACATCCGGTGGCGCTTCCCAAGGCAGTCGGTTCTATGTACCGGAGCGACTCGGGATTTTTCCCGACCAAGGACTGTCATTTCAGTGTAACCCCATTTAATTTGTTGCGTCCCTCACACAAATTGTCATCCTCCCAGCAGCTCCTTGCAGCGGGACTGCTCCATATTCTCTTGCTCCGGGAAGGTATCGAATATGTGGTAATAGACTGTGTGGTAATAGACTGAAACTAAACATAAATAAAACTAAATATATGATAATAACAAGGAGGAATATCAATGAGGAGGATATAGCCGAGCTAAAAATAAATGATGAAATCATACAAAGAGTTAACAGTATAAAATACTTAGGAATAATAATTGATAATAAACTCAAATTTGAAGATCATATAAATTATACAATTAAAAAAGCTGCTAATAAAATAGGAGTGATGCAGAGAACAACGAAATTCATTCAGAAAAAGTACAAAATAATCTTATATAAATCAGTTATAGAACCGCACTTCGTGTACTGCCCGTCCATTCTATTCATAATATCGGATAAAGAAGTAGACAAGCTCCAAAAGCTTCAAAATAGATGCATGAGATTTATTCTTCAGAAACCTAGAGATACACGAACGGCTGACATGTTGAAGACTTTAGACTGGTTAAGTGTGAAACAAAAGATTTTTTTCCACTCCATGAAATTCATATTTAATATTAAACATGGAAATGTACCTGAGTATTTAAATAAAAATATAGCATTAGTTGAGCAAACTCACAACATAAATACGAGGAGCAAACATAATTTCAAATTGCCGTTTTTTAGAACTGAAATTGATCAACAGAACATTTTCTACAAGGGTCTGAAAAGTTACAATGAACTGCCTATGGATATAAAAAGTTGCAACCAAATAACAGTATTTAAAACAAAATTATATGAATATTGTAAAACCTTAGCTATAAGATAAAAAACTGTAATATTTTCAAATTTACGAATTAGGCTTCTGGCCGTAATAAATAAATAATCTAATCTAATCTAATCTAATCTAATCCAATCCAGGTCCGTCTCCTGACCCCGGTCCTGAGAAATGGTTTTGCTGCATCTGCCGGAAAAGAATCTTTCTAGGACGGTCATAGTCTGTTCAGTGTGTCTCGTGTAAGGGATGGTTGCATCGGACAGGTTGTTCTGGGCTTGACCCCAAAACCCAACGTCCACGTAACTTTTATAAATCTTTTGTGGCTTCTTGCTGTTCACGCCCAAGGGCGTCCCTTAGTCTACGCATAAGCGCCCCCCTCCCCCCACTACCTGCCAGCTGCCCCGCTGCTCAGCAAGCCACAACAAGTACCCGCTGCTGCTCGCGCCCCACGGCGACAACAACTCAAACAGCTGCTACCACTCATAACTACTATCTTCGTAGTAGAGTCGGTAGCAATGCTGAGCATCAGCCCCTGCCCCCGTCTTCTCCCCCTCTTTTCCGGCAGCAATCGTGTAGTTCAGGGAAACAGACTCTTAGTCCCTACCTCCGTTTGCACCGTTTGCCAGCACAGAATATATATGTTTGCGACATCCGCCCAATGCAGCTCCTGCCTTTGGTGCCACTTTCCTAGATGTTCTGGTCTCCGCGACGGCAATCTCCCGACGGGTTTCATTGCGCCATGTTGTCAGGTCGCAAACCCAACTCATCCGGGTACCCCAAGGACGCCCAGTCCCAGGGCCACAACAGCAATTGCGTCCAAGCCTTGCTCAACCCAGGCGTAGTCACCCGTCACTTACCCCTAGAGTGGCGACGTCCCCCCCTATGCACGTCAGAATTCTGCAGTTAAACTGTAGTGGATTAACTGGGAAGATTACGGAGATAGTCGATTTCACGAAGCGGCATAACATCCGCATTGCTGCGATTCAAGAGACTAAACTCATAGCGAGATCTGCATTGCAGACCTGCTCTGGGTATAATGTCCACAGAAAAGATCGCGAGAGCGGAAATGGAGGCGGCCTCGCGTTTATCATACACCACTCTGTGCAATATTATATATTTGATCCTGGCATCGACCGCAGGGACAATGTCTTAGAACGTCAAGGCCTATATGTACGGTCAGGCGATGCAAACCTAGAAATCATCAACATCTACATCCCTCTTGCCACCTGTTGCCGCAGTGGATACCGCCCTAATATCAGCGCCTTACTCACTGGCAACAATCGCATTATCTTAGGCGATTTCAATGCCCATCGCGATCTATGGCATTCAAATTTGCGGGCGGACAGTAGGGGTGAGATGTTGGCGGATCAAATAGAAGAAACGACGTTCTGCATAATAAACGGAGACGCCCCCACACGTATGGTAGGAAGCTGTCACAGTTCGCCAGATATCTCAATCGTGAGCGCAGAACTCGTAAACTGCGTCAACTGGCAGCCGATGGTAAATTGGCATCCGATTGGTACCGCTGACTTCATCGTCACAGAAAAACGCACTTTCATAAACTTCAAAAAAGGAAAGTGGGAAGAATATAAATCTTTTACAGACAACCTCTTTGCTGCCCTCCCTATCCCGACTGATGCTCGCCAAGGGGAGCGTCCCTTCCGCAAGGTCATTGAATCCGCCTCGGCACGTTTCATTCCCGCCGGGAGAATTCCCGAAATTCGGGCCCCACTTCCCAGCGGAGGACGCAAACTTAGCGAGAGAACGTGACCTTATAAGACAGCTTGATCCTGGCGATCCCCAAATAAGGGATATAAACCAACGCATCAGATTGCTTGTGGATGAATACAAGCGGGCGAAATGGGAGGAGCACCTAAGAGGTTGTAACCTCTCTGCCGGTGTGGGTAAACTTTGGTCCACCGTAAAGTCCCTATCGAATCCGTTGTTGTTGTTGTTGTTGTTGTAGCAATGCTCGCCCCACCTAATAGCCGCGACCGATCACAAATTGTCATCAATATCCTCTAACGGGAGTCCAAGGAAACTTGCCGTTTCAACAGGGGTGGACCATAAGGAAAGGGGTGTTAGAGGCGTTGGTTCCACATTACAATTAAAGAGATGGTTGGTGTCATGTGGGGACACATTGCAAGCAGGGCATACATTTTGTATGTCGGGGTTGATTCTGGATAGGTAAGAGTTTAACCTGTTACAGTATCCAGAACGAAGTTGAGCAAGAGTGACACGCGTTTCCCTGGGGAGTATGCGTTCCTCTTCTGCGAGTTCTGGATATTTTTCTTCAAGTACTGGATTCACCGGGCAATTCCCGACATAAAGGTCCGACGTCTGTCTATGGAGTTCACCAAGGACCTGCTTGTGTTTTTCCGCTTCATACGGCTGGGTTCTCAGGTGCCGTATTTCCTCAAAATGCTTACGGAGATGACTCCCTAGGCCCCCAGGCGGTGCTGGTTCGTCAATCAGATGTCTGTTGGGATGCCTGGGTATTCAACAGAAACTGTTTGGTCAGCATCTCATTTCTCTCCCTGATGGGGAGTATTCTCGCCTCATTATGCAGATGGTGTTCTGGGGACATAAGAAGACAGCCCGTGGCGATTCTGAGAGCAGTATTTTGGCAGGCCTGTAGTTTCTTCCAGTGGGTGGTTTTTAGGCTTGGCGACCATATGGGTGACGCGTAGCACGTAATCGGCTGGCTAATTGCTTTGTATGTGGTCAAGAGCGTTTCTTTATCTTTTCCTCAGGTACTGCCAGCAAGGGATTTGAGGATTTTATTACGGCTCTGAATTCTAGGAACAATTGCGGTTGCGTGCGCACCAAAATGTAGATCCTGATCAAACGTCACACCCAAGATTTTGGGGTGTAGGACAGTCGGTAGCGTAGTGCCATCGACGTGGATGTTCAATATGGTCGACATTTGGGGCGTCCATGTTGTAAATAAGGTCGCGGAAGATTTAGTCGGTGACAATGCCAGGTTTCGCGAGGCGAAAAAACTGGAGAGATCAGGGAGATAGCCGTTTATTTTATTGCATAGCTCATCGATCTTTGGGCCGGGCCTGTAGCCATTATTGTGCAGTCATCGGCGTAGGAAACGATTGTGACTCCTTCCGGTGGTGAAGGTAGCTTAGATATGTAGAAATTAAACAAAAGCGGGGATAGGACACCACCCTGTGGCACCCCTTGTTTAATTCTCCTTTGTTTTGATGTTTCGTTTCTGAATTGCACCGATGCCTGCCGACCACCCAGATAATTTGCGGTCCACCTTTTAAGACATGGGGGAAGGGTAGACCCTTCCAGGTCTTGCAGTAACGAGCCATGGTTGACCGTATCAAAAGCTTTTGATAGGTCTAACGCTACGAGTACTGTTCTATGGTGGGGATATTGATTCAAACCGCAATTTATCTGGGTGCTAATGACATTTAGCGCGGAGGTAGTGCTATGGAGTTTTCTGAAGCCATGCTGATGAGGGGCTAGCTGCAAATGTGCTGGGAAATAAGGGAGCAAAATGGCTTCAAGCGTCTTTGCCACTGGCGATAGGAGAGATATCGGACGATATGACTCACCTACGTTAGCTGGTTTCCCAGGCTTTAGTAGCGGGACCACCTTGGCCATTTTCCATTTCTCGGGTATGACAAAGGTGGAAAGAGACAGGTTGAAGACATGCGCTAAATATTTGAAACCCTCTTTCCCTAGGTTTTTAAGCATCGGCATGGCTATGCCGTCTGGGCCCACTGCTTTGGATGGTTTAGCGCGACCAATGGCGTCCTCAACCTCTCTAGCGGTGATGGTAATTGGTGACGCGCTGAGTTTGTGTTTATGTGCGTGTCTATTGGCTCTCCGTCTATCTTTGTCGACCGTAGGATGCATTATATACTGTCGGCAGAAAGCGCTCGCGCATTTTTTCGCATCCGACAGCACCTTATCGCCAAAGGCGATGGAAACTTTGCCTTTGTGCTTAGTCGGATTCGATAGGGACTTTACGGCGGACCAAAGTTTACCTACACCGGTAGAGAGGTTACAACCTCTTAGGTGCTCTTCCCATTTCGCCCGCTTGTGTTCGTCCACAAGCAATCTGATGCGTTGGTTTATATCCCTTATTTGGGGGTCGCCTGGATCAAGCTGTCTTAAGGTCGCGTTCCCTCGCTAAGCTCGCGGCCTCCGCCGGGAAGTGGGGCCGGATTTCGGGAATTCTCCCGGCGGGAATGAAATGTGCCGAGGCGGATTCAATGACCTTACGGAAGGCACGCTCCCCTTGGCGGGCATCAGTCGGGATAGGGAGGGCAGCAAAGCTGTTGTCTGTTGCAGATTTGTATTCTTCCCACTTTCCTTTTTTGAAGTTTATGAAAGTGCGTTTTTCGGTGACGATGAAGTCGGCGGTACGCTCGAACGAAATAAGTATGGGCAGGTGGTCGGATGCCAATGTTACCATCGGCTGCCAGTTGACGCAGTTTACGAGTTCTGCGCTCACGATTGAGATATCTGGCGAGCTATGATAGCTTCCTACCATACGTGTGGGGGCGTATCCGTTTATTGTGCAGAACGTCGTTTCGTCTATTTGATCCGCCAACATCTCACCCCTACTGTCCGCCCGCAAGTTTGAATGCCATAGGTCGTGATGGGCATTGAAATCGCCTAAGATAATGCGATTGTTGCCAGTGAGTAAGGCCTCGATATTAGGGCGGTATCCACTGGGGCAACAGGTGACAGGAGGGATGTAGATGTTGATGATTTCTAGATTTGCATCGCCTGACCGGACAGATAGGCCTTGACGTTCTAAGACATTGTCACTGCGGTCGATGCCAGGATCAAATATATGATATTGCACAGAGTGGTGTATAATAAACGCGAGGCCGCCTCCATTTCCGCTCTCGCGGTCTTTCCTGTGGACATTATAACCAGAGCAGGTCTGCAATGCAGATCTTGCTGTGAGTTTAGTCTCTTGAATCGCAGCAATGCGGATGTTGTGCCGCTTCATGAAATCGACTATCTCCGTAATCTTCCCAGTTAGTCCCTTACAGTTGAACTGCAGAATTCTGAAGTGCATGAGGGGTGACGCCGCCACTCTAGGGGTAAGTGAGGGGTGACTACGCCTAGGTTCTGGAAGGCCAGGACGCAATTGCTGTTGTGGCCTTGGGACTGGGCGCCCTTGGGCAAGCATTGGGGTACCCGGATGATTTGGGTTTGCGACCTGGCAACATGGCGCGATGAAACCCGTCGAGGGGTTGCCGTCGCGGAGACCAGAACATCTAGGAAAGTGGCACCACCCAAGGCAGGAGCTGCATTGAGCGGATGTCGCAAACCTGTATATTCTGTTGTTGTTGTTGTAGCGATACGGTTGCTCCCCGAAGGTTTAGGGAGTGATCAATGTGATGGTCCTTTGCCGTTTACAGATCCGGTACGCTCCGGTAACACAGCATCATTAAGGTGCTGGCCCGACCATCTCGGGAACGATTTATATGGCCACATTAAACCTTCAGGCCAATCCGGTATTTTAGTCGCCTCTTACGACGGGCATACCTACCGCGGGTATATTCTAACCCCCTGACCCGCTGGGTTGTGTATATTCTGTGCTGGCAGACAGTGCAAACGGAGGCAGGGACTAAGAGTCTGTTTCCCTGACCTGCACGATTGCTGCCAGAAAAGAGGGGGGGAGAAGAAGACGGGGGCAGGGGCTGATGCTCAGCATTGCTACCAGCTCTACTACGAAGGTAGTAGTTATGAGTGGTATCAGCTGTTTGAGTTGTTGGCGCCGTGGGGCGCGAGCAGCAGCGGGTACTTGTTGTGGCTTGCTGAGCAGCGAAGCTGCTGGAAGGTAGTGGGGATACGCTTAGGCGTAGACTACGGGACGCCCTTGGGCGTGAGCAGCAAGGAGCCACAAAAGATTTATAAAAGTTACGTGGACGTCGGGTTTTGGGATCAAGCCCAGAACAACCTGTCCGATGCAACCATCCCTTGCACGAGACACACTGAACAGAATAAGACCGTCCTAAAAAGATTCTTTTCTGGCAAATGCAGCAAAACCATTTCTCAGGACCGGGGTCAGGAGACGGACCCGGACTGGGTTCGATACCTTCCCGGAGTAAGAGAATATGTAGCAGTCCTGCTGCAAGGAGCTGCTGGGAGGACGACAATTTGTGGGAGGGACGAAACAAATTAAATGGGGTCACACTGAAATGACAGTCCTTGGTCGGGAAAAATCCCGAGTCGCTCCGGTACATAGAACCGACTGCCTTGGGAAGCGAATCCGTCTAAGCACAATGACAAAGTTTCCATCGCCTTCGGAGATAAGTGCTGTCGGATTCGAAAAAATGCGCGAGCGTTTTCTGCCGTCAATATGTAATGCATTCTACGGTCGACAAAGATAGACGGAGGCCCAACAGACATGCACAGAAACATAAATTCAGCGCGTCACCAATTACCATCACCGCCAGAGAGGTTGAAGATGCCATTGGTCACGCTAAACCATCCAAAGCAGTGGGCCCAGACGGCATAGCCATGCCGATGCTTAAAAGCCTAGGGAAAGAGGGTTTCTAATACTTAGCACATGTCTTCAAAGTGTCTCTTTCCACCTTTGTCATACCCGCAAAATGGAAAATGGCCAAAGTGGTCCCGCTAATAAAGCCTGGGAAACCAGCTAACATAGGAGAGTCGTATCGTCCGATATCTCTCCTATCGCCAGTAGCAAAGACGCTTGAAGCCATTTTGCTCCCCTACTTCCAAGCAAATTTGCAGCTAGCCTGTCATCAGCATGGCTACAGATAAATTGCGGTTTAAATCAAAACCCCCACCATAGAACAGTACTCATAGCGCTAGACCTATCAACAGCTTTTGATACGGTCAACCATGGCACGTTACTGCAAGACCTGGAAGGGTCTACCCTTCCCCCATGTCTTAAAAGGTGACCGCAAATTATCTGGGTGGTCGGCAGGCATCGGTGCAATTTAGAAACATCAAAACCAAGAAGAATTACACAAGGGTTGCCACAGGGTGGTGTCCTATCCCCACTTTTGTTTAATGTCTACATATCTAAGCTACCTTCACCACCAGAAGGAGTCACTATCGTTTCATACCCCGATGACTGCACAATAATGGCCACAGGCGCAGGCCCACAGATCGATGAGCTCTGCAACAGAATAAACGGCTACCTCCCTGATCTCTCCAGTTTTTTCGCCTCGCGAAACCTGGCATTATCACCGACCAAATCTTCCGCGACCTTATTTACAACATGGACGTCCCAAATGTCGACCATTTTGAACATCCACGTCGATGACACTACGCTACCGACTGTCCTACACCCCAAAATCTTAGGTGTGACGTTTGATCAGAATCTACATTTTGGTGAGCACGCAGCCGCAATTGTTCCGAAAATCCAGGGCCGTAATAAAGTCCTCAAATCCCTTGCTGGCAGTACCTGCGGAAAAGATAAAGAAACGCTCATTACTACATACAAAGAAATTGACCAGCCGTTTACGTGCTACGCGTCACCCATATGGTCGCCAAGCCTAAAAATTACCCACTGGAAGAAGCTACAGGCCTGCCAAAATACTGCTCTCGGAATCGCCCCGGGCTGTCTACTTATGTCCCCAGAACACCATCTACATAATGAGGCGAGAATACTCCCCATCAGGGAGAGAAATGAGATGCTAACCAAACAGTTCCTGTTGAATACCCAGAAGCCTGGGCATCCAAACAGACATCTGATTGATGAGCCAACACCGCCTAGGGGCTTAAGGAGTCATCTCCGTAAGCATTTTGAGGAAATACGGCACCTGAGAACCCAGCCGTATGAAGCAAAAAAACACAAGCCGGTCCTTGGTGAACTCCACAAACAGGCGTTGGCCCTTTATGTCAGGAATTGCCCGGTGAAAGAAAAGTACGCAAGAGGAACGCATACTCCCCAGGGAAACGCGTGCCACTCTTGCTCAACTTCGTTCTGGATACTGCAACAGGTTGAACTCTTACCTATCCAGAATCAACCCCGATATACAAAATGTATGCCACGCTTGCAATGTGTCCCCACATGACACCAACCATCTCTTTAATTGTAATGTGGAACCAAAGCCTCTAACACCCCCTTCATTATAGTCCACCCCTGTTGAAACAGCAAGTTTCCTTGGACTCCCGTTAGAGGATATTGATGACAATTTGTGATCGGTCGCGGCTGTTGGTGGGGCGAAGCACTGCTACAACAACAACAACCCCGGCGACACCCAAATAAGGGGTATAAACCAATGCATGAGATTGTTTGTGGATGAGCACAGGCGGGCGAAATCGGGGAGCATTTAAAGAATTGTGACCTCTCTTCCGGTGTGGGTAATTTTGGCCACCGTAGTCCCCATGTTGTTGTTGTATTAATAGTGCTTCGCCCCATTCAATGGGCACGACCACTCACAAATTGTTATCAAAGTCCTCTAACGGGAGTTCAAGGAAACTGGCTGTTTCAACAGGGGCGTGAAGATAGGTTGGTTCCAGATTACAATTGAAAAGATTGTTGGTGTCATGTAGGGGCATATCACATGCAGGACATACCTTACGTATGTCGGGGCTGATTCTGGACAAGTAAGAGTTTAAGCTGTTTCAGTATCCAGAATGAAGTTGGGCCAGGGTGACCGTGCCTCCCTTGGTAATGTGCTTTCTTCTGCTGCAAGGGTGGGATATAGCATATTAATAACGGGGTTCACTGGATCAAACGGCTTTGTTGGCAGGTGCCGGATCTCGTCATAGTGCTTTAGATGTTCTTTTAATCCCCGTGGAGGTGGTGCTAAATGAAGCAGTTATTTTCTAGGATGTCCTGGTGTGTGAAAATTTAGCAAAAACTGCTTGTTCACCATTTCGTTGTGCTCTTTAATATTGAGCTCTTTGGCCTCACTATGTAGATGGTGTTCGGGGATCATAAGGAGACATCCGCTGGCAGTTCTGATTCCAGCATTTTAACAGGTATGTAGCCTTTTCCAGTTTGTATTTTTAAGACCAGGCGAGCAGACTGGTCACGCGTAGCTCATGAGCGGTCGGCCGATTGCTTTGTACGTGGTTAGCAACGTTTCTTTATCTTTTCCCCATGTGTTGCGTCAAGCGACTTTAGGATTTTATTGCTTCTTTGTACTTTAGAAACAATCTCGGTGGCATGAGCCTTGAAGGTTAGAGTATTATCGAACATTACCCATAAGATCTTTGGGTGACTGACAGTCGGTAGTGTGACACCATCGACGCGTAGGTCCAATATTTGCGAAATCTGCTCCTTCCACGTCGTAAACAGGGTGGCCGTGGATTTTGTCGGTGATAATGCCAAGTTGCGCGAGGTGAAAAAACCGGAAAGATCGGGGAGCTCGATCCCAGTGACCCCCAAATAAGGTATATAAAAAAACGTATCAGATTGCTTGTGGATGAACTCAAGCGGACGAAATGGGAGGAGCACCTAAGCGGTTGTAACCTCTCTGCCGGTGTAGGTAAGCTTTGGTCCACCGTAAAGTCCCTATCGAATCCGCCTAAGCACAATGACAAAATTTCCATCGCCTTTGGCGATAAAGTGCTGTCGAATGCGAAAAAAATGCGCGAGCGCTTTCTGCCGACAATATATAATGCATTCTACGGTCGACAAAGATAGACGGAGGACCAACAGAAATGCACATAAACATAAATTCAGCGCGTCTCCAATTACTATCACCGCCAAAGAGGTTGAGGATGCCATCGGTCACGCTAAACCATCCAAAGCAGTGGGGGCCGACGGCATAGCCATGCCGATGCTTAAAAGCCTAGGGAAAGAGGGTTTCAAATATTTAGCGTATGTCTTGAACCTGTCTCTTTCCACCTTTGTTATTCCCGAAAAATGGAGAATGGCCAAGGTGGTCCCGCTACTAAAGCCTGGGAAACCAGATAACATAGGAGAGTAATATCGCCTGATATCTCTCCTTTCGCCAGTAGCCAAGATGCTTGAAGCCATTTTGCTCCCCTAATTCAAAGGAAATTTGCAGCTAGCCTGTCATCAGACAGATATTCATCTGGTAATAATGGTATTATAGTGATCGATAGTGTTGATGAAAATGAAAGAGACAAATTAAAAGAAATAGTGGACAAAGAAATTAGTAATGAATATGAGATAAAGATACCTCGTGAATATAAACGACTATTTATAACAGGTATGCAATTTGAAAAGAATGGTGATGAATTAATTTAATGTCTACGAAAACAAAATAAATTATTATTATTATTATTAGTATTATATTTATTTATTACGGTCTTTAAGACCTAGTTGATATTAAGTAAACATTTGTTTCATTAAATATTAAGTGTTTTACAATATACAAATAATTTTACTTTAAACTTATTAATATTTTCACAATCTTTTATATCAGTAGGTAGTTCATTGTACATTTTGTACCCTGTGTATTCTAAAGTCTTCTTTGCGAACTCTGGTCTTACTGCAGTCTTATATTATTGCAGTATCAAGTTCCATAACTATAGATCTCGTGATTATATAATATTTTATTGCTCAGGTAACTCGGTAGCATTCCTAATCTTACATGATGTATACATTTCAAAGTGAAGTAACTTATTGACTATTTATACTAAGCTAGTTTAACCGATTCAGCATTATAGTTTTTGATGTTCTTGGGGGACATTTTAATATAAATCGCATTGCCTTGTTTTGTTGTATTTGTAGTCTTTTAATTTGCATATCACTCGCTATCAGCAGAATTGTAGGACAGTATATAAAGTGCGGCTCAATAATTGAACGATACACTATTATTTTATGACGTTGACTAATATGTTTACATGTTCTGTACATGAATCCTATTTTCTGCGCAATTTTTCTTTCAAGATAATTTATATGTTCTCCAAAATTCAGGTTTTCATCAATTAAAACTCCTAAGTACTTCATTTCATTTACTCTTTGAATTAAGTTGTTTTTTATCTTCAGGTTTATATTGTTTAAATCGTTATTACGTATGATGTTCTGGTTTTGCAAAATACCATGAACTTAGTCTTATCTATATTTAACTTCAATTTTTTAAGGCACAACCAGTTGTATAGAGAGTCAAGATCTTCTTGTGCTTTCTGCATTGCACAGTCGGCATATTTCTCATTGATGGTGAGCAGTGCATCATCCGCAAATAGACGTATATTGCAATATTTTAAGCATTTTTTTATATCATTTATGTACAATGTAAATAGTATCGGTGCAAGTACTGAACCTTGAGGCAATCCGATATCTACATCCACAACCGATGAGACTGCGTTTCCAATTACCGTCCTTTGCTTTCTGTCACTGAGATAACTTCGGAACCATTCCAAAGTCTTACCTCTGACACCAGTTTTGAACAAAGCATTCAACAATTCCCGTCCATCAACTGTTTCAAAGGCCCGTTTCAAGTCTAAGAAGACAGATTCCACAACTTTTTTATCTGATATATCTTCTTTCCATTCTGCAATAACCATGTTAAGTGCTGTTTCACAAGAATGGCTCTTCCTGAATCCAGACTGTTCTGGTATAATAACTTTGTGCTTTTCTAGGTATACCACCAATTAATTATTCACCACCATTTCAATAATTTTCTCATCTGAGGGTAACGTATTGATTGGCCGTAGCTCCTCCGGTTTCACTGTATTTTTTACTTTTTCCACAGGTACTATTGTTGAAACTTTCCAGCAGTTTGGAACAATGCCATTATTTAGGGACTCATTTATTATGTCTTTGTAAAAGTTACCAATGTACATCATGGAATCCTTGAAGACACCCTCAGATAAAAGCTTTTCTCCGCCATATTTATTTTTAAAAGCTTTTGTGATATTCATTATATCATCTAACTCAATGTCAGTGAAAAGAAATTGTTCTATTGCGATCGAGCGATCAACGTTTAGTTCGGATGCAGTAGGCATTTCTTCGATACTATCACTAATTTCGACTATGCTCTGTACAAAAAAATTGTTTAGGGCATTAGCTATATGACTCATTCGCCATGTATTACTATCTTAGTGATTGGTTTTTTGTTATCTGTAAGCTCTGCGAGGGCTTTCAGACACTTCCACATCCGTTTCATGTTTCCGTTATTGCTGTGAACTCTGCCTTCCATATACAGCTTCTTCTTATATATAATAGTACTTTTGTATATTTTCTTTAATACATTGTATTCATCCCAGTATCCTGTTTCTGTGACAATATTATATAGCTAAAGTTTTCTTTTATGGAGAGCTGTAAGCTCACGGTCATACCACTTATTTCTCAGTTGTATTTTTGTTCTCTTCACATATGTCAGTGCTTGCATTACTTCAGTAAGAATATTGTTCAGGGCTGTAGTTTTATTTTCTACTCCTGCATTACGCATAAAGCTAAAATCGCGTGTTCTTAGCTTATTTAAAATGCTTTGAAGTAAAAATTATTAAGCAATATAATGTTAAAGTTAGTCACAAAAATTATTATAATGCAATAGTTGAGGTGGATGTGGAAATATTTACTGAAGCGTTAAAATTAGATAAACTGAACATAGGATGGGAAAGGTGGAAAGTATACGATGGTGTTGATATAACAATTTGTTTTAAATGTAAAGGGTGCAACCACAAAGCTAGTGAATGCAAAAACGAAGATGTTTGTAGCAAATGCTTGGGTAAACATAAACCCATGGAGTGCAAGGAACAACCTAAAAACATGTGCATAAATTGTATTAGAGCTAATGAGAAATTGAATCTAGAGCTTGATACCAATCACCCGTGCAATAGCAGACATTGCCCTGTCTACTTAAAACACTTAAATGTAAAAAAACAAAGGCTAGGGTATTAGCAACTAACAATTAGACCACTGGACCTGGACCATGCTAATGTTATGCAACGTAGGGTATCAAAGTATCAAAAAAGATCCGCAAAGGACATCAACAATGACTTTAAATGCATCTATTTAAACATAAATAGCCTAGTAGCTAACAAATCAGAGTTGGAAGTGTTGGCGGAAGTTCATAGACCAGACATCATACTGTGCTCTGAAACATGTACAACCAAAGATATTCTAGACAATGAATTAAAAATAGCAACCTATAAAATGATAAGATGTGATTTCCATAGCAGGCACACAGGAGGTGTGTTAGTTTATGTACATAGTACAATTGATGTTAAAGTAATCTATAATGATAACATAAATGATGGTGCATTATATAAATCAATTATAGAACCACACTTCGTGTACTGCCCGTCCATTATATTCATAATATCGGATAAAGAAGTAGACAGGCTCCAAAAGCTTCAAAATAGATGCATGAGATTGATTCTTCAGAAACCTAGATACACGAACGGCTGACATGTTGAAGACTTTAGACTGGTTAAGTGTGAAACAAAAGATTTTTTCCCACTCCATGAAATTCATATTTAATATAAAACATGGAAATGTACCTGAGTATTTAAATAAAAATATAGCATTAGTTGAGCAAACTCACAACATAAATACGAGGCACAAACATAACTTCAAATGGCCGTTTTTTAGAACTGAAATTGATCAACAGAACATTTTCTACAAGGGTCTGAAAAGATACAATGATCTGCCTATGGATATAAAAAGTTGCAACGAAATAACAGTATTTAAAACAAAATTATATTAATATTGTAAAACCTTAGCTATAAGATAAAAAAAACTGTAATATATTCTAATTTACGAATTAGGCTTCTGGCCGTAATAAATAAATAATCTAATCTAATCTAAAAATCAGCATGGCTTTAGAAAACTTCATAGCACCACCACCGCGCTAAATCTCATTAGCAGCCAGATAAATTGCGGTTTAAATCAAAACCCTCACCATAGAACAGTGCTGGTTGCGCTAGACCTATCAAAAGCTTTTGATACGGTCAACCATGGCACGTTAATGCAAGATCTGGAAGGGTCTACCCTTCCCCCATGTCTTAAAAGGTGGACCGCAAATTATCTGGGTGGTCGGCAGGCATCGGTGCAGTTTAGAAACGAAACATCAAAACCAAGAAGAATTAAACAAGTGGTGCCACAGGGTGGTGTCCGATGCCCCGCTTTTGTTTAACTTCTGCATATCGAAGCTACCTTCGCCACCACAAGGGGTTACTATCGTTTCCTACGCCGATGACTGCACAATAATCGCCACACGCCCCGGCCCTATGAGCTTTGCAACAGAATAAATGGCTACCTCCCTGATCTCTCCAGTTTTTTCGCATCGCGAAACCTGGCATTATCACAGACTAAATCCTCCGCGACCTTACAACATGGACGTCCCAAATGTCGACCATTTTGAACATCCACGTCGATGGCACTACACACGGTATTCCGACAGCATATTCAATAGAACTAGGTAATTTTAATAATGAATTGCATTTAGTAATTTAAGTTTTAGGCCTACACAGCCGTAATAATAAATAAGTTAAATTAAATACACAGGTTAAACTCCTACCTATCCAGACTCAACCCCGACATACATAATGTATGCCCTGTTTGCAATGTGTCCCCACATAACACCAACCATCTCTTTTGTACTGTGGAACCAACGCCTCTAACACCCCTCTCATTATGGTCCATCCTTTTGAAACAGCAAGTTTCCTTGGACTCCCGCTAGAGTACATTGATGACAATTTGTGATTGGTCGCACCGACTGGACGGAGCGAAGCACTGCTTTAACAATAATAATAACAACAACAACAACAACAACAACAACAACACCAACACCAACACCAACACCAACAACAACAAGGCCGCCAACGCAGAAAGGTGTTCTGCGCAGGTTTCCGAGGCACAAGGGGTTATTTTACGGGTTTTCGTTAACATCTTTTGGGCTAGTTAAAATTCCGCCTATGGAATATTAATACTGATATCAAGACGCGTCGTTTGACACCTCTTCCTATAGTTTTAGACTAGTTTCGGATTCTAAAAACAGAGATCGAAGCGCGTCTATTGATACCCCTATTGATAATTTTGGGAAAATTTTAGAATAGCACGCCCGAGTTCGGGGTAAAACTTGGTATCAAATGAAAGAGGGAGCTGTCCCGATCGCAAATATATATATTTTAAAGGGCGCAAACTTATAATTTAAAAGTTATTTGTTGTTAAAGTTTGCAAATTTAGCAAATTTCTACTTTAAATTACAATTTACACATCTTTCAAAACCTAAATCCACATACATATCTATATAAATTGGCAACGATAAACTTAAATTGCATTTTTGTATATTTCACATTTCATTTTTGCATTGTTTTTACTTATTATAAATGTTTTTATTAAATCAATCGCGCTTTTGTAGCAACATCCACGCAGATTTCTTTGTTGACGGAGAGATTAGAAAAGTCTGAGTCCGAAATAGAAAATCTCAAAAAAGAGTTGGCAAAAGGACTTCAGCAAAAACTGACTGCTGATGTCGCTGCTGATGCTGTCGCTTTTGGTGTCCCGTATAAGGAGGGCGAAAACCTAAAAAGTATTTTTAACGTGGTGTGCATGTCCATTGATTTTCAGTCACCGCAAATAAGGGATATTTTCCGCACGAGACCCTCACGTGCAGGCAACAACGGTGCGATTGTGATCAAGTTCCATTCGCCGCTGGAACGCAATCGTACTTTCCGTGCGTTTGGGGAGCACCGTAGGCGTATGAAAAGCGCTGTTTCTCTGGAACCCCTTGGTATCCAGGGAAACTTCCACCTATACGAGAGCCTTACCAAGGAAAATAGGCTTTTGCTACAAGCGGCTATCCAATTAAGGCGGCAGGGAAAGCTGCAGGCGGCATTCACGCTCCGTGGCTGCGTCTACGTTAGGCATGGACTTGATACATCCGCACAGACAACAAAAGTTACCAGTGAGGCTGATCTGGATCGATTTCGCCAACCTTAAGTTCATATGCTTATTCATTGTTCTTTGTTATGTAAAGATGGCGCAAACATACATTTATTTTTTTTTCTTTTACTTCGGCTTTGTCTATAACTTACTTTAAAGTTGCTTTTAATTCGATTGTACTCAGTGTTTGGAGATAGTAGAAATGCGAATGGGGTTGCGAATAATAGCCTAGCTTTGCTTAATGTCCTATGCAGGCACCATAAAGGTTTCAACGTGGTGCACTTTAATGCTCGTAGTTTAAATGGTGAAAAGATGGATGTAGTCAGAGGGATATTTGAACAATCTAGTGTTGATATCATTTGTGTTTCCGAGACTTGGTTTAAACCTGAAATACTTGATGACCATTTTGGCATAAAGGGATACGTACTCTATAGGATGGATAGAAAGGTAAAGAAAGGTGGTGGTGTTGCTATGTATTGTAAAAAACATCTCAAGTCGAGAATCATATCAAGTATAGCTGTTGGCCTCACTGAGAACTTGCTAGTTGAAGTGTCTAGTTCAATATCCAAAGTCCTTTTTTCGTGCGTCTATAACCCTAATAAATTGTGCAACGTGAAGGAATATTTTACAATGTTGTCCTCGGTCGCAGTTGATTACACTAATATAATTATCTGCGGAATTTTAATGTTAATCTCTTATGTAGTGACCCGTATACCTGCCGTTTGTTAGACGATGTTTCAAGTGTTGGTCTTGAAGTGGTTAATGTGTGTGTACCAACAAGGTATGGACAGAACTGCTGCCACAGCCTTCTTGACTATTTCATTGTGTCCGATACGTCTAAAGTCTTAAAGTTTGATCAATTATCCTTTATCTCAGACCTTGATCTAATTTTCTGTTCATTTGATGTAGCGCTCGATAACCACAGTGCAGTAGCTAGACCATCCATTTCACCAGATTATCGACGACTGGACGTAAATAACCTTCTTGGAGACATATCCAGCATAAATTGGTCTACTTGTTGGAGCTTGAGTTCGGTGCATGAAAAGCTGAGATTTTTAAATGAAATTATTTTATTCCTCTATACAACTCTTCCATCTCGGGTATATAGCAACAGATCTTCCTCTTGCCCTTGGTTTAATAGATCCGTCCGTGCTATGATTATCAAGCGCAATAAGCTTTATTCCCTTTGGAAGAAAAACCGAAGCGACGCAAATTGGCGTGCATACAAACTTACACGTAATGAGACCACAGCCTATATTAGGAGAGAAAAATGCAGATACTACAGTAAAATGTTGAATATATCGTTGCCTAATTATGTTTTGTGGCGTAATCTGAAAAAACTTCGTGTAAATGTGAGTGAGAGTTCTGACTGTTCCCTTAATCCTGAAGATCTTAATGCAGCTTTTGTGAGCCAAGCTAACCCGTCTTGTCTTAATACCAGTTTCTCAACCCCTCCCTTATATGTGGTTCCTGTTTGTCAAGTATTTGAGTTTACAGCTGTTTCGGAACTTGATGTGGCGAGATGCATAAATAAAATAAGGTCCAACGCAATCGGTCAGGACAATATACCGCTCAAATTTGTTAAGATAATTGCCCCGTACATTCTTCCTACATTGACGCATATTATCAACCACAGTATTACTACCTCCTGCTTCCCTGATATGTGGAAGATTGCCACGGTTATACCTATTGCAAAAACTAAGTTTGCAGATTGTCCTAGTGACTTTCGGCCTATCAGCATTTTGCCAGCACTCTCGAAAGTCTTTGAGATATTGTTGTCGGAACAAATTCAAGACCATGTTTGCAAACATAGTCTGCTATCACCATTCCAGTCAGGCTTCCGATCAAAGCACAGTTGCTCCACGGCTATCATAAAAATTTTAGACGACGTCAGGGCACCCTTTGACAAAAACCAATTGACTTTATTATGCCTGCTTGACTTCTCAAAAGCCTTCGACTCTGTGAACCATGCCCTGCTGTGCTCAAAATTAAAAAATTATTTTGGTTTTGATGACTCCGCAGTGCGGTTCATGCGAAGTTATCTGACGGGTAGATCCCAGCTTGTCAAAGTCGGCTCCGAAACTTCAGGTCTAAAACCACTATTGGCAGGGGTACCCCAAGGCTCTATCTTGGGTCCACTACTTTTTAGTATTTTTATTAATGACATATTTAATGCATGCCAGCATGCTCATATGCATGCATATGCTGATGATGTCCAACTATATTTGTCGGGAAATCATGAGGGGACAAAGGATTTAGGCTCAAGATTGAATAATGACTTAACATCCATATTTGAATGGGCTAGGAAAAATTTCTTATGCATGAACAGTGGGAAATCATACGTGTTGCCTATATCTAAAAAACGAATAAGTTTCTCAAGTATTCCGCCCTTGCGCGTTGCCAGTAAATGTCTCAAACTCGTTTCAAAAGTGACTAATCTTGGTTTTGTTATTAACACGACGTTGTCCTGTGATGATCATGTAAATTCGGTGGTTAAGAAAGTATACAATATCTTAAGAAACTTACGAATGTCTGCTATTTATAACCCGGTCAATGTTAGAAGAAAACTTGCAATTCAATTGATTATGCCGATCATTTGCTACTCTGAGCTAGTGTACAGTAAACTGAGCTCCCAGTCTGCTCATAAAATTGATGTAGCATTTAATCATGTTACACGTTGTGTATTCGGCTTAGCCAGATTTGATCATATATCCAGCTGGAGAGCGCGTCTACTGGGCTGCGAAATCTTCGAATATCTGAAAGCTAGGAACAGCATTTTCCTTTGTCAACTTATCATGTATAAGGAGCCTAGTTACCTATATGATAAGCTAATATTCCCCAGGTCTGCTCGAATCAACGACCTAATAGTACCAACTTATAACTATCTAACATCTGGACGGATATTCTTTGTCAATGCCATTCGCCTATGGAACTCTATTCCAGTATCCGTACGTAGTAGTCTAAATAAAAGCAGCTTTAAAAATGTTCTTTATCCTCATTTTAGTTGAAACCATTATACTTCTTGAGTTTTCGCCATCAATATGTATGAGTGTATACAATGTTTTGTTATTGAATTTAATTATTTGTTTATTTTAGATACTAGTAAATTACGATAATTCTCTATGTTTGATGTGATTATTTAACCTACATAACCCTGTTATGACTTTTGTTCTTTTTTACATTGCGATTTATCTTTTTGCTGTACTATAAAAGATCCTAGATCTTATTGTACTAATACTATTTTTGCAATAAATAATGATGATGATGATGATTACATGCACATTTATATATATATATTTCATTGATGACATTACAAAGCTGTGCTGCCACATAAACAAAAACAAAACAAATATAAATATTACCTTACCACCATTCAGTTAATAAAAAAAGGAAAATATATACTTCTACTACTCATTTTGAAAAGTTGAAACACCTTTCAGCGTTATGGCGGTAGCCACGGTTATACCAACCACCTGGGCTTTGCATGGCGTAGCCCAGGGTTATTTGTTATAAGCGCGGTCGAAGGCCGACTATGCAGAAAGGTGTTCTACGCAGAATTACTGTGCATGGCGCAGCCGGTGTTGGATCGGCTAACATAACAATAAACATAAGAGTTATAAGGTAATATCAGCTTGTTCACGAATGCAAAAAAGAGCTTTTCTAAATTTTTGGTAAATAAAGACTAGAAAAGTTAGAAGATATATATACATCAGATGAAAGGTATTTTTATGAGTTTTTTGATTCTGCACTTGTTCTGTTTTTTAGATGTGGCACAGATTTGTAATGTCATAAAATATATATACGTATACACATATAAAAGTTGTATAGAAATTTGAAAACTTTAACAAATAACTTTTAAATTATAAGTATGAGCACTTTAAAATATATATATTTGTGATCGGGAGAACTCCCTCTTTCATTTGATACCAAGTTAAACCCCGAACTCGGGCGTGCTAAACTAAATCGCTGTCATAATTTTTGTTAAAAGTTGGGTGGTGCACCGTCTTGCAAAGCGTTACCAAAATAAATGGTAATAGTCTAGTTGAGGGGTCGACTGCTAATACGCTACCAAAAATATCGAGAGGTGTCAAACGACGCGTCTGGACATCAGTATTAATAATCCGAAGGCGGAAAATTAAAATATTAACTCGTTCAAAAAAAAACGAAAAAAGACCCGTGGGTACCTCCGAAAGCCGGGGGACGGATCCATAGTATTTTTGCGCAGAACACCTTTCTGAGTTGGCGGCCTTCGGCCGCGCTTATAAAAAATTACCCTGGGCTACGCCATGCCAAGTCCGGGTGTGTGGTATAACCGTGGCTACCACCCGGTGATGCACAATTTTTTTTGTGGGTACAAACACAACAACAACCACAACAACAACCACATGGAAATCGCCAACTTCAACTGCAAATATCTCTGGACAGAGATAAAATTTTTCTTTTGCGCCTTCGGATTATTGTTCTCGAGATTAATACGCGTCTTTTGACACCTAACTCGATATTTTTGGTAGCGTCGACCCCTCAACTAGACTATTACCGGCCGCGCTTATAAAAAATAACCCTGGCCAACGCCATGCCAAGTCAGGGTGTGTGGTATAACCGTAGCTATAGCCACGGGGATGCCCAATTTTTTTTGTGGGTACCAACATAACAACAACCACATGGAAATCGGCAACTTCAACTGCAAATATCTCCGGACATAGATACAAATTTTTCTTTTCCGCCATCGGATTATTGTTCTCGAGATTAATACGCGTCTTTTCACACCTCTCTCGATATTTTTGGTAGCGTATTAGCAGTCGACCCCTCAACTAGACTATTACCAAATAAATTCTGCGTCGTTAAATATTAATTAAATTTCAAATGTATTTCTAAATGGAAATAAGTCAATAAATTTGCGTATATGTATAGCAAACAAATAGCATTCCCATCGGTATTCGTTTAGATCTTACCTTTAAAATCATACAAAATAATGCCTTCTTTTTGCCACATATTGAATATCTCCCTTTTATCTGTCATAACATTCAGGAAAATGTATTTATGTTTAACAAAAAACGCACTTTACACCGAAACATTTTTACACTGCACTTTTGCAGACTAACGATTTTCACTTGACTGTTCTGGACTTTTCACTTATACACAACTATTCACCAATAATTTTATATAGGCATTTTAAGCCATACTATACATTAGTTCTTTTATTTAATGAAACGTTTTGGTCGTTTTATATGTTATTTCTGGAAATCAGTCATGTTTTTACTAATATTTATTTATTTCAAACTCTGCAGACAACCGATGAAACCTTACCTGAAACTTACAAAGATTTGCGTACTTTAATGGCCGATATTTTAACAATAAGCGCTTAGATAAGACTTCTTAGCTCCAAATATAAATTAGCTTTGAATTTCGACCCAAACTGTAAACAAGCAACTATTAGTATAAAGCCATATAAAATATCTAAAAAATATTACATGATGAAAATCCTTTCACTTTTTCCTGTAGAAAAATTTTTTAATATACAGCATACACAAAAAAATGGCTGCTTTCTTGGTGGAAGGGTTGCAAAGTCTTCAAAATCTTTTGACAGTCCTACCAACCAAACGAACCTTAAGGGCCCATTACTAATACTTAGCATAGACTTGACTTGACTTGGCGTAAGCTTGGCAACTTAGCCACGATTATACTCCGCTTAGCGCGTACAATCTGGCATCATAATTAGGCTAGAAATTTTTTAAATAAATGTCAATTTGTATGACAAAATGTAAAAATGAAATGGAAACAAACAAATGGCATCTCAAAATGTAAACGTCACTTAGAACTTATATAGAAAATCAAAATTCAACAGACTTCTAAGTCAAGTTAAGTGTTGCCAAGTTTTGAGTAATCAGTAACATGCAATGTTCATTTAACAGAACTATAAGTGACAGTTCTCAAGTCAAGTCAAGTCTATGCTAAGTATGGGTAATGGGCCCTTAAGTTCTTTTCTCACCCCGAGACCGCACATTTTTGTCAAAAACGCGTTTTCTTCTTTGTTTATTGAACCACATGCTTCGCGCTCCATGGATTCTACATACGAAGGCTAAGAGAACACGCTTCCCAAGGCAGTCGGTTCTATGTACCGGAGCGACTCGGGATTTTTCCCGACCAAGGACTGTCATTCCAGTGTGACCCCATTTAATTTGTTTCGTCCCTCCCACAAATTGTCATCCTCCCAGCAGCTCCTTGCAGCAGGACTGCTACATATTCTCTTACTCCGGGAAGGTATCGAACCCAATCCGGGTCCGTCTCCTGACCCCGGTCCTGAGAAATGGTTTTGCTGCATTTGCCAGAAAAGAATCTCTTTAGGACGGTCATACTCTGTTCAGTGTGTCTCGTGCAAGGGATGGTTGCATCGGACAGGTTGTTCTGGGCTTGATCCCAAAACCCGACGTCCACGTAACTTTTATAAATCTTTTGTGGCTCCTTGCTGCTCACGCCCACGGGCGTCCCGTAGTCTACGCCTAAGCGTATCCCCACTACCTTCCAGCAGCTTCGCTGCTCAGCAAGCTACAACAAGTACCCGCTGCTGCTCGCACCCAACGGCGCCAACAACTCAAACAGCTGATACCACTCATAACTACTACCTTAGTAGTAGAGCTGGTAGAAATGCTGAGCATCAGCCCCTGCCCCCGTCTTCTTCTCCCCCCTCTTTTCTGGCAGCAATCGTGCAGGTCTGGGAAACAGACTCTTAGTCCCTGCCTCCGTTTGCACCGTCTGCCAGCACAGAATATATAGGTTTGCGACATCCGCTCAATACAGCTCCTGCCTTGGGTGGTGCCACTTTCCTAGATGTTCTGGTCTCCGCGACGGCAACCCCTCGACGGGTTTCATCGCGCCATGTTGCCAGGTCGCAAACCCAAATCATCCGGGTACCCCAATGCTTGCCCAAGGGCGCCCAGTCCCAAGGCCACAACAGCAATTGCGTCCTGGCCTTCCACAACCTAGGCGTAGTCACCCCTCACTTACCCCTAGAGTGGCGGCGTCACCCCTCATGCACTTCAGAATTCTGCAGTTCAACTGTAATGGACTAACTGGGAAGATTACGGAGATAGTCGATTTCATGAAGCGGCACAACATCCGCATTGCTGCGATTCAAGAGACTAAACTCACAGCAAGATCTGCATTGCAAACCTGCTCTGGTTATAATGTCCACAGGAAAGACCGCGAGAGCGGAAATGGAGGCGGCCTCGCGTTTATTATACACCACTCTGTGCAATATCACATATTTGATCCTGGCATCGACCGCAGTGACAATGTCTTAGAACGTCAAGGTCTATCTGTCCGGTCAGGCGATGCAAATCTAGAAATCATCAACATCTACATCCCTCCTGTCACCTGTTGCCCCAGTGGATACCGCCCTAATATCGAGGCCTTACTCACTGGCAACAATCGTATTATCTTAGGCGATTTCAATGCCCATCACGACCTATGGCATTCAAACTTGCGGGCGGACAGTAGGGGTGAGATGTTGGCGGATCAAATAGACGAAACGACGTTCTGCACAATAAACGGAGACGCCCCCGCACGTATGGTAGGAAGCTGTCACAGCTCGCCAAATATCTCAATCGTGAGCGCAGAACTCGTAAACTGCGTCAACTGGCAGCCGATGGTAACATTGGCATCCGACAACCTGCCCATACTTATTTCGTTCGAGCGTACCGCCGACTTCATCGTCACCGAAAAACGCACTTTCATAAACTTCAAAAAAGGAAAGTGGGAAGAATATAAATCTGCAACAGACAGCAGCTTTGCTGCCCTCCCTATCCCGACTGATGCCCGCCAAGGGGAGCGTGCCTTCCGTAAGGTCATTGAATCCGCCTCGGCACATTCCATTCCCGCCGGGAGAATTCCGGAAATCCGGCCCACTTCCCGGCGGAGGCCGCGAGCTTAGCGAGGGAACGCGACCTTATAAGACAGCTTGATCCAGGTGACCCCCAAATAAGGGATATAAACCAACGCATCAGATTGCTTGTGGACGAACACAAGCGGGCGAAATGTGAAGAGCACCTAAGAGGTTGTAACCTCTCTACCGGTGTAGGTAAACTTTGGTCCACCGTAAAGTCCCTATCGAATCCGACTAAGCACAAAGACAAAGTTTCCATCGCCTTTGGCGATAAGGTGCTGTCGGATGCGAAAAAATGCGCGAGCGCTTTCTGCCGACAATATATAATGCATCCTACGGTCGACAAAGATAGATGGAGAGCCAATAGACACGCACATAAACACAAACTCAGCGCGTCACCAATTACCATCACCGCTAGAGAGGTTGAGGACGCCATTGGTCGCGCTAAACCATCCAAAGCAGTGGGCCCAGACGGCATAGCCATGCCGATGCTTAAAAACCTAGGGAAAGAGGGTTTCAAATATTTAGCGCATGTCTTCAACCTGTCTCTTTCCACCTTTGTCATACCCGAGAAGTGGAAAATGGCCAAGGTGGTCCCGCTACTAAAGCCTGGGAAACCAGCTAACGTAGGTGAGTCATATCGTCCGATATCTCTCCTATCGCCAGTGGCAAAGACGCTTGAAGCCATTTTGCTCCCTTATTTCCAAGCACATTTGCAGCTAGCCCCTCATCAGCATGGCTTCAGAAAACTCCATAGCACTACCTCCGCGCTAAATGTCATTAGCACCCAGATAAATTGCGGTTTGAATCAATATCCCCATCATAGAACAGTACTCGTAGCGTTAGACCTGTCAAAAGCTTTTGATACGGTCAACCATGGCTCGTTACTGCAAGACCTGGAAGGGTCTACCCTTCCCCCATGTCTTAAAAGGTGGACCGCAAATTATCTGGGTGGTCGGCAGGCACCGGTGCAATTCAGAAACGAAACATCAAAACAAAGGAGAATTAAACAAGGGGTGCCACAGGGTGGTGTCCTATCCCCGCTTTTGTTTAATTTCTACATATCTAAGCTACCTTCACCACCGGAAGGAGTCACAATCGTTTCCTACGCCGATGACTGCACAATAATGGCCACAGGCCCAGGCCCTAAGATCGATGAGCTATGCAATAAAATAAACGGCTATCTCCCTGATCTCTCCAGTTTTTTCGCCTCGCGAAACCTGGCATTGTCACCGACTAAATCTTCCGCGACCTTATTTACAACATGGACGCCCCAAATGTCGACCATATTGAACATCCACGTCGATGGCACTACGCTACCGACTGTCCTACACCCCAAAATCTTGGGTGCGACGTTTGATCAGGATCTACATTTTGGTGCGCACGCAACCGCAATTGTTCCAAGAATTCAGAGCCGTAATAAAATCCTCAAATCCCTTGCTGGCAGTACCTGGGGAAAAGATAAAGAAACGCTCTTGACCACATACAAAGCAATTAGCCAGCCGATTACGTGCTACGCGTCACCCATATGGTCGCCAAGCCTAAAAACCACCCACTGGAAGAAACTACAGGCCTGCCAAAATACTGCTCTCAGAATCGCCACGGGCTGTCTTCTTATGTCCCCAAAACACCATCTACATAATGAGGCGAGAATACTCCCCATCAGGGAGAGAAATGAGATGCTGACCAAACAGTTTCTGTTGAATACCCAGAAACCTGGGCATCCCAACAGACATCTGATTGACGAACCAGCCCCGCCTAGGGGCCTAAGGAGTCATCTCCGTAAGCATTTTGAGGAAATACGGCACCTGAGAACCAGGCCGTATGAAGCGGAAAAACACAAGCAGGTCCTTGGTGAACTCCATAGACAGGCGTCGGACATTTATGTCGGGAATTGCCCGGTGAATCCAGTACTTGAAGAAAAATATCCAGAACACGTAGAAGAGGAACGCATACTCCCCAGGGAAACGCGTGTCACTCTTGCTCAACTTCGTTCTGGATACTGTAACAGGTTAAACTCTTACATATCCAGAATCAACCCCGACATACAAAATGTATGCCCTGCTTGCAATGTGTCCCCACATGACACCAACCATCTCTTTAATTGTAATGTGGAACCAACGCCTCTAACACCCCTTTCCTTATGGTCCACACCTGTTGAAACGGCAAGTTTCCTTGGACACCCGTTAGAGGATATTGATGACAATTTGTGATCGGTCGCGGCTATTAGGTGGGGCGAGCATTGCTACAACAACAACAACGTCGCTGCACTACACTACCCCAGCAAAAATGTGCCCGTAAATTGACTAGGAAAATGGCTAACAGCTGTGTCGATGGAACACGTAAATCGCTAAGTAGCATTTGTACAAGGCAGCAGTAACATTTGTAACCAGTCCATTCCGTCGTACCTATTTATGTGATTGTCCATACTGCTCACACATATACGGTTTTAGGTTATCGAAAAGTAAACAAACTATAGTGCTGTACTGTTCTTACATTCACGTTCTGGCAATCATTTTTTGAGTTATATACCTGTAACTTTACGAGTATTTTTACGTTAATATGACCGTCTTTTTACTAGTGTTATGACCGTTTTTTTACTTGGATTATACTGCTATATAAATAAAATATTTCTTTAATTCAAATCTATTAACATTTCTTTTATTAAACATTTTTACAATATATTACATTATCTATAATAGTTGTAAATTATTAAGTATAAGTCTTAAGGAATAGTTTTTCAGTCTTGTTGGTGACCCATAAATACAAATTTTATTGTATGCGATTGTATGCGATTGTATGCATACAAAGTTAAGGGACAATTAAATAAATTAATTAATGATATAGAAAACAAAAGAAAAGAACTAACAGAACTATTTGTTGCAGTAAACCATCAAATCGTGAGTAGGCAATTCACAATTTGGGTAAGTTGACTTGTAATTCGCCAATTTTAATGCTATAACTTTTTTATTTTAGTTCAGAAAGCTGCAATTGAGGTTCGAAAGTTACAATTGAAGTTCAAAAATTTCAATTCAAGTTCAGAAAATTAAATTCAAGCTCAGAATTTAATTTGTAGTTCAGAAAATTAAAATTGAAGTTCAGAATTTCTGTTTGTAGTTCAGAAAATTATAATTGAACTTAAATTGTTATTTTTTGAACTTCAGTTGTAATTTGCTGAACTGCAGTTGAAATTCCTGAGCTTCAATTATAATTTACTGAACTTCTATTGAAAATTGTGAACTTCAATTGTAATTATTTGAACTTCAATTGAAATTTCCAAGCTTTCAGAACTTCAATTGCAACTTTCAAATTTTTTTTACATAAAATGAACAATTTAACATTTTTTTGACAGTTAAATTGGTGAATTGCCTACCAGTGGTTTGAAACCACTTACATTCGTATTGGCGCTTCTCTATATCATTAATATAACAATATCTTTTTAATAATTCAACTAATACACAAATATAAATTTTTTCCCTTTACATTTTAGAACTGTGTACAAAAAAATGTAATTTTACATATCACAACCTAAACCAAAAAGTATTTCAACTCATAATCAGAGAAGATTTGTGTTGAATGTTGATTTATACCACGAAAATAACAAAATTGGTAACAAAACTAGGCTAAACGATAACGTTAACTACCAAAAAAAAAGTTATTTCACGATGCTTTCATGGATCGATTTACACTTAAATACCGATCTGAAATTTTTTTAAGTTTTCATATTTTTTAGTTTAAAATGCGATATATGCATTCTGTGGCATAATTTTAGATTGACTGTACTTCATGCAATTTTCTTTCTTCGTGATTTTGAAATAATAAACGTAGGTACTCATAGTAATTTTTTGTTTTGAATTATGTGATTACAATATTTATAAGGACTATTTAGTTGATGGTATTGGTACTGTCAGTTAAATTCATCAGCAATTATTTATATTCAAAATATTTTTTTGTTATACATCTATTTTATAAATTTTGGTTAAAAATTATTGACAAATTCGTTGCAATTAGATTACTTTAAAAATCTTTGCAAACTTTGTGCGATTGTTGAATATTCAGGCAGGTTCTGAAATTCGAGTATTATTTTAATTAGAGCATAAAAAGCTTAGTAACGTAGGAAAAAACTTAGAATTATTTCAGTTAAGTTCATTACAAATATTTATAGTCAAAATACTTTTTTCTTATACATTGCATTTAAATTGCTTTAAAAATCTTCGCAAACTTTGTGCGATTGTTGAATTTTATTTTAATTAGAGCATAAAAAGCTTAGTAACGTAGGAAAAAACTTAGAATTATTTCAGTTAAGTTCATCACAAATATTTATATTCAAAATACTTTTTTCTTATACATCTAGTTTATAAATTTTTGGTTAAAAATTATTGACAAATTCGTTGCAATTAAATTGCTTTAAAATTCTTTGCAAACTTTGTGCGATTGTTGAATATTATTTTAATTAGAGCATAAAAAGCTTAGTAACGTAGGAAAAAACTTAGAATTATTTCAGTTAAGTTCATCACAAATATTTATATTCAAAATACTTTTTTCTTATACATCTAGTTTATAAATTTTTGGTTAAAAATTATTGACAAATTCGTTGCAATTAAATTGCTTTAAAATTCTTTGCAAACTTTGTGCGATTGTTGAATATTATTTTAATTAGAGCATAAAAAGCTTAGTAACGTAGGAAAAAACTTAGAATTATTTCAGTTAAGTTCATCACAAATATTTATAGTCAAAATACTTTTTTGTTATACATTGCATTTAAATTGCTTTAAGAATCTTCGCAAACTTTGTGCGATTGTTGAATATTATTTTAATAAGAGCATAAAAAGCTTAGAATAGGAACGTAGGAAAAAAAGAATTATTAGGTTCTTATATAATTTTTAATCAAGATTATTTCAGTGTGTCTTGTTCGTTTGTTGTAGGTAGGTTTATGCTGTTTCAGAGCTGGATTTATGGGTCAGATACCGCCTTTGTTTATGCCGATTGTGGCTCAGCGTTAAACACCGTCTCATGCTGTCTTCGAAGTCGATCCTGCCTTGCAGTTTGAAAACGTCTAAATTAATAGGAATGGACATTGTTAGTAATAACATTTTAAAACTATTTAAATTACACTACCAAAAAGTACGCTGTTCACGAGTTTCAGTTTAGATAAAGATCGTTTGCCCTGTACTCCGTCCCAGTTAAAATTGAAAAGAACGTTGTCAGAGAAAAGTTTTCTCATTACTCCAATAATGTCTAATGATGCACTTTCAGCATAAAGATATATGATTTCTAAATGAAAACCACCAATTTAAGTTATGAAACACAATTAAAAATATTCAAAAATACCATTGATTCTTGATAATCATCTGAGTCCAACTTTTGCTCAATGTCATAAACTGAATCCAGCGATGTTAGTGGCATAACGATATAGAGCTCGGTGTGAGTATCATTTTCCGTTTCTTCGCTGATACGGCATACTATTTTGTGCGTTTTCTTAATCAGAACTTTTGAGTCACGCATGACCTTATAGATAGCCATGACTTCTGCCAATTCTGGAAGCTGAAATGATAGCATAAATAATAATTAAAGAGAATCAAGGTATTGCGGCTACAATTGCTAGGGTTTCACAAATAACAGTTCAATATTTCACTACGCACCTTTTCTTCAATCTTAGTCAATCAAATTCCAGGTCGATATGCTTCTGTAATATTGTTTGTAGTATTGCCATTATATTTTCGTTTGTTGTAGGGAATGTTCCTTCGTTGGTTAAGGAAGTAGCCGCATTACTCAAAACGGTACTCGTTGTATTTAAGGAAGAGTGAAAGGACGCGCTGTGTTGTGCTACATCGATGAAATCGGCGTTTGCTGAATCGGAATTGGAGGGAAGTAAATCAATCAATTTGTTGTGTGTTTGGTTGGTACTAGAGCTGGGCGAATTATTGAAATTGTTGTTTATAGCTTTTGAGCTAGATGGAAACGGTTCGCTGTGTACTGCTACATCGACCAAATGCGCATTTGTTGCATTGAAGCCCTTTGACAAGTAAAACTTTCGGAATTTTCGCGTATATGGTTCGCTGGTTGTGGCGCTAGACGGATGACGGAGATTGGCGTTCTTTGCATATAATTTAGATGGAAACGGTTCGCTGTGTTGTGCTACATCCACGAAATAGGGGTCCGTTGCATTGGGAGCGGAGGGAAGTACATCTACCATACCCTTGAATGTTTGGTTGGTAGTAGAGCTGGAAATATTTAAAAAGGCGTTGCTTTTCCTATTCGAAGTAGAGGTATACATATCTATGTCTTCTTCAAATATGTCCTGGCTCGCCATTCTTTCTGATCATATGTTCTCCATGAAAAAAAATAAATACAATTACGAGTAGCATTTATAGTAATTTGTTTGAAAATATATGAGGAGGTCCTCACTGTAGGGTTATTATTTTTATTTAACTTTGTGTTTAAGTTACTCTGAACTTTGTAATTTTTGAATTTTTACATCAAGAAGATATTATGTATGTGACTATTCATATTAATAAAAAATAATAAAGCATACTACACTCGCCAAAACGTAACATTTCATTCATATGTGAATTCGAGTAAATTGAGAAAGTTAATTTTACCATTGATGCCTTAGGAAAGCTTCTTACGAATATAATATATATATATATTTTCCAAAATAAACATTTTGGAAATGTTACGTTTTGGTGTGGACCTCCGCATGTCATCAAATTGGAGCAAGCGATAATATAAGAATATTAGTTAGAAAATTTGTGAAAAAGGTTATGAAGTAAGGGTATGAGAAGATATTTATTTTCAAAAGGAATACAAAAATACTTATGTTCAATATCTTCCCAGGAAATTTCAAGTCTCATTTCATCCAACCTACTTCCAACCAATATACCAAGGGCTGAAAGTGACTCAAGTGGTGCTTCGTAATAATTATCGACTTTAAGAAATGCGTTCGCTACTACCACGTCCTTTCCCGATTCGTTTATTGTTTCTATTATTTTTATTGGACCTGTCCCCTTACTAAAGAAATATGAATCCTTCTCTTTTTTTGGATCAATAATAAGAGAACCATATTTTGATGTTTTTTTTATTTCTAGGCATTTTCTCTCCTGAAGGTGAAAATAAAGTTGCTGCAAAATTTGATTGGGCTTTTTTATCAACTTTTTCAGGAATTGCATAAAATTTTCAAATTTGTATGCAGAGAATTGATCCAAAGTCCCATTATCTCTGGCACACGCAGGCAAATGCAACAAACAGTGGATGTTAAAGCTAATTAAATCGTCACCGTAAATTTCACCAAAGAGGTTGACAAACTCGTCTAACATTTCTTGTACAACATTGGTTTCGGTTTCGCAAAATGTTCCACGAGAAAGGATTCGTATGCTGGCATGTAAAAGAAGGAAATGATAATACAAATTATCATCAACGCAACCTTTTAAAACAAATATCCCAGAATAAAGTAAAAACTGTCTGTACTCTGTTGATTTCCAGTTTTTATTTTCTTCTAAATTTCTGCAAACTCTTCCGAATTCTGAAGGGACGTAGGAAGATATATAGTCAAACCTTGTATTCATTTCAGCAATGTTTCCCTTGTTAACCAATTGCTGAAGCAGTTTTTTTGTCACGCCTAGATCAACAAGATGCATTGGATCTAGAGGGAATTGGGATACCATACGAAAGTTTGCTGCCTCAAGCACACTTTGTTGTTGTAAGTTATGGTGTTCCTTGTCAAGTCTGTTCTTAAAGGATAAGTCGGTTCGCAACTCACATATCTGTTTTGAGAATGACAATCTTGTTCCTATACGTTCTCCCACCTGGCAACACTTAGGACAACTGTGTTTTCCGCTATGTCCTTGTACTCCAGAAATAAAAGCTCGTGCGGGTGAATCGCATATAAATAGATGAACATGAAACCGTTTCAAATCGGGGAATGAGCCTACTTTCAAGCCATTTATCCTTAATAGACTAACTTCCTCCGCGAAGTCTTTCAAAAAACCGTTTGCGTTTGTTGGTTTTTGTTTTCCTGAAAAACACGCAATCAAAAAGGACGCTCAATTGCATTACCGACAATTGATCCTAGAATCGGCCAGAGCACTCTCTTCGAACTTTCAAATGGTTTGAGACCATCAATTCCCACATCTATTAATACTTGTGTAGCGTTTTTTAGACTAGGAAACAACCTTGACTCGAAGTAGGACTGAATGCCATAGTATGCAAACTCACAACCGAGAATATTCTGTACTTCCACACTATTTTTGGGTGTTTCAAGAATTGTCTGTGCCGACAGCGGCAAATTTTTCACCCCAATAATTAATAAGGTCCGAACGAGATCATTTAATGCTTCTTGGGTAATATTATGTCGCATGGCCCATGACTTTATATAATACAATTTTTCTACAGTCGAAAGTTCAGAAGGGAAGCTGTCGAACGTATTCTCAGCATCTGTTGCACATTCATAAGATTCCTGACGGCAGAAAGAGCTTTCGGAGGTGGTGTCCCACACATCTGTCGCAACTGCATTAAAATCAGCGTCTGCCCGAGCAAATTTTGAAATATTGGCGTATTCGGCTACACTGCGCTTAAATTCTTGATTTTCCTGACTGCAAAGGTTATAAAACGTTCTTCTCTTCATATTTCTTACTTGATATAGGACACGTTCAGAAACACAAAAATAGCGCGGACCCAAACACGCGAGCGTAAAAATTCTGCTTCCACTGCTGATATACTTAACCTTTTCCAAAGTATATGCTTGCCTAAATATTGAATAAAAAAATGTAAATGTTAGCCAAATCACTGTGTAGGGGCGACCCTGCTTAGAAAAACTTTTGAAATTGGAAAAACTTGTTTCTAAATTTTTGATTTTTTCAGACTCAACTTTATGGACTTGAATAAATTATAAACCATGTCCCTCAAACAATCGTGCCTCCCTTCAACCTTGAATTATCTAACTCTACACTGGATACAACAATATCCGAGCCAAGCAACTAATTGATGAGATTGTGAATTGAAAGTATATGTTATTTATAAGCTGCCCGAAGCCTTCAGGCTAGTTGCAGTTGCTAACGCCATATCTTTGGCCATTGTGGTTAGCATTATTAATCTGCAAACCACCTCTAACCTTTTGGTATGCATACTTTTTTGTGTGTCTGTCCACCATAGTCAAGGACTTTTCACCTCCTTCTCCACGTTGACATTCCATGAAATATGAATATCTAGAGGGATTACTATATACTTTTAAACTATAAGTTTGCGCACTTTAAAATATATATATATATTTGTGATCGGGAGAACTCCCTCTTTAATTTGATATCAAGTTCAACCCAGAAATCGGGGGGTGCTAAACTAAATCGCTGCCATCTTGGGGTATGATATTTAAATATTTTTGATCAAAATTTTCAAAAAATGCTGGCTGGGTAGGCTTTCTATGTCGGTAGGAACACAAATTGAAGGTACGTGTCATATAACAAGCAAACTGTCTTCCCATCTAAACGAACTATAATTAACATATAATTTGATAAGAAGTGATTAAGCTCAAATTAAAATAGTCGTCATGGCGCACCAGTGTTCGACATGTAAAATTCATCTCTTGATCCCAATGACGTCTTTATATGGTCACTCAGTCCACTCAAGTCTATGGTCTAGACTTGATATTAGGGGGCATTATTAGTTTATAAATTAACTAGTAGGCAATTGACTTTACTTAGCTTCACATTAATAGGTACGTAAATAATCTTTGATCGGAATATTTTTGTGCTGCTTCAGCGATCGTCCGCAAATGTACTTGTATGTGTCAGTGAGCACATAAGTATATCTAGGTATGTATGTTTATACCAGATAAGCTGATTAACGCTTGCGCTATAGCTTGCTTTACAGCAAAAAAAAGAAAACAATAAGCTAACCCTGAATATGCGAGAGGTTGGGGCAAATAGCCAACGATGAGCAGAGCAAAACAAATTGCAAATTCCGAGTACGTAATTTATTTAATTTGTTTAGCTTTTCAATTGCGATAGATAATTTGTGTGAATGTTTGACTTTTTTATTGGTAAGTTCTGTTGTATTTTGTTGTATTAAAAACTGGTACCAGGCCCGACCATCTCGGGAACGATTTGGCCACATGCGACCTTCTAGGCCATCCCACCGCCTAGATCCATGAGGAGTTCGGGGTCGCAGAGCCTCAGCTGTTAATGAAACAGGACTCGCCACAACTGCTAAAACTCGTCCAAAAATATTGCGAGGTGTCAAAGACGCGTTATGAACCCAGGACCACGAATCCGAAAGCGGAAATTAAATAATTAGTTTCTGTCAAAAGATATTTCCAAACCCGAAAAATGGCCCTGGGGAATTCCGAAACCGGGGGTGGGATCCAAAGTAATTTTGCGCAGAACACCTTTCCTGGGTGGGTCCAACACCGGTTTGGAGACCAAAACTATATCTGCGCAAAACACTTTTACCCACCTTTTCTTGTGGGTTCAACAAAATCATCAAAATTACAACAATCACATGAAAATTTTCTAATTTGTGATCCTGGGCCCAAAGCACGTCTTTTGACACCCCTCCCAATAATTTTGCACGAGTTTTAGCAGTTGTGAGCTAAAGTAAAGAATTACCCTATGATTTAAACAAATTATATATTTGAAACAATGGAAACAACTGAAAATGTTACACGAATACCACTCTTATGATTTGCCCAAGTGAATCTGATTCTCAGGCTCCAAATAGTATTTTTTTTAATATACTTGTGCATTATTTTTTTTTACAATGTAGCTATTGGTTACTGTTAATTATACTTACCAACGAAGGCTTTTAACTCATAGTCAACGCCACAAGATTTACCCGTATCGCCAGGCGCGGGTTGTAGTGACAAAGAAACTGGACAATAAGGAGGAACTTCAAACGTTCAGTTTGTTGTGGCGGATATATTTGCTCATGCGCTAAATACAAGTCTTTACGAAATGTCAGGCCAAGCACGTCCAAATCCTCACGTCCATATCTGAAAGCGGCAAGTACTTGTCCAAACACCTTGCGATCTTTTTTCGGGATCGATGAAAACTACCCCGTCGATAGGATCAACATGTGAAATGTGGTCGACGAAATCACGATGGGACTTTTTGGTGGTAAAGTTCCTTTAAACTTAATTCCTATTTTGGAATTCTTATAAATATTGCAATCACCACCTTGATTGACCCACGGGTACCTCCGTAACGGGGGGTGGAATCCATAGTACTTTTGCGCAAAACACCTTTCTGCGTTGGCGGCCTTCGGCCGCGCTTATAAAAAATAACCCTGGGCTACGCCATGCCAAGTCCGGGTGTGTGGTATAACCGTGGCGGTAGCCCACAATGCACAATTTTTTTTGTGGGCACGAACACAACAACAACCACATGAAAATCACCAACTTCAACTGCAAATATCTCCGGACAGAGATAAAAATTTTACTTTCCGCCTTCGGATTATTGTTCTCGAAATTAATACGCGTCTTCTGACACCTCTGTCGTTATTTTTGGTAGCGTATTAGAAGTCGACCCCTCAACTAGACTATTACCATAGGGAAAAATATTCACAACGACCACATTCATCAAAGCAGCGATAGTCACATTTTTCGCAATGTTCATTTATATACAAAAACAATTACCCCACCTGATGCTGAGCGACTATTTTTTCTTGGCTTTCCAATAAACATGCATTAAAAGACAACATAAATTGAAACTTTTTCTCCACAACATCTTTTCCACAATCACAAAAGAAATTGCATGCACGAATTGAATTATTCACTGTACGCAAATGCTACCAAAAATGCAATAACCTACATTCATTAAAACTCACTTGATTTTGGTTCCTTTGTGGAAAATATAAATGCAAATACCGTAGCGCACACAACACTTAATTTAAATTTAGTTTTTATTATATCCGAAATTATTTGTTAATTAATTTTTTATTACTCTGCTGTTGCGTTTCAAGCTGAAAATAAATGGCGGATTCGCAGAAAATTTTTGTGACGTATTTGAGGGTACATAGCATGTAAGAAAAGGCAAGCATATATGTATCGGGCATTTCAATTAGGCCATCTCATTCTGCCATACTAACAATTGTGGAACAATATGGGATATTTTGTTGTTGGTCGCCATCTTTGGTCACTAGATTTTTGCTGGGACGTAGCAATATTTACCCTACAAGACAGGTACCCGTTAGCTAATCGATTACTTAATCGTTACAAATAACTTGGTCACCAATTATCGTCTTAATGACTTTTACATTGCTGTCGTGAAAAAGGTAACGCATCCGCTCTCTCAAAATAGTGTACGTGTGACTCGCTTTCTCGCTCTTACCTATTGTGTTTTCGACATTCCTTCTCGCTCGATGTTATTTACATTTTTAAGTTACTTCATTAGGTATGTTTTCGTTATCGCTAACCAAAACATATGCAACAACAACAACACCGGTAACTGGCCTATCGGTTACCCGTACCGGTTACATTCTGTCAATTCGCTTTTTATATGAATGAAACGCGTACCTTTTGTTTAAATAATATTTAATTATGAATAAACTATGTATATAATGGTTTTTACAAATAATTTCCTTAATTTTCTAGTAAACCTTACATATGTGCATATTTATATGTACAAACTACATATGTAAAGACATACTCATTCGTAGTCGTGCCCATAGTACAGGTTTACAAGTATGATATGTATGAGAAGGAAATAATTGACTTATCTTGTTTGGTTAATTATTCCTTTCTCTTTCTAACACACTGTAGTTTGACATTTCGGTCAGTGTCAAATTAGCGTGGAACCCAGTGGAACCTGCGTGGAACATGAGTTTGACACTGAACGAAGTGTCAAAATTGCCGGGGTTGCTGTCGTAAAAGCAACGCAGGGAAACAAAAAAAGGAGCGGAATATCAGATATGGGTTGCTGTGTTGGTAAATTTTTTTGAACTAATTTAGTATGAGAATGTAGTGCCCTATATGGATCCTACAGAAAATTTTACAAAAGTCTCGAATTGGTGTATCTGAGGACGCGTAGTTATTCCAGCATTAAGAATACCAACACGGATGCTAAGTTTTTCTACCCGTTCAAAAGTTCTCCGCGAAAAACGGTTTGAAACCGAGGTCGACTTCAATAAATGTGGAAAGAGATATGAAAAGGCGCGTATAGTCCAAAGGCGAAAAAGTATTCGAATTATTGGAAGCGAGGCAAAAATGCGTCTATTAATACCTCCCCCGACGGTTTTGGTCTTGTTTTAGCAATCGTCCCCGGTAATAAAGTATCACAATTTATTAATTAAAATTGTCCAAAACGTATGGATTTTAAAAAGAGATGTAATTAAGTGCTCGTTTGAAAGTAAATAAGGATATTTCTTTGTAATTTTACAATAAAAAATTTACGCAGTTTTCGTTAGCAGCTACTACACTTTTCTTGTACCTAAGAAGTACAACAGTGCCAAACAGAATCCACAAAAGGAACGAACAAGAACAAGCATTTTATCAGGTGAGCGTGGCTGTGTATGTGCGCGCTGCTACATATCCTACTTGTAGACCTCCCTACAAGACGCGTGAGCAGAACACTGATGTGTTCACCAACACATTCACACAAAAGTATTGCGATTACTAATACATACAAACTTGGTGTTGTTAATTCTTTTTCATGTTTGCCCGAAACTGTGCGTTCCTGTCCATAAATAACTCAATTTGTGTTCCCTTGCATTATTTTCGGTCAGTTTTGGGAACACGAGGACGATATTTGGAGAATATCAGAACAAAGCTATTATTTTCTAAAACGCAAAAGTCTTAAAAATTTCAGAGCGCGACGGGATTTTTAAATTAATTAATAAATAAAATAAAGGTTAATATAATAAAAAAAATATTAAAAGGCATTTTGCTAATTGCTTATCGAAAGAGAAAAAGCTCTTTGACGATAACGTTAAAATGTTTAAAGAACTTGAGAAGTCCTCTCAAGATAAAGTGCAAAGTGTTGCTAATTCTTTGGAAAGTGTTGCTAATCCTTTGGAAAGTGAGGCTAATCCTTTGAGTAGTGAGATTTTGCAAAGTCAGTGTTTGCCAGTTGATAGTGTTCGAAGTGATAGTGATGAAAGCGTAGAAGAGTGTTTAGGTGCCCAAAGTTATTATGTAGAAGAGGGTGCAGGTACGGATCTGAACGTCTTGCTAAGAAGTTGGGCCATAGATTTTAAAGTTCCTCATAATATTATAGACGGACTTCTTCAGGCACTTCAAAAGGGTGGGATAAAGGATTGCCGTTGTGTGCCAAAACTCTTTTAGACACCTTTCGACAAAAAGTCAGTGTAGAATCTATGCCAAATGGTGAATTTTTGTACTTTGGTATACAAGACCAATTAGTTTCGAAACAATTTTCATTTTTGGAGGCACAAGAAGAGGTTTTAATTGATGTGGGAATAGATGGTATCAAACTTTTTAAAAGCTCGAGTCGAGTTTTATGGCCTATTCTTGAAGCACTAGTACATTTTCCTAGTGTTGATCCTTTTGTTATAGCTAGCTTCTCAGGTTTTAAAAAGCCTGAAAATATTAATGATTTTATGGCTAAGTTCGCTTCAGAGGTAAAATCCCTGCGAGAAAACGGTATTGTTGTCGGTCCCAATAAAGTCTTGTTAAGATTTGATGAGCGTGTGTTCATTTGCGACTCCCCAGCTAGGGCGTTTGTTAGTGGTGTTATATCATTTAATGCCATACATGGATGCCCCAGGTGTCATATAGGGGGTGACGTTAATGGGAAAGTATATTTATCCACAACGTCTGGTATACCCAGGACGGATATAAGTTTTGAGAAAAGAAATCATGTGTCTCACCACAGTCCTCAATTCAGGCAACAGAAAACCGTTCTAGAAGATGCCGGCTTTAAAATGGTTTCTCAGTTTCTACTAGACTGTATGCATTTGGTAGATTTAGGTGTCGTAAAAAGGTTTTTAAAAAATTTGAATAGCGATGCAAATATCCGAAAGATAAATGAAAATATTAAATTTATTTCGAATTACTTTCCGTCTGAATTCTGTCGTACTGCGAGAAGTTTAGATGAAGTTAGTCGGTGGAAAGCAACGGAATTCAGACAGTTCCTGTTATACACAGGCATTTTTGTTTTAAAAGACTGCATAAGTAGTGAGTTGTACTTCCTTTTCCTACTGCTACATACCGGCATTCGACTTCTTTCAAGTGAAAGGTCGTTTAGGTCTGAGGCTGATGTTGCCCAAGATATATTAGAGCATTTCGTCACGCAGTTCAGTGTAATGTTTGGGAAGGAAAGCGTTACTTTCAACATTCATGGTTTATTACACTTGTCAGAATGTGTCAAAGATCTTGGTCCTTTAGATTCCTTTTCTGCTTACATGTTTCAAAATTTTATGCAATTTTTAAAAAAGATAGTAAGAAAACCAAATCAAATATTGCAACAGCTGTTTTTCAGGTTGAAAGAAAGGCAGGATGTAAGTTCATCGATTCACAAACCTTCCAAGCTAGGCTCTTTCGATATTGATTTAAAGAAAGATAAATACTGTTTTTGTTATAGCAAAAAAGTCGGCCCTATAAAGGTAGTAGAACTTATAGGGTCAGAAGAATTGGAAATAGTTTAATGTACTGTTTTTCGGAAAACGCAAAATTTTTTCGATGTACCTGTTAGCTCCTCCGATAGTTTCGGTATTGTTGTTGCAAGTGAGCCAAGCTTAAATTTGGTTGATTTAAAGAGAGAAGATCTTGATTACAAGTACTTCTGTATCCCTCAGGAAAACAAATTTTTGCTTATACCCCTTCTTCACCACCTATTCCATGAGTTTTCCAATTAAGCCACTTTTTCCTAACCCTTGTTTCATAAACTTTCAATAAAGTAACACTTTCCACACTTTCGAATAAATAAATCTTAAAAATATAATTAAAACGTATCCTTTAGCTTTTGATTCTAAAATTTTTGAAGAGTCCAGTTACAAGAAGAAGTGCAGTTATGGAATCTACAAATAATGGTAAGAAAATCTCTTGTACATGATTTGTACATAAGTTAACTTTCAATAATTTTCAGCGAATTCTTTCAATAAAGTGTTTGCAACGAATAGACGTTTTAATGAGGCTACATCTGAAGCCGAAGGTGCTGCCATTTCCTCAGCAGGAATGGGAGTCGATCAGGCTGAAGGACTGCTAAAAGGAGATCAGGCTGAAGATGTTGGAACCAACCAAATTGAAGTCAACCTGGCAGGACCTAATGGAGGTAAATTTTTTAAATTTTCATTTGGTTGTTTAAACCCCCCTTCTAGAGTACTAGCTTTCGTTTATACACAAATCATTTGCCCAGATATAGTTAAAAATCAAATATCCCCATGTTATTTGTAGGTGAAAACAAAAATCGTGATAAACACCACTTTACTTTAAAATTAAAAGCTTAAATGTTGATAGACCATCTCTTTGAATGTCCTTAACCGTATTTTTACTATACCAAAAGAGAAAGCTTTATATTTATTCAGTCCGCCCTAATACATTTGCACATCGATTGCTGCCCTATCGCAGAATGGGATTGCACGCCGACCTATTTCAGACTTATTTTTTAGAAAACAGATAATCCAGATGTAATATTTCTATATTTTTCCATTGTCCAAGCAAAGAAATGATTGCCAAGATGAAAGCTCTATGTAATGTCATGCCAGAAGTTACATTTACAAGTATAGATACACCCTTTAATACAAATACGGGTATAATATCCAGGTGTAACATCACAATTAAATTTAAAAGCGCAGGATTGAATAAATGGCCCTCTGGTTTAGCAAAAGAAGGTAAAAGTCTAGTTGAGGGGTCGACTGCTAATACGCTACCAAAAATATCGAGAGAGGTGTCAGAAGACGCGTATTAATCTCGAGAACAATAATCCGATGGCGGAAAAGAAAAATTTTATCTCTGTCCGGAGATATTTGCAGTTGAAGTTGGCGATTTCCATGTCGTTGTTGTTGTGTTCGTACCCACAAAAAAAATTGTGCATCACCGTGGCGGTAGCCACGGTTATACCACACACCCGGACTTGGCATGGCGTAGCCCAGGGTTATTTTTTATAAGCGCGTCCTAATGCCGCCAACGCAGAAAGGTGTTCTGCGCAAAAACAATATGGATTCGACCCCCGGTTTCGGAGGTACCCGCGGGTCTTTTTCGGTTTTTCGTTAATATCTTTTGAACGCGTTAAAATTTTTATTTTCCGCCTACGGATTATTAATACTGATGTCAAGACGCGTCGTTTGACACTTCTCTCGATATTTTTGGTAGCGTATTAGCAGTCGACCCCTCAACTAGACTATTACCCAAAAGAATTCCCACATTGCAGCAAATCATAACTGGAAACATTCCCCGACATAACGTCGCTGCACCTTCCACCAACTTTAAAGCAGAACCAGATATAATAATCACAAACAAATTTGCTATGTAGAGCACCCCATTGCGGTAATTCTTTACCTTAGCTCACAACTGATAAAACTCGGGGGTTGGATTTTATATAAGGTGCCACGATTTTCAAACTTTTGTTGATTTGTAGGGGTAAAAGGGGTCCTAAAAATCACAAAATTATCATCCGCAACTCTAGGAAATTTTTAGTTTATGAAATATGAGCGTTTAAAAATGTAAATTTCACCGAACAAACTTAATGCGTTCTGACCGATTTCTTTAAAATACCGCACTTGGAATAAGTTCAAATCATTAAACTGAGTTATTTTAGCCACTACCAATGTTAACAACTAAGCCACAACGCGTTTTAATTTAACAATTAACGAAACTTAAAACTGAAAAAATACACCAGCGTCGACGAGTTCGTTTGTTTATTTTATAATCGAATTGTCATCTGCAACCGAAATAATATGGCAGAGCGAGTGTATTTTGAACGAGTAGACTGTTCGTTTATGTGTTAAGGGGCTGCCAGATTTAAAATTAATGTATTTGGCAGCGATTTAGTTTAGCACCCCCCGAGTTCGGGGTAAACTTGGTATCAAATGAAAGAGGGAGTTCTCCCGATCACAAATATATATAACTTAAAGTGCGCAGACTTATAGTTTACTAGTTATTTGATGTTAAAATCTGCAAATTTAGCAAATTTCTATAGCACTCTCACTTACAATTTACACATCTTTCAAAACCTTTATGCTCATAAATATCTATATAAATTGGCAACGATACACTTAAATTTAATTTTAGTATATTTCACATATAATTCTTGCATTGTTTTTACTTAATTTAAGTGTTTTTATTAAATAAATCGCGCTTTTGTAGCAACATTCACATTTATGTATGTATATATTTTATCGATGACATTACAAAGCTGTGCTGCCACATCAACAAAGAAAAAACAAATATAAATATTAAAGTGCCACCTTTCAGTTAATAAAGAAAAAGGAAAATATATATTTTTACTACTATGCGGAAGGACATCACCGTGGCGGTAGCCACGGTTATACCACACACCCGGACTTGGCATGGCGTAGCCCAGGGTTATTTTAAATAAGCGCGGCCGAAGGCCGCCTACGCGGAAAGGTGTTCTACGCAGAATTCAATTCCAATTTCAGTTTATTTAAAAAAAAGTGGTTGTGATTGTAAGACAGAGTCTTTTATAGCACATCAACGATTATACATTGCAAAATAATTAACAATTAAGCCTAAATTCTTATAAGACAAATACTAACAATAATTATAAATTTAACGAATAGAAAGTTTTGTTGGTAAAAGAAAGAAAGGTGGAAACACAAGGAAGAGTATAAAGTTTTATCCCAATCACATTAAGCTCACTGAACTGAAGTAGTCATGAATCACCCTTCTGTAGTTGTTCCTACACAACACACCCTTAAGAGAATTTGGGATGGAATTCCAGAGCCTTACAGCATGTATAAAGAATAGCCTCGAAGAGCACAAATAGAAATATCTGGGAATGATCAATTTGCGATGTCTACCAGACTTGGAAAATTTAAGTTTCTCAAAAAGATACTTTGGTGTTTGAAATTCAATGAGTTTGTACATGTATATACAATTTCTTGCTGCTATATACTCAAAAATACTGCATCCGAGAACTGTGCGCTTCCATGGAGATATGTGATCATATTTTTGTAGGCCGTAAACATAACGTGTGACATTGTTAAAAGTAACATCAATTTTATGGGACGAAGCAGAGTCAAGTTGACTGTAAACGAGCTCTGAGTACGTTATGTGTGGAAGGATCAGCTGCATAGCTAGTGTTTTCCTAGTCTCTAGGGGAGTAAACGAAGCAGACATTCTCAATCTACGTAAAACAGAATAAACATTACTCACAACTTTATTTACATGGTCGACACAGTTTAATTTTGAGTTAATCACAAAGCCCAGATTTTTTATTTTGCTAGTAAACGAAAGCACGTTTTCGCCAACGAACAGTTTTGGAATATCTTCAATATGCACAACACTATTGCTTATAGGCAGAACATATGACTTTTTGGCATTCAAGCACAGACCGTTTTCACAAGCCCATTTCGCAATACCAGACAAGTCGCTATTTATTTTGTAACACAAATCATCAACAAGACCAACACGACTAGATAAATACAATTGAATGTCATCAGCATAAGCATGTGCATTAACATACTGACACCTAGCGAACACATCATTGATAAAAAGAATAAACAGAAGAGGACCAAGGACAGAGCCTTCCGGTACACCAGAAGAGACAATACATGATCTAGATACAGAGCCTTTGCATACAACTTTCTGAGTCCTTTCGACAAGGTAGCTGGCCATAAGGCTAACTGATGTAACTGAAAACCCCAAAAAACATTTGAGCTTTTCACAAAGAAGTCTATGACAAACTAAGTCAAATGCCTTTGAAAAATCCAGGAGGCAAAGAAGAGTTAGGTCACCTTTATCAAATTTAATTCTTATGCCGTCCAGTATTTTCAGCATAGCTGTAGAACGACTGTGCTTTGGACGAAAACCAGATTGCAGTGGATTGAGCAGATTATGTTCTTGAACGTATGATGGAATTTGAGCTGCCATCAAGGACTCACACACTTTAGCGAATGCTGGAATAACGCTGATTGGCCTGTAATCAGAAGGTGTTGTGGCTGAATTTTTTTTGGCGACAGGAACAATCACAGCTTTTTTCCATTCCACTGGGAAACACGAAGTTGTAAAGCAATGATTTTTTTATGTGTGTTAGGGTTCCTAGCACGAAAGGCAGTAAAATTTTACAACCTTCAAGGATACTCCGTCCTCCCCAATGGCATCGGACTTGACTCTCATAAGGGATTCAAGAACATCTTTTTCACTTACTGCGCTAAATTGAAATTCTCTCTCCGGTCAGCTCTGTCCTGAACAATACCCGAACTACTAAAATAATTGTTGAGAGTATGAGGATTAATCTGACACTCAATCGTATGTTTACCATGGATGTTGAGATTCTTTAAGTTTCGCCATAAATCTTTAGATGGTAGTGCCGGATTTAACTTTCGGTGACAGTATTGTAACGAATTTACTTGCAGATCCTCTTATTTGCCCTTCTGCTAAGTTCGAATCACTAAACTGTTGAATAAATAACTCCAATATTGAATAATGGAAAAATGTCCTTTATTAAAGTACTTCACAATAACACTTATACTTTGCAACTAGCTTGCTTAACAACCAAACTGATTGATATCTCAAATGAAAGTCTCTTTCAAAATAATACCTTAATCGAAACTCAAATCAAACTGAATTCCAGCGCCTCTACAATTGCCGCCTTTCATACTCTTTGATTTCTACCTTCGCATCTTCTAGGCGCTTCCAGAATCTACTAGTTCAGCAGCTCTCAAACTTCTCAGCTGTAACTACAATTGCACAATTTTATAGTTTTTCTCATTGCATACTTATAGGAGTATCTCAGTATATGCATGTGTTTGTGCATTGACTCTCCGCTGCTCGTATACGTACATGGTACATATGTGTAGACGCAATTATTGTTTCGTTTATGTAGATACATAATGATTGATCTATGGATGTGAATTCACGTCACTGCTTAGTATCGGCTTAGAGATGGCAGCACTCCCTAGTTTTGCTAATATTCGTAACACTGCCCTCCACCTAAGTCTGATCGTCCCGATTAGACAAATCTCCCGATCTAAACGTTGCCAGCCTTTCCAAATGGACCACTTTCATTTTGATCCGTGGTTTACCGATGGTTTGTATGCGGTACACTACATCGTTGATCCGTTTTACAACTTTGTATGGGCCTTCCCAATTACACTGCAATTTCGGGGACAAACCTATTTTACGTTGTGGGTTGTATAACAGCACCAAATCTCCTTCCTGAAAACCTTCTGAATTAATTGCTTTATCGTATCTGGCTTTCATCTTGTCACTCATAATCTTTGTTCGTTGCCTTATCAGATCATGTATTTCTCTTAGCTCTTCTTCCAAATCACTAGTGGATTCTTGACATTTCTCTCCGCATTGGCATCTATCCCAAACTTCAAATCAGCTGGCAGTCTAAGGTCATTGCCAAAAATTACTTTTGCAGGGGTTTGGCCCGTTGTCTCATGCACTGCTGATCGGTAAGCCGGAATAATGGTATGCAGGTATCCCACTCTTTATGGTATTTGTCTACTACTTTCCTTAAGTGCTCCTCCAATGTTCTATTGAATCGTTCTACCATATTATCGGATTGAGGATGCAATGCAGTTGTTCGTGTTTTTCGAATGCCCAATGATTTACACATTTCCTGGAACACAGCTGATTCGAAATTCCTACCTTGGTCAGATTGTAACTCCATTGGTACACTATACCTTGCAACCCATTCGTTCTTAACCACTTCTGCTACTGTTTCTGTTTCTTGGTTTGGGATTGGGTATACCTCTGGCCATTTACTGAAATAATCCATAACCACCAGTACGTATTTGTTTCCGCGGTTGCTAGTAGGAAATGGACCTGTGACATCCATGGCGATCCTTTCAAATGGTGCACCTGAAATATACTGCTTCATCTGGCCATAACTTCGGGTTTTGGGCCCTTTCGCTCTGTTGCATACCTCGCAGTTGGCAATCCACTCGGTGACCGACTGACGGCAACCAACCCAATAGAATCTCTGCTTAATTTTCTCGAGTGTCTTCGTGATTCCAAGATGACCTCCACTTGGACCATTGTGCAGCTCGCTGAGCACTTCAGGAATCCTCTTCCTGGGAACAACTATCAGTTTCTTCTTGCATTGACCATCCTCACTCTCCCATACTCGATGCAAGCAACCGGATATCAATTATAAACTGTTCCACTGTGCCCAATATGACTTCGCAATGGGACTCTCTGCTGGCATCTCTTCTCTGTTTGGTCTTTCGTTTCGTTCGAGCCCTTGCATAACATGTGACAGATCTGTATCTTCTAGCTGACACTTTATTATCTGTTTCTTGTCCCATTCATCCGTACACGTTACAGTCATTAGCCGGACATCTATAATGTCTTCTTTAGCCTCGGCCTTTGAACAGTGCTTGCATTCCAGACTACATGGTCTTCGTGATATTGCATCGGCATTTCCATGGGTACTACCTTTTCGATGCTCAATGGAATAGTCATAGCTTTGTAGTCGCTCGATCCACCGTGCCAATTGTCCTTCCGGATTACGGAACTGCAGAAGCCATTTCAACGCTGCGTGATCTGTCCTCACACGGAATCGGTGGCCGTAGAGGTATTTGTGAAAATGTTTAAAGCACTCTACCAATGCCAACAGCTCTCTCCGCGTAACACAGTAGTTCCTCTCTGCTTTTCCAGTCGAACGGCTGTAATATGCAACTACCTTCTCCTGTCCATCGACCAGTTGTGATAAAACGCCTTCTATAGCATATCCGCTCGCATCTGTATCTAGAATAAATGTTGCTCCTGGAATCGGATATGCTAACATTGAGGCAGTGCACAAACGCCCCTTCAATGTTTGGAAAGCCACTTCTTGCTCCTTCTTCCATTCAAAAGCTTTGTTTTTTCTTGTAAGCTCATGGAGGCTATGGGCTACGTTGGAAAAAATTTGGTACAAATCGGCGGTAATATGTGCACAGCCCAAGGAAACTGCTCAACTCATGTAGGTTCTGTGGTCTTGGCCAATCCTTTACAGCCTCTATTTTTTCGTTCGCAGTGCAGATGCCCTCTGTCGCTAACTTGTGACCCAAATAATTGACTTCTTTTTAAACAGCGCACACTTTTTGGGACTTAACTTCAGACCAGCGCCAGCTATTCTCTGGAAAACTTCATCCAAGTTCTTAAGATGTTCATCAAAGTTCTTGCCCAATACGATGATGTCCTCCAGGTACACCAAGCATGTTTTCCAATGTAGTCCTTTCAGTACCTGGTCCATGAGTCTCTCAAAAGTAGCTGGTGCATTACAAAGTCCAAAAGGCATCACTGTAAATTGCCACAGACCATCACCGACACTGAAGGCCGTTTTCTCTTTATCTTCCTCCTTCACTTCAACTTGCCAATAGCCGCATTTCAAGTCCAGTGTGGAAAACCATTTCGTACCAGATAGCGAGTCCAGAGTGTCGTCAATTCTTAGCAATGGGTAGCTATCCTTTTTCGTAACGTCATTCAACTTCCGGTAGTCCACGCAAAATCTCATTTTTCCATCCTTCTTCTTTACAAGTACTACCGGTGAGCTCAATGGACTAGCTGATGATTCGATGACGCCGCTGTCGCTCATTTCTTGTATGATTTGACTCACAACTTCCCGCTTCGCCAGTGGAACACTACGTGGAGCTTGACGGATCGGCCTCGCATCTGCCGTGTCAATTTGATGTTTCACAACATTGGTGCGGCCTGGTTTGGAACCATCCTGGTCAAATATGTTCGCGTACTTTAGGAGCAATTATTTTGCCTTACTCTGATAGGCTTCTTCTAGCCCCTGCGCCCACGCCATGATGTCATTTGAAAGATCAGTATTACCAGATGAAAGGTGTTCCTGGAGCTGTTCACAGTTAATAACTATTTCGGCCTCTTGGCATCTTCCCAAAATAGCTCCTTTGGTCAAATTGAATGGTGACTTGAACTCATTGAGTACTCTTACCGGAATACGTCCATCTTGTTTTGTCATAGCCAGGGTTTTTCCTACAAGTATGTTCAGTGCTGATTTATTTGCTGCTTCGACAACCCACAATTTGTTTGTCCCACAATCTCCATCAACCTTTGCCCAGATGACTGCTTCTGATTTTGGTGGTATTTGCTGACTCTCTTCCACCAGCACTCGTTTACTGCTGTAGCCTCTCTCGTAGCCGAAATTAAGTGGCACATCCATGTTCTTATATCGCATCGTATTGCTTTGCATATCGATTTTGATGCCTTGGTTGATTAAGAAGTCCACTCCAATTATGATTTCATCAACAATACCTGCCACTATAAAATTGTGTAATACCGTGACGTTCCCAATTGCTACTTCGCATTCTACTTCTCCAATTACCTGGGTGTCCGTGGCTGTACGTAATCTTGCTCCAAGCAATGGTCTTATCTTCTTGTTGACTAAATCTGATCGAATGATGGAATGGGATGCACCCGTATCTACAGTCAGTAAACGTTCCTTTCCATCCACATGTCCTCCAACAGTAAGATTGCTTGATCTTCTTCCAATTTATGAGATAGAGATTATGGGGCATTCAACTGAGGGAACCAGCTGTCGCCCCTTGCGGCTGACTCGCTTTAGTTTAACGATTGAGTGGATTTTGAGATTTGCCCCTCTCCTTCAGCTCTGCGTTTACGGCCACCCACATTGCTGGAACTGTTAGGGTTGGTACTGCAATAACGTGCAATGTGCCCTGGCTTTCCACATTTAAAGCATTTGACGGCACCATCGTTTTTCTGCTGCGTTCCTTTTAATGCTTCCAAAATTGTGTCTACCCAGTCTGGCCTTTCCACTTCCACGCGATGAGCTTTTTATGTGGGCTTACTCAAAAGTGACGCTGTTTCCTGAGTCAGCGCATGGGATACCGTTTCTGCGAATGTGGGTTTTGGGTTTGCATATGTCGCTCGCTTCGTTTCTACGTCCCGTATGCCGTTTATAAAACTCTGGATTTTTACCCTCTCGGTGTACTCCACGGGTGCGTCCGCATTTGCCAAATGAGCCAGCCTTTCAACATCCGAAGCAAACTCTTGCAAAGTCTCATTACTTTTTTGGAAACGGTTTTGCAATTCTATTTGATACATCTGTTTCCTGTGGTCGCTTCCGTACCTTCGTTCTACAGCAGCCATCAATACGTCATAACTGTTCCGTTCGTACTCTGGAATAGTCTGTAAGATTTCCGCGGCAGGCCCTTTCAGTGCCACGAACAGACCTGCAACTTTATCTTCAGCATTTCAGTGGTTCACTGCTGCGGTCTTCTCAAACTGTAGCTTAAAGACCTGAAAAGGAACAGAACCGTCAAAGGATGGTGTCATTACCTTTGGATTACTCGCTGAAACTGTTGGGCAATTTATTTGCAACTCCTGTATCGGACCTTTCAAAGCTTCTATCTCGGCATCCATTTTGTCCTCGAGCTGTACAATTTTTGTATTCTGTGCTTCTAACTGCGAAGACATTTGTGCCACCTGCAATGATAAGCGCTCCTCTTGTGCTTCCATCTTGGATGTAATCTGTGTCGACATTTCTGAAATACGCGTTTCTTGTGCTTCAATATTCGATGTTATTTCTGACGACATTTCTGCAATACGTGTCTTCTGTTCTTCCATCTTGGATGCCAGTTGAGATGTTATATCTGTCTTTTGCGATTCCAGTTGAGAAGCCACTGTCGATGTTTGAGCAGATATTGCAGCCAAAATCATGTTCAAGTCTGTGCTCGTAACTGTCTCTTCCATTTTTGTTGTTTCCTCGCCATCAAGATGAAAGTCATACTCTTCCACGTCAATTCCTTCTAATTCCATTGCCTCTCGTAGTCGTGCCTGAAGTTCGAGTTTGATGCCGGTTGTATTCAATCCACGGCTCTCCAACTCCTTCTTCAGTTGCTGGATCTTCAATTCACTGAACTTTGCCATGTCCTTGTTGTCTTCTGGAATTTATTCAACAATTCCTCTTCTGACACCAATTGTAACGAATTTACTTGCAAATCCTCTTATTTGCCCTTCTGCTAAGTTCGAATCACTAAACTGTTGAATAAATAACTCCAATATTGAATAATGGAAAAATGGCCTTTATTAAAGTACTTCACAATAACACTTATACTTGGCAACTAGCTTGCTTAACAACCAAACTGATTGATAGCTCAAATGAAACTCTCTTTCAAAATAATACTGCTATTGCTCGCTAGATATCGTCTTAATCGAAACTCAAATCAAACTGAATTCCAGCGCCTCTACAATTGCCGCCTTTTATACTCTTTGATTTCTACCTTCGCATCTTCTAGGCGCTTCCAGAATCTACTAGTCCAGCAGCTCTCAAACTTCTCAGCTGTAACTACAATTGCACAATTTTATAGTTTTTCTCATTGCATACTTATAGGAGTATCTCAGATATATGCATGTGTTTGTGCATTGACTCTCCGCTGCTCGTATACGTACATGGTACATATGTGTAGACGCAATTATTGTTCCGTTTATGTAGATACATAATGATTGATCTATGGATGTGAATTCACGTCACTGCTTAGCATCGGCTTAGAGATGGCAGCACTCCTTAGTTTTGCTAATATTCGTAACAGTATATTTGCTTTGCTTGCCTGGTGATGAAAGTGGCCTGCTTGCGAGCGATTTTATACTGCGACCAAGCAGTTTCGGTGTTGGTCTTTGTGCACTTCGTGTACAGCTTATTGCGTAGTTTAATAGCAGATCTGGCTTTGTTATTGTACCAAGGACAAGAATTTTTTATAAATCGGACTTCACGTAACGGTACGTGGACATCAAATAGATTGCAGAGGGTGTTATTTATAAAATCAAGCTTCTCATCCACGGTAGCAAGAAACCAACATGAGGCCCAATCGACATATGAAAGATCAGCAAACAACTCATCCACATTTAGAGAATTAAAATCACGATAAATAGAAGTAACGGTGTCAGCTGATCAATTAAACGTAACATCTAGTGTGCAAAAAATAAGATCATGATCGGAGATGAAGCTAATTTGTTGAAATTTTAAAATGTGGTCAGGGCTTGCCGTTATAATGATGTCCAGCAGGCTCGGAGTTGAGTTATGTGAATATCTTGTTGGTACAATATTGTTAACAACGGTAAGACCAGCGCCCGCGACATGATCAAGTAGTTTCATAGTGTAAGCACCTTATATAGCAACTCCCCCCCTCTTTCATTTTCTGCCGACACGTGTCAGACTATAGTTAGGGATGCTGTAACAAACGTCAGGAATATCACTAGTGAACCAGGTTTCCGTGACACAACTAAGATCAACATTAGAATCAGATAATACATCCCTAATATAGTCCAGCTTATCATTATTTAAACTGCGGGCGTTGAAGTGTAGTACATTAAGTCCATCAGATTGCTTACACAAGATATCTATTAATGCCTTGTTGCTATCACTAATGCTGAAGGCAGATTTCCTACAGGGGCTTAGTCCATTAGAACCCTACAAGACAGGTACCCCTTCCCTAATCGATTATTTAATCGTCAGCAATAACTTGTTCACCAATTATCGTCTTAATGACTTTTACATTGCTGTCGTGAAAAAGGTAACGCATGCGCTCTCTCAAAATAGTGTACGTGTGACTCGCTTTCTCGCTCTTACCTATTGTGTTTTCGACATTCCTTCTCGCTCGATGTTATTTACATTTTTAAGTTACTTCATCAGTTATGTTTTCGTTATCGCTAACCAAAACATATGCAACAACAACAACACGGGTAACTGGCCTATCGGTTACCCGTATCGGTTACCTTCTGACAAATCGCTTTTTCTATGAATGAAACTCGTCCTTTAGGTTCAGATAATATTTAATTATAAATTATTCATATATACAATGTTTTTTTACAATTTAAATTATTTCCTTATTACTCTAGCGAACTTTACATATGTGAATTTTTATATTTATAAACTATATAAATACATTAACGTCTATTCATAGTCGCGCCCTTTCCGAAACCTTGTTTTGAAGTTCTTATTTTTCCTGCGCTGGTAGTGTTGCTCATCAGTTTGCAGTCATATTAGTTTGGTAGGTATAGTAACATCAGACGTAGGGAAATTAGGAAGCATGTCAGGAGTATCACCAGAATCCAAAGAAGCATGGTGATTCATTTCGTCACCTCCGTTTTCTTCCATATCCGGATTCATTCCATACTAGTCATTATAAATAGCTTGTAGATGCCACATAGGTGTAACCATACCCTCAAGATATTTCCGTTCAAATCTTGTGGTGTACACGTAAACTTGTATTTGTTCTAAATTATTCACCACATTCTAAACATAGAAAAGATGTATTAAGTGTTTGCGTAAATACCATTGTGATTACAATATGGACTAACATTCAATTCTAAACTTTTCGTTGTTACATCAATTGTTTCAGCGTGTTGTACACGTAAATGAAAATTCATACTTGAATGTATTTTCGTCTTCCAATCGCATAATTTACATTTTAAATAATGACTATTAGGCATATGAGAAATCTCATGGTCCAATAATTTGTTGAAGCTTGGTGTAGCTGCTTGAATATCACAAAATTTACATTTTGCACCACGTTCGTTATATTTAAATTGTAAATGTTCTGGTTTCTCTACACGATGCATAAAGTTTAGATGCTTTTTCCAACAATGTGCTGAATTTAATTGAAATACATACATTGGGCATTGTCTCATGATAAATTTTCCATAAATATACTGAGCCTTTTTATGTAGGCTCTTTTCTTAACATCTAATTCTGGTCGTACCGGATATGACAGTTTTGCTTCAGGTTATAATCCACACTCATACTATTTTCAGATTCTGTTTCATAATTTTCATCATTTTCAACATTGGACTTTGCATCAACATCATTATCATCATCGTCATTTTTTGATAACTCTGTTTTAAGCTTCATATTTATCAAAGGTTCATCTTCCTTTGTATTAGAATTAGAAACATTGTCATCTTCGGTTAAGTTTTTATCAAGTTTAGCTTTTTTCCTAGGTTTAAATTCTTTACTATCCGTACTAGAATTAATACCATCATCAACATTTTTCGTGGTCTGTTTGAGTTTTTAAATTTGTCAATGGTTCGCCTTTATCAGTATTAGAATCAGAATGGCCTTGGCCATCTTCACCGTTTTGCAAAGTAGGCGACACATGTTGGTGTTGATGTTTGCGCATATTGCGGATATGTTGGTGGTTCACTAGTCATTAATTGTTTAGAAGTTTCAACTTGTTCCGTTTGTTGTTGTTGTTGCTGGCTGATGATGTGGTGTTAACGTTTGTTGTACAATTTATTCGGGTGATTGCACATATTGTTGGTGTGTTATAGTGCTGGAAAACCTTCCGATATTGAAAGTCCTTGATTAGTGTAATCTCCACGTAGTGAACTACTCCTGTGACCGCGTCCGCGGTAACTATTACATCTGAAGGCGCTTACGTTACAGGCATAGCTGACATCGCTTATATAACAGGTTGACTCTAAAGTAAAAACCAAAACAAAATATTAGAATCAGTGTTTATAAATAACATATTTAAAATAAGCTCTTACAACAACGTGATCGGTGGCTACATCCCCGTGAAAGTAGTGTGGCGTTCCTCCTTGTATAAACGTAGATACTGGATGTGCTCAACCGTGCAGTTTTCTTCTAATTTGAGCAAATGTATGTTCTTACAGCCACAGCTGGAATATTTGGGATATTTCTATCCTCACATCGTCAAAATCAAATTACCTAGAATGAAAAAGAAACTCATATCAGTAAGAATAGATTAAAAGTTTTTAATATAAGCCGAAAAGTGTTCCATAAATAGGGCTCCACACATAGCTCTTTTCCAAAGGCACAAGAGAAATTTCAGATAACTAGAATCAGGACCTGGTAAAGTAACTTCAAAGGCGATTTAGTCGCCACTACTTCGTATGCGCATTTCTCTACGCTCCCCTTCGGCATGCATCATCAATTTCGTCATTACTATAAAGGCCATCTTGCTCACAGCAATCCAACAATCTATTTGTCCGCAAATTCGTGGAACTAAATTCCTAATGGAAGGTTCCTCTCCAAAAACTCTGTTTACAGACAGTCTTTCGCCGTGAAAACGAGGGCAGTGAAATATTACATGTTCTGCGCTTTCCAATTCGGACGGACAGCTTGGACAGAAAGGATCCTCCTCTATCCCACGCTTATGTAGATATTCCTTCAAGCCACTGTGCCCGCTCAATATCTGTGTGAGATGGTAATTTAGTTTGCCGTGTTTTCGCTCGTACCATTCCGCTATATTCTGGACTAGCATGAAAGTTCAGTGCTCTTTTCTCGAATCTTCCCGCCGTTCTTGCCACCTAACTATTGTTCGTGACTTTGCGCTTTTCTTAGCATCTTCAGATGGTCGGCTGAATCCAATGCCATACAGATCGGCCATTTCACCTGAGATTAGATCTACTGGCATTTTCCTGGATAAAACATGGATCGCGTCGTCGGAACAGCACATGCTATTCGTATAGCAGTAATGCGGTAGGCTGCTAGTACATCTTTTTGGTGGACCATTTTAGATCTGTGCCATACTGGTGCTGCATATAATATTATAGAGCTGGTTACGTTGGATAATCGCTGACGGGTAGCTTCGCTTGGGCCGCCGATGTTGGGCATTATTCGCGTTAGGGTTCCACTAACTCTAGAAACTTTGTCCCCCACCGCCCTGAAGTGCTCCCTAAAAGTTAGTTTTGAGTCAATGATTACTCCTAGATATTTCAAGGAGGGCTTTGAATATTTTTGAAAATCTCCTATGGTTAGGACCAACTCATCCGCAGTCCGCTTTGAGCTCATCAGAACCACTTCTGTCTTATTGCTAGCCATCTCCAGCTCCGTGTTCGTCAACCATTCCGTTATTCTTCCCATGACGTCATTACATAATGCTTGGAGCAGATCAAGTTTCTTGGCCACTGCTACTACGACAATATCATCTGCATAGCCGACAATTTCCGTGCCTCCGGGAAGGTCGATTTGTAGCACCCCGCCATACACCACATTCCAAAGAGTTGGACCTAGAACAGATCCCTATCTAATCTCTCTATCTATCAAATTATTCGGAGCAGGTACGGAACTTGTCTTGGGACACCCAAAGTGCACTCACGCTCCTCATGGCTCCAGCGGGTTAGCGGCTTCCTAGAACTTAAGCCACTTGCTGCTTCTAGATCTGACATCTGTCAGCTGGAGTCTTAGCCCGGCAAGCGCAGGGCACGAGCACAGAATGAAATCGATCGTTTCCTCCTCCAACTCGCACTTCCTACATCTGCTATCACTGACCAAGCCTAATTTAAAGGCATGTGACGCCAGAAGGCAGTGTCCAGTAAGAATACCCGTCATGAGTCTAGTCTACAGATTAATGATAATAAAAATATAAGAATCAGTGTTTATGAATAACATATTTTAATTAATCTCTTACAACAACCTGATCGGTGGCTACATCGCCATGTAGGTAGTGTGGTGTTCCACCTTGTATAAACGTAGGTACTGTATGTGCTCAACCGTGCAAATTGACATTAGCAGTAACATTATTTACATAAATATAGCTTGGTATTTGTGCAGGCCTCAATATAGCATACATTGGTCCAGTTCGGTGTGCACCAGCCACTGGTACAAACACTTTTGAATGCATAGCTTTCATATAGGATGGATGTCCAGCAGTGCTCCGGTTGTGCCAATATGTAATTGGCTGCTCCGTCTCTTGGTACGGCTGTATAGGTATAGGCGGGTGCAATGTATTACTAGGTTCAAGATCGGAAGGTAAATAGATGGCTCGAAGACGCCAGAGGGGATTGGAGCCAGAGTTTTCGGACCCAGAACCAAAATATCAGTAACTCTAAAAGCACATCCGAGCATTTTCGAGCGGAAGTATTCGCCATAAGTTAGTGCGCTAAGCTGAACCTTCAGCGCTGATACCCCAATGAAACAATTGCCATACTCAGTCAGGCAGTCAGGTTCCACTAAAGGCACTTGCGGCGTTCGAAATAAAGTCAGCACTTGTCCTTCAGTGCGTAGAAAAGCTGAAAGGAGCACACAACGTAGTATTGTTTGCCTGGGTCCTAGGCCACAGGGGAGTGGAGGGCAATAAGCAGGCGGACTCCATGTTTAATTTGTTGCGTCTCTCCCACAAATTATCAACCCCCCAGCAGATCCTTGCAGCGGGTCGGCGCCATACTCTCCTCTTCCGGGAAGGTATCGACCCCAATCCGGGTCCTTCTCCTGACCCCAGTACTGAGAAATGGGTTTGCTGCGTTTGCCGGAAAAGAATCTTTTTAGGACGGTCATATATATAAGGGCCTGAAATATTTCAATGAACTTCCTAATCACATAAAAAGTAGTAATAACTTCAATACTTTTAAAAAAAGTTTATTGGAGCATTGTAAAACCCTTCCAATAAGATAGTTTTTTTTTTTCTTTTATTTTTTTACATGATATACCGATACTGGAGCGTGAAAAGGGAATGGTAATAATGGTAGCAGCAAAATACAATGCATCCGGCCCTAAGGAAAAGAAAATCGGTCGCCACCTGTAACTCCAGACAGTTCCAACAACTAATTTCGCTGGAATTCGGTATTTCCAGCTGGTATTTACTGTTGCTGATTGGAATCATTCGCATTCCGACAGCATAAATATAACAATAAAATTATATAATGTGTAACAAAAATAACGAAAATAAGGCCAAATAAAAGTTGGAGCAAGGGGGATTGGAAACACGTCCTTTTCAACCTCCCATTATATGTTGAGCTGTGCTAATCGGAATCTTCATTCATTCCGACAGCGTCTTTACTAAACAAAGTTGAAGGTGATTGGATACACGTTATTTTCAATTTCCAACATCCAAAGACATGTTTAGCTGCATTGATCGGAGACTAATACATTCCGAAAGCTTAAAATACACATATAATTGAAAAATATAAGTTCCAAATTTTGTTGCCTTAAGCTGGGAGCACTGCAGGATTGGAAACGCGTCCTTTCCAACCTTCCTTTAATGAGTGGCTCCCAGATTCGTCCCTCTGTCACGCTAGTAAATATGCTGATCGGAATCACATGGCATTCCAACAGCATATTCAATAGAAATAAGTGATTATAACAATGAACTGTACTTAGTAGTTTAAGTTTTGGGCCTAAACAGCCGTAATAATAAATAAATTAAATTAAAAAAATAAATACTCTTGTCAGTGTTTCACGTGCAAGTGATGGTTGTATCAGACAGGTTGCTCTGGGCTAGATTCCAAAATCCAGCGTCCTCGTAACTTTTATAAATCTTTTGTGGCTCTTGTTGTTCACGGCCTCATTACATTATGAGGAAATACGGCACCTGAGAACACAGCCGTATGAAGCTAAAAAACACAAGCATGTCTTCAGTGAACTCCACAAACAGGCGTCGGACCTCTATGCCGGTGATTCCTGTACTCAAAGAACAAAACTAGCAGAGGAGGAACGCACTCTCCCTAGGGAAACGAGAGTAGTCACTCTAGCTCAACTTCGAGCTGGATAACGTAACAGGTTAAACTCTTACCTATCCAGAATCAACCCCAACATACAAAACATTGTCCTGCTTGTAATGTGTCCCCACATGTCACCAACCATCTCTTTAACTGTATTGTGCAACCAACGCCTCTAACACTCCTCTCATTATGGCCCACCCCTGTTGAAACAGAAAGTTTCTTTGGACTCCCGTTAGAGGACATTGATGACAATTTGTAATCGGTCGCACCTATTGGATGGGGCGAAGCACTGCTACTACAACAACAGCAGGCGGACAAGACGGAAAGAGAGGCAGCAACTGCATGACCCATCGATCCCGAGCCGTTCCTGCCAGTTGGCCCACAATCACCCACAGGGGCATTTATTAGCAGAAGGGAGGAAAAAGAGAGAACACTGGCGCAATATGCCAGGCCTGAGTCAATCTAAGTTACTGTTAGGGGGTTACAGCACAACTCTATATAGGGCATTAATAGGCCTCTCAAAAAGATAACCTAAGAACCCCAACGGCTATTCTTACAAGACACTGTAGACTGAACAGTCACATGCAAAAGCTGGGTATAGTATCGAACAACACATACCGATTTTGTGATGGATCAGCAGACGGTGGCCCATATCCTTCTAGATTGCGGCGCAATTTCAAGACGTAGGGCTAAGTTTATGGGCTCACCATGGCCAGAGCATTCCCACATTTAATCCCTCAAGCAAAGAACACTGCTGGGGTTCATCAAGGAAGTCGGCTAGGATGAGGTGCTGTGAAGGAGATGTGCAAGTCACTGTGCAATCCTCAATAAATGATCTATCTATCTACGTTCCGGTAACAAGCACCATTGTGGTACTAGCCCCACCATCTCGGGAACTATTGATATGACTACATTAAACCTTCTAGGGATTGAATCTTAATAATGCCGGCAATGCGAAAGTCTGCTAAAATGCACCATTCTCCATGGAATGCTCGATATATAACTTTCCACGTTTTGAAACAGTGATGAAAAGAGCAAAATTTACAATAATTTTAACTGGCTGTGGGTAGTAAGGTGTTGATGTCCTCTCTTAACGCAATGTAATGACAACTGCGATGCAGGGAAAATGACAAAAATCTTGCAAGTCTACTGATAATAATTAATTTTTCCTCCCCTTCTATGCAGTTCTATGCATACATACATATGTATTTTTCTCTCCAAATGCTAATTAAAAAAATTAATTGGTTTTCACATGAACTTCGAACTCTGTCGTATTTGCATTCTTCAGTTGATTATCAACAAAAGCATGACAAATTATCACTAAAAAATTCATACATGTTGCTTATATATTTAATATGGTAGCCAATTTACTTACCCTTTCTGGTGCGATGATTCCTGGACAATCGGGCCTGACTAGACGCGATTTTTTTTGCCTTAAGAGAGCGTGCTTAACGCGACAACTTTGGTGATACAAAAAATCAAAGACATTTCTGCTTCTAATGCTTCTAGGATAGCAGCAGCAGCTCCAGGTGGCACCACATAAATAACAGTTGCATGCCGATCAGTTGCCTTTTTTGCTCCGGCTACCTATTCAATTTTAACTCACATTACATTATCTACTATTGCAATTTTTTATCACTACAAATCAATATAAATTACCGAAGCAAATACTGGCAAACCAAGATGCGTAGTTCCACCCTTTTTTAGGGAAATACATCCAACCAGTTTGGTACCGTATTCCAAAGCATGTTGCTTGTAAAGTACCTTAGGATAGGATAGGTTAGGTGGTAGCTGCCCTGATAAGGATAGCTCACTTGGACAACACGAAGGTCCGTTGTGATACCACATACACCAAAAATAACGGTGACCTAGATCCAGCTACTTAGAGAATCGTTGGGTAGCAACGATAAAGCTCCGAATGATACCGATCTCAACTTTGGATATATCCTCGGGAGATCCAAGTGAGTCGCGACCGAAGTACTTTCGCCTAATTCTGGCAAAAGCTGGACAATCAAGCATAAAGTGATTTGGTGATTCCACCTCATCATCCTCCATACAGCTGCAGCAGGATGGAGTTTCCAGTATATTGAGACGTACCGCATGGATACCCATGGGACAGTGCCCTGTCAAAACCCCAATGACCATTGATAGGTGAGCTTTAGTGAACCCAATTATTTCAGCAGACCTCCTGCCATCCACTTTCGGCCAGAAAGATCTTGCTACCCTGCAAGACGTGGTATCCGCCCAACGTTTGCTGAGCTGATTCGAGGCCCAGCTATGGAGGAGCAATCCACAAGTGGCCAGCGGGATCCCGAAGTCCCTACAGCCATCTTCATCCGGTTCAGTTGTACCGATGCGGGCTAAGAGATCCGCTTGACAGTTACCCGGGATATCACTATGGCCCGGGACCCAGATAATCTTAATTGTAAAATAATTCGATGCAATCGCAAGCGAGGTCAGGCACTCCCAGACCACCCTCGATCGCACTGTAGTTGAGCTCAAGGCCTTGATAGCCGATTGGCTATCAGAGTAGATGTTAAATTCCCTAACAGTGGTAGCACTGGATAGCATTCCATCCACCGCATCCTTAATTGCAGCAATTTCCGCTTGGAATACACTGCAGTGATCAGCCAACTTAAACTTGCGGCTTAAATTTAGCTCTTGACAAAAGACCCCCCCACCAACCTTTCCATCCAGCTTTGACCCATCCGTGAACAAGTTAACCGGTCCCATGCCCCAGATAATTCCTCTTCCCCAATCCTCTCTCTCTGGAATAACTGGGGTGAAGGTTGTATAGGGAGCTGCTATCGGCATACAGTAGTCCGTTCTGTCCGGGATGAAGTCGAAATTGGTTAGAAGGCTAGAGTGTCCGCGGTCAGAAAGTCTATATCCCATATCACGAAGCCTGACCAACGACCTTGCCGCGGCCGCTTTTCCCGCAATATCTACTGGGTATATGTTCAGCATGACGTTCAGTAAAGTACCTTGTTTTTGTAGATTTCCTCTGATTTTGGCATATTCTGAGCTGAATCGCAACCCGGCGGAGATGCTATCTATTAGAATAATATAACATTTTTTTTATTATTTAAAAATGCACATACGTATGAATGAAAATCAGAAAGTAAATAATGTTGTTGTTGTTGTAGCGATAAGGACACTCCCCGTTATCGACTTTGTTGGTCCTTTGCCGGATGCAGATCGGGTACGTTCCGGGAACCATTAAGGTATTAGCCCGACCATATCGGGAGCGATTTAGTTGACATAAAACCTTGTAGGCCATCCCGTCGATTCTATACAACTTAATATGGTAACGATTTAAAAGACGGTGCACCACCCAATTTTTATCAAAAATTATCAAACGTGGAATCAAAAGGCGCGTCTCGCGCTCCGTTTTTATTATTATTTGATATTTTTAAATTAGGTGGTGTACCGTCTTGTAAAACTTTACCCTTAATATTATTTTGGGCGAAGGCCGCCAACGCAAAATGATGGTCTCTGCAGCAATATTCTTAACTTCAGTCACATGTCACAACTCAAATTAACTTAATGTTATTTTGGGCGGAAGGTCGCTAACGCAAAAGGTGTTCTCTGCAACAAAATTTTTAATTTCCGTCACATGTCACAACTAAAAGCACAAGATATTTTTCGTTGTAAACAATTTATATTTTTTTGCGTTTCAATGTTTTCCGGAATAATTAATGAACTGTCATTTCGATGACAGGATGAAACGTCGATGTGTTAGTGGAGAGCGAAAAAAGCTTTGAATGTGTGGGTCAACTGGTTACCACCGTCTTGTAGGGAAGGTGAAGGAACGACTACAAAAAGTATGATACACATAAAAACCGCAGCAGTGATGCAAGTATATGTGATCGCAAAAAATAAAAAGCACAAAGAGAAAAAGAGCAGAGAAAGAAAATAAATGAGCATGACTGAAATTAAAGCTAGAAACAAAATAAGAACGAAAAAAATAGACGAGTTAAAAGAATTGAGCATAAAGAGAAAAGTTCACAGCATAGATTAAATTGAAAGGCAGAGCTTAATTTTAACATATACATATACCATGGTACAATTACCAGGTAGAAGCATTCGCAAAAATGCAACCCTCCCGTGTATTTTGTTGTTGCCGCTGGAACATAAACTGTCCATCGGTCTTTCAATTTTTGTTGTCAAAGGTGATGGAAGAAGAAATGTCATTTGTAATTTTTGTCAACAAACCGAAAACTAAAACAGAAAATTAACTGGTAAAAGTTGGTTTTCTGCCCATAGATGAATCTTTGCCGCTCACGAAATATATTCTTTCACACCGTCGCAGCACACGCAGTTGGCAAAATTCCAATTAATACAATTAACATTGATTTAATGTCAATATTTGGCCATAAATTATATGGTCCAAAGGGTATTTGGGCACTTTATATACAGAGTGGATCTGGACAAGAGCGTGGTATACGTAGTGGTAATGTACCTGTACTGATTTGGTGCTGCATGTAGGCTATTTGCCTGAACAATTTGTAGTTATCTTTCTGATATTTGTTTTGGTTTTTAAGGAAAACGTGACCTACTGGCCGAATTGTATTCGGATTTAAGCCCAAAATATATTGGATTTACAACACCACCAACAGGAACTGGTGCTGCATATAACGGTAGCGAAAGTGATGGGGGACTTCAAAAAAGAAGTACACGGCGCCGCGAATTGCTTATACATACTACAAGTCCAGATATAGGCGGTAGCGATAGTGAGCTTTTGACTGATGCAACGACTACGAGACGTACACGTAACCAGGCAGTATCGCCTTCACCGACTACATTAGTTGTAGCAAGTAAAAAGTTTATAAGTCCTATTGAGAAATTACTTGTGCGAAATTGTGAGACACAAAAGTAGTCCGTAAATGGATTAAATCGCATTGGACTTTTTGCTATAAAAGATATAGCAGCGGTAAGAGCGCTTATCTCTAGCTTCAAATATATATTAAGAGTGTTAAAAGTTATTGTTTAAAATTTATTTTGTAGGACACAGAGCTTACCTTCAATTATCATTGGGATGATCTGTTGGGTAATGAGATAAAAGTTTGTTTATGTGGTGCTGTTAAATGCGCTGGTGAAATTGGTGGGAAAACAAAAGAAGAAAGACCTTTTAAAGTGAGTTGTAACACAAAATTGCATAAATAATAAAAATAGATAATATTCATTTTGGTTTTACAGGAGCATTCCCCTATAACGGACGTCAGTAAGACAAAATCAGTTCATGAACGTAAAAGAAAACCCCTAAAAAGGCTGCGAAATCGCGTTGGGGAAGATAGTGGAAAAAAGATAATAAAAAACGTTCGGTAATTGTGCAGTTTAGGGGCCCCACCCTAAAATTTGTCCTTTTTTTTGAGTGAGGTATCAAAAGACGCGTATTCACGTCTAGATCAATAATCTGAAAGCGGAAGTTAACTTTTTTTACCCGTTCAAAAGATAATAACGAAAAACCGCCACGGTGATGCACAATTTTTTTTGTGGGTACAACAGAACAACAACCATATGCAAATCGCCAACTTAAACTGCAAATATCTCCGGACAGAGATAACATTTTTCTTTTCCGCCTTCGGATTATTGTTCTCGAGATTAATACGCGTCTTTTGATACCTCACTCAAAAATCTTGGCCCAACTTTAGGGTGGGCCCCCAAACTGCACTACTACCAAACGTTCTTTGGTTAACGTGAAGATGGCTGAAGAAGTTCCAAATGCAACTAATACAAGCAGTGAAACGACAAATTTGGAAAAGCAAATTGAGGACAACACTACTGAAACGCCTACCGCTCATGACGAAAGGAATTATAATGCTGGTGTAAAGCCATACAATTGCTGATGCGATGGAAAACATGAAATTGTACCTAGTATGAAGATTAATGAAAAGCAAGCTTACTATGTAGTAGGGCATGTTTTTCTTTCAATTATTTTTTGTTTGTGTAATTAATTCGAAGCTTCCTCACAAAATGTTTTTCTGAGTGTAAAACTCATTTCCGTGTAAACATTAGATTGATATTTGTTGTTAATATGTTTACATACTTTTTGATTTCACAATAAATTTAAAATATCACAATTTCATTTCACAGAAAGAATTTTTAATGTATTAATTCGTAAAATGTTTGAAAAAACTGCGAAATATGAAATTTTCACAACAAATTAAATTCGCCTTTGCTCTAACAACCAGGAGGCTTTTGTATCAATTTAGGTTTTAGGCCGGATCTGGTATCGTTACCTGCTATGGCAAAAGTTCGGTTTTGAGTGTTTCCGTATCGGTTATACTCCGATTTTGGTTTCTTGTCACTCCCTTTTTTCAATGTATTGCCCTGAAAATAACCATAATTTTAATAATATAATAATAAGGATATAAAAAATCCAAAAGTAAATTTATCTAATATATAAAATTCTTCTGTCACGGTTTTAGAGGCTTAACTCCTCCGAAACGGCTGAACCGATTCTCATGAAATTTTGTGATCGTATTGGGTAGGTCTGGGAATCGGCCAACGTCTACCTTTTTTTCCCTACGTGCCTAGGGTCTTGAGAACAAAACGTGGACCCGGGTACCCCTAGAATGTGTTTATACAATATGGATATCAAATGAAAGCTGTTGATGAGTGCTATAGTACAGGATAATTTTCATACCCCTGGGTGACTAGGCTTTCGAGATATAGGCCAAAACGTGGACCCGGGTACCCCTAAAATGTGTGTGTATTATGGATATCAAATGAAAGCTGTTGCTGAGAGCTCTAAAGTTCATTGTTATATTCGGAGTCGCATCAACCTAGCAGAACTGATAAATATGCATGCGAAGCCGAAATAAAGACAAGAATTAATAATACCCACATACCTATTTACATAAGTTCTATTCTATTTGCCTGAAATTTCGTATATAAATTTGCCTATATTAGTATTTACGATGCTTTTTTCCGGGAAGTATACCAGAGACGGACTGGGACTGGGATTAGGACTAGGACTGGGACTGAGACTGAGACTCGGAGTGGGACTGGGACTGAGACTCGGAATGGAACTGGAACAAAATACATACCACCCTCTGGGACTGGCAATAAGAGATGAAGAAGAAGGAGAAAAACTTGAGAAAAGAGAGGAGACTGAGAAAGAGATAGAATGAGTCGAAGATGTAGATAAAGCGAAAAAGACGGAGGGAGGAGTGAATAAAAAGATTAGGAAAAAGTGTAGAGGGGTAGGGCAGAGTTAGACGGAAAAAGCTTATTAAAATGTATGCAGATAGGCCAAATTTAGGGCAGAAAAACGTCTGCCGGGTCTGCTAGTAATATGTAAAACATAATTGTCTATCAAATTTTTCTCTTGGTGGCCCTGATAAGGGCCGTTTTGCGTAGGTATAATTGATTCGCAATTTTTTCTCTTTGGTGGTTAGTGGTAGCCCTGATAAGGGCCGTTTTTCGTATATATAGTTTTTCAATCACATTTTGGAATCATATTTGAATCAAATGTGTTTACTTTAGGTGATCAAAAATTTATAATAATTTTTCATTCTGCTTTCTGAATCTTGTATGAATATGTATGTTGACTGAATAATGAATTTTATACTTGTTGAAATTTTACTTTTCATTAAAAATCTTTTTTTTTTCGCATACACATATTTTTTCATGAAGCTAAAAAAAATATATAAAAATTGTATTATTTATGCAGAAGATATTCATTCTTCAAGACAAAAATAATGTAATGCTGCTTGTGAACGAAGATTTCCCCAACCATTTCTCTCCTTCAGCTTCCCAGAAAATACATAATGATTGGACAATACATAGGTTGTGAGCTATTTGAACCCCAGGTAAGTGAAACTATCTTGACATACCTGGATACGGCTTCAACATCCCGCAGTCGCAGGTGTATATCGGTCAAGTTTGTTTGCGAGTTAGCTGTGGTTCGAATAGCTCACTTTTGCATGCTTTCTTCCCCTGATGAAATAAGATTATTATGTAGTATCCTATTTTGAATGAGATATGAAGAATAAATGCATTATAATGGCATTCCAAAATGATTCAAAAATCTCAACCAAAACGATTGAAATATATTCACGAATATGATCAGAAAATGACTGTGAAAAGCAGTCAAATATTACTCTAAAACTATTAAAGCTCAATTTTACAATGATATCAAATATGAATAAAAAGCGTTTCGAAATAGGAATCATAAATGATTATTCAAGAATAATCACATTTATGGTACATTTTTCTCTAGACGATACGTTAATTTTCGAACAGAAAATGCTTTTAAATTTGAACGTTTTTAATCATCTTGGGGTATGATATTTAAATATTTTTTGATCAAAACTTTCAATAAATACTGGGTGGGAACTATTTTGTTTTAATTTGTAATGTTGAATACATAAATGGTTTTAAGCCCAATCCCAAGTTCTATGCACAAATAAAAGATATGGTACTTTACTCCTAAGTTCTACGCATGCCAATTAGTATATATACAATACAAGGTAACGGAAAACACTTACCACGTAGCAACATCTTCTGCATCTGTCCTTCTGTAAAAAGAGACTCCACGGCAGACATTACGATGGCCGTGTTGGCAATATTTCCTTTCAATTTTTCATTCTCCTCACGTAGCTTAAGATTTTCCACCCTCAAGCGGGTAATTTCTGATTCCATTGCACACTGGAGTAATATTTCACTAAATAAATTAAATTTATATGAGGTATTAGAAAGACTAAAATGTAAAGTGAATAAACTACGTGAACTTACTGCGTCTGGGTTTCACAGCTTATTTGTTGAACATCATGTATATCCGTTTGTGTGCTGCAGTTTTTCCGTGCCAAGTATTGGCTTTTCGCTCCAAACGTGTCACTTAAACAAAAAAAACCAAACATGTAGAAGGGACTCTATCAAATAACTTGCATATATTATCTTACTTTTCTTTCATATTAGAGATGAAAGGTTTACTTTGTAGCGGCGAAAGTATTGTCCGAAATTTTGGTAGATCACCGTAGGAATTACGGTTGGGGACGACGAGACAACTTTCGTTTTTAACAAACTCTTGATTAGTACTCCTAAGTCATAAATAAAATTATATTTCATTTTTTATCTTGCACCAATCGGGAAACTGAATACTTACATAAAAGCCGGTAAATATAGCGACGGAGTGGAGTTGGGCATCAAATTTAGTCTTTGCGCTCCCACAATTAGGTCAGAGGCTTGAAAATGGAGCGAGCAAATGAAGCCGTTTTGCGGAAACTTAACGCCACAAGCCTTTTCCCAATTTTTTCTCTTCCTTGGATCTTGCGGGACTGTGAAAAGCTCCACACCCGCTTTCTCCCTTCTAATATTGCACAAACAACACTTTCCCATATTTAAATATGCACAAAACACAAGTAAATTTTGTTTTCTTTCTTTACAAAAATTTGCAAAACATTTAAAAACCACTGCGTATTAAGAAATTTTCACATCAAAAGTAAATAAACGAAAAATGTAAACATAAACAAAGTTTGACATTTTATGACCATCTTCGAATGAAAAAACATGTAAAATGCAACTCTGATGCTTTTACCTGGTAATTGTACCCTGACATATACATAAACATTCTAAAAATTATTTGTTTCATATTGTAAGTGCGCTCAAGTACCAACAACAGTATCCACCTCGGCGATGCTGCCAACCAATTTGGGCTCTTCGTCACTTCGTCACTCTTAACCCACTCATTTTACCGTCATACTGCGGTCACGCCCCTTATTAAATTTTAGTCACGTTTGTTCAGGCGTCGGTAACTATTTTACACTTTTCCCATTTCGTACCTATTTATGTGATTGTGCATTCCGCTCCCACTTATAGGATGTTAGCATATCACTGTTCAGCTCACACACGTCACAATGCGCGTTAAATGGCGGTCATACTTTGGGTCATTTCACTCTACATTTTCCAGTCATTTGACAATCATTTTTACTGCGGTTTTACCATTTATATAACCGCCATATAACTTGAATTTTACCTGCCGATTTACTTTACTTGGAGCAGCCACATGAATAAAATACAAACCAAAAAAATTGAAATTTCAATAATTTTGTATTTTTTTTATTTAACCAAACATAACATATGATATAAACATTTATTTAAAGCATATCATTAGATTTAGTAATTTTTTCCCAAATAAAGAATATATGAGGCCCCTAGATACAAAACCAGATATGTATTTAAAAATTTTAAAATATTTAAATTTCGACAATATTGCCTAGCCAACATTCTAAAAACCGCTATTGAAAATTCATAGCAATTTTAAAAATTTCGGCTTTTTTGTGATTTTCTAAGTTTTAAATATCATGGATTCATCTGGTTTTGCATCTTGGAGCCTCATATATACATGAAATTGCAACTTAAATTAATACATTTAAAATAAAAAGGAAGTAAGTACTTTAACAATAACATAAAAATATATTAATTGCTTTGAGCTATATTGCTACTGCAGCTAACTTTATATTTGGACAATTCAGAAGTGTGTTATATTCATGTAAAATTTGAGTCTTTTACATGGTTTCGAATAAAAATTTGATTATTTGAATCAATTAAAACTACAACTTAAAGCTAAGTAGAAATTTTGATTAGATTTACTCTTTTTTCAGATCAAGAATATTAAAAGGTGTCGTGGAATCCGATTGCTGTCGTAATTGAATTGGAAAGCAATAAAGTAAATTAAAATATGAACTAATCATTCAAGCAATAATTCTGCAACTCTTAGCAGGAGTATTGATTGGTTTCAAGTTTAATTCCGACAGCAATAGGATCACGTCATACCTTATTATATATGTACATGAAATTGCAACTTAAATTGATACAGTTGATATAAAGAAAGTAAGTATTTTAATAATAAATAAACTCGCTTAACTGGTTTTTGTTTTCCAATTGAAATCTTTTCTAAGCGAGCAGAAAATAATTTTAAGCTTTAGAAAAAACTTCAATTATTTGAATAATCTACAACTTAAAGCTTAGTAGAAATTCAGATTAGGTTTACTCTTTTTTTAGATCAAGAATATTCAAAGGTGTCGTGGAATCCGATTGCTGTCGTAATTGGTGAACTTAAAAATGTACGACTAGTAATTGAGTCAGACTTATTATTGTTCTAAATCTAATCACTCAAGCAATAATTCTTCAACCCTTAGCAGGAGTATTGATTGGTTCCAAATCTAATTCCGACAGCAATCGTATCACGACATCCCTTATTATATATGCACATGAAATTGCAACTTAAATTAATACAGTTGATATAAAGAAAAGTACTTTAATAATAAATAAACTCTCTTAATTGGTTTTTGTTTTCCACTTTAAATATTTTCCTGTGCAAGCACATCGCTAACCTGTGTTGGTAAAAGATATGATTATACTGTCTTCGATAGATAGTCGCACGAGCCGCTACTCGGCGAAGTAGAGAAGACCGTTGTGTTGGTGGCAGCAGTTACAACAGCAGTTTCTAACTTTGCATCATCCGTACAGTGTGATGCATGCTTCACTGCCTTTTCCAATTGCTTGGCGCCAGCAATTTTTGCTGTTTGTAAAGCTTTAGCTGTAATGCAAATATATAGATGGGTTAAAGTGGTTTTCGTATGTTATTCAACAACTCACCCTATACCATCATCACGGCCTTCTCATCGATTTTGAATATGTGTACTGTTTCAGTATTCAGACCCAGTTCTTTTGGTGCAATATTTTCGATTTGATGAATATGTATACTATCCGTTAGGCAGACAATTAGGTGCGTTCGATTCATTCATATACTGTGGGTATTTGAGCCGTAGACGCAATGGCAGATATTTTGATTCTTTTTTAAGTGTAACATTTGTAAACAGTTGGGTTTCTCTGCTGTCACCATCACCACTAGAGAGCTATTGAAGAAACGCTCGACCAAGATAATATGTTGCGATTTACGCCCATATATTTCTTCCACCTTGTTGTTGTTGTTGTAGCAATGCTCGCCCCACCTAATAGCCGCGACCGATCACAAATTGTCATCAATATTCTCTAACGGGAGTCCAAGGAAACTTGCCGTTTCAACAGGGTTGGACCATAAGGAAAGGGGTGTTAGAGGCGTTGGTTCCACATTACAATTAAAGAGATGGTTGGTGTCATGTTGGGACACATTGCAAGCGGGGCATACATTTTGTATGTCGGGGTTGATTCTGGATAGGTAAGAGTTTAACCTGTTACAGTATCCAGAACGAAGTTGAGCAAGAGTGACACGCGTTTCCCTCGGGAGTATGCGTTCCTCTTCCGCGAGTTTTGAATACTTTTCTTTAAGTACTGGATTCACCGGGCAATTCCCGGCATAAAGGTCCGATGCCTGTTTATGCAGTTCACCAAGCACCTGCTTGTGTTTTTTCGCTTCATACGGCTGGGTTCTCAGGTGCCGTATTTCCTCAAAATGCTTACGGAGATGACTCCTTAAGCCCCTAGGCGGTGCTGGTTCATCAATCAGATGTCTGTTGGGATGCCCAGGTTTCTGGGTATTCAACAGGAACTGTTTGGTCAGCATCTCATTTCTCTCCCTGATGGGGAGTATTCTCGCCTCATTATGCAGATGGTGTTCTGGGGACATAAGAAGACAGCCCGTGGCGATTCTGAGAGCAGTATTTTGGCAGGCCTGTAGTTTCTTCCAGTGGGTAATTTTTAGGCTTGGCGACCATATGGGTGACGCGTAGCACGTAATCGGCATTGCTTTGTATGTTGTCATGAGCGTTTCTTTATCTTTTCCCCAGGTACTGCCAGCGAGGGATTTGAGGATTTTGTTACGGCTCTGAATTCTCGGAATAATTGCGGCTGTGTGCTCACCAAAATGTAGATCCTGATCAAACGTCACACCCAAGATTTTGGTGTGTAGGACAGTCGGTAGCGTAGTGCCATCGACGTGGATGTTCAAAATGGTCGACATATGGGACGTCCATGTTGTAAATAAGGTCGCGAAAGATTTAGTCGGTGATAATGCCAGGTTTCGCGAGGCAAAAAACTGGAGAGATCAGGGAGGTAGCCGTTTATTTTATTGCATAGCGCATCGATCTTTTGGCCTGGGCCTGTGGCCATTATTGTGCAGTCATCGGCGTAGGAAACGATTGTGTCTCCTTCCGGTGGTGAAGGTAGCTTAGATATGTAGAAATTAAACAAAAGGACACCACCCTGTGGCACCCCTTGTTTAATTCTCCTTGGTTTTGATGTTTCGTTTCTAAATTGCACCGATGCCTGCCGACCACCCAGATAATTTGCGGTTCACCTTTTAAGACATGGGGGAAGGGTAGACCCTTCCAGGTCTTGCAGTAACGAGCCATGGTTGACCGTATCAAAAGCTTCTGATAGGTCTAACGCTACGAGTACTGTTCTATGGTGGGGGTATTGATTTAAGCCGCAATTTATCTGGGTACTAATGGCATTTAGCGCGGTGGTAGTGCTATGGAGTTTTCTGAAGCCATGCTGATGAGGGGCTAGCTGCAAATTTGCTTGGAAATAAGAGAGCAAAATGGCCTCAAGCGTCTTTGCCACTGGCGATAGGAGAGATATCGGACGATACAACTCACCTATTTTGGCTGGTTTCCCAGGCTTTAGTAGCGGGACCACCTTGGCCATTTTCCATTTCTCGGGTATGACAAAGGTGGGAAGAGACAGGTTGAAGACATGCGCTTAATATTTGAAACCCTCTTTCCCTAAGCTTTTAAGCATCGGCATGGCTATGCCGTCTGGGCCCACTGCTTTGGATGGTTTAGCGCGACCAATGGCGTCCTCAACCTCTTTAGCGGTGATGGTGATTGGTGACGCGCTGAATTTGTTTTTATGTGCGTGTCTATTGGCTCTCCGCCTATCTTTTTCGACCGTAGGATGCATTACATATTGTCGGCAGAAAGCGCTCGCGCATTTTTTCGCATCCGACAGCACTTTGTCGCCAAAGGCGATGGAAACTTTGTTGTTGTTGTTGTTGTAGCAATGCTCGCCCCACCTAATAGCCGCGACCAATCACAAATTGTCATCAATATCCTCTAACGGGAGTCCAAGGAAACTTGCCGTTTCAACAGGGGTGGACCATGAGGAAAGGGGTGTTAGAGGCGTTGGTTCCACATTACAATTGAAGAGATGGTTGGTGTCATGTGGGGACACATTGCAAGCGGGGCATACATTTTGTATGTCGGGGTTGATTCTGGATAGGTAAGAGTTTAACCTGTTACAGTATCCAGAACGAAGTTGAGCAAGAGTGACACGCGTTTCCCTGGGGAGTATGCGTTCCTCTTCCGCAAGTTTTGGATAATTTTCGTTAAGTACTGGATTCACCGGGCAATTCACGGCATAAAGGTCCGACGCCTGTTTATGGAGTTCACCAAGGACCTGCTTGTGTTTTTTCACTTCATACGGCTGGGTTCTCAGGTGCCGTATTTCCTCAAAATGCTTACGGAGATGACCCTTTAAGCCCCTAGGCGGTGCTGGTTCATCAATCAGATGTCTGTTGGGATGCCCAGGTTTCTGGGTATTCAACAGGAACTGTTTGGTCAGCATCTCATTTCTCTCCCTGATGGGGAGTATTCTCGCCTCATTATGCAGCTGGTGTTCTGGGGACATAAGAAGACAGCCCGTGGCGATTCTGAGAGCAGTATTTTGGCAGGCCTGTAGTTTCTTCCAGTGGGTGATTTTTAGGCTTGGCGATAATATGGGTGACGCGTAGCACGTAATCGGCTGGCTAGTTGCTTTGTATGTAATCATGAGCGTTTCTTTATCTTTTCCCCAAGTACTGCCAGCGAGGGATTTGAGGATTTTGTTACGGCTCTGAATTCTCGGAACAATTGCGGCTGCGTGCTCACCAAAATGTAGATCCTGATCAAACGTCACACCCAAGATTTTGGGGTGTCGAACAGTCGGTAGCCTAGTGCCATCGACGTAGATGTTCAAAATGGTCGACATTTGGGACGTCCATGTTGTAAATAAGGTCGCCGAAGATTTAGTCGGTGATAATGCAAGGTTTCGCGAGGCGAAAAAACTGGAGAGATCAGGAAGGTAGCCGTTTATTTTATTGCATAGCGCACCGATCTTTGGGCCTGGGTCTGTGGCCATTATTGTGCAGTCATCGGCGTAGGAAACGATTGTGACTCCTTCCGGTGGTGAAGGTAGCTTAGATATGTAGAAATTAAACAAAAGTGGGGATAGGACACCACCCTGTGGCACCCCCTGTTTAATTCTCCTTGGTTTTGATGTTTCGTTTCTAAATTGCGATACGACTCACCCTTGTTAGCTGGTTTCCCAGGCTTTAGTAGCGGGACCAACTTGGCCATTTTCCATTTCTCAGGTATGACAAAGGTGGAAAGAGACAGATTGAAGACATGCGCTAAATATTTGAACCCCTCTTTCCCTAGGTTTTTAAGCATCGGCATGGCTATGCCGTCTGGGCCCACTGTTTTGGATGGTTTAGCACGACCAATGGCGTCCTCAACCTCTTTAGCGGTGATGGTGATTGGTGACGCGCTGAATTTGTGTTTATGTGCGCGTCTATTGGCTCTCCGTCTATCTTTTTCGACCGTAGGATGCATTATATATTGTCGGCAGAAAGCGCTAGCGCATTTTTTCGCGTCCGACAGACTTTGTCGCCAAAGGCGATGGAAACGTTGTCTTTGTGCTTAGTCGGATTCGATAGGGACTTTACGGTGGACCAAAGTGTACTCACACCGGTAGAGAGGTTACAACCTCTTAGGTGCGCCTCCCATTTCGCCCGCTTGTGTTCATCTACAAGCCATCTGATGCGTTGGTTTATATTCCTTTATTTGGGGCCGCCTGGGTCAAGTTGTCTTATAAGGTCACGTTCTCTCGCTAAGTTTGCGGCCTCCGCCAGGAAGTGGGGCCGGATTTCGGGAATTCTCCCGGCGGGAATGAAATGTGCCGAGGCGGATTTAATGACCTTATGGAAGGCACGCTCCCATTGGCGGGCATCAGTCGGGATAGGGAGGGCAGCTAGGCGGCTGTCTGTAAAGGATTTATATTCTTCCCACTTTCCTTTTTTGAAGTTTATGAAAGTGCGTTTTTCAGTGACGATGAAGTCGGCGTTACGCTCAAGCGAAATAAGTATGGGCAGATGGTCGGATGCCAATGTTACCATCGGCTGCCAGTTGACGCAGTTTACGAGTTCTGCGCTCACGATTGAGATATCTGGCGAGCTGTGACAGCTTCCTACCATACGTGTGGGGGCGTCTCCGTTTATTGTGCAGAACGTCGTTTCTTCTATTTGATGCGCCAACATCGCACCCCTACTGTCCGCCCGCAAGTTTGAATGCCATAGATCATGATGGGCATTGAAATCGCCTAAGATAATGCGATTGTTGCCAGTGAGTAAGGACCTGATATTAGGGCGGTATCAACTGGGGCAGCAGGCGGCAGGAGGGATGTAGATGTTGATGATTTCTAGGTTTGCATCGCCTGACCGGACAGATAGGCCTTGACGTTCTAAGACATTGTCCCTGCGGTCGATGCCAGGATCAAATATACAATATTGCACAGAGTGGTGTATGATAAACGCGAGACTGCCTCCATTTCCGCTCTCGCGGTCTTTCCTGTGGACGTTATACCCAGAGCAGGTCTGCAATGCAGATCTTGCAGTGAGTTTAGTCTCTTGAATCGGAGCAATGCGGAAGTTGTGCCGCTTCATGAAATCGACTATCTCCGTAATCTTCCCAGTTAGTCCATTACAGTTTAACTGCAGAATTCTGAAGTGCATAAGGGGAGACGTCGCCACTCTAGGGGTAAGTGACGGGTGACTACGCCTGGGTTGGGGAAGGCCAGGACGTAATTGCTGTTGTGGCCCTAGGACTGGGCGTCCTTGGGCAAGCATTGGGGTACCCGGATAATTTGGGTTTGCGACCTGGCAACATGGCGCGATGAAAGCCGTCGGGGGGTTGCCGTCGCGGAGACCAGAACATCTAGGGGAGTGGCACCACCCAAGGCAGGAGCTGCATTGGGCGGATGTCGCAAACATATATATTCTGTGCTGGCAAACGGTGCAAACGGAGGTAGGGACTAAGAGTCTGTTTCCCTGACCTACACGATTGCTGCCGGAAAAGAGGGGGGGGAGAAGACGGGGGCAGGGGCTGTTGCTCAGCATTGCTTCCGACTCTACAACGAAGATTGTAGTTATGAGAGGTAGCAGCTGTTTGAGTTGTTGGCGCCGTGGGGCGCGAGCAGCAGCGGGTGCTTGTTGTGGCTTGCTGAGCAGCGGGGCTGCTGGAAGGTAGTGGGGGGGGGGGGGGGGGGGGGCGCTTAGACGTAGACTACGGGACGCCCTTGGGCGTGAACAGCAAGGAGCCACGAAAGATTTATAAAAGTTACGTGGACGTCGGGTTTTGGGATCAAGCCCAGAACAACCTGTCCGATGCAACCATCCCTTGCACGAGACACACTGAACAGAGTATGACCGTCCTAAAAAGATTCTTTTCCGGCAGATGCAGCAAAACCATGTCTCAGGACCGGGGTCAGGAGACGGACCCGGATTGGATTCGATGCCTTCCCGGAGTAAGAGAATATGGACCAGTCCTGCTGCAAGGAGCTGCTGGGAGGATGACAATTTGTGGGAGGGACGAAACAAATTAGATGGGGTCACACTGAAATGACAGTCCTTGGTCGGGAAAAATCCCGAGTCGCTCCGGTACATAGAACCGACTGCCTTGGGAAGCGATGCAAATTTTGTCTTTGTGCTTAGTCGGATTCGATAGGGACTTTACCGTGGACCAAAGTTTACCCACAGCGGTAGAGAGGATACAACCTCTTAGGTGCTCCTCCCATTTCACCCGCTTGTGTTCGTCCACAAGCAATCTGATGCGTTGGTTTATATCCCTTATTTGGGGGTCGCCTAGATCAAGCTGTCTTATAAGGTCACATTCTCTCGCTAAGTTTGCGGCCTCCGCCGGGAAGTGGGCCGGATTTTGGGAATTCTCCCGGCGGGAATGAAACGAGCCGAGGCGGATTCAATGACCTCACGGAAGGGACGCTCCCCTTGGCGGGCATCAGTCGGGATAGGGAGGGCAGCAAAGCGGTTGTCTGTAAAAGATTTATATTCTTCCCCACTTTCCTTTTTTGAAGTTTATGAAAGTGCGTTTTTCGGTGACGATGAAGTCGTCGGTACGCTCGAGCGAAATAAGTATGGGCAGGTGGTCGGATGCCAATGTTACCATCGGCTGCCAGTTGACGCAGTTTACGAGTTCTGCGCTCACGATTGAGATATCTGGCGAGCTGTGACAGCTTCCTACCATACGTGTGGGGGCGTCTCCGTTTATTGTGCAGAACGTCGTTTCTTCTATTTGATCCGCCAACATTTCATCCCTACTGTCCGCCCGCAAGTTTGAATGCCATATATCATGATGTGTATTGAAATCGCCTAAGATAATGCGATTGTTGCCAGTGAGTAAGGCCCTGATATTAGGGCGGTATCCACTGGGGCAATAGGTGGCAGGAGGGATGTAGATGTTGATGATTTCTAGGTTTGCATCGCCTGACCGGACAGATAGGCCTTGACGTTCTAAGACATTGTCCCTGAGGTCGATGCCAGGATCAAATATATAATATTGCACAGATTGGTGTATGATAAACGCGAGGCCACCTCCATTTCCGCTCTCGCGGTCTTTCCTGTGGACATTATACCCAGAGCAGGTCTGCAATGCAGATCTTGCTGTTAGTTTAGTCTCTTGAATCGCAGCAATGCGGATGTTGTGCCGCTTCATGAAATCGATTATCTCCGTAATCTTCCCAGTTAGTCCATTACAGTTTAACTGCAGAATTCTGAAGTGCATAAGGGGAGACGCCGCCACTCTGGGGGTAAGTGACGGCTGACTACGCCTGGGTTGTGGAAGGCCAGGACGCAATTGCTGCTGTGGCCCTGGGACTGGGCGTCCTTGGGAAAGCATTGGGGTACCCGGATGATTTGGATTTGCGATCTGGCAACATGGCGCGATGAAACCCGTCGGGGGTTGCCGTCACAGAGACCAGAACATCAAGGAAAGTGGCACCACCCAAGGCAGGAGCTGCATTGGGCGGATGTCGCAAACCTATATATTCTGTGCTGGCAGACGGTGCAAACGGAGGTAGGGACTAAGAGTCTGTTTCCCTGACCTGCACGGTTGCTGCCAGAAAAGAGTGGGGAAGACGGGGGCAGGGGCTGATGCTAAGCATTGCTACCAACTCGACTACGAAGGAAGTAGTTATGAGTGGTATCAGTTGTTTGAGTTGTTGGCGTCGTGGGGCGCGAGCAGCAGCGGGTACTTGTTGTGGCTTGCTGAGCAGCGGGGCTGCTGGAAGGTAGGGGGGGGGGCGCTTAGGCGTAGACTACAGGACGCCCTTGGGCGTGAACAGCAAGGAGCCACAAAAGATTTATAAAAGTTACGTGGACGTCGGGTTTTGGGATCAAGCCCAGAACAACCTGTCCGATGCAACCATCCCTTGCACGAGACACACTGAACAGAGTAGACCGTCCTAAAAAGATTCTTTTCCGGCAGATGCAGCAAAACCATTTCTCAGGACCGGGGTCAGGAGACGGACCCGGATTGGATTCGATGCCTTCCCGGAGTAAGAGAGTATGGAGCAGTCCAGCTGCAAGGAGCTGTTGGGTGGATGACAATTTGTGGGAGGGACGCAACAAATTAAATGGGGTCACACTGAAATGACAGTCCTTGGTCGGGAAAATCCCGAGTCGCTCCGGTACATAGAACGGACTGCCTTGGGAAGCGTCCACCTTGTCACAGTTATTGATGGAGAAAATGCGAAGGCCATATTTACCATCCAATACCGAAATGGAACTGTAGAGGAAGAAACATTTTATAAAATTTAATAAAATCAAAAAATGATAGTTGTGCTAAAATGGGGCAAAGTATTGTATGTTAAAGTATAGCGGTGTCTCAGCGCCTTTGTTCTGGTCAAAATTGAGTTTGAATAGCTTTTATTCTTCATTCTTAGAAACATGTACGAAGGTACCTGGTAAGATATTAAAAATCCTCAACGCTTTTTTTGCAATAACATAAAAAAAAACTCATATTCAAACTTCTGCTTAGCTTCTACATATCAATAGCTACTTTTACCACCAGGAGTCACTATTGCTTCTACGCCTATGCTATTGTTTCCTACATCGATGAGTTTTGTAATAAAATAAAAGCTATCTCCCCAATCTCTCCAGTTTTGTCGCCTCGCGAAACCTGATATTGTCACCAACCAAATCATCGGTGACCTTATTTAAAACATGGCCGCGCCAAATGTCGACAATATGACATTACCCTACCGACTGTCTTACACCCTAAAATTTTGGGTGTGACTTTCGATCAGGATCTACATTTTGGAGAGCATGCACTAGCAATTGTAACGAAAATCGTTGTTGGTGTGAGGGCTTAGCCGATCTCCATAGCGTCCGAATATGAGCCGGAGCTGTTTAGGACTGGCATCTACGCCGTTTCGCCTCATAGGAGGGCGGCGGGATGTCGGTGACCAAGAACTGTCAATCCCCTAATCCAGGGTGTTATGCGGACCGTGCCTTTGGACCATAGAAAAAGACAAGTAGGCCCAAAGCTGTAAGACAGATGGGCCCCAATAGCGAGGTAGCAACTACCTCGAAGGCTGCGAGTCAGAGGGAAGTTCCAACTATGGAAGTAGGAGATAAGCCAAAGGGAGATAACGCTAAGACTCCGACTTTCTCGAAGGTGCTAAAGGGAGCTAAGACTACGGCTTTCTCGGAGGTGCCAAAGGGAATTAAAACTAAGACGCCGGCTTTTCCCGAGAAGATGAATGATGTGGCAAAGCAGTCACTGACTGTGGCGCTGGTTGATCGTAGCGGTCCTTTCGAACAGATGACTAGCGGAAGGTGGAGATCTGTAGAAAGGGAGCTTATTAGCATAATGCTTAAGATGATGCGGAAATAACCAAGTAAGCGCCTTCCAACCTTTGATTCGGGGGGATGGTATAATGGTATGAAGATGATAGCTTGCGACAACATCGCGAGTTTGCGTGGCTGGAGGAAATGGTTCCAAACCTCCAAAGGCAAGTCACGGACGCGCGGTTTGAGGTGGTGGATAAAGCGCAAATCCCCACGGTACCAAAAGTCAAGGTATGGATACCATGCGTGATGAAGTCGGAGGATGCACTGCGACCTTTGCAGAATCAGAATCCGAACATACCGACATAGGATTGGAAGGTACTTACTGTATCTCGGCCTACGGAGGAAGGTCAGTTATACATCTTCCAAATAAACAAGCAGACGGATGATATATTGTACACGCAGCTTGGAAAAATGTCCTTAGCTACAGGCAAAATTTATATGCGACTCAGGAAAAGAAATCCTGGGTATTAAAATCCTAACACGCTGGAAGTGGCCGAAGTAGAAAAGGACCTCAAAAGCCTAAGGGAAAAAAGACAGGTGGAGGTAGCCCACGTCACCACGAAGGTGTTAGAAGGGGACCAACCGCCAGATGGTGCTGTGAGTCGCACAGAAGAACACCCGTCACAACAGTTACAAGAGGCTGAAGGGGGTTTCGAACACTCTAAACCAAAAGGGCAAGGGGAGGACGACGACGTCACGATGAAGGTGCTGGAGGGGACAAGCAGACCATTTGTGCTGCGAGTCCTACAGATAAACCTCCAACAGAGTAAAGTGGCGTCGAGCGAAACCCTCTCAACCCTTGAAGTGGGTTCGTTTGACGTGGCGTTGACCCAGGAGCCGTGGTCTCATCGGGAGGAAAGGTTTCTGGACTTAGCGCGCGCGGATTTGGCGTTTACTATGCGCAAACGGAAGGACGGGTGCGAGCTGTAGTAATGGTAAGGAAACAGCTGCATTCATATATGCTGCCTAATTACCGTACTGAGGACCTCGTAGTGGTGGTGAAATCGCCGGGCTCAGATGGTATATGTCCGGCCACGCTACAAGTTTCAAGTAGGGTGGTCGTGGGATGGCTTAAAATAATATTCGATGGGTGCATAAACTGAATCTTGTACCGCACTCTTGGAGAACTGCTCGTGCAGCTTTCCTACCAAAGGCGGGGAAGATCGGTCACGTGTATCCCAAAGATTATAGACCCAATAGCTTAACATTATTTCTGCTCAAAACCTTTGAGAGGCTGATAGATGTGTACATAAAGTCCAACGTGGATGAAAAGCTGCTCTCCACAACACAACAGGCGTACACCAAAGGCAGGTCAGTAGACACCGCATTGCATAGGGTGGTAATAAGCATAGAAAAAGCCCTGGAATATAAGGAATATGCTCTAGAAGTCTTCTTAAACATTGCCGGGGTTTCCAACTTTCTAAATGGGCGATTATGGATGGTCTTAATTACGTTAAAGTACATCCAGCCTCACCCAGATGGATCGACTGCATGTTAAACTACACTAAGATTACATCGCAATGGGGATTGTACGCGGCCACGAAATTAGTGAACAGGGGCACTCCGCACCTCTGCTGTGGACGCTGGTCATTAAGCAACTGCTCAGGTGATTCTACGAGGGACCAGCAAAACTTACGGTTTAAGCAGATGACGTTGCATATGGTCTTGTTTACAAAGAGGTACAAGCTCCCTAATTGGACCAGGCCTAAGTTAGGAGGGGCGACCCTACGGGAGAAACCTTGCACAAAATATCTAGGAATGATCCAAGACAGTAAGCTGTCATGGAAGCTCAACGTGGAGGAGAGGGTGAGGAAGGATTCAACGGCAGTTTATGCATGTAAAAGAATCAAAAGAACCGGTATATAATATCAGAAGGCACTCGAAGACGATGTCTCAAAACTAACAACCAAAAGCAATAATTATCATTTCACTGACACAAATTTTATAGTTTTATTCTTCGGGATTTGGACACAATGTTGTTCTTGTTGTTGTAGCGATAAGGTTGCTCCCCGAAGGCTTTGGGGAGTGATATCGATGTGATGGTCCTTGCCGAATACAGATCCGGTGCGCTCCGGTAACACAGCACCATTAAAGTGCTAGCCCGACCATCTCGGGAACGATTTATGTGGCCACATTAAACCTTCAGGACATCCCTCCCTCCGCACCGCCAAGTTCCATGAGGAGCTTGGGGTCGCCAGATCCTCGTCTGTTAGTGAAACAGGATTCGCCGCGGATAGGTGAGGTTGGCAATTGGGTTTGGAGAAGCTATATATTGCGCTGGCAACCTGAAGGGTTGCGCTACACAGGCCCTTGAATCTGGTATTTTAGTCGCCTCTTACGACAGGCATACCTACCGCCGGTAAATTCTGACCCCCTAACCCGCTGGGGGGTATTTGGACACAATCTTTTCATTATATTACTTAACAATTAAAGGCTTCATTCTGTATTGCGAACGATAGCTCAGACGAACGATTCGCCCCCAAACGATTTCGTCTAGCAATGGTATTCTCTATCATATTCGTTCGGTCTTTACGTTTCTAACTAACAGGAAGGCAAAAGTAATTGTCAAGTGATAAGTTGCCATTGTTTAACATAGTGCAAATACACTAGCGATTCGTCTTTGATCCGCAACGAAAGTTCGTTTCGTAATACAGAATGAGACCCTAAGACTAGAAATTTTTTTCAATTTGTATTTTGACTTACCAGCAACAACAGAATCATGTTTAGTTGTACGCCGCACATGCATTATAGCATCATGTAACGAAGCTCAGTTTCTTCGAAAAATTGTTCAACACTGCCACGTAAATCAATGTACATGTTCTATCATTAACGCAACCTTTAAATAATTATAAACTATAAAAATAAAATGTATGTCAAACCCAATATCAAACCTTGGAAAATGTTGAAAGGTTCACCACCAACCTGACGTTCTTCAAAGTAATTACATTGACCCAAAACACTTGAATTAATATCATTAGCTGTAGTCATAACAGCACCACCACAAGCTTTCATTCTACGTTTCCAATCTTCTTCTGGTACATGAACAGCACAGAACATATCACGATCTGCAAAATACTGTGTAGCAACATCACCAATTGGTAGTTTAGAAAACACAACATTGGCGCCTTACTTAGCTAGTTTATTGTACAGATACTCTTGGACATTGGAGGACATTGCTGTGGCAGAGCATTTTTCCAATAAAGCACTTTGTTGTTCCTTTGATTGGCGCTTCGACATGTACAGCCATGTCATATTTTATCAGCTTTATGCCAATACAAGTTCAGGACGTTCATATTTATCGACACGCTGTCCGGTGTGGCCCAAATGTTGGAAATATGCAGTTGGCACTGCTGAGAAAAAATATGAATCAATGAACACAAGTAAAAGTGAACAATTTTTTTTTTACCATCTGTTGTTACTTTACACATTAGACATTGGAAACGACGACCAGGATCTACAAGTTGCATATGAGCATTGCAACGGTTACATCGAATTGCACCCAATTCACCAAAATTTACAATGGGTGGCTCGTATTCACCCTCAACCGTGTGTGCCATTGGTGAGACGGTAAGTGTAATGGACAAAGCTGTTGTTTTTAATAAATCAGCTGTTGCAGGTATGCAATACAAAGAGGACCTGCAAAGAAGAAAGTTTAATGTAATTGCCAAACAAAACATTAATTTCGAATAGCGATACCTAACGTAACTTGGCGAGGAGTTACCCTGATCTTCTACCACATATTTTGTGGTCACCAATGGTGGTAATAAACCCTAACTAACTACTAATGAAACAAAAGCACCACCAGCGCTATGTTATTATCGGATTTGGCATCTGATCGGGATCTAAACGGCCTTGGGCTTGATCATACTGTTGCGGCTGTTGATATTTACCAGTAACAGGTGCAGCTGGTTGCTAAAGAAAATAACACAAAAATAATCATCAGCAAATTTTTAAATATATTAGTTGTATTAGCATACATTATAAACAGGACGTCCGGACGTGTCCGGGTATTGGGGGTTTACCCGGCTTGGGTGGTTGACTGGGCATTGGCGCCTGTCCAGATTGTGTTGGTGGCATCATTTGACCCATGTAACCACGTGGTGCACCTGGTTATTGTAGAGGATAACCTGGCTGCTGAGGTTTTCCATTTGTGCTCGACTTCCAGACAACGAAGCGTATTATGTTGTTGATTTCATTTGTTGGAGACGTTCGTGCACGTGTGTGCAACAATTGTTTTCTGGAAAAATATTAGAATTTGTAATATTGTACGACTACAAACATAATTACATATTAAATTCACTTTCCAAACACTTACATCCAATATCGCTAAGTTATTTTAATTTAATTTAAAGCTCCAAAATTAACACAGGCCTGCAGCTCAATTCGCGGAAAATGGCGGACTCGCTGAAAATTTGTTTCCACACAAAAATGACATATTTCACAATACCTATGAATATAGTAGGTGCGAGAGAGCACGATACATTATGGCAAAGCTAAATTTGTCAAGATGCTATTTCATTTGGAGAATTTTTCATTCCAAATCGTCACCCCTGTCAAAAATTCGTGTGGCTGTGTGCGTTTTTGGTCACACGATTTTTGCAGGGAATACACTGCCTCGATTGGAAAACGCCGACGCTAACTTTTTTTGCCGCCTCAGCTCAGATGCACACGTCATCACCTCCCGCAATCTCCTAGGCAAAGTTTCATGAATATTTACCGTCCCATAGCCAGGCAAATCAATGTCAGAGGGCGTCAGTGATCTCTTTTTAGACTTACAAAATACAGCAAACCGATTTTAGCAACTGATTGCGGTAAGGTGCAGAGAACAACTTTATAACAATGGGAGGGGAAGTGTTGGGCTTCTTTTGTTTATTATTATTCCCACTGTTTCGCAATCGGAACGCATCGCGCATGGTGGTGCTTTGCTATCAGTTACTCTGCAGATCTTCGAAAATAGCTCAGGTAAACACTCACTTGCTGCATGTGGGACGCCAGTAATTATTAAGTCAGTGGCGAATGCGCTGGCTTCGAGTGCATTAATGTGGCCCTGAGCTGCAATCAACTCATTTCGCACCAAGAGAACATCAGAGCACGCGTTCTCGACGGCACCAACTCTCTTCTCGACTGCAGTAATGCGGTTTTTCAAATTTGCAGTTTCAGCAGACAACTCACCAAATTTTTGCATTATACGCTCTTCGGTTTTCCTTAATTCTGCAGTCAGTTCTTTGACAATTGATTGTCTCTGTACCTCCAGTTGCTTCGCCAACACAGTTGATGATGGTGTGAGAGGGGTTGTTGGGTATCTTTTTGCCATTGTTGTTATTATATACACTCGCTCGTTTAAAATTTAATTGTTTATTGCTTTTATTATTCTTGTTCTTAACTCACTGATTTTAATTAGTATTTTTTCTGACTAATATCTATTATCAGGAGCTCTTACCGTTGGAATCAGCATAAAAATCTCTATAAAATCCGATTTTTTATTTTTATTTTTATTTTTTGACAAATGTATGTATTCTGCACTTGTTCCAATTAAATACATTAATTTCAAATTATTGAAAGAATTACAAAACAAAATACATTAATAGTGTATGTTTGTTTGCATTTATGTCCACGTGCCACCACCTTATAATGTTCTACCAAGATATTGTTGCGGAGCTGGCAACACTATTCACCACCTTCATTTGTTTTCGTTTGTTTAATTGCAACAAAGAAAAAGCGACAATAGTATCGACGTTTTTCCCCGAATAACTTTTAAACGAGATAAAAAATATAGTTTCTGCTTTCTTGACGCAAATACGCGTCTTTTGATACCGCTATCGACATGTGCGACCCGAATTTTAAGTGCAGGACTTAAGTTGAAATTTTACTAAATTTGGAAATTAAAAAGCTTATATTTCATAAACTAAGTTGGTCCAGATTTGCGGCTTAGTTTTTTTGCGGTTTCACCAACTTAGTTACTTAACGAAATTGACATACAACAACCCTATCAGCTGTTTTATACATAGTAGTATTTTTTGCTACTCTTTAGTTTCACGCAACCCAATACAGTTGAAGTATTGTCAGTTACGGCTGTCAGCTGCGTATTGGCAATTTTTGATAAAATTATAATAAAAATAATAAATTGTGCATAAAGTTCAAAACGCATTATATAAATTGTCAACTTTTGCCTAAAACTGGATTTAAAAAAAGGAAAATATTAAAGGAAACTTTTGTGCGACGGGTATTTACATTGCGGCATGTGTTAGCTGCTTAGGCACATCTAGGAAAAAAAAAATATGTGCTCAATTTGCGCACGTGCTGGAATATTTGTGAATTTTAGAATTTATTGTAAATTTATGGTATTAAAAAACCGGCATGAGCAAGAAAAGCAAAACCAAGTCCGGCAATCTGGGACGAGCATTGATAAAAACTCGCTTCGGGCATCAATTCCGCCGTAAAGTGGATAACGACAGTATGGTAAACAAAAACTGCATTTGGATAAACAATGTTTAAGCTAAAATTTATTGGTAATTTTTATTTATTGGGGTTGATACAGCTCCATACTACCGAAATCCAAGATGGCTACGATTGGGGACGGTTAAATTTGGCATCTGTTACTGAGGAATCTTCATTTCATGATTTTTTACGCACTGCTGAGCTGGCGGGCACTGAATTTAAAGCTGAGAAACTGAATATCACATTCATCAATCCAAAAACGGGCGTTGGTGTACTCTCGAAATCACAAATGAAGCAAATGCAACAAAAACATAGGGAAAATAATAATATGCTAACAGTGCCACGCCGTCCTAAATGGACAGCACAAACAACCGCAGAGGAATTGCAAAGAGCTGAAAATGAAAGCTTCTTAGAATGGTGTCGCAATTTGGCGCTGCTCCAAGAAGACAACGACATCTTACTTACACCTTATGAAAAGAATTTAGAATTTTGGTGTCAGTTGTGGCGTGTTGTCGAACGTTCAGATGTTGTTGTGCAGATTGTGGACGCACGTAATCCACTGCTCTTTCGCAGCGTCGACTTAGAGCGGTATGTAAAGGAAGTAAATCCGAATAAAATGAATATGATTTCTTCGCCACAAATTTGCATTGCAAAAACTTTAGTAAAATTTGGATTCTGTTATATTATCTCCCTTCTCCAATCTCTAGATCGATTCAAAACCCAATTCAAAGGAGATTGATAAACAGTTTTTGATTCAAACAATAGCAAAGCTTATGTGAAAGGACGCACTAACTTTCCACATATTCGTCTGGCCAGCGATGGTAGCTTGGTGAGTGCGTCACCTACAGAGAAACCTTGGTGTAGCGTGAAGAAAGAACGTCGTGAGAAATTGCGCAAGAAGTTCTCGCATTTGGATAAGCACTGATGCCATAAAACCCATCAAGGATTGTAATTCTAGTAGCACTGCATAGATCTTCGTAAGGCAGTTTCTTTTATTTTTGTTAAAAAGGAAACCCTATTGTAAAGCAGTCTGGATTCGGCTGCTGCAGAATCCACTTTTAAATGAATTACCCTAAACTATGTATTGTGGATATGCTATTAACTGTGTAAATATGAATATTAGATAGTTTTTAAATGATAACTGTACAAAACCTCGGTTCCGCTTAGTTTTTATTTCCACGAGGGGCGACCCCGCCCCAACTTAAAGGCTTAGCCTTCTTGAGATTGCATCGCTTTCCAGGAGGATATGTTTAGCCGTATCCGCTTATCGATCACAGAACCCGCAGGTATCACGATTATTTGCCCAATTTTTGCATGTGGCTGTTGAGTCTGCAATGTCTTTTAAGAAACCTGTTAAAATTCTAATTTTATTTTTTGAAGGGCGTATGATTGCTGCCCTTGCGATTAAGACTACATCCTCCTGCAGTAACTTAGATTGTTCAGAGTGCGCCAGTGTTCTTATATATCTGTCTACCAGCAATATATGCCACCTTATTTTTATTATTTTTTTTTAGCGAACTGGCAGCTGCCGCTTGGGCCCAATAGGCCGTACAGTAGCTCCCTCTCTCGCTAGAACGTTCGCCCGCTTATTACCATCCACTCACCCCTCTGTGGCCTAAAACCCACGCCCGCAGTACTACATTGTGGGTTCGTAGTTCGTTCAGCTCATATTGTGGCTTCGGGCCCGAAGACACCAGCTCAAATCGCCTCTGATGTTTTCGATTACCACCATAAGATCTTGTGTAGACATGGAATGCTCTCTAGCCTGGTTGCATTCATAGACAAGATAACAGTCTCCGCATTCCACTTAGATAGATAGATAGATAGATGTTGTGAGGTCAAGCACTGTGACCTATTGGTCTATTGGTCCCTCATTCTCTTAACAACACCTCATCCAAGCCGAGTTCTCTGAGAAAATTCAGAATGCTTCTCGGATTCAGAGAGTGTATGTTACTATTTCCTACTTTGGATGTTGCTAGCACCCCAAGTCTTCGTCTCGCGACTGCATCGCATTCCTTCAGGATGTGTTCTGCAGTCTCATCTTCGCGATCACAGAACCGACAGAGGCTACTAGACGACATCTCCCCAGCGGGTTAAGGGGTCGGAATATACCCGCGGTAGGTATGCCTGTCGTAAGAGGCGACTAAAATATCTGATTCGAGGGCTGTGTAGGCCAACCCTTCAGGTTGCCAGCGCAATATATAACTTCTCCAAACCCAATTGTCAACCTCACCTATCCGCGGCGAATCCTGTTTCACTAACATACGAGGCTCTGGCGACCCCAAGCTCTTCATAGAACTTGGCGGTGGGGAGGGAGGGATGGCCTTAAGGTTTAATGTGTTAGTGTAGTTTTCTACTGCAACTGGCCTAGGCAGCTCGGAGCGGGCGTGCATGCTTGCGTTAACCGGGCATAGTTACTCGGGAGGTCGGGATTCTTGCTGCGATCCACCCTAATATGAATCTTTTCATCCGAATTTACAATATGTCTCCTCCGCATGCTCATGTATACAGTTTCTTTGTGGTGATGCATACCTTTCCGTGACACAGTATAACTTTTTTCACTTTTAGGAGGTCAAAAGTCCAAAAAACAATGTTCTCCAATCTCAAAAATGTTTTGACATGCAACAGATTAATAACCAACCAAAATGTATACAAAGCAAAGTAAAAAGCCCACGATTACCATGATAAGCATTATGAAACTTGGATAATTGAAACAAGTGTAAAAATCATTTCACGGTCCACAATTTTTTTGACTGGGATTTTGGTTTCCAACTACTTTTCATTTGAAATAGAGTTGAAGCAATATATGTTTATAACACTCTACCAGTGAACTGGCTTTGGATAAGTTGAGTGTTTGCAAATAATAGCAGTTAGCAAAGATCCAAAACGAGATATTTAGAATCTTACTTTTGGAGCTTCCAATTTTTTTTTCAATGCTAGTTTGGACGAGTAACGGAATTTAGTTTGGATGCGATTGGTCGTCGATTTCACCAACTCAGAAAAGTTAGTGAATTAGCGATATTGGAACAAGGTTTTCTTAGTTATAAATAGTATACCTTGCCAGTTGTTATCCCCGAAATACATTTAGTTCTCCCTTACCCTTTTTACATCAGCGTGTGGGTACTCGTGCTTGAATGTGAAATAGTAAGAGAGATAAGAAAAAATTTTGCACCAGCTACATTGTTTTCTTTAAATGTGCATTAGAAGAATTTGTATACCAGTTCATTCAACTCACGACTTTCATTGACTTACTAGACCTATATTTTTGATGATATAGCTTATACATAGAAACTTACATTTTTTTTTTCTTTTTTTTAATTGCGTGTTTGGGTAATTGAATCCTAATAAATTTAAAATGTCGGTAGGCCACAGTAATGAGAATTTAAGCAACCACCCAACACCAGGTAATACCTGTGCGATTTGTAACGAGGAGATTACAAACTTTAATTTTGTCTCCACGCCATGTTTGCACGGTTTTCACCGATCGCGTTTAACGATCTGGCTAACAGATAACGACTCATGTCCATTATGTCGAGGATTGACACCCCGAACAATTTATTTATTTATTACAGCTTAATTAAACCTAGCTTATATGTATTTACAATGTATATATATATATTAATCTGAACTAGACTAACATATAATTCTAACCTAGTTATATCTATGAACTATCGTATGGTGCTGAACTGTGGCAGACCTCCGAATCATGCCAACATTATTTTGATGCCAGTTATCTCTGATATGAAGGCCGTTTACGAATAAGCATGAAGGCGATGCACTGATATGATCAAGTGATGCGTTGCAGTATGTGCTTCGGCGACTTTTACGCATGTTCGTAAAGCGCGAAGGAAACATCCGAACGGCGATGCACTGATATGATCGAGTGATGCGTTGCAGTATGTGCTTCGGCGACTTTTATTGTATGCGCACGAGAACTTGGGAGGGAAATTGTTGGAAGACGCTTCATATCAGAATACATAGCAGGCATACATTTTTATTGATTCTATGGAAGCCTGCCTATACAGTACTAAAAATTGGTAGTGTTTTGCAATGAATATACAATTTTTTTTTAATCTATTAGCATTACATGATTTGATATCATTGGGTAGCTCGTTATAGCATTTTAATCCCTTATAATACAAGTTACATTTGTCTGCTTCAGTTTTATAAGTAGCTAGGTTGAAGTTATTTTTGCTTCGAGTATTTACAGAATGCATGTTTTTTACATATTTGATGTAAAGGGCGAATTAATGGTGACTTATAATCATAAAGCCATAACCAGTGTTTAGGCCACAAGCCTAAATATGGCGGTGCACCCTCGTATCGCTTTACTTTTCCTTTCATTTATTCATATCGGTTTATACCGATAACCGTTTACCCCGCCGGATAATAGTTAAGCCTAGGATTCGGCGGTTGCCGCGAACTAAAGTCTTTTTACCTCTTTCACTTCTTTTGCGAACGTTTAAGAAACCGCCAGCAGCCAAGCCACCGAAGGTAAGTCTTTTTTAATCAAAATTATAAAATTCATTTTATACACTTCTGTAATCTGAAATTTTGAATTGTTACTAATTGGATTAACTCTGAATATGCATTTACTTTCACTTCAATAAACGTTATTGTGTATCTTTTTATAACGAATTCGTTTGTGTTTTTTTCCTTTCTTTTCTCACCACCATTATTACGAGCGCGCCCTATCTGTGGTCTTGCCGCCGTAACAACCAGATAAAACAGCTGATTACACCTACCTTATGGAAATCAGTGTAATCGAGTTAGCGATATGGTATGGCACCATTAATCGATTACATTGATTTCCATAAGGTAGGTTCGATCAGCTCTTTTATCTGGTTATGGCTTTATGGCAGAGCTGTAAAAAGATTGAACCAATTGAGTGTGCATTCTCTCAGCATTCTTTTAAAAATTTGTGATTTTTTGGTTGCATATTATATATCTCCATTCCTGAATGGCTTAAAATACTTTAACTCAAAGCTAAAGTGTGTGTGTTATTGAATGGTAAAATATAATTCAATATAGATTGTGGATGTAAGAACCATTCCCAATCTTTAATGAATGTAAACTTGAAATGAATGCACACTTTTTTTCCATTCAGTACTAAATACTTTTTCCCCAAGGTTATTTTTTGTATACTTTCATTGCCATCAGATATGTTAAATCAATTTACGAGTTGGGTGCAAAAAAGGCGTAAAATTGGTCAATAGCAAAAATAGCCCCTTCTAATTATTCAACTAGTTTAATATTTAAGAATTCATGAGCTTAACGCCGGCTTATAATTATTGAATATGAATTATTATGTTTGTTTAAGAGCAACTGAAAATAAAGAAGCATTTACTGGTATATTGCGACGGTACCATTTCGAAAACAAATAAGCAAGTAGTTAATTATAAACCAGGAAAGTCTTAAATCATTTTCATGGTGACCGAACATAACCCTGCAAAAATCGTGTGATCAAAAACGCACACAGCCACACGAATTTTTGACAGGGGTGACGATTTGGAACAAAAAATTCTCCAAATGAAATAGCATGTTGGCAAATTAAGCTTTGCCACAATGTATCGTGCTCTCTCGCATCTACTATATTTATAGGTATTGTGAAATATGTCATTTTTGTGTGGGTGAAAAAAATTTTCAGCGAGTCTGCCATTTTCCGTAAAAATTGAGCTGCAGACCTGTGCTAATTTTGGAGCATTAAATTAAATTAAATTAAAATAACTTAGCGATGTTGAATGTAAGTGTTTGGAAAATGAATTTAATATGTATTTATGTTTGTAGCTGTACAATATTACAAATTCTAATATTTTTCCAGAAAACAATTGTTGCACTTCGTGCACGTCTCCCACAAATGGAATTAACAATACAATACGCTTCGTTGCCTGGAAATCGAGCACAAATGGAAAACCTCAACAGCCAGGTTATCCTCTACAACAACCAGGTGCACCACGTGGTTACATGGGTCAAATGATGCCACCAACACAACCTGGACAGGCGCCGATGTCCAGCCAACCACCCAAGCCGGGTTAACCCCCAATACCCGGACACGTCCGGACGTCCTGGTTATAATGTATTCTAATACAACTAATATATTTAAAATTTGCTGATGATTATTTTCTTTAGCAACCACCTGCACCTGTTACTGGTAAATATCAATAGCCGCAATAGTATGATCAAGCCCAAGGCCGTTTAGATCCCGATGAGATGCCAAATCCGATAATAAAATAGCGCTGGTGGTGCTTTTATTACTAATGAACAGGGTTTATTACCACCATTGGTGACCCCAAAATATGTGGTAGAAGATCAGGGTAACTCCTCGCCACGTTACGTTAGGTATCGCTATTCGAAATTAATGTTTTGTTTGGCAATTGCATTTATCTTTCTTCTTTGCAGGACCTCTTTGTATTGCATACCTGCAACAGCTGATTTATTAAAAACAACAGCTTTGTCCATTAGACTTACCGTCTAACCAATGGCACGGTTGAGGGTGAATATGAGCCACCCATTGTAAATTTTGGTGAATTGGGTCCAATTAGATGTAATCGTTGCAAGGCTCATATGCAATTTGTAGATGCTGGTCGTCGTTACCAATGTCTTATGTGTAAAGTAACAACAGATGGTAAAAAAAATCTTGCACTTTTATTTGCTTTCATTGATTCGTATTTTTTCTCAAGAGTGCCAACTGTATATTTGCGACATTTGGCCCACACCGGACGGCGTGTCGATAAATATAAACGTCCTGAACTTGTATTGGGTACATATGAGTTTTTGTGTAAAAAATGTGTGGGTACCGATAGCTCTCAAGGTAAACCTCAACTCATATCCAATAACGATGCCTCGCAATCAATTGTGGACGCTGTACGCACTATATTGGGTCCACGCAGTATGGATAAGCATATTGTTGATTCCAGTGGTAAGGTCACAATTTCAAATGATGGTGCTACCATTATGAAACTATTAGATATTGTGCATTCAGCCGTAAAACTCTAATCGACATCGCCAAATCTCAAGATGCTGAGGTAAGTTTTTTGTTATATTAGAATGTGTAGAATAAAAATGTTTCAGGTCGGCGATGGCACCACTTCATTAATACTTTAAGCAGGTGAAATCTTAAAACAAGTTAAACCATATGTTGAGGAAGGCGTGCATGCACGTATCATCATTAAAGATATACGCAAAGCATTATAATTATGCATGACCAAAATATGACATGGCTGAACATGTGGAAGCGCCAATCAAAGGAACAACAACGTGCTTTATTGGAAAACACGCTGCCGCAGCAATGTCCTCCAAACTTATTCATCAACAAAAAGATTTATTTTCTAAAATTGTTGTGGACGCTGTACTTTCCTTTGACGGACCCAACGTCATACAAAAAATGTAAAATCGCATTATTAACTATAGTTTTGGAATTCAAGGCTGACCGTGATAATTCTGAAACGTACGTGTTGATAATGTTCAAGAGTATCAGAAAATTGTTGATGCTGAATGGCGTATTCTGTACAATGAACTAGCTAAGTAAGGCGTCAATGTTGTGTTATCTAAACTGCCAATTGGTGATGTTGCTACACACTATTTTGCAGATTGTGATATATTCTGTGCTGTTCGTGTACCAGAAGAAGGTTTTAAACGTACAATGAAAGCTTGTAGTGGTGCTGTTATGACTACAGCTAATGATATTAATTCAAGTGTTTTGGGTCACTGTGATTACTTAGAAGAAGTCAAATTGGTGGTGAACGTTTCAACGTTTTCCAAGGTTAGACAGTGGGTTTGACATTGATTTTATTTTCAAAGTTTATAATTATTTAAAGGTTGCGTTAATGCTAGAACATGTACATTGATTTTACGTGGCGGTGCCGAACAATGTTTGGAAGAAACTGAGCTTCGTTACATGATGCTATAATGATTGTGCGGCGTACAATTAAACATGATTCTGTTGTTGCCGGTAAGTCAAAATACAAATTGAAAAAAGTCTAATCTTAGGGCCTCATTCTCTATTACGAAACGAACTTTCGTTGCGGATCAGAGACGAATCGCTAGTGTATTTGCACTATGTTAAACGGTGGCAACTTATCACTTGACAATTACTTTTGCCTTTCGCCTTGACGATTCGTTCGTCTGAGCTATCGTTCGCAATACAGAATGAAGCCTTTAAATTGTTAAGTAATATAATGAAAAGATTGTGTCCAACTCCCGAAGAAAAAAACTGTAAAATTTGTGTCAGTGAAATGATAATTATTGCTTTTAGTTGTTAGTTTTGAGGCATCGTCTTCGAGTGCCTTCTGATCGTATATGTCGGTTCTTTTGCATTCTTTTACATGCATAAAGTGCCGTTGAAGCCTTCCTCACCCTCTCCTCCACGTTGAGCTTCCATGGCAGCTTACTGTCTAGGATGATTCCTAGATATTTTGTGCATGGTTTCTCCCGTAGTGTCGCCCCTCCTAATTTAGGGACTTTGTACCTCTTTGTAAACAAGACCATATGCAACGCCAACTGCGTAAACCGTAAGTTTTGCTGGTCCCTCGTAGAATCCCCTGAGCAGTTGGTTAATGACCAGCGTCCACAGCAGAGGTGATAGCACCCCTCCCTGCGGAGTGCCCCTGTCCACTAATTTTTGTGGACGCGTACAATCCCCATTGCGATGTAATCTTACTGCAGTTTAACATGCAGTCGATCCATCTGGGTAAGGCTGGATGTACTTTAACGTAATTAAGACCATCCATAATCGCCAATTTAGAAACACTGTTGAAAGCCCCGGCAATGGTTAAGAAGACTTCTAGAGCAAATTCCTTATATTCTAGGGCTTTTTCTATGCTTATTACCACCCTATGCAATGCGGTGTCTACTGACTTGCCTTTGGTGTACGCCTATTGTGTTGTGGAGAGCAGTTTTAATCCACGTTGGACTTTATGTGCACATCTATCAGCCTCTCAAAGGTTTTGAGCAGAAATGATGTTAAGCTATTGGGTCTATAATCTTTGGGATACACGTGACCGATCTTTCCCGCCTTTGGTAGGAAAGCTACACGAGCAGTTCTCCAAGAGTGCGGTACATGATTCAGTCTTATGCACCCATCGAATCACTAATTTTCTCGGGAAAAGCCGGCGTGCACCTCCGAGAAAGTCGGAGTCTTAGCATTATTTCCCTTTGGCTTATCTCCTACTTCCATAGTTGGAACTTCCCTCTGACTCGCAACCTTCGAGGTAGTTGCTACCTTGCTATTGGGGCCCCTCTGTCTTACAGCTTTGGGCCTACTTGTCTTGTCTATGCGACTGCCCTGCCTCGCGGCTCTGGGACTGGGTCCTTTCTGCCTCTTGGAAGCAGGCTTCTCGCCTACCGCCGAACGTTGCCTCTTCATTCTACGATTCGACGCTTCTTTCTCGTACCGGTTGCAGAACCGAGGGTTTCTAGCAGCAAACCGTTTGAACGGCTTTCGACCTACTTCTACCGCCTCATGGGCCCATTCCAAGCGCTCGATCTCCACTTCTGTTGGGTCGACCACTGCTCTCAGGCGTTGAACAAAGCTTATTGCTGCACGGTACCGCGAGAGCCCCTGCTCCGTACCCTTCTCCACTCTTCTACTCATTTGTGTGCTTTTCCAACACGGAGTTCATTGATTCAGCACTACTCTCGCTCGCCGAGTCCGACGCATCCCTTAATGCGTATTCGTCGTCCTTGGCTTGCGACTCAGTCCTCTTATCATCCTCCTTATTTGGTAAAGAGGTTTCATCTCGACCACCAGCCCGACAAGGCGGGCTCAGCGGCCCAGTATTATATAAGGGGAAAGAACCGTCAGCCACAGCAGCGCCCCTTACTGTGGTAAGGCCATCAATACTTCCCGAGGTGGCCCGGTATCGGGAAGGCTCCGTTCGAATACAGTAAATTGTCCAATAGGCATGGTCCGCATAACACCCTGGATTAGGGGGTTGGCAGTTCTTGGTCACCACAATCCCGCCACACTCCTTTGAGGCAAAACGGCGTAGATACCAGTCCTAAACAGCTCCGCCTCATAGTCGGGCGCTATGGAGATCGGCTAAGCCCTCACACCAACGACGAGATGCCTACCCTAGTGAGAGAGAGATTTTATTACAAAGCTTATCGATGTAGGAAACAATTGCATAGGTATAGAAGCAATAGTGACCCCTTCTCGTGGTAAAGGTAGCTATTGGTATGTAGAAGTTAAATAGAAATTTGATGAATATGAGCTTTTTTTTAAGTTATTGCAAAAAAAGCGTTGAGAATTTTTAATATCTTACGAGGTACCTTCGTACATGTTTCCAAAGGAGAAGAATGAGACCTATTCAAACTTCGCTATACTTTAACATACAATACTTTACCCCATTTTAACACAACTATCATTTTTTGATTTTATTAAATTTTATAAAATGTTTCTTCCTCTACAGTTCCATTTCCGCATTGGATGGTAAATATGGCTTTCGCATTTTCTCCATCAATAACTGTGACAAGGTGGCCTTCCACAACCTAGGCGTAGTCACCCGTCACTTACCCCTAGAGTGGCGGCGTCACCCCTCATGCACTTCAGAATTCTGCAGTTCAACTGTAATGGACTAACTGGGAAGATTACGGAGATAGTCGATTTCATGAAGCGGCACAACATCCGCATTGCTGCGATTCAAGAGACTAAACTCACAGCAAGATCTGCATTGCAGACCTGCTCTGGTTATAATGTCCACAGGAAAGACCGCGAGAGCGGAAATGGAGGCGGCCTCGCGTTTATTATACACCACTCTGTGCAATATCATATATTTGATCCTGGCATCGACCGCAGGGACAATGTTTTAGAACGTCAAGGCCTATCTGTCCGGTCAGGCGATGCAAATCTAGAATTCATCAACTTCTACATCCCTCCTGTCACCTGTTGCCCCGGTGGATACCGCCCTAATATCGAGGCCTTACTCACTGGCAACAATCGCATTATCTTAGGCGATTTCAATGCCCATCACGACCTATGGCATTCAAACTTGCGGGCGGACAGTAGGGGTGAGATGTTGGCGGATCAAATAGACGAAACGACGTTCTGCACAATAAACGGAGACGCCCCCACACGTATGGTAGGAAGCTGTCATAGCTCGCCAGATATCTCAATCGTGAGCGCAGAACTCGTAAACTGCGTCAACTGGCAGCCGATGGTAACATTGGCATCCGACCACCTGCCCATACTTATTTCGTTCGAGCGTACCGCCGACTTCATCGTCACCGAAAAACGCACTTTCATAAACTTCAAAAAAGGAAAGTGGGAAGAATATAAATCTGCAACAGACAGCAGCTTTGCTGCCCTCCCTATCCCGACTGATGCCCGCCAAGGGGAGCGTGCCTTTCGTAAGGTCATTGAATCCGCCTCGGCACATTTCATTCCCGCCGGGAGAATTCCCGTAATCCGGCCCCACTTCCCGGCGGAGGCCGCGAGCTTAGCGAGGGAACGCGACCTTATAAGACAGCTTGATCCAGGCGACCCCCAAATAAGGGATATAAACCAACGTATCAGATTGCTTGTGGACGAACACAAGCGGGCGAAATGGGAAGACCACCTAAGAGGTTGTAACCTCTCTACCGGTGTAGGTAAACTTTGGTCCACCGTAAAGTCCCTATCGAATCCGACTAAGCACAAAGACAAAGTTTCCATCGCCTTTGGCGATAAGGTGCTGTCGGATGCGAAAAAATGCGCGAGCGCTTTCTGCCGGCAATATATAATGCATCCTACGGTCGACAAAGATATACGGAGAGCCAATAGACACGCACATAAACACAAACTCAGCGCGTCACCAATTACCATCACCGCTAGAGAGGTTGAGGACGCCATTGGTCGCGCTAAACCATCCAAAGCAGTGGGCCCAGACGGCATAGCCATGCCGATGCTTAAAAACCTAGGGAAAGAGGGTTTCAAATATTTAGCGCATGTCTTCAACCTGTCTCTTTCCACCTTTGTCATACCCGAGAAATGGAAAATGGCCAAGGTGGTCCCGCTACTAAAGCCTGGGAAACCAGCTAACGTAGGCGAGTCATATCGTCCGATATCTCTCCTATCGCCAGTGGCAAAGACGCTTGAAGCCATTTTGCTCCCTTATTTCCAAGCACATTTGCAGCTAGCCCCTCATCAGCATGGCTTCAGAAAACTCCATAGCACTACCTCCGCGCTAAATGTCATTAGTACCCAGATAAATTGCGGTTTGAATCAATATCCCCACCATAGAACAGTACTCGTAGCGTTAGACCTATCAAAAGCTTTTGATACGGTCAACCATGGCTCGTTACTGCAAGACCTGGAAGGGTCTACCCTTCCCCCATGTCTCAAAAGGTGGACCGCAAATTATCTGGGTGGTCGGCAGGCATCGGTGCAATTCAGAAACGAAACATCAAAACAAAGGAGAATTAAACAAGGGGTGCCACAGGGTGGTGTCCTATCCCCGCGTTTGTTTAATTTCTACATATCTAAGTTACCTTCACCACCGGAAGGAGTCACAATCGTTTCCTACGCCGATGACTGCACGATAATGGCCACAGGCCCAGGCCCAGAGATCGATGAGCTGTGCAATAAAATAAACGGCTATCTCCTTGATCTCTCCAGTTTTTTCGCCTCGCAAAACCTGGCATTGTCACCGACTAAATCTTCCGCCACCTTATTTACAACATGGACGCCCCAAATGTCGACCATATTGAACATCCACGTCGATGGCACTACGCTACCGACTGTCCTACACCCCAAAATCTTGGGTGTGACGTTTGATCAGGATCTACATTTTGGTGCGCACGCAACGGCAATTGTTCCAAGAATTCAGAGCCGTAATAAAATCCTCAAATCCCTTGATGGCAGTACCTGGGGAAAAGATAAAGAAACGCTCTTGACCACATACAAAGCAATTAGCCAGCCGATTACGTGCTACGCGTCACCCATATGGTCGCCAAGCCTAAAAACCACCCACTGGAAGAAACTACAGGCCTGCCAAAATACTGCTCTCAGAATCGCCACGGGCTGTCTTCTTATGTCCCCAGAACACCATCTGCATAATGAGGCGAGAATACTCCCCATCAGGGAGAGAAATGAGATGCTGACCAAACAGTTTCTCTTGAATACCCAGAAACCTTGGCATCCCAACAGACATCTGATTGACGAACCAGCACCGCCTAGGGGCCTAAGGAGTCATCACCGTAAGCATTTTGAGGAAATACGGCACCTGAGAACCCAGCCGTATGAAGCGGAAAAACACAAGCAGGTCCATGGTGAACTCCGTAGACAGGCGTCGGACCTTTATGTCGGGAATTGCCCGGTGAATCCAGTACTTGAAGAAAAATATCCAGAACTCGCAGAAGAGGAACGCATACTCCCCAGGGAAACGCGTGTCACTCTTGCTCAACTTCGTTCTGGATACTGTAACAGGTTAAATTCTTACCTATCCAGAATCAACCCCGACATACAAAATGTATGCCCTGGTTGCAATGTGTCCCCACATGACACCAACCATCTCTTTAATTGTAATGTGGAACCAACGCCTCTAACACCCCTTTCCTTATGGTCCACCCCTGTTGAAACGGCAAGTTTCCTTGGACTCCAGTTAGAGGATATTGATGACAATTTGTGATCGGTCGCGGCTATTAGGTGGGGCGAGCATTGCTACAACAACAACAACAACAACAAGGTGGAAGAAATCTATGCGCGTAAATCGCAACATATTATCTTGGTCGAGCGTTTCTTCAATAGCTTTCTAGTGTTGATGGTGACAGCAGAGAATCCCAACTGCTTACAAATGTTACACTTTAAAAAGAATCAAAATATCTGCGTCTACGGCTCAAATACCCACAGTATATGAATGAATCGAACGCACCAAATTGTCTGCCTAATGGATAGCATACATATCCATCAACGAACTGGGTCTGAATACTGAAATAGTACACATATTCAAAATCGATGAGAAGGCTGTGATGATGGTATAGGGTGAGTTGTTGAATAACATACGAAATCCACTTTAACCCATCTATATATGTATTTGCATTACAGCTAAAGTTTTACAAACAGCATAAATTGCTGGCGCCAAGCAATTGGAAAAGGCAGTGAAGCATTCATCAAACTGTACGGATGGTGCAAAGTTAGAAACTGCTGTTGTAACTGCTGCCACCGACACAACGGTCATCTCTACTTCGCCGAGTAGCGGCTCGTCCGACTATCTATCGAAGACAGTATAATCATATCTTTTGCCAACACAGGTTAGCGATGTGCTTGCACAGGAAAATATTTCAATTGGAAAACGAAAACCAATTAAGCGAGTTTATGTTATTATTAAAGTACTTACTTCTTTTTTATATGAACTGTATTAATTTAAGTAACAATTTCATGTACATATATAATAAAGTATGTCGTGGTACGATTGCTGTTGGAATTAGATTTGAAACAAATCAATACTTCTGCTAAGGGTTGCAGAATTATTGCTGGAATGGTTAGATTTAGAACAATAATAAGTCTGACTCAATTACTAGTCGTACATTTTTAAGTTCTCCAATTACGACAGCAATCGGATACCACGACACCTTTGAATATTCTTGATCTGAAAAAAGAGTAAACCTAATCTGAATTTCTACTAAGCTTTAAGTTGTAGATTATTCAAATAATTGGAGTTTTTTCTAAAGCTTAAAATTATTTTCTGCTCGCTTAGAAAATATTTCAATTGGAAAACAAAAACCAATTAAGCGAGTTTATTTATTATTAAAGTACTTACTACTTTTTTATATGAACTGTATTAAGTTGCAATTTCATGTGCATATATAATAAAGGATGTCGTGATACGATTGCTGTCGGAATTAGATTTGAAACCAATCAATGATAAGGGTTGCAGAATTATTGCTTGAATGATTAGATTTAGAACAATAATAAATCTGACTCAATTACTAGTCGTACATTTTTAAGTTCACCAATTACGACAGCAATCTGATTGCACGACACCTTTGAATATTCTTGATCTGAAAAAAAATAAAGTTAATCTGAATTTCTACTAAGCTTTAAATTGTAGATTATTCAAATAATTGGAGTTTTTTCTAAAGATTTAAATTATTTTCTGTTCGCTTGGAAAAGATTTCAATTGGAAAACGAAAACCAGTTAAGCGAGTTTATTACTAAAATACTTACTTTTCTTTATATGAACTCTATTAGTTTAAGTTACAATTTCATGTACATATATAATAAAGTATGCCGTGGTACGATTGCTGTTGGAATTAGATTTTAAACCAATCAATACTTCTGCTAAGGGTTGCAGAATTATTGCTGGAATGATTAGATTTAGAACAATAATAAGTCTGACTGAATTACTAGTCGTACATTTTTAAGTTCACAAATTACGACAGCAATCTGATTGCACGACACCTTTGATTATTCTTGATCTGAAAAAAAAGTAAACCTAATCTGAATTTCTACTAAGCTTTAAGTTGTAGATTATTCAAATAATTGGAGTTTTTTCTAAAGCTTAAAATTATTTTCTGCTCGCTTAGAAAAGATTTCAATTGGAAAACAAAAACCAATTAAGCGAGTTTATTTATTATTAAAGTACTTACTTCTTTTTTATATGAACTGTATTAACATAAGTTCCAATTTCATGTACATATATAATAATATTGGAAATAATAAATATTGAAAATTCAATCTTTTTGGTTCATATTTTATTCATATGGCTGCTCCAGGTAAAGTAAATCGGCAGGTAAAATTCAAGTTATATGGCGGTTATATAAATGGTACAACCGCAGTAAAATTTATTGTCAAAAGACTGGAAAATGTAGAGTGAAATGACCAAAGAAATGACCGCCATTTGACGAGCATTGTGACGCGTGTGAGCAGAACAGTGCTATGTTCATATCCTATAAGTGGGAGCGGAATGCACGATCACATTAATAGGAACGAAACGAAAATTTGGTCATAAAGGTGCATCGCCCCATGCAAAAATTACTATGAATATAACCGCTGAAGAAAGTCACAATGGCCGTAAAATGACTAGTCAAATGGCGTGGAGCGTTTTTGTAGGGAAGACATACAAGAAATAGTACTTCATAGCAGATTTTGTATACTTCCCCTGCAAAAATCGTGTGACCAAAAACTCACACAGCCACACGAATTTTTGACAGGGGTGACGATTTGGAATGAAAAATTCTCCAAATGAAATAGCATGTTGACAAATTTAGCTTTGCCACAATGTATCGTGCTCTCTCGCACCTACTATATTCATAGGTATTGCGAAATATGTCATTTTCGTGTGGAAAAAAATTTTCAGCGAGCCCGCCATTTTCCGCGAATTGAGCTGCAGGCTTGTGCTAATTTTGGTGCCTTACACTAAATTAAATTAAAATAACTTAGCGATGTTGGATGTAAGTGTTTGGAAAGTGAATTTAATATGTATTTATGTTTGTAGTTGTACAATATTACAAATTCTAATATTTTGCCAGAAAACAATTGTTGCACTTCGTGCACGTCTCGTTTCGTTGCCTGGAAATCGAGCACAAATGGAAAACCTCAACAGGCCAGGTTATCCTCTACAACAACCAGGTGCACCACGTGGTTACATGGGTCAAATGATGCCACCAACACAACCTGGACAGACTCCAATGCTCAGTCAACCACCCAAGCCGGGTCAACCCCCAATACCCGGACACGTCCGGACGTCCTAGTTATAATGAATGCTAATACAACTAATAATTTACAAATTTGCTGATGATTATTTTTGTGTTATTTTCTTTAGCAACCACCTGCACCTGTTACTGGTAAATATCAACAGCCGCAACACGCAACAGTATGATCAAGCCCAAGGCCGTTTAGATCCCGATCAGATGCCAAATCCGATAATAAAATAGCGCTGGTGGTGCTTTTATTACTAATGAACAGGGTTTATTACCACCATTGGTGACCCCAAAATATGTGGTAGAAGATCAGGGTAACTCCTCGCCACGTTACGTTAGGTATCGATAATCGAAATTCATGTTTTGTTTGGCAATTACATTGATCTTTCTTCTTTGCAGGGCGTCTTTGTATTGCATACATGCAACAGCTGATTTATTAAAAACAGCAGCTTTGTCCATTACACTTACCGTCTCAATTGTAAATTTTCGTGAATTGGATGCAATTAGATGTAATCGTTGCAAGGCTCATAAGCAACTTGTAGATGCTGGCCGTCGTTTCCAATGTCTAATGTGTAAAGTAACAAGAGATGGTAAAAAAAAATCTTTCACTTTTACTTGTTTTCATTGATCCATATTTTTGCTCAACAGTGCCAACTGCATATTTCCAACATTTGGGCCACATCGGACAGCGTGTCGATAAATATGAACGTCCTGAACTTGTGTTGGGTACAAGAGTATTTGTGTAAAAAATGTTTGGGTACCGATAACTCTCAAGGTAAACCTCAACTCATATCCAACACCAATGCCTTGCATTCAATTGTGGACGATGTACGTAATACATTGGGTTCACGTAGTATGGACAAGCATATTGTTGATTCCAGGGGTAAGGCCACAATTTAAAATGATGGGGCAACCATTATGAAACTATTGGATATTGTGAATCCAGCCGTAAAACTCTAGTAGACATCGCCAAATCTCAAAATGATGAGGTAAGTTTTTTGTTATATTAGAATGTGTAGAATAAAAATGTTTGTCTTATCAGGTCGGCGATGGCACCATTTCAGTAGTATTTTAAGCATGTGAAACCTTAAAACAAGTTAAGCCATATGTTGAGGAAGGCATGCATGCACGTATCATCATTAAAGCTATACGTAAAGCATTAAAATTATGCATGATAAAATATGACATGGCTGTACATGTCGAAGCGCCAATCAAAGGAACAACAAAGTGCTTTATTGGAAAAATGCTCTGGCACAGCAATGTCCTCCAATGTCCAAGAGTATCAGACAATTGTTGATGCTGAATTGCGTCTCCTGTACAATAAACTAGGTAAGTAAGGCGCCAATGTTGTGTTTTCTAAACTACCAATTGGTGATGTTGCTACACAGTATTTTGCAGATCGTGATATGTTCTGTGCTGTTCATGTACCAGAAGAAGATTGGAAACGTACAATGAAAGCTTGTGGTGGTGTTGTTATGACTAAAGCTAATGATATTAATTCAAGTGTTTTGGGTCAATGTGATTACTTTGAAGAACGTCAGGTTGGTGGTGAACGTTTCAACATTTTCCAAGGTTTGATAGTGGGTTTGACATTAATTTCATTTTCATAGTTTATAATTATTTAAAGGTTGCGTTAATGCTAGAACATATACATTGATTTTACGTGGCGGTGCCGAACAATTTTTGGAAGAAACTGAGCTTCGTTACATGATGCTATAATGACTGTGCGGCGGACTCGTTCAGTGTAATGTGTAATGGCGACCCCAAATTCCTCGTGGAAATAGGGTGTGGGCGGGATGGCTTGGAAGGTTTAAAGTCATGATATTAATTGTTCCCGAGATGGTAGTTGTTGTTGTAGCAGCGCTTCGCCCCACCTAATAGGTGCGACCGATCACAAATTGTCATCAATATCCTCTAACGGGAGTCCAAGGAAACTTGCTGTTTCAACAGGGGTGGAGCATAATGAAAGGGGTGTTAGAGGCGTTGGTTCCACATTACAATTAAAGAGATGGTTGGTGTCATTTGGGGACTCATTGCAAGCGGGGCATACATTTTATATGTTGGGGTTGATTCTGGATAGGTAAGAGTTTAACCTTTTACAGTATCCAGAACGAAGTTGAACTAGAGCGACTCGCTTTTCTCTGGGGAGTATGCGGTCCTCTTCCGCAAGTTTGGGGTACTCTTCTTTAAGTAGTGGATTCCCCGGGCAATTCCTAGCATAAAGTTCCGACGCCTGTTTGTGGAGTTCACTGAGGACCTGCTTGTGTTTTTTTGCTTCATACGGCTGAGTTCTCAGGTGTCGTATTTCCTCATAATGCTCACCGAGATGACTCTTTAAGCCCCTAAGCGGTGTTGGATCAACAATCAGATGTCTGTTGGGATGCCCAGGTTTCTTGGTATTCTACAGAAACTGTCTGGTTAGCATTTCATTTCTTTCCCTTATTGGGAGTTTTCTCGCTTCATTGTGCAGGTGGTGTTCCGAGGACATAAGAAGGCAGCCCGTAGCGGTTTTGGTGGCAGCATTTTGACAGGCCTGTATTTTCTTCCAGTTAGTAACCTTTAGGCTTGGCGTCCATATCGGAGACGCGTACCATGCCAACGTCTATTTATATTTACCCCAAGTATTGCCGATTTATCGAATTATATTAAATGTTTGTTACAGCTCTGGATTTTCGTTACAATTGCTAGTGCATGCTCTCCAAAATGTAGATCCTGATCGAAAGTCACACCCAAGATTTTAGGGTGTAAGACAGTCGGTACGGTAATGTCATATGGTCGACATTTGGCGCGGCCATGTTTTAAATAAGTTCACCGATGATTTGGTTGGTGACAATATCAGGTTTCGCGAGGCGACAAAACTGGAGAGATTGGGGATATAGCTGTTTATTTTATTACAAAGCACATCGATGTAGGAAACAATAGCATAGGCGTAGAAGCAATAGTGACTCCTGGTGGTAACGGTAGCTATTGATATGTAGAAGATAAACAGAAGTTTGAATATGATTTTTTTTAAGTTATTGCAAAAAAGCGTTGAGGATTTTTAATATCTTACGAGGTACCTTCGTACATGTTTCTAAGAATGAATAATGAGACTTATTCAAACTCAATTTTCACCACGACAAATCCGCTGAGACTTCGCTATACTTTAACATACAATACTTTACCCCATTTTAGCACAACTATCATTTTTTAATTTTATTAAATTTTATAAAATGTTTCTTCCTCTACAGTTCCATTTCCGTATTGGATCGTAAATATGGCTTTCGCATTTTCTCCATCAATAAGGGATACGTTCTCTGTAGGATGGATAGAAAGGTAAATAAAGGTGGTGGTGTTGCTATGTATTGTAAGAAACTTCTCAAGTCGAGAATCATATCAAGTATAGGCTGTTGGCGTCACTTAGAACTTGCTAGTTGAAGTGTCTAGTTCAATGTCCAAAGTCCTTTTTTCGTGCGTCTATAACCCTAATAAATTGTGTAACGTGAAGGAATATTTTACAATGTTTTCCTCGGTCGCAGTTGATTACACTGATATAATTTTCTGCGTCGATTTTAATGTTAATCTCTTATGTAGTTACCCGTATACCTGCCGTTTGTTAGACGATGTTTCAAGTGTTGGTCTCATGGTACAATTAACAGGTAGAAGCATTAGCGAAAATGCAACCCTCCCGTGTATTTTGTTGTTGCCAATTGTAGATAAACTGTCAATCGTTCTTTCAGTTTCTTCTGTCAAAAGGGATGGAAGAAGAAAAATGTCACATGTAATTTTCGTCAACAAAGCCAAAACAAAAAAAGAAAAAAGTTGGTTTGCTGATGAAGCTGGAGGAAAAAGGCATTTTAAATGGAAAATAAAGGTAATTAGCTGATTCTTAAATGATATATATTTAATTTATTGTTATTATTTTTTTACATATAGCAGCTGAATTACCTCGTCAACGTTTCCAGCGCATCAACTCTTGGTAATTCTATACGACAGCATGACACTGATAATATGCGTCCATAAATATCGAGAGAGGTGTTAAAAGACGCGCATTGACCTCGACAACAATAATCAGAAGGCGGAGGTAAAATATTTTGTGTTGGACAAGAGATATTTGCAAAAGAAGTTGAAAATTTTCAATTGAAAATTTTCATGTGCGCGTTGTAATGTTGATGATATTTGTACCCACAAAAAAAATTGTGGACATAAGTGTTTTGCGCAGATATAGTTTTGGTCTCCAAACCGGTGTTGGACCCACCCAGATTAATTTTTTATAAGCGCGGCCGAAGGCCGCCAGCGCAAAAATACTATGGATCCCACCCCGGTCTCGAAGCACTCCGGGGTAATTTTTGGTTTTTTGGGAATATCGTTTGAACGAGCTAAAATTTGTCTTTTCCGCCTTCGGATTATTGTTATTGGATTTGGTGCTGCATGTTATCTTGCACTCAAAGAAATGGAATATGATAAGAAATTTATAAATTTCCTGTCGAAACGTTTATATGATCGCATCACTTCAAGATTGTCACATGGTATATGTAATGGTGATCCAGAGCAAAGGTATAATTATTTATGGCCTTAAAAGATGTGGCGTTGTCTAGTGGCTCAGCATGTACCTTTGCATCACTAGAACCTACGTGCGATTGGAACTGATGAGGATTTGGCACATAGTTCAATAAGGTATACGAGTTTACCTTACTGAATTGTTTAGTTAATTTGAAAGTAATTTATTGTTAAATTTTTATAGATTTGGTATTGGTTGTTTTACCGCCATTGAGGAGGTTGATTATATTACAGATACCTGCATCAAACATGTCGAACGTTTACGTGAAATGTCTCCATTATGGGAGATGGTGCTAGAACCAATTGATTTGAAAAATATCCAGTGGTCGCAACATTAATTTTGTTTATGATATATAAATAAGGGACGGTTTTGTATTGTATGCATCTTTTAGTGTATGTGTTTATATTCCAAAGCAGTTTAATGTAAAGTGAGATACAACTTTTTTGGAATTATATTGTTCCTACTTTATCTGCCTAAGGTCGTTATTTTGTAGTATTAAAATTATATTGGGAAATGCTATTGCTAAATGTTTTTTGTAGTGGACCTTATTTTCAATACATGTATGTATGAGTGCTAACGTTACTGTCTCCAATAGATGTTGAAAATTTGGGATGAGATTGTATATAAAATGCTGAGTTAATAGTATGTTCATGAATAAGTACTGATTTATTTTAAAATTTCATGTATTTTGTAAAGTAAAAATTAAGTAATTTAGTAACCTAATAAATATCGAAGATACATATATACATAATAACGTTTAACGTTGGAAACTCGTCGTGTCGGTATTTGAGGTGCAGATTTCTTTGAAGAATATGTACTCCATGTCTTTAGATGTAATCTTTTTTAATTAAAAAAAGCTTTTCATAGGTATAATTATTTAGCTTTTTTTTTTCTCTTTGTTGACTAGTGGTGGCGCTGATAAGGGCCGTTTTGCGTATACTTGTAAAGCATATTTTCGCTCTTTGTAAACTAATGGTGGCCCTGAAACTAGGGGAGGTTACTGCGTCTGGGTTTCACGGCTTATTCGTGGTACATCATGCATATCCGTTTGTGTGCTGCAGTTGTTCCGTGCGAAGTGTTGACCTTTCGCTCCAACGGTGTCACTTAAAAAAAAGCGAACATGTAGAAGGGACTTTATTATTTATCCTTCGTCCTTCCTTCACGTTGTAGCGGCGAAAGTATTGTCCGATATTTTGGTAGATAACTGTAGGAATGACCGTTGGGGACGATGAGACAACTTCCTTTTTTTGCAAACTCTTGATTAGCACTGCTAAGTCATACATAAAATTATATTATATTTTTTATCTTACAACATTCGGGAAACAATATTTACATCAAAGACGGTAAATATAGCGATGGAGTGGAGTTGGGCATCAAATTTACTCTCTTAGCTCCCACAATAAGGGCACAGGCCTGAAAATGGAGCGAAAACGTTAAGCCATTTTAGGGAAGCTAACGCCACAAGCTTTTTCCAAATTTTTCCTCTTCCTTGATCTTGCGGGGTAATTCTTATTTTAGCTCACAACTGCAAAAACTCGTGCAAAAATATCGGGAGGTGTCAAAAAAATGTGTTTTGGACTCAGAACGACGAATCCGAAAGCGAGAATTAAAAATTTCATTTCTCTCAAAAAATATTCCCAAAAAGCTGAAAAATGGCACCGGAGCGCTCCGAAACCGGGGGTGGAATCCATAGTATTTTTGCGCAGGTAATAGTCTAGTTGAGGGACTGCTAATACGCTACCAAAAATATCGAGAGAAGTGTCAAACAACGCGTCTTGACATCAGTATTAATAATCTGAAATATTGTATAAATAAAAATTGTAATTCGTCCAAAAGATATTAACGAAAAACCAAAAAAAGACCCGCGGGTACATCCGAAACCGGGGGTGGGATCCATAGTAATTTTGCGCAGAAGATCTTTCTGCGATGGTGGCCTTCGGCCGCGCTTATAAAAAATTACCATGGGAGACCAAATCTACATCCACGCAAAACACTTTTACCCACAGTTTTTTTGTGCGTAGTCAACACCATCAAAATTACAACAGCCACGTGAAAATTTTCAACTTTGTAAATATATCTGGAAAGAAATAAAATTTTCAATTTCCGTTTTCGGATTCGTGGTCCTGGGTCCAAAGCACGTCTTTTGACACCTCTACCGATATTTTTGGACGAGTTTTAGTAGTTGTGAGCTAAAGTAAAGAATTACCTAATAAATTTTCACATCAAAAGTAAATAAACAGAAAATGTAAACATAAACAAAGTTTGACATTTTATGACCACCTTCGAATGAAAAAACATGTAAAATGCAACTCTGATGCTTTTACCTGGTTATTGCACCATGGTTGGTCTTGAAGTGGTTAATGTGTGCGTACCAACAAGGTATGGACAGAACCGCTGCTCCAGCCTTCTTGACTATTTCATTGTGTCCGATACGTCTAAAGTCTTAAAGTTTGATCAATTATCCTTGATCTCAGACCATGATCTAATTTTCTGTTCATTTGATGTAGTGCTCGATAACCACAGTGCAGTAGCTAGACCATCCATTTCACCAGATTATCGACGACTGGACGTAAATAACCTTCTTGGAGACATCTCCAGCATAAATTGGTCTTGTTGGAGCTTGAGTTCGGTGCATGAAAAGCTGAGATTTTTAAATGAAATTATTTTATATCTCTATACAACTCACGTTCCATCTCGGGTATATAGCAACAGATCTTCCTCTTGCCCTTGGTTTAATAGATCCGACCGTGCTATGATTATCAAGCGCAATAAGCTTTATTCCCTCTGGAAGAAAAACCGAAGCGACGCAAATTGGCGTGCATACAAACTTACACGAAATGAGACCACAGCCTATATTAGGAGAGAAAAATGCAAATACTACAGTAAAATGTTGAATATATCGTTGCCTAATCATGTTTTGTGGCGTAATCTGAAAAAACTTCGTGTACATGTGAGTGAGAGTTCTGACTGTTCCCTTAATCCTGAAGATCTTAATGTAGCTTTTGTGAGCCAAGCTAACCCTTCTTGTCTTAACACCAGTTTCCCAACCCCTTCCTTATATGTGGTTCCTGTTTGTCAAGTATTTGAGTTTACAGCTGTTTCGGAACTTGATGTGGCGAGATGCATAAATAAAATAAGGTCCAACGCAATCGGTCAGGACAATATACCGCTCAAATTTGTTAAAATAATTGCCCCGTACATTCTTCCTACATTGACGCATATTTTCAACCACAGTATTACTACCTCCTGCTTCCCTGATATGTGGAAGGTTGCCACTGTTATACCCATTGCAAAGACTAAGTTTGCAGATTGTCCTAGTGACTTTCGGCCTATCAGCATTTTGCCAGCACTCTCGAAAGTCTTTGTTGTCGGAACAAATTCAAGACCATGTTAGCAAACATAGTCTGCTATCACCATTCCAGTCAGGCTTCCGATCAAAGCACAGTTGCTCCACGGCTATCATAAAAATTTTAGACGACATCAGGGCACCCTTTGACAAAAACCAGTTGACTTTATTATGCCTACTTGACTTCTCAAAAGTCTTCGACTCTGTGAACTATGACCGGCTGTGCTTAAAATTAAAAAATTATTTTGGTTTTGATGACTCCGCAGTGCGGCTCATGCGAAGTTATCTGACGGGTAGATCCCAGCTTGTCAAAGTCGGCTCCGAAACTTCAGGTCTAAAACCACTATTGGCAGGGGTACCCCAAGGCTCTATCTTGGGTCCACTACTTTTTAGTATTTTTATTAATGACATGTTTAATGCATGCCAGCATGCTCATATACATGCATATGCTGATGATGTCAAACTATATTTGTCGGGAAATCATGAGGGGACAAACGATTTATGCTCAAGATTGAATAATGACTTAACGTCCATATTTGAATGGGCTAGGAAAAATGACTTACGCATGAACAGTGAGAAATCATACGTGTTGCCTATATCTAAAAAACGAATAAGTTTCTCAAGTATTCCGCCCTTTCGCGTTGCCAGTAAATGTCTCAGACTCGGTTCAACAGTGACTAATCTTGGTTTTGTTATTAACACGACGCTGTCCTGTGATGATCATGTAAATTCGGTGGTTAAGAAAGTATACAATATCTTAAGAAACTTACGAATGTCTGCTATTTATACTCCGGTCAATGTTAGAAGAAAACTTGCAATTCAATTGATTATGAAGATTATTTGCTACTCTGAGCTAGTGTACAGTAAGCTGAGCTCCCAGTCTGCTCATAAAATTGATGTAGCATTTAATCATGTTACATGTTATGTATTCGGCTTAGCTAGATTTGATCATATATCCAGCTGGAGACCGCGTCTACTGGGCTGTGAAATCTTCGAATATCTGAAAGCTAGAAACAGCATTTTCCTTTGTCAACTTATCATGTATAAGGCGCCTAGTTACATATGACAAGCTAATATTCCCCAGGTCTGCTCGAATCAACGACCTAATAGCACCAACTTATAACTATCTAACATCTGGACGGCTATTCTTTGTCAGTGCTATTCACCTATGGAACTCTATTCCAGTATCCATTCGTAGTAGTCTAAATAAAAGCAACTTTAAAAATGTTCTTTATGCTCATTTTAGTTGAAACCATTATACTTCTTGAGTTTTCGTCATCAATATGTATGAGTGTATACAATGTTTTGTTATTGAATTTAATTATTTGTTTATTTTAGATACTAGTAAATTAAGATACTTCTCTATGTTTAATATGATAATTTAACCTACATAACCCTCTGTTATGACTTTTGTTCTTTTTTACATTGCGATTTATCTTTTTGTTGTACTATAAAAGATCCTAGATCTTATTGTACTAATACTATTTTTGCAATAAATGATGATGATGATGATAACTGTGACAAGGTGGAAGAAATCTATGCGCGTAAATCGCAACATATTATCCTGGTCGAGCGTTTCTTCAATAGCTCTCTAGTGGTTATGGTGACAGCAGAGAAACTCAACTGTTTACAAATATTACACTTCAAACACAATCAAAATATCTGCCATTGCGTCTACGGCTCAAATACCCACGGAATGAATCGAACGCACCCAATTGTCTGCCTAACGGATAGTATACATATTCATTAAATCGAAAATATTGCACCAAACGAACTGGGTCTGAATACTGAAACAGTACACATATTCAAAATCGATGAGAAGGCTGTGATGATGGTATAGGGTGAGTTGTTGAATAACATATGAAAACCACTTTAACCCATCTATATATTTGCATTACAGCTAAAGCTTTACAAACAGCAAAAATTGCTGGCGCCAAGCAATTGGAAAAGGCAGTGAAGGATTCATCACACTGTACGGATGGTGCAAAGTTAGAAACTGCTGTTGTAACTGCTGCCACCGACACAACGGTCATCTCTACTTCGCCGAGTAGCGGCTCGTCCGACTATCTATCGAAGACAGTATAATCATATCTTTTGCCAACAAAGGTTAGCGATGTGCTTGCACAGGAAAAGATTTCAATTGGAAAACGAAAACCAATTAAGCGAGTTTATGTTATTATTAAAGTACTTACTTCTTTTTTATATGAACTGTATTAATTTAAGTTAGAATTTCATGTACATATATAATAAAGTATGTCGTGGTACGATTGCTGTTGGAATAAGATTTGAAACCAATCAATACTTCTGCTAAGGGTTGCAGAATTATTGCTGGAATGGTTAGATTTAGAACAATAATAAGTCTGACTCAATTACTAGTCGTACATTTTTAAGTTCACCAATTACGCAGCAATCGGATTCCACGACACCCTTGAATATTCTTGATCTGAAAAAAGAGTAAATCTAATCTGAATTTCTACTAAGCTTTAAGTTGTAGATTATTCAAATAATTGGAGTTTTTTCTAAAGCTTAAAATTATTTTCTGCTCGCTTAGAAAATATTTCAATTGGAAAACAAAAACCAATTAAGCGAGTTTATTTATTATTAAAGTACTTACTACTTTTTTATATGAACTGTATTAAGTTGCAATTTCATGTGCATATATAATAAAGGATGTCGTGATACGATTTCTGTCGGAATTAGATTTGAAACCAATCGTTGCTCCTGCTAAGGGTTGCAGAACTATTTCTTGAATGATTAGATTTAGAACAATAATAAGTCTGACTCAATTACTAGTCGTACATTTTTAAGTGCATCAATTACGACAGCAATCGGAATCCACGACACCTTTGAATATTCTTGATCTGAAAAAAGAATAAGCCTAATCTGAATTTCAACTAAGCTTTAACTTGTAGATTATTCAAATAATTAGGGTTTTTTCTAAAGCTTAAAATTATTTTCTGCTCGCTTAGAAAAGATTTCAATTGGAAAACAAAAACCAATTAAGCGAGTTTATTTATTATTAAAGTACTTACTTCTTTTTTATATGAACTGTATTAATATAATTTGAATTTAAAATTCAATTTTTTTGGTTCATATTTTATACATATGGCTGCTTTAGGTAAAGTAAATCTGCAGGTAAAATTCATGTTATATGGCGGTTATATAAATGGTAAAACCGCAGTAAAATTGCTTGTCAAATGACTAGAAAATGTAGAGTGAAATGACTGAAGAAATGACCGCCATTTGACGAGCATTGTGCCGTGTGTGAGCAGAACAGTGCTATGCTCACATCCTATAAGTGGGAGCGGAATGCACGATCACATTAATAGGAACGAAACGGAAAATTTGGTCACAAAAGTTAATCGCGCCCATGGAAACGTGACTATGAATATAACCGCTGCAGAAAGTCACAATGACCGTAAAATGGCTAGTCAAATGACGTGGAGCGTTTTTGCAGGGCAATTACGACCGACGGTCATTGTGACTTTCTGCAGCGGTTATATTCATAGTCACGTTTGCATAGACGTGGTGAACTTTTGTGACCAAATTTTCCATTTCGTTCCTATTAATGTGATCGTGCATTCCGCTCCCACTTATGGGATGTGAGCATAGCACTGTTCTGCTCACACACGGAAAAATGCTCGTCAAATGGCGGTCATTTCTTCAGTCATTTCACTCTACATTTTCGAGTCATTTGACAAGCAATTTAAGTGCAGTTTTACCATTTATATAACCCCCATATAACATGAATTTTACCTGCAGATTTACTTTACCTGGAGCAGCCATATGAATAAAATATGAACCAAAAAAATTGAATTTTAAATTCAAATTATATTAATACAGTTCATATAAAAAAGAAGTAAGTACTTTAATAATAAATAAACTCGCTTAATTGGTTTTTGTTTTCCAATTGAAATCTTTTCGAAGCGAACAGAAAATAAATTTAAGCTTTAGAAAAAACTCCAATTATTTGAATAATCTACAACTTAAAGCTTAGTAGAAATTCAGATTAGGTTTACTCTTTTTTCAGATCAAGAATATTCAAAGGTGTCGTGGAATCCGATTGCTGTCGTAATTGATGAACTTAAAAATGTACGACTAGTATTTGAGTCAGACTTATTATTGTTCTAAATCTAATCACTCAAGCAATAATTCTGCAACCCTTAGCAGGAGTATTGATTGGTTTCAAATCTAATTCCGACAGCAATCGTATCACGACATCCCTTATTATATATGCCCATGAAATTGCAACTTAAATTAATACAGTTGATATAAAGAAAAGTAAGTACTTTAATAATAAATAAACTCTCTTAATTGGTTTTTGTTTTCCAATTGAAATATTTTCCTGTGCAAGCACATCGTGGCAAAAGATATGATTATACTGTCTTCGATAGATGGTCGGACGAGCCGCTACTCGGCGAAGTAGAGATGACCGCTGTGTCGGTGGCAGCAGTTACAACAGCAGTTTCTAACTTTGCACCATCCGTACAGTGTGATGAATGCTTCACTGCCTTTTCCAATTGCTTGGCGCCAGCAATTTTTGTTTGTAAAGCTTAAGCTGTAATGCAAATATATAGATGGGTTAAAGTGGTTTTCGTATGTTATGCAACAACTCACCCTATACCATCATCACAGCCTTCTCATCGATTTTGAATATGTGTACTGTTTCAGTATTCAGACCCAGTTCATTGATGAATATGTATACTATCCGTTAGGAAGACAATTGGGTGCGTTCGATTCATTCATATACTGTGGATATTTGAGCCTTAGACGCAGATATTTTGATTCTTTTTGAAGTGTAACATTTGTAAACAGTTGGGTTTCTCTGCTGTCACCATCACCACTAGAGAGCTATTGAAGAAACGCTCGACCAAGATAATATGTTGCGATTTACGCGCATAGATTTCTTCCACCTTGTCACAGTTATTGATGGAGAAAATGCGAAAGCCATATTTACCATCCAATACGGAAATGGAACTGTAGAGGAAGAAACATTTTATAAAATTTAATAAAATCAAAAAATGATAGTTTTGTTAAAATGGGGTAAAGTACTGTATGTTAAAGTATAGCGAAGTTTGAATAGGTCTCATTCTTCATTCTTAGAAACATGTACGAAGGTACCTAGTAAGATATTAAAAATCCTCAACGCTTTTTTTGCAATAACTTAAAAAAAAACTCATATTCATCAAATTTCTGTTTAACTTCTACATATCAATAGCTACCTTTACCACCAGAAGCAGTCACTATTGCTTCTACACATATGCCATTGTTTCCTACATGTTGTCGTTGTGGTTGTAGCGATAAGGTTGCTCCCCGAAGGCTTTGAGGAGTGTTATCGATGTGATGGTCCTTTGCCGGATACAGATCCGGTACGCACCGGTACCACAGCACCATTAAGGTGCTAGCCCGACCATCTCGGGAACGATTTATGTGGCCACATTAAACCTTCAGGTCATTCCCTCCCTCTCCACCCCCAAGTTCCATGAGGAGCTTGGGGTCGCCAGAGCCTCTTCTGTTAGTGAAACAGGATTCGCCGCGGTTAGGTGAGGTTGACAATTTGGTTTGGAGAAGCTATATATTGCGCTGGCAACCTGAAGGGTTGCGCTACCCAGCCCCTTGAATCTGGTATTTTAGTCGCCTCTTACGACAGGCATACCTACCGCGGAAATATTATGATCCCCTAACCCGCTGGGGTATTGTATCCTACACCGATGAGCTTTGCAATAAAAAAAACAGCTATCTCCCCAATATCTCCCTCACTAGGGTAGACACCTCGCCGTTGGTGTGAGGGCTTAGCCGATCTTTATAGCGCCCGACTATGAGGCGGAACTGTTTAGGACTGGCATCTACGCTGTTTTGCCTCATAGGAGGGCGGCGGGATGTCGGTGACCAAGAACTGCCAACTTCCTAATCCAGGGTGTTATGCGGACCGCGCCTATTGGACAATTTGCAGTCAGGGGATAAATTTGGCTGTATTCGAACGGAGCCTTCCCGATACCGGACCACTTCGGGAAGTATTGATGGCCTTACCACAGTAAGGGGCGCTGCTGTGGCTGACGGTTCTTTCCCCGTATATAATACTGGACCGCTGAGCCCGCCTTGTCGGGTTGGTGGTCGTACGACCAAGATGAACGACTCATTACCAATTGTAATACGGAGGATGATAAGAGGAGGACTGAGTCGCAAGCCAAGGATGACGAATACGCATTAAGCGATGCATCGGACTCGGTGAGCGAGAGTAGTGCTGCTTCAATGAACTCCGTGTTGGAAAAGCACACAAATGAGTAGAAGAGTGGAGAAGGGTAAAGAGCAGGGGAAGTAAAAGAGCTCTCTCGCAGTACCGTGCAGCACTAAGAATTGTCCAACGCCTGGGAGCAGTGGTCGACCCAACAGAAGTGGAGAGCGAGCGTTTGGAATGGGCCCATGAGGCGGTAGAAGTAGGTCGAAGGCAGTTCAAAGGGTTTGCTGCTAGAAACCCTTGGTTCTGCAACCGGTACGAGGAAGAAGCGTCGAATCGTAGAATGTAGAGGCAACGTTCGGTGGAAGGCGACAAGCCTGCTTTCAAGAGGCAGAAAGGACCCAGTCCCATAGCCGCGAGGCAGGGCAGTCGCATAGACAAGACAAGTAGGCCCAAAGCTGTAAGACAGATGGGTCCCAATAGCGAGGTAGCAACTACATCGAAGGCTGCGAGTCAGAGGGAAGTTTCAACTACGGAAGTAGGAGATACGCCAAAGAGAGATAACGCTAAGACTCCGACTTTCTCGGAGGTGCACGCCGGCTTTTCCCGAGAAGTTGAGGGATTCGATGGGTGCATAAGGCTGAATCATGTACCGCACTCTTGGAGAACTGCTCGTGTAGCTTTCCTACCAAAGGCGGGGAAGATCGGTCACGTGTATCCCAAAGATTATAGACCCAATAGATTAACATCATTTCTGCTCAAAACCTTTGAGAGGCTGATAGATGTGTACATAAAGTCCAACGTGGATTAAAAGCTGCTCTCCACAACACAAGTCAAATAGACACCGCATTGCATAGGGTGGTAATAAGCAAAGAAAAAGCCCTGGAATATAAGGAATATGCTCTAGAAGTCTTGTTAAACATTGCCGGGGCTTTCAACAATGTTTCTAAATGGCCGATTATGGATGGTCTTAATTACGTTAAAGTACATCCAGCCTTACCCAGAGGGATCGACTGCATGTTAAACTGCAGTAAGATTACATCGCAATGGGGATTGTACGCGGCCACGAAATTAAAGGACGGGCACTCCGCAGGGAGCGGTGCTATCATATCTGCTGTGGACGCTGGTCATTAACCAATTGCTCAGGGGATTCTACGAGGGACCAGCAAAACTTACGGTTTGCGCAGATGACGTTGCATATGGTCTTGTTTACAAAGAGGTACAAAGTCCCTAAATTAGGAGGGGCGACCCTACGGGAGAAAAAAAAATTTTAAATTAATGTAAGGCGCGATAACCTCCGAAGAGATTTAAGGCCGAGCTTCTCTTCCAATTTGCGTCGTGCTCCTCTTGCTTTTCCCTACAAATTGGCCGGACGGGACCTACATGTTTTATGCCGACTCCGAACGGCATCTGCAAGGCAGATGAGTTTTCACTGAGAGCTTTTCATGGCAGAAATACACCCGGAGCGCTTGCCAAACACTGCCGAGGGGTGACCCCACTTAGAAAAATTTTCTCCTAATTGAAAAATCTTATTTCTAAAATTTTGATGTAGCTTTGCCCGGGGTGTGAACCCAGGGCATACGGTGTGGTAGGAGGAGCACGCTACCATCACACCACGGTGGCCGCCTCCCTACGGGAGAAACCGTGCACAAAATATCAAGGAATCATCCTAGACAGTAAGCTGTCATGGAAGCTCAACGTGGAGGAGAGGGTGAGGAAGGCTTCAACGGCACTTTATGCATGTAAAAGAATGCAAAAGAACCGGCATATACGATCAGAAGGCACTCGAAGACGATGCCTCAAAACTAACAACCAAAAGCAATAATTATCATTTCACTGACACAAATTTTATAGTTTTTTTCTTCGGGAGTTGGACACAACTTTTTCATTATATTACTTAACAATTTCAAGGCTTCATTCTGTATTGCGAACGATAGCTCAGACGAACGGTTCGCCTCCAAATGATTTCGTCTAGCAATGGTATTCTCTATCATTTTTGTTCGGTCTTTACGTTTCTAAAAAACAGGAAGGCAAAAGTAATTGTCAAGTGATACGTTGCCATCGTTTAACATAGTCAAAATACACTAGCGATTCGTCTCTGACCCGCAACGAAAGTTCGTTTCGTAATAGAGAATGAGGCCCTAACATTAGACATTTTTTTCAATTTGCATTTTTACTTACCAGCAACAGACGATGAGTGCTTACAGGAGTCCCTGTCTTGGCAGACCTACCTCCGGTGTAAAACACAGATCAATGTCCGTTGATCTTCGGCCCAAAAAGTTGGTACCAATCGGTGAGCTGGGGTGTTCAAGTCAACCAGCCTTGGTTTGGCCGAGGAGGACTATCCATCCTCCCCTTCCATTTTCGGGTAATGGCACCCGGTTGCACGGCAACTCCACCGCGAGTTCCGTGCTTGCCTCAGAGTCCCTCTTTCATTGATTTTGATATCTCGATATCTGATTAACATGTTAATCAGATTGAGATATTGTGTTTTGTCGCAATTTAGGAATGTGACCAACCTTTCCTGTCCTACAGTGTAACAACAATGTAAACATTGTTGACGACGGAGCTGGTTTTGCTTAGATATTGCTTAAGGGCCGCAGTACGTTGACAAACAGAGTGAGCTTGGCACCAATTATGCTCCGTCTTAAACTCCATCACAATTAAAATCAAGGGATGTGACCAACCTTTTCCGCACACAGGCTTGTGAGTGCCGAGTGCCCGCCTCAACAATGCCCCTCGACATCGCTTGAGGCCACACTACGTTGACACACATTGTGTGCCATATTGTGCTACTATTGGCTTCCATTTTTGCTACTATTATTTCACTCCAATTTTCACTCAATTACGCAACAATTATGCTCAATTTTGCCTCCAATTACACTCCTAACACAATTAAAAGGATGTGTCCAACCTTTTCCGCTCACAGACCTGTAAGTACCGAGTACCTGCCCCAGCAACATCTCTGCATTGCAGTCCGCCACACTGCAGTGATTTGGCAGCGTCAAATCTTTCCACATTTTTGGATGTGGCCATCCATTCCGCGAACGCTCCTATTCGCTTACGCAATCTAAAGCAGCCTCAAACATCTCAAAAGACGAGATGAGCACCGGCCCACTCGTAGAATTATCGATTGTTTTTCGGCTGACGATAGACATGCATTTCTTCACCATCTTTCGTCACCGTTTTTCAGCATATATAACCGGCATCTCCGGTTGCCACAATTAAGGGATGTGACCAACCTTTCATCTGCCCCTCAGGGTCAGTTTTTCAATGAAATTGGGATTGCTGTGGCAAGCATGAGACCGAATTCCCTTGCGTTTGCACGCCCCAAGGGAAAACAAGTCTACTCAGAGCGTGTGTCATAAGTGAACCCTATTTGAAACCACAACCACCGCGATGCTCCCACAAGGGGGCCATCCCAGGACAGGAGGTGAGACCTGAATACAAAGCATCGTTCGATGCAGTGCATCAGATCACACTGGCTTCTCCTGCTCCCGCGGTAGCAGTATTTATAAAGACCTTGCCTAGGGTCCCACAGGGTTATACCCGCGTCCACCCTGCTACTTTTCGAGTAAAACATCTTACTCATGGATTGGTACCCATGATATTATGGTCGCCTTTTACGACCGGTATACCTACCGTGGGCATATTCTAACCCCTAACCCACAGGGGGAACTTACCAGCAACAACAGAATCATGTTTAATTGTACGCCGCACAATCACTATAACATCATGTAACGAAGCTCAGAACCTTTAAATAATTATAAACTATGAAAATGAAATCAATGTCAAACCCACTATCAAACCTTGGAAAACGTTGAAACGTTCACCATCAACTTGACGTTCTTCAAAGTAATCACATTGACCCAAAACACTTGAATTAATATCATTAGCTGTAGTCATAACAGCACCACCACAAGCTTTCATTGTATGTTTCAAATCTTCTTCTGGTACACGAACAGCACAGAACATAGCACAATCTGCAAAATAGTGTGTACCAACATCACCAATTGGTATTTTAGATAACACAGCATTGACGCCTTACTTAGCTAGTTCATTGTACAGAATACGCCATTCAGCATCAACAATTTTTTGATACTCTTGAACATTATCAACACGTACTTCTCAGAATTATCACGCTCAGCCTTGAATTCCAAAACTATATTTAATAATGCGATTTTACATCTTTTGTATGACGTTGGGTCCATCAAAAGAAAGTACAGCGTCCACAACAATTTTGGAAAATAAATCTTTTTGTTGATGAATAAGTTTGGAGGGCATTGCTGTGGCAGCGTGTTTTCCAATAAAGCACGTTGTTGTTCCTTTGATTGGCGCTTCGACATGTACAGCCATGTCATATTTTGGTCATGCATAATTATAATGCTTTACGTATAGCTTTAATGATGATACGTGCATGCACGCCTTCCTCAACATATGGTTTAACTTGTTTTAAGATTTCACCTGCTTAAAATACTACTGAAGTGGTGCCATCGCCGACCTGATAAGAGAAACATTTTTTTTCTACACATTCTAATATAACAAAAAACTTACCTCAGCATCTTGAGATTTGGCTATGTCGATTAGAGTTTTACGGCTGGATGCACAATATCCAATAGTTTCATAATGGTTACACCATCATTTTAAATTGTGGCCTTGCCACTGGAATCAACAATATGCTTGTCCATACGCGTGGACCCAATGTAGTGCGTACAGCGTCCACAATTGATTGCGAGGCATTGATATTGGATATGAGTTGAGGTTTACTTTGAGAGCTATCGGTACCCATACATTTTTTACACAAAAACTCATATGTAACCAATACAAGTTCAGGACGTTCATATTTATCGACACGCCGTCCGGTGTGGCCCAAATGTTGCAAATATACAGTTGGCACTGTTGAGAAAAAATATGGATCAATGAAAACAAGTAAAAGTGAAAGATTTTTTTACCATCTGTTGTTACTTTACACATAAGACATTGGTAACGACGACCAGCATCTACAAATTGCATATGAGCCTTGCAACAATTACATCTAACTGGACGCAATTCACCAAAATTTACAATGGGCTCATATTCACCCTCAACCGTTCGTGCCATTGGTTAGACGGTAAGTGTAATGGACAAAGCTTTTGTTTTTAATAAATCAGTTGTTGCAGGTATGCAATACAAAGAGGACCAGCAAAGAAGAAAGATCAATGTAATTGCCAAACAAAACATTAATTTCGAATAGCGATACCTAACGTAACGGGGCGAGGAGTTACCCTGATCTTCTACTACATATTTTGTGGTCACCAATGGTGGTAATAAAACCTGTTCATTAGTAATAAAAGCACCACCAGCGCTATTTTATTATCGGATTTGGCATCTGATCGGGAACTAAACAACCTTGGGCTTGATCATACTGTTGCGGCTGTTGATATTTACCAGTAACAGGTGCAGGTGGTTGCTAAAGAATATAACACAAAAATAATCATCAGCAAATTTTTAAATATATTAGTTGTATTAGCATACATTATAACCAGGACGTCCGGACGTGTCCGGGTATTGGGGTTAACCCAGCTTGAGTGGTTGACTGGGCATCGGCGCCTGTCCAGGTTGTGTTGGTGGTATAATTTGACCCATGTAACCACGTGGTGCACCTGGTTGTTGTAGAGGATAACCTGGCTGTTGAGGTTTTCCATTTGTGCTCGATTTCCAGGCAACGAAGCGTATTGTGTTGTTGATTCCATTTGTTGGAGACGTGCACGAAGTGCAACAATTGTTTTCTGGATAAATATTAGAATTTGTAATATTGTACAACCACAAACATAAATACATATTAAATTCTCTTTCCAAACACTTACATTCAACATCGCTAAGTTATTTTAATTTAGTTTAATTTAATGCCCCAAAATTAGCACAGGCCTGCAGCTCAATTCGCGGAAAATGGCGGACTCGCTGAAAATTTTTTTCCACACAAAAATGACATATTTCACAATAGCTATGAATATAGTAGGTGCGAGAGAGCACGACACATTGTGGCAAAGCTAAATTTGTCAACATGCTATCTCATTTGGAGAATTTTTCATTCCAAATCGTCACCCCTGTCAAAAATTCGTGTGGCTGTGTGCGTTTTTGGTCACACGATTTTTGCAGGGTGGGTTGATTTTTTTAATTAATCGTGTGAGATCAAAAAATGTTAGGCTCTTGTGAGTTGATTGGTTTCCTTTTTAGGTAAATCTCGCGGATAACTCGCTTACATAAAATTATAGGGCTCTTGCCCGAGTGCACGGAATTGGTAAAATATTGAAATTGTAATTCTACTTACCTGAGCAGATTTGTATTCAAAGTTAATTTCCTTGCTGTCAAAAAAGCTACAACTACCTATAGAGCCTACTTTAAATGGCTGTAATTACAAACTATTGTGCTTAGAAGAATATTTTTCTTATACAATAGGATATTGCTATTGCAATTAACTCACAAACCAGTATAGATATAGTATTTGACCATATACCGCTAGGAAGAATATATGGAGGAACTTAAGAGCTTTTATAATGTATTGCCTTTTCTTTACATGTTTAATCACCAATTGAGGACGTGTAAATGTAGGCTAATACTTTTTAATGCAAGCCTTTTATATGGCACATTAGCAACACTCATTTAGAACGATGACAATTTTCGGAACAGAGATGTTGAAATATTTGTAATTTCCCTTTTTTGTTATTATTTAAAAATTTCAATATGAATACTTTTCCAGTTAACTTCTTCGTACTTTATTGGTATTTAAATATGGAAAAGACTGGTCATCACGGACAATAATTAAATTTTTGTGGTGATATTTTGAAGTGGCTTTAATTAAATGCAACCATGTGCTATTTGAGCGGGTTTTGTGCATGTCCGACATTTTTCATAATTGATTGGTACTAGAAAAGTGTGTGCACACTCACCAAAGGCTGCATTCATTTGTATGCTTATTCTGTGTTGAAAAATGTTTGTGTTTCATTCAATTACTTCATTCTTTCTTCGAATGAGTTAAGGAGTGCATTCTTTTTTTTTCCGCTACTGAATGAAGATTGGGTTGACTTTTAAGCCACATTCCTTAGCAAAGAATAAATGAATGAAGAGAAATAATTGTTCAATCAATGATATAAAATATCAAATGATTGCACACTTTTACAGCTCTGCTTTATGGTTATAAGTCACCATTAATTCGCCATTTATTCTTTAAGTACGCAGGCAAATTACCGTCTATTATGTTCTTAATAAATTTCATGGTAAAAAAGTTGCTGTCTAATGCTTAGCCAATTTAGAGCAGAGAGCATGTCTCTGATAGGTGTGTCATAGCGGTTTTTGAGAATGAATATCATAGCTCGGTTCTGTTGCTTTTGTAGCTTGTATATCTGACTATCCCGCAATATGAAAAATATAGTCGGGCAGTAAATAAAATGTGGTTCGATTATTGATCTATAGACCATTACTTTGTATTTCTTATTTAAATATTTGCAGGTTCTCTGTGTAAAATATATTTTTCTAGCTATTTTTCCCACTGTATAATCAACGTGCTCATTGAAATTGAGTTTATCGTCTATTTTTATTCCCAAATATTTGATGGTGTTGAGTTTTTCGATTACTTCGTGGCTAGTATTTACATTTTGCAGGTCACTATTCCGGAAGTTTCGTCTGAAAATGACCATAAATTTGGTTTTGTTGACATTAAGTTTAAGTGTGTTCACGCATAACCAATCATAAACACTATTCAGATCTTCTTGAATTTTTTTATATATTTCAGTTATATTTTCTCCACTAAGCATCAGTAGTGTATCATCCTTGAAGAGTTTAATGTCACAGTAGTTTATAGAATTAGTTATATCATTGATATAAATATTGAACAGTATTGGTGCCAGCACCGATCCTTGCGTTAGACCAACTGGTACTTCTCTTTTCTCCGATAAGGCTTTTCCAACTATTGTTCTTTGATTTCTTTTAATGAGGAAGTCTTCAAACCATCTTGACTCATTACCAGTGATACTTATGTTGGCTAGCTCTTTTATTAGTAGCTTTTGGTCCATCGTCTCAAATGCACGTTTTAAATCCAAAAATGCAGCTATTATATGTTTATTCCTGCTTAGGTCTTCTTTCCAGTTCGCTATAACTAAACTCAAAGCACTTTCACAGGAATGCTTCTTCCGAAAACCTGATTGCTGCGGGATAATAATTTCCTTATCTTCTAAGTATTTTACAAGCTGGTTTTTTACCGCTGTTTCTAATATTTTCTCGTCATATTGTAACGTATTAATTGGTCTGACCTCATCCGCTTTAGTGGTATTTTTAACCTTTTCTATTGGCACAACTACGGAAGATTTCTATAACTTAGGAACTATACCTGTATCTAAGCTTTCGTTAACAATTTGAGCGTAAAAAACCCTGTATAAGTTATGGAGTCTTTAATAACTCTGTCACGTACACCTGTTGAAGGTGAATGCGCCCCTTTGCGCAATCAAGGTGGAATGTCCCCCAGGTAGCTCAGGGCGAGAGGTCGAGCCCTTAACCCTTGTCCACCTTGATGCGGGGCGGATGTCACAATCACCATTATATTCACATCCATGCACGCCCCTCGCAGGAAGCCCACCCAGCCTTGGACCGCTCGATTTTCTGCCCTCAGCAGGTCCCCTTTCCGATGCTCCAAAAGACCCTAACTACTCACCCTTGCGTCATCCTTCCCCACCCCAACCGATTAATTTTAGCACGCCATTATATCCTTTTTTTCAATCTAACATATTATTTATTTAAGTATCTTAACCTATACAAACTCGAAATAAAAACTTTTGATATCAATTATAATTTGCTTTTAAAACTTTTGGAAACTGAATATGACTGCATGAACGTGTGTATTCGTATCTTTTCAACAACGTATTTCCACAATACTAACATCTAAAGGTATATGTATTAGGACAAGAATTCTCTTATTTATTTGACAAAATAAACTTTTATTTAAAATCCCATTATCTTTAAATTTATCACACTGAAATCACGATATATATATCGAATCGAACCTTGAATTATATATATATGAATATGCCAATCGGCACCATGCAGATTGAGCATGTAATTACATAAACAGATTTAATGAGAATCAAATTATACACAAACTAAGAAAAAAAGCTTGAATCTTGTCCAGACTGAAGGACATATATATATATATATATATTTGTGAGTTTCACAAGGATCACATTGGAATTCTGGGTGAATGTGTATTCTTACAATGTACAAAAAAAATAAACATAATTTTTAAAACTAAATCTTATCACGTACAAATTAAAATCTTGGCAGGAAATCATGTGTACTAAGAAATATATATCCCAGTATTACAAGCAATATGTTTGCAAATAAATTAACAATCGAAAATTTTGCAGTTCGTTGACGGCCTTTTTGGTAAAAAAAAAAACTCGTCCAAACGCTTAAGAGCTCTATTGGAGACAACTATATAACTAATAACACACCCTAGTGCCTATCTAGAAGAGCGCTCTTATAGAAGGGGTCCAGGGGTTACTTGCAGGGTTCATAGGCCACTGCACCATAAAAAACGTAATTTTACTCGAAAGACCCTTTTGGTAGGTTTTTTTTGTCCTATAGGTGCCACGTAAATTTACACAGCTGAATTTTGCATAAAATTAAATTTATAAACGCATGCAACATGTATACATAAAAAATAACATAAGATGGCCTATTTGGCATGAAACAGCTATGTTCCTCTTATTTCCGCTCCTCGTAGTTATTTTAGTGCACTGCAGTAATTTTGAAGTCGCGGTCTCCACTGCTGTAGGAAATTATAGTTACAGGAGGCTGTTATAATGCAGCCGGTTCGGTAAAAGAAACTGGTACAAGTGCTCTGTATAATAATCTGGTATAAATGCCCGGTATAAAAATCACCTGGCGCTGGTAAAGCTTTTTGGTCATCCGTGGTGACCAGATGGCATTTATCAGAGGAATAAAGAAAATAGCATTCAGCGCGGCTTAATTGAGCTGGTGCGGTATTTCACGCCAATTTTGGCGTTCACGCGTTGTTATGACGGTGTCTCTAACACCACAAAAAATAGCAAAATTTATTGCACAAAACTAAAATTTATAAAAAAAAAGATGTACTCAATACTAAGAGAATTAAAAAAAAATAAAAAAAAAGAATTACTTTCGGAAAAATGTTTAGATGTTAAATGGGGATTTGAATTCAGAAAGACAAACGGTGAAGTTTCCCCTACAAAATTAGAATTTAGACAGGAAAAAGAATTATTTCAAAAAAGAAAATAATTAAACTTTAACGGGGGGGATTAGAACTCGGAAAAATCAATGACCGAAGTCGACAAGGGGGTTGCGTGCACCCCAAAATGGCGTAAAGAAAAAGGAATTTGAAAAAAAAAAAAATCTTTAAGAAAAAAAATTTGGGGTCTGGCACTTACCCATAAAAAGTTATTCCACATCCATTATGCAGCCTTTTTGGATTTAATTAGTTCACCGACGGAAACCGAAATGTGTTTTGAGGCCAAAAGCTTTATATATCTTTCTATGCACAATTTTTAAATTCAAATCGTTCGATTTAATTTTACTTTCCGCGCACAGGGAACTACTTCATATCAAACTAAAATTTTACATATGTATTTTGTAGAACAACGGACCGCGCAGCGCAGGCGGATAGGCGCAATGTACTTTATGACTAAACTCTTTTCAACAAATACCTCCTTTTTATAGGGAGCAACTAATGAGAGACACCGTTTTACTGTGCCGTTTTCCATTGTCATTCCCAGCACTCAACCGCAACCATTTCCACTCTATATTCATCTCTTTCCTCTATTCACAACTCTAAATGGCCATCTGGCAACCCTTGGAAAAGAGCTTTTGCCACTTGCTCTATCGTGAACCTACCTCGTGTTTGACGTTTCGAAATACATCTCGATGTGGTTACCTTTTCTTTTTTTTTTTGTGTAATTATTTCTTTTTACAGCCAGTGGTGAAGTGAATTTTGTTGAGAAAAGAAACCCCCCATGTTCTATGCCGCCCTTCGTACCAGATAATATGCGTCTGGACTGCCTGTGGAACAGCCACGGTGGTTCTTTACATTCGCTCACCGCTGTTGTGACTCGCCCAAGAAATATTGCGACAGGTGTCCAATACGCGTTTTAGACCCAGGATCACGGATCCGAACGCGGAACCCAAAAATTATATATCTGCCAAGAGATATTTCCGGAAGAAATTAAAAAGAAATTTCATATGGATGTTGTAGTTTGGAAGGTTTTGTTATCCAACACAAAAAAATTGCGCACCTATTTAACTGTTTTGCTCAGTTTTTGCTTTGTGTTCTTTTTAGATACTTTTCGGAATGAGCGCTTTTTGGAAACATCCATCCCCGCCGACTTGACCCTCATCGACGGAGTGGTATTCACGCAAGTATTGAAATATCTTTATATAAAGTTTATTACATTTTGTTCCTTTTTCAGGTCATCGGAGCGGCTTTCTAGTAATAAGTTATTTAGTATACAATTATGTAGATTTAAGTTATTTAACCGTAAGTTATTTAGTTCTAGGTTAACTAGTATTAAGTTAATTTTTAAGCGTTAGGTTTTGTAGAATTAGGTTCTTTATCCTTAGAATATGTCGAATTAAGTTCTTTAGGATTCGATTACTGTTTAAGGTCCTTCGCGTGCCAGACCCCTAGAATTTTCCCTGCCAGTGACTCTAGTAGGTACATATTGTTACCCAGCGCCTTAGCGATTTGGCACTTTGTGAACTTTCGACAAAATTTAGCATTTACATTTTGTTTAAAGTCGCTAAGTGCAATATTCCGTTTATAAATTTCTTGGCCAGGCTTAAACTGTATTTCGCGAATTCTTTTATTGTAACAAGCTGCGTTACTTTCGTATGCTTCATGTAAATTCTCTTGTATTTTCTCACGCATTAACCTAATCTTGTCGCTATGATCAGGTGCAAACATTTCATTGTCATTAAGACAACTCAATTTCCTTGCGAGGGCATAATCTGCGCCCTTCGTGAAAATATTGAATCCGAAGAGTGTAAAGTATGGTGAAACCCCGGTCGCGGAATGCACTGCACTCCGAAGAGAACATTCGATCTCAATTAGGTATAAGTCCCAATCTCGATGGTCGTTTTCTAAATACGATCTGATAGCGGCTAACACCGATTATTTGCCCTTTCGGCGGCATTCGATTGCGGTGAATAAACAGCAGTTTTTAGGTGTCTAACCCCGTACGTTTCTAATAGTTCCGAGAACTGTTTGGATACAAATTGTTTACCGTTATCGGAATGTACTAATTTCGGAACACCAAACTTATGAAATATTTTTTCGGTCAAGAACTTAACCACATTACTAGCGGTGGCTTCGCGCATTTCCTTCAAAAAAATAAAATTTGAAAAATGATCGATAATGATAAAAATAGAACAGTTTCCTCGTTTCGATCTCGGATATTTGCCTAAAAAGTCAATGTATAATTTTTGAAATGGGCGGACTGTTACTTCACTTCTTTTCCGATCCCTTGCTTTAAAATTGCATTACAAGGTTTTGATTCCTTGCAGGTTTGACATTCGCGCACGTTGCGTACCTGCACCACCATGCTAGGCCAATAGTACAGCCTCCTCAATCGATGTAACGTTTTCGCCATTCCCCCGTGCGCAGCTATCTCTGGACAGTGTGCATTTTCGATGAGCGTTGACGTCAAAGCTTCAGGGACCCACAATTTCCACTCATTCCCTCTAGTTCTACGTTTTTAGAAAAACAATTTTTAAAAACCATGCCGTCTTCTACCTTTAGATCAGGCAACCTTTCTCTATTGTTTTCTATCGTGTTGATTAGCTCTTTATACTCTTTCGATTCGAACTCAACTGTATCCATATTTGCTATTGGAGATTCTGTGACCTCTTATATGCAACGCGAGAGCGTATCAACCACTATATTGTCTGCACCTTTACGGTGTTCTATTTGAAAATTAAAAGCTTGTAGTTCATCTCCCGTTGAGATCTTTTAAAAATATTAGCCATTTAAGGCTAGCGTGATCAGTCACTATCGTAAATGGCATTATGTCTATATATGGTCGAAATCTCTTGACGGCCATCACCGCTACAAGGCATTCCTTCTCCGTTGTACTATATTTTTTTTTTGAAATTCGTTGAACTTTTGTGAAAAGTATGCGATTTGCTTCTCTGCACCATCACTTTCTTTTCGGTAGAGTACTGCACCCACACCATAATCCGACGCATCGCATTGTACAAAATTTTTTTTTTGAAAAGTCAGGGTGTTTAAGAACTGGGGCGCTCGTACGAGCTCTTTTTAGGCTACTGAATGCTTCAATAGCTCCTTCAGAAATTTCAAATTTGTTTCCCTTCCTCAACGAATCTGTCAAAGGTGCTGCCATTGTGGCGAAATCTTTTATGAATCTCCTATACCATCCTGCCGTTCCGAGGAAACTTCGCACCTGTTTTACCGTTTTCGGAACAGGGATTCTCTGTATTGCTTTGATCTTTTCAGGATCTCTTTTCATTATACCTCCTCCTAAAATATAACCTAAATATGTGCATTCTTTGAAACAAAATTTCGATTTTTTCAACCCTATTGTAAGGTTTGCGTCTCTTAAGCAGATTACGACTTCTTGTAAAATCCGAAGATGCGAGTCAAAGTCAGGGGCGATGATTAAATCATCCAAATAAATAAAGACGTTTGACTTTAGCCTATGAGGAATGACACGGTCCATTAGACAACATATTCTTTGGGCTACATTGCATAATCTAAACGGCATTGTAACGAATTGGTAGAGTGGACGTCCAGGCACGGTAAAAGACTAGCTTCGTCTAGCTCGATTTGCCAAAACGCGAACTTTAGGTCAACGCTACCTATAAAGTGTGTGTCGTCAATGCGACTTAGTATACCCTCTATATTTTGTAAAGGGTATGCATCTTTTACGGTGACGGCGTTTAGTTTGCGAGCATCTAAACAACAGCAATTTTTCCCCGATTTCCTCACCACTGTCGTTCGGCTACTCCAGGGACTCTCACTCGCCTCTATAACGACCAACTCTAACATTTTATCGACCTCTTCGTATACGATGGCTTGCATCGCCGGCGAAAGAGGGTAATGTCGCTCCTTAATAGGTACTGCTTCGTCGACCAACTTTATTGTATGCTTTTCCAAGCTAGTTCGTCCTAACCCGTGATCTTCATATGTCCTAAAACCCTTAACTACGTTTTCCAAACGCTCTTTCTGCTCTGGCGTTAAACTGTGTAAAACACGACGTTCGTTCCTGTCTTCCTCAGACACCATCCCCTGTTCTATTTTTGTTAAGTCGATTGCATCTACGGTTATAACATCAGGTGCCAAATTAAACGCCCTCCAAAAGTCGACCCCGAGGTAGATCTTTTGCTCTAGGTACGGGCATAAGAAAAATGTAATTTTTTGTTCTACTGTATTGAACTTTACCGGTAAAGTTATTTTGCCTAAGACATTATGTCTGCGGCCGCCTGCAGTTTTGACAGAAGACACATAACGTTCGATAGGAACTCCTCATTCTTCTACAAGCTCCCGACAGCCACGGCCTAGAATGCAGACGGAGGTACCAGTATCTAGTAAGCCGCGTGTTCTTATGCCCTTTATATCTACATATATCCGCATACACCCGCGGGTCTGTGTTACTTACTTTCTTAATGGATGCCAATACCTTCTGTCGGAGTTTTCTTCTTCTTTGAAATCATTCCCTTGCCTTCTGAATTTTACGCGAAACTACCCGACGTCCCATAATAATGCTTTCTGCAAAAATTCTTTCCCGAGTTTCTAAATATTTTCTATATCGTTCTTCGTAAGATATCGTCCTTTCTTTTCTAGTATTCGATGGCTTTACGGTTTTCTTATTTTTATTAAAAATGCAAATATCAGTTGTAACTTTGGGTTCCATATACGGTTCTGTATTGGTTGACGAGTCTACTCTGACGAGGTTTGGGTGGAGCGCGATTCCCCGTCACAATCGCGTTCCTCAAAGAGTATCCCGCTCGGTTACACATTGGGCATTTAGGAGTGATAACATCCTGTTTTCACGTTTATAACAGAAAATGCGTCGCTGAAGCGACATACATTCGGTGAAAAAGTGGCCGTCAGCACCACAATTCTAGCACGAAACGTTTCTACGAACGCCCGACTGCTTATTTGAAGACTGATGACCTATTTCCTTCACGGTGACTTGACCCTCATCACCGGGAGTAAAACGCTCATATCTTCAAATTGGTAAACTTCATTCATATATTGTGTGCGTGGCGTAAAACTACTCAACGGCGAGCGGTCCTGGCGCGGGAAACATCGCTCGACCTCCTTGCATTCCATTCTTAATTGGTCTAGGGAATATGCCGAAATAGGGTAAACCATTTTAGCTAGCGATTCGCGCAAGTTCCCTTTTACTAATCGTACTATCTCGTATTCGGGTGTTGGATTTTTAAGTCGCGAACGTAAAATACCAACTGCGTGGAAATACTCGTTGATATTTTCTCCCGGCCTTTGCTTCCTCTCTGTCAATTCCCTAAGGATATCAAAATCTGTACGCTGTGATGAAAATTGGCGTAGCAGTCCGAGCTGTAAACTCGGCCAATCGACTCTGCCGTGCGACTTTATATAAAGCCAGTACCACTCGCGTGCTTCGCCGCTCAGTCCTGACGCTTTTTGATGCCCTGCAGAGATAGCTGCTTACGCGCCTTCCTCAGCAATTTGGGGTTGACGAATTGGTGGTGTGTTATTGCGCGTATAGGCTGCTGAATTGGCCATGTGGCGATTGTTGTAGTATCTATGCATGCTGTTATTGTTAACATGTTGTTGTAGCCCTACCTCGGCAGAACGCCCGGACTCGCGTGACTCAATACTCGAATTGTGTCTTTGTCGTTTATTATTTCGATTCCGCGTATAATTATTACCCCCTGACGGCTCGAACGCTGCCTCTGTATTTGGACCTGCCTTAGTTAACTCCGGTAAACTATCGCGAATTTCGGTTATAATCGCTTGCTTCGCCTCAACCATTAATTCTTTTAAAATTAGTGCTAACTCATCCCTAAGCCCACGAGGGTTGATTATAGCAGCACGGTTTGGTTCAATACTATTGGTAGCTGTAGGTTGCGGGAAATTCAGGTTCGATGGTGGAGCTTGTAATGGTTGCGATTGCTCTTTCGGCGCTTTCGAAATAGTACCGGTGCACTTGTTTGGCTCTGATGAAACGTTATTAGTATTCACTTGGCTATTCTTTCCGCCTGCGGCTACAGCAGTGCTACCACCTCTTATTCGTTCAGAGAGATCTATAAAGGTAAAGTCCTGGATGCTGCTTCGCTTGGGGTTTTCCATTTTTGAAAATTTTAACTTTTTGTTTGTTTCTTTCTGGATCGGGTGTTATAGGGTTCGCCGCGTGTCATCCAATTAACGTTTTATTCCTTTATTATTACAAATTTGTTTCGCACAAAAACAAGGTAATTCGATTTCAAAATGTTTTGATCACCATTGTAAAATAGCCATCATTCGATTTCCAAAATCAATTTCAAAATATTTAATTTACAATTATGTTACAAAAAAATCTCAAATTTTAAATTTCATATCTATAGGTTTGGGGTGGTTCAGATGACATTCAGGCCTATCAAAAAAAAATGTTGACGTAAGGATTCATTGGACAAACTCTTGCGTTCCTACGAGGGCGTATGCACTTCAGTATTTCATAAAAAAAATCAATATGTGGATGTGTTTTAAAATTTGTATACATTGTGCAACACCAGCTTTCTGTAGCAAACCGCTTGAGGTCATAATGTATAATTTTCATAATTAAGGAGCAACTTATTAACAAAAAAACTTAATAAGGACTTCCCTTTTTCCTGAAGCTAAAAAAAATTGATTGTATTGTAATGAATCAAAAAGAAAGAGATTTTTGGGAACTTAGAAAAGAAGCGAATAGCCGGCCACCCTAATGCCATCTGCTTCCAATTCCTGTCTCGGTGCAATTAAATTTTTTTGGATCAAACACCTTGCATAAGCCACCTAGACAGGGTGATGGTTGCATCTGGCTAGACCCGTTTAACTCGATGATTGTATACGCCAAAATGTATATATATATTTTAAAGACTGAAATATATTTGTAATTTAAAATGAGTATTTGGTTATTAATGTCGAATTAGAAGTTATATTCGAATTCGCGATTTACTCATTGGTGGGCGCCAATTTCAATCTTAGGCGCTGCTGTCAAATCCTCACGATTTCGCTTTAGTACAATATAAATATTGTACTCTAAATTTCCATTTTGTGGGCGCTATACTGAATATAGCGACCCCTCTTTTTTCTTTTGTTTGGGCGTTATATTAATAATAATTGTCACGTACACCTGTTGGAGGTGAATCCGCCCCTTTGCGCAATCAAGGTGGAATTTCCCCCAGCTAGCTCAGGGCGAGAGGTCGGGGCCCTTAACCCTTGTCCACCTTGATGCGGAGCGGATGTCACAATGACCATTATATTCACTTCAATGCACGCCCCTCGCAGGAGGCCCTCCAAGCCTTGGACCGCTCGATTTTCTGCCCTCAGCAGGTCCCCTTTCCGATGCTCCAAAAGACCCTAACTACTCACCCTTGCGTCATCCTTCCCCACCCCAACCGATTAATTTTAGCACGCCACTATATCCTTTTTTTCAATCTAATATATTATTTATTTAAGTATCTTAACCTATGCAAACTCGAAATAAAAACTTTTGATATCACTTATAATTTGCTTTTAAAACTTTTGGAAACTGAATATGACTGTATGAACATGTGTATTCGTATATTTTCAACAACGTATTTCCACAATACTAACATCTAAAGGTATATGTATTAGGACAAGAATTCTATTATTTATTTGACAAAATAATGTTTTAGTTAAAATCCCATTATCTTTAAACTTATCACACTAAAATCACGATATACATATATATATGAATATGCCAATCGGCACCATGCAGATTGAGCATGTAATTTCATAAACAGATTTAATGAGAATCAAATTATACACAAACTAAGAAAAAGACTTGAATCTTGTCCAGACTGAAGGACATATATATATATATATATATATTTGTGAGTTTCACAAGGATCACCTTGGAATTCTGGAAGAATGTGTATTGTTACAATGTACACAAAAAAAATAGACATAATTAATAAAACAAAATCTTATCACGTACAAATTAAAATCTTGGCAGGAAATCATGTGTACTAAGAAATATATATCCCTGTATTACAAGCAATATGTTTGCAAATCAATTAATAGTTCGTTGACGGCCTTTTTGGTAAAAAAAAACTCGTCCAAACGCTTAAGTGCTCTATTCGAGACAACTATATAACTACTAACACACCTTAGTGCCTACCTAGAAGAGCGCTCTTATAGAAGGGGTCCAGGGGTTACTTACAGGTTTCATAGGCCACTGCACCATACAAAAAACGTAATTTTACTCGAAAGACCCGTTTGGTAGGTTTTTTTTTGTCCTATAGGTGCCATGTAAATTTACTCAGCTGAATTTTGCATAAAATTAAATTTATAAACGCATGCAACATATATACATAAAAAATAACATAAGATGGCCTATTTGGCATGAAACAGCTATGTTCCTCTTATTTCCGCTCCTCGTAGTTATTTTAGTGCACTGCTGTAATTTTGAAGTCGCGTCTCCACTGCTGTAGGAAATTATAATTATAGGAGGCTGCTATAATGCGGCCGGTTCGGTAAAAGAAACTGGTACAAGTGCTCGGTACAATAATCCGGTATAAGAATCCCCTGGCGCTGGTAAGCTTTTTGGTCATCCGTGGTGACCAGATGGCATTAAACTAGATTAATAAAGAAAATAGCATTCAGAGCGGCTTAATTGAGCTGGTGCGGTATTTCACGCCAATTTTGGCGTTCACGCGTTGTTATTACGGTGTTTCTAACACCACAAAAATAGCAAAATTTATTGCACAAAACTAAAATTTACAAAAATAACATGTACTCAATACTAAGAGAATTACCTTCGGTAAAAGTTTAGATGTTAAATGGGGATTTGAATTCAGAAAGGCAAAAAAAAACGGTTAAGTTTCCCCTACAAAATTAGAAATTAGACAGAAAATTTCTGCGACAAAAAAAAGGAGAATTATTTCAAAAAAGAAAATAATTAAACTTTGACGGGAGGGATTAGAACCCGGCAAAATCAATGACCGAAGTCGACAAGAGGGTTGCGTGAACCCCAAAATGGCGCAAAGAAAAAGGAATTTGAACTTACCCAAAAAAATTATTCCACATCCTTTTTGGATTTAATTAGTTCACCGACGGAAACCAAAATGTGTTTTGGGGCCAAAAGCTTTATATATCTTTCTCTACACAATTTTTAAATCCAAATCCTTCGATTTAATTTTACTTTCCGCGCACAGGGAACTACTTCATATCAAACTAAAACTTTACATATGTATTTCGTAAAACAACGGACCGCGCAGCGCAGGCGGATAGGCGCAATGTACTTTATGACTAAATTCTCTTCAACAGTTACCTCCTTTTTATAGGGAGCAACTAATGAGAGACACCGTTTTACTGTGCCGTTCTTTATTGTCATTCCCAGTACTCAACCGCAACCATTTCCACTCTATATTCATCTCTTTCCTCTATTCACAACTCTAATCCATCTGGCAACCCTTGGAAAAGAGCTTTTGCCACTTGCTCTATCGTGAACCTGCCTCGTGTTTGACGTTTCTCATTTGTTTATATTTTTATACGTGCGTGATAAATCTCGATGTGTTGCCTTTTCTTTTTTTTTTTGTGTAATTATTTCTCTTTACAGCCAGTGGTGAAGTGAATTTTGTTGAGAAAACAAACCGCCCATGTTCTATGCCGCCCCTTCGTACCAGATAATATGCGTCTGGACTGCCTGTGGTAACAGCAACGGTGGTTATTTACATTCGCTCACCGCTGTTATGACTCGCCCAAGAAATATATCGACAGGTGTCCAATACGCGCTTTGGACCCAGGATCACGGATCCGAACGCGGAAACCAAAAATTCTATATCTGCCAAGAGATATTTCCGGAAGAAATTAAAAAGAAATTTCATATGGTTGTTGTAGTTTGGAGGGTTTTGTTACCCAACACAAAAAAATTGCACACTTATATAAGAGTTTTGCTCAGATTTACGTTTTTATGCCCAATATAATTTTTTTTCTTTTTCAGTTTGGGCCTTAGGAAGATACGGCTTAGGGCCCTTTACTCCCTGCTGCCACAATCGAGCGGGACAAGGTGCTCACAAAGCCCAACGCGGGGAACACCCACACCCTGACAACTCCTTCCGAAATAAGCTTTTTCCCTCCAATTTTGTCTTTGAGCCTGCTTACTATTTCAAGTACGTCAGCTGTAAAAACTTTTTGAAACATAAAAACATTTGTGCCATGTTGCACACCTAGAGAACTATCATAATTAATGGAAATAACCGGGATATGCAGGCTGATTTCCAATATACTGTCAATAAAGTAATCATATAAAGACTGCGCTATTTCAATTTCCTGATTATAAAGTTTGTCGTTTATTATTATTTTTTGAATGCCATTATTTTCTTTAGCCATGCTAATGCAATTCTTTATGCTTTTCCACATGGCCTTGCTGTTACCTTTCTGTTACAATCGATTTTGTGTTCCATATACTTCGGTTTTTTAATCTTAATTAGCTGTTTATATTTACGTTTTATAGCGATATATTCATTCCATTCCCCAGTTGTTATAGCGACTTTGTAAAGATATAGTTTATGCTTGTTCAAATTTGAAAGTTCAAAATCATACCAATTGTTAATAAGCTTAACACTGACTTCTTTGGAGTATGTCAGTGTGGCCATTGCATTTGACAGGGTATTAGGACCGTTGCATTGGTTTATCGAGCTCTGGCTCTGGCTCAAATCTCATTGGAACGATCTGGATCAACGTTATGAGAGTTGGTAGCACTAATATAAAACATCTGTTTTGTTGAAAATAAGAACAAGAAAGGTACACAAAAATGAATGATAGAAAAACGCAAAATTAAATAAAGAGAAAATGGAAAACAATTCTTTGAAGTAAGTTATACCAAATATTTTAAAGGGATTACTATAATTTTTCATTATAAATTTATAGATGATATGTGAAACGTCATCGTCCGTCGGCAAACATCAGCGGCAGGTCGGAGGAACTGCTAAATTCTTCTGTGAATACAGTAGACTCCTCTGAAAATGAAGAGGAGTGAGAAAAAATAACAAATTTTCTAAAAGTTATAGAAAGTTATACTGACCAAGAGTTCAGACGGCATTTTAGACTGAATCGCTCAACGGCACGTCTGTTAATTGGTAAAATTTACATAAAAAAGTTCTTTAATTATTTATACAATATCTTGGTAACTATGCAGAGGCACACCACAGGGTGGGGTGCTTTCACCTCTGCTTTGGTTGATCACCATAAATGAAATCCTAGGAAAACTTAACGCAAGGGGGGTTAAGATCGTGGCGTATGCCGACGACGTGGCGATCTGGTCCTTTCCCCTCCGTAATGAGCGAAATCATGGAAAGGGCCTTGGCTAAACTCAGCAGGTGGGCACAGGGATGGGGCCTTAGGTTAATTCCCGACAAGACGGACCTGCTTCTCTTCACGAGGAAGTACAAGCCACCTGCTTTCAGACTACCATTCTTAAACGGCCAGCAATTAACCCTGTCATCGAGTACCAAGTATCTGGGACTAACAATTGACTGCAAGTTGAATTGGAAAGTATGCATCGAAAAGCTGGTACGGAAGGCCTGCATCGCCTTCTATGCCTGCAAATCAATGTTTGGTAAAAAATGGGGACTCAAGCCAAGCATGGTACTTTGGATGTACGAGGCGTTGGTGCGACCGGTCCTTGCCTATGGTTCCATAGTCTGGTGGGAAGCTCTAAGTAAGAGCTACAATCTCACCAGCCTGCAAAAAGTCCAGCGTACTGCGTGTGTTGGTGCCATAGGGGCCGGACGCACTTGCCCCACAGCTGCTTTACACCCCATTTTGCACCTGCTTCCGATCGACTTGCATATACTTTGTACATCGTCACAAACCGCACTGAGACTCAGGGAGTCTGGGTCTTGGGAGGATACCCAGCAAGGGCATAGTTGTATCGTAAAAAAACATCCGGATGGTACATGTAGTACCGAGACAGATTATTACCCTCGCAAACTGAAGTTTGTGTACGGCTGTAATACCGCCATTCCAAGCAGGGATGAGTGGAAGAGAAACCCGGGCATAAGGGACGACGTCCAAATCTAAACTGACGGCTCCAAGATGGAATCGGGAGTGGGGCCGGAGTCTTCTCTGAGTCCCTAGATTTGTCTGCATCATTCAGACTCCCATCGCACTGCAGCGTGTTTCAAGCAGAAATCCTCGTGATTTGGCAAGTCTGTAAATCACTGGAGAGCTTGAATGTAGCTGGTAAAGTTTGCGTCCTGTCGGATAGCCAAGCAGCGATAGAAGCGCTTTCCTCGCCACACATTAACTCAAAATTAGTGTGGGCTTGTAAGCGACTCATATCCCAGTTATCCTCCAATCTAGAACTACGCGTTATCTGGGTCCCGGGTCATAGGGAGATTGAGGGTAACGAGAAAGCCGACGAGCTAGCACGCAGGGGCTCATCGGGGATGAACGAGGAAATAATCAGTGTCGAAATAGGTATACCCTTAGCTGTAGCCAAGGGGAATATCCAAAGCTTCTACTTGAAGAAAGCACAAACAAAGTGGAATAACATCCCCACCTGTGCAATATTTATTTTTTATTTTTTTATATTTTTTTCTCGGACGTTGTGGCAGCGCACTGCCCTCAAGTGGCAATATCAAAATCTATTTGGCCAAAATATGATGGAAATAGGACGACAAGTCTTCTGAACAAATCAAGGACTAACACACGCAAACTGATAGCAGTCTGCGTCGGTCATTGGGCAGTAGGTACGCATGCGGAAAAGATGGGCATTCCGTATAACGAATACTGCAGAAGCTGCAAAGATCCAAATGCCAGGGAGACAGTAGAACACTTTATGTGTAAATGCCCGGCTCTAGCTAGAGCCCGGCTCAGGTTCCTTGGAACCCCGTTTCTAGAGGGTTATCTGCGATAGCAATCCCGAATATTCTTAATTTTATCAACAACTCTGGCTGGTTGTAATACATTGACCGTAACATTCCGTAGGTTTTTAGACGAGTTACATGGCATCAAAACGGCTTTAAATAGCTACTTGGGCGACCAGGGTCGCAGCCATTTTACCTACCTATACAATATCTTCTTTTTTTTTATAGATCGCTATAATACAAGCTCTTTTTATACACACAAGGGGCATGATGGTTTGGCTAAGGTTGGTGCATCCAAAGAAATATATATACTACTATGGTATATGGAAAACGCGAATACTTTTCGTGAGAATGCAAATCTTTTCAATATGTCCAAATCATCCGCATGGAGAGTATTAAGGAGAGTGGTCGAGTGGTTGTTGTCGATTGACCATGAATTATTCATTGGTCTTCTGCTTCCAAGTTATAAGATAATATGCGAAAATTTAAAGCTATGAAGAATATACCGAATGTTGTGGGATGCATTGATTGCTCTCATATTAAAATCAAAGCTCCAGTTTCAAATAAAGAGGCTTATTTCAACTGAAAGCACTTTTATAGTCTGCAGTTCCAAGCCGTTGTGGATGTGGATAAAATGTTTATAGATGTATTCGCCGGGGAACCAGGCTCGTTACACGACAGTCGAATTTTGAGACGCTCCAATTTATATGAAAGAGCGACGGGTAATATGGAATCGGCCTTTCATTTTAACTCGTTTTTGCTTGGGTACTCAGCGTATGGAAATTCCCAATGGTTAATAAGTCCCTTTCGTGATAATTGATTTTTGACACCGGCACAGAGGCACTTTAATTTTATACATTCTTCAACAAGAATTGTTGTTGAAAATGCATACGGACTGCTCAAAACAAGATTCCGACGATTACTTCACTTCAACGAAATTGTAGACTCAAGTTCAGTAGTCAAAATAATTATATGCGGATATATTCTTCACAACATTTGCTGTTTAGAGCACGACAGTATTGAAGATGAATCGTGGATAGAAGAAGAGGTTGTGAATATTGGGCGTTCTCAAGACTATGATAATTCATTTGGAAATCGTCGTGACCTAATTTTTCAAGGCTTATAAATTCAAATGTTATCCATTTACCATAGCATTTCTCTTGCTTCAAATATAAACCATATATAAGAAAATAATGGGAATAGAGATTTGTATGGTATAATAAATAAATCGTTTGCTTTTATTTAAATAATTCAAGGCAACAAAAGCTTTTGACAGTGGCGCAAAGTTTGCAATAAAAATATTACATATTTACAATGTTCAAAATTAAAATATCGCAGACTTCACTTTTCTTAAAACTATTATACACATAAAATAACTCTGATTAAAAATTTCTTAAAACCATTCTATTTACACAAGACAACAAAAACGAGACTTCAATTATTCTTATAAGTACCTCTAATATATACAGATAAAATATCACATATTTACATTCTAACTAGTTAAAAAAAAAAACACTTCAATTATTCTTATAAATACTTTCACCATATATAGATAAAATATCACATATTTGCATGTTAACTAAGAAATTAATTTCTCTATAAAAACAAAATACATTAACCATAAACACGGTCACATCTTTCTCGAATCCATGAACGCTTTCAACATGGCCATTTTATTTCATGGCGTTTCTGCTTAAGCTGCAGCGCCTGTTCCATTTTCTCCAGCTTCTAGAAGTTTCAGTTTTTTATCAGCAACTTCCTGTCTATGCTGCAACTTTATGGCCAACATTTTTTGCTTAAAATTGGGTCGATGTCTACTACCATTTGTTTGCTGCAAACTCGAAGAAGCTACGCTTGTAGTGCTTGGCGTAGTCTGCGAATTGTTTGGTGTTGGCTGCGAACTGCTGGAATCAGAATTTGAGCTTTGTGAAAAGCTAAGTTTTTGGTGCTCGTCGGCGTGTGTTTCTTTAGGGCTCAAAGGTTTTCCAAACAAATTAATTGAGTGCTTGTTGGAAATTACAGGACTATCTCCAAATATCTCGTCCAGAAGATCCGAATATGGCGCATTGCAAGGTGTATCGCCGGTTCTTCTTTTGTTGTCGATGCTCTGCTTATACGTCCTCACCAGATTTTTAAATTTGGATACGAGCATGTCGACAGTAGTTGGATTGGCTCTGTAAAGATAGTACAAAGTAAAATGTTTTGATCAAATTGAACCATATTTTAATCTTACCAATACACCTTGACTCTCCAAATCTAGCAGCACATTCTGCATTCCAAATTTCCTCTTGCGTGCATGGAGAAATTCATCTTTTCTCCTATATATGCACTTAGGAACGCTCTAGTCTCTTCCATGGTCCACATTCTCTTTTCTCTAAAAGAGAAATTTATTTTAGTAACACTTAAATAGTTTCGTACGTAAACAAACAATTTTTCTTACATTTTCTTTAAGTTATTTAGTTTTTCGTGTTTTTGCTTTTAAATATGGCGAACTCTTTTATGAATACACGTACATATAATTATTTCAGTGCTACCAACTCAAAAGTGGTTAGCTGTCAAAAAATCTGCCACAGAAAACGAAACGAACAGAACCGCCATACGGATCAGAAGTTGAACCAGATAAATATCAGGATCACAACGTTGTTGTTGCATTTGCATTTTAAATTTCTGTCCGTATCTGGCTCACGCTTCAATGGAAAGTAACTATTATGTAGGTAGCAAGTAGCTTTATTTTCGATACTCAAGTTTTCAAAGTCAGTGAAGTTTAACTGTCGTAATTGGTTAATAAGACTGTCACATGTATAATTTTTCCAAGAAATTACGGTTTTCCTAGTTCTCATTTGAAGTAATTTATCTAACTTGATTTTAAATTGAATAGTTTTTTGATCTGAAATCTGATATTCTTCTAGGTTTGCACATGATATTGAGCTATTATCTGTAAATAATAAGTATCAATGTTTCGGTGTTATCGTCCTTTCGCGTGTAAAAATTTTATTTTTGTTCCAGGGTTGAGTCATTTTGAAATAAAACAAATCAAAATAAAAATAAAAAATTATTCATCACTTTAAATTTTTTGATTGACGAATAAAAAGTTTTTTTTTATTCAAGCATTTTTGAATAATGAATAACATTTTACCGTTATTCAAAATATCCTGAGTGATGATAATCGGTAATTCTTATTTTTGTAATTTTTGAGTAAAGAGTTGAGTTATTATTCCTTATTTAAAAAATATGGAATAACAATAAAATTTCAATTTTTATTCAGTTATTCAAAAATAAAAAAATAACCCTTCCAGAAGCTCTTAAAATATACCCATATGCGTAAAAAGTTCGCTTGTAGTTCTGATGCTACTTAGGATAATATTTAGATGATTTTGGGGAATATTCCCGGGGTCTTTCGGGGTTCATTTTGAGATCATTTCAGGACTCCCTCGGGGTTTTCCCGTGGTCTTTTGTAGGTCTTTTCGGGGTCATTTCGGGATGGTTTTGGGGAATGCCTCGGGGTTCCCTCACTACGGTAGTCACCTTGTCGTTGGTGTGAGGGCTTAGCCGAACTCCATAGCGCCCGACTATGAGGCGGAGCTGTTTAGGACTGACATCTACGCCGTTTCGCCTCATACGAGGGCGGCGGGATGTCGGTGACCAAGAACTGCCAACCCCCTAATCCAGGGTGTTATGCGGACCGTGCCTATTGGACGATTTGCAGCCAGGGGATAAATTCGGCTGTATTCGAACGGAGCCTTCCCGATACCGGGCCACCTCGGGAAGTATTAATGGCCTTACCACAGTAAGGGGCGCTGCTGTGGCTTACGGTTCTTTCCCCGTATATAATACTGGACCGCTGAGCCCGCCTTGTCGGGCAGGTGGTCGTACGACCAAGATGAACGACTCATTACCTGACTGTAATAAGGACGATGTAAAGAGGAGGACTGAGTCGTAATCCAAGGACGATAAATACGAATTAAGCGATGCGTCGGACTCGGGGAGCGAGAGTAGTGCTGATTCAATGAACTCCGTGTTGGAGAAGCACACAAATGAAAACGGAGTAGAAGAGTGGAGAAGGGTACGGAGCAGAGGAAGTAAAAGAGCTCTCTCGCAGTACTGTGCAGCACTAAGAATTGTACAATGCTTGGGAGTAGTGGTCGACCCAACAGAAGTGGAGATCGAGCGCTTGGAATGGGCCCATGAAGCGGTAGAAGTAGGTCGAAGGCAGTTCAAAAGGTTTGCTGCGAGAAACCCTCGGTTCTGCAACCGGTACGAGGAGGAAGAAGCGTCGAATGGCAGAATGAAGAGGCAACGTTCGGCGGAAGGCGACAAGCCTGCTTTCAAGAGGCAGAAAGGACCCAGTCCTAGAGCCGCGAGGCAGGGAAGTCGCATAGACAAGACAAGTAGGCCCAAAGCTGTAAGACAGATGGGCTCCAATAGCGAGGTAGCAACTACCTCGAAAGCTGCGAGTCAGAGGGAAGTTCCAATTAAGGAAGTAGGAGATAAGCCAAAGGGAGATAACGCTAAGACTCAGGCTTTCTCGGAGGCGCTAAAGGGAGTTAACGCTAAGACTCCGGCTTTCTCGGAGGTGCCAAAGGGAGATAACACTAAGACTCCTGCTTTTCCTGAGAAGATGAGTGATGTGGCAAAGCAGTCACTGACTGTGGCGCTGGTTGATCGTAGCAGTCCTTTCGGACAAATGACTACTGAAAGGTGGAGATCTGTGGAAAGGGAGCTTATTAGCTTAATGCTTAAGATGATGCGGGAACAACCAAGTAAGCCCCTTCCAACCTTTGATTCGGGGGATGGTATAATGGTGTGAAGATGATAGCGTGCGACAACATCGCCAGCTTGCGGTGGCTGGAGGAAGTGGTTCCAAACCTCCAAAGGCAAGGCACGAATGCGCGGTTTGAGGTGGTAGATAAAGCGCAAATACCCACGGTACCAAAAGTTAAGGTATGGATACCATGCGTGATGAAGTCGGAGGATACACTGCGACTTCTGCAGAATCAGAATCCGAACATACCGACACAGGATTGGAAGGTACTTACTGTATCTCGGCCTACCGAGGATGGTCAGTTCTATATCTTTCAAATAAACAAGCAGGCGGAGGATATTTTGTACACGCAGCTTGGTAAAATGTCCTTTGGCACTGGCAAAATTTACATGCGACTCAGGAAAAGAAGCCCCGAGGATAAAAACCCTAACACGCTAGAGGTGGGCGAAGTCGAAAAGGACCTGAAAAGCCTAAGGGAAAAAAGACAGGTGGAGGTCCCCGACGTCACCACGAACGTGCTAGAAGAGGACCAACCGCTAAATGGTGCTGTGCCTCGCACAGAGGAACACCCTGCACAACAGTCACGAGAGGCTGAAGGGGGCCTCGAATACTCTAAACCAAAAGGGCAAGGGAGGACGACGACGTCAAGACGAAGGTGCTCGATGGGGACAAACAGCCCAATGGTGCTGCGAGTCCTACAGATAAACCTCCAACACAGTAAAGTGGCGTCGAGCGAACTCCTCCTAACCCTTGAGGAGGGTTCGTTTGACGTGGCGCTGATCCAGGAGCCGTGGCTCTCATCGGGAGGAAAGGTTTCTGGACTTAGCGCGCGCGGGTTTGGCGTTTACTACGCGCAAACGGAAGGACGGGTGCGAGCTGTAGTAATGGTAAGGAAACAGCTGCATTCATATATGCTGCCTAATTACATCACTGAGGATCTCGTAGCGGTGGCCCTTGAGCAAAAGAATAAGCAGGCATTTATCCTGGCGTCCTGCTACATGGCCCATGCGGCGGAGGTCCCACCGATGGAGTGCAAAAGGCTAGTACAGGAGGAAGGGCGCAAAGGGCGGTTGGTCATAGGCGCAGATTCAAATGCGCAGCACAATGCGTGGGGAAGAGCAGATACGAACGAGAGAGGCGAATCTCTGTTTTGTTACATCCTGCAAACCAATTTGCAGATAGCCAACAGGGGAAATGTCCCTACATACATTGGTCCAACATCCAGAAATGTTCTGGATATTACATTGAGCTCCGAGCGTGATATATCAAGGTATGATTGGATGGTTCTTGATAGACCATCCTTCTCCGACCATGCGTATATCAGCTTCACATCCGAGAAGGGAGGAACCTTTAGAAACCCCAGGTCATCGAACTGGTTAATTCCAGAAACATGTAGAAACAAAACTGGGACAACCCAAAGAAGTTGCTAATGTAGAGGAACTGGAGGAGTCGAATGAATTCCTAACAAGGACGCTTATGACTGCGTATAACAAAGCTTGCCCTCTAAGAAGATTCAGAGGAAAAGCAAAGCCGCCATGGTGGAGCAATGAGCTGAGTCTTCTAAGAAGACAGGTAAAAGAAATGTTTAAGCTCGCAAAGACCGCGGAAAGCGAAACGTGTCGGGACGAGTACAGGGATCTACTGAGGATCTACAAGCGCGAAATTACCAGGGCGAAGACAAACTCATGGAAAAGTTTCTGTACGGACATAGAGTGCTCCAGCGAAATAGCACGGTAGAAAAAAGTCCTAGCAAAGGGAAACATAGTCCAGGGACTAATAAAGAAAGAGAATGGGGAATGGTCACGTAATAGTGAGGAATCCCTTGAGGTGCTTCTCGATACACATTTCCCATCGGGAGACGGTTTAGAGGAGCTAGCAGACATCACTCACACTTCGATCACGGAGCTAGTAGTGCCGGGCTTGGTGACCGATACCAAGATCGAGTGGGCAGTGAAGACGTTTTCTAAGTTTAAATCGCCGGGCCCAGATGGTATATTCCCGGCCATGCTACAAATCTCAAGTAGGACGGTCGTGGAATGGCTTAAAATAATATTCGATGGGCGACTGAATCATGTACCGCACTCTTGGAGAACTGCCCGTGTAGCTTTTCTACCAAAGGCGGGGAAGATCGGTCACATGTATTCCAAAGACTATAGACCCATTAGCTTAACATCATTTCTGCTCAAAACCTTTGAGAGGCTGATAGATGTGTACATAAAGTCCAACGTTAATGAAAAGCTGCTCTCCACAACACAGCATGCGTACACCAAAGGCAAGTCGGTAGACACCGCATTTCATAGGGTGGTAATAAGCATAGAGAAATCCCTGGAATACAAGGAGTATGCTCTAGGAGTCTTCTTGGACATTGCCGGGGCTTTCAAAAATGTTGCAAAATGGGCGATTATGGATGGTCTTAATTACATTAATTACACTAAAGTACATCCTGCCTTAATCAGATGGATCGGCTGCATGTTAAATTGCAGAAAGATTACATCACAATGGGGATTGTACGAGGCCACGAAATCAGTGGACAGGGGCACGCCGCAGGGAGGGGTGCTATCACCTCTGCTGTGGACGCTGGTCATCAACCAACTGTTCAGGCAATTCGATGAGGGACCCGTAAAACTTAAGGCTTACGCAGATGACGTTGCAATTGTCATAAGTGGAAAGTGCCTTCCAACGATTAGTTCTTTGATGGATCGGGCGCTTCGCGATATTCATACCTGGGCATCTAATGTCGGGTTGAAAGTCAATGCGGAGAAGACGGATATGGTCTTGTTTACAAAGAGGTACAAGGTCCCAAATTGGACCAGGCCTAAGTTAGGAGGGGTGACCTTACAGGAAAAACCTTGCACAAAATATTTAGGAATCATCCTAGACAGTAAGCTGTCATGGAAGCTCAACGTGGAGAAGAGGGTCAAGAAGGCCTCAACGGCACTCTATGCATGTAAAAGAATGCTGGGGTGTACGTGGGGCCTATCGCCCACTCTCTCTCATTGGGTTTTTACAGCGATTGTAAGCCCTATTCTATACTATGGAGTTCTTGTTTGGTGGAAAGCCACACAAAAAACAACATACCTCAAAAAATTAGAGGGGGTATGCAGACTATCGATGCTTAGCATTACGGGAGCCCTGAAAACAACCCCGACGGCTGCACTGTATGCCATTTTGCCCATTTTGCTCATCCCACCTGTAGACCTGGTAGCAAATAACAAAGCGTTAACGACCGCAACCAGGCTCGGTGCTTCGGGGCAGCTTGAACACCGACCATATGGCCATAGTAGTATAGCGTCATCAATCACAAGACGAACAGACTACATGATTCCCTATCTGCGCTTCGAGGGAGATCTTAAGGTCACAATAGAGGTGGACGGTTGGCGCAAGGGTGCGCAAATGGCGGATGAGGCGATACATGTGTACACCGATGGTTCCAAAGTAGTGGAAGGAGTAGGGTCTGCGGCATACTGCGCTGATCCGGAAATAAGCAGATCCCACACGCTGCCGGATTACTGTAGCGTTTTCCAAGCGGAAATATTAGCCGTAACCAAAGCAGTAGAAACCCTGGAAGAGAATAGCTTAAGCTGCAACCGTGTTAACTTTTATATTGACAGTCAAGCAGCAATTAAGGCAATAATCTCGCATAGCACAGCATCTAAATGCGTGTTAGAGTGTAAGCAGGCTCTGGAGAGAATCGGGACAGAGAGAAGCATACATCTATATTGGGTCCCAGGGCATATGGGAATAGATGGGAATGAAAAAGCGGACGAACTTGCTAAAAAGGGCGCATCCCTTGAAGCTTGCTCCGTAGATGTCCCAATTAGATTGGGCGAGATTAAGCGAAGGCGAGAGGTGCACATGATCGACCAAGCGGGAAAGGCGTGGGTTCAAGCGCGGGGCTGTAAAGTGTCGAAGATTATGTGTAGGTCTTACAACCTTAGACTAACACACTTGCTCCTATCATTAAAAAGAGAGGACTGTAGACTCATGACGGGTATTCTGACTGGACACTGCCTTCTGGCGTCACATGCCTTTAAACTAGGCTTGGTCAGTGATAGCAGATGTAGGAAGTGCGGGTTGGAGGAGGAAACGATCGAGCACGTTCTGTGCTCGTGCTCTGCACTTGCCAGGCTAAGACTCTAGCTATTAGGACTGATACAGCTGTCAGATTTAGAAGCAGCAAGTGGCTTAAGTCCTAGGAAGCTTTTAGTATTTGCCAAGAGGACGGAGTTATTTTATAACATAGGTCCTAGTTTTTGATAGGGTTTTTCAGTTTGGTCGTTAAAACAAACTTCTGGTAACACTACGGACTCAATCAGTCTATGTGTGGTCCTCATGGACCGGCCAGTTCAACCTACCTACCTACCCTCGGGGTTCTCCCGGATCTTTTGGGGGTCGCTCAGGGATGGTTTTGGGGACTCCCTCGGGGTCCTCCCGGGGTCATTTGGTGGATTTGGAGACTCCAATGGGGTCATTTGGGGGTCATTCCGGGATCTTTTTGAGGACTCCATCGGGGTTATTTGAGGGTTATTCCGGGATGGTTGTCGGGACTCCATCGGGGGGATTTTTTTGGGGACTCACTCTGGGTCCTCCCGCGGTCATTTGGAGGTCGTTCCGGGATCTTTTTGGCGACTCCATCGGATTCCTCCCGTGGTCGTTCCGGAATGGTTTTGGGGACTCCTTCAGGGTCATTTGGGGGTCTTTCTTTTTTTCTAGCCATCGTCCAATATCTGAGCTATAAAAAGTGGGCGTCGTTCTCAACGACTTACGTCCACTTTCGGTAGAAGCCTTGCTTGTGAAGAGAAGAAGTAGGGCAACGAAGGTCGTTACAATACTTATAATTATTTTGATATGATCTCCAAGAGACCCTGAGAGAGTCCCGAAAAATATCCCGGAAGAACCCCCAAATGACCCCGAGGAAGTCCCCAAAACCATCCAGGAAAGACACCCAAATGACCCCGAGGTAGGCGCTAAAAGCATCCCGGAAAGATCCCCAAATGACCCTCAAGGAGTCCCCAACGCCATTCCGGAACCAGCACGGGAGGACCCCGAGGGAGGCGCTAAAAGCATCCCGGAAATACCCCGAAATGACCCTCAAGGAGTCCCTAAAACCATTCCGGAACGACCACGGGAGGACCCCGAGGGAGTCCCCAAAAAGATCCCGGAAAAACCCCCAAATGTCCACGAAGGAGTCCCAAAAACCATACCGAAACGACCACGGGAGGATCACGAGGGAATCCCCAAAACGATCCCGGAACAACCCCCAAATGACCCCGATGGAGTCCCAAAACCATCCCGGAATGACCCCAAATAACCCTGAAAGATTCCTCAAAACCATCCCGGAACGACCCAAATGACCCTGGAGAACTCCGAGGAAGTCCCCAAAGGCATCCCGAAATGGCTTCCGATGGACTCCCCAAAGAGATCCAGGAATGACACCAAATCACCCCGAGGGAATCCCCGAAACCATCGCGGAATGACCTCCAAATGACCCCGATGGAGTCCCCAAAGTGATCCAGGAATGACCCCCAAATGACGCCGAGGGAGTCGCCAAAACCATATCGGAATGACCCCCAAATGACCCCGAAGGAGTCCTCAAAACCATCCCGGAACGACCCCCAAAAGAACCCGGGAGGACCCCGAGGGAGTCCCCAAATCCCTTCCGGAATGACCCCAAAATGACACCGAAGGAGTCCCCAAAACCATCCCGGAACGACCACGGGAGGACCCCGAGGGAGTCAGCAAAAAGATCACGGAACAACCCCCAAACGACCCCGATGGAGTCCCCAAAAAGATCCCGGAACGACCCCCAAATGACCACGAGGGAGTACCCAAAACCATCCCGGAATGACCCCCAAATGTTCCAGAGGGCGTCCCCAAAAAGATCCCGGAACGACCCCAAATGACCCCGGGGACCTACAAAAACTCCAGGAGGATCGCGAGGGTGCCCTTGGAATGGACCCAAAAAAGCTTCGGGAGAATCCCCAGGGTGTCTCAGAAATTACGTCCAAATGACCCCCATAAACCCCGGCGAATACTCACCAAAATCATCTAAATATTACACTGAAAAGCTTCAGAACTATACGCGCACTGGTTGGGCATATGGGTATATTTTCAGAGCTCCTGGAGGGGTTATTTTTTATTTTTGAATAACTGAATAAAAATTTAAATTTTATTGTTATTCCATATTTTTTAAATATGGAATAATAACTCAACTCTTTACTTAAAATTTACAAAAATAAGAATGGCCGATTATCATCACTCAGGATATTTTGAATAACGATAAAATGTTATTCATTAATCAAAAATTCGTAAAAAAAAAAATACATCAATCAAAAAATTTAAAATGAATATTTTTTTATTTCTTATTTTTTCGTCAATCGTTATTCAAATTTGTTGCTAACGCCCATCCCTGTTTTGTTCCATAGGAGCGAAATAAGTCAACTAACTGTTTAGTATAGGTTAAAGAGGTTTATGTCGAAATCGCCGACAAAGATAATATTTTCCTGTGTTAAGGAATTATTACTTAAAATATCCTGCAAATACGTAATAAAGTCCTCATCATTCGAGCTTGATCACAGCTATTTTATATTGGCGAAAAATATCTTTTACTTTTAGAATAATACACCAGATATTTTTGTTCAGTGCTTTATTGTAGCCTATTGTGTATTCAAATGAGTCGTTTGCATATATTAGAACACCCGTGTGCCTACTGTGTGAATCGCACTCTTGATTTGTGATTTCATCAGTGGAACAAGTCTCCGATCAAAAGATAAAATAAAGATTTTGTGATTCTATCAGACGCTCTAGTTCAGCTTTGTTAGCGACAATACTACTAATATTCAAATTTATACAACTCAGTTCCTTAACTATTCGTTTCTAGGCCCGTGCCTTATTTTTCGACTGCGTATGTTTTTTATACGCAGGACAATCTTTACTAAAAGCGTGATGATTTACATCGACGTCAATAACTTTTTTTTACCAATTCGCTATAATTAACACATTTGGTTATGTTTGAGGTGCATTGCTTGCTATCATGGGCTCCAGAACATTTGCTGAACGCTTTTTTTTTTTGTACAATCATTGACTTTGTGCTTATAGTCCGAGCATTTAAAACATCTCAAAACGCTTACGAACATGTAGCGACACAAGTGTCCCACTTTATATACAATTTTTTTTCTTGCAAAACATGTTCAGATGGCACTGCATCTGTTTCTACCAATGCAATATAACTTTTTTCCCTACGATTTGCGTTTTTATACTGTAGAGTTATCTACTTTATTTAAATATACTTTCTTTTTGTATTTATTTTGTGAATTACTTTATTTTTGAATATGATTTCAAGAAAGAAAATTTCAGTGTCAGTGAATTTATAAATTTTAAATATCAATGAATAAATTTAAATAAATAATAAATAAAATTTTAAAAATATATAGTTTAATTTAAACTATAATGGCGATCCGGAAGAATCTGGTAGATTCTAATTATATATTCAACTCACCCTAAATGTTAAGAAATTTTTGAAGATCATCATGATGATGATGATAAACAAAATGGAGATATAAAACTTTTAGCAACAGATTTTCTACTGTCCAATATTTAAAATTAAAACATGTTGGCAGCGCATTTTATCCTGAAGACGTAAAAGATACGTACAATGGTGAACTTGTTGAAACCAGTGATCAATACTCGATCTTTCAATTTCTAAATGTCTAAATGTAATTAATTTTTCTAAAGTATAGTTTCATTAAGTGCTTTTTAATTAGTTGCACTCCTCCAGTTTATTTTCAAAAATATGTATTTAAACACAATCATTATCATTTTACAACAACGTCATAAAAATTCCACAATTCATATTAATATTTAAATAATAACCTCATTTTCAATTCGAAAATAACACAAAACACTACAAAACAAAGCAATAACTTTGATTTTTAAAATAAAATTAAACAAATTTTTACAATTTTTAAAAATCTCTAAAGATTGCTTAAAATAATTTTTATTGACATATTTTCCAAATATCAATTCTTTCATATTGAAATTGAAATCATATAAAAACTCAATATTAAACTCATTAACATTACACGAATAATCAACAATTTCATATCATCCTCAAACGAATTAAGGAATCAACTCTTCATTTCTTATCAACAACTTGGACATACATTATGCAGATTACAATTATATATTGAACATATATTCTGCATAATACAAGTTTTTAATTTTTGAGTAATTGTGCACAAAAAGTTGCCATCTACTATCATTCAACCTCATTCTAGGTTCTTCAAATACATCGTTATAATTGACAATATTCAACAAACAAGAATTAAGTTATTTTTAACCTCAACAACATAACAATAACGACACCTAAAAATATCTATCAAGTACATCGAATCATCAAAAGATTGGGTACTTACATCAATACTAACATAAACTTTTAACGCAATTAACACATAATTATTATTTTTTTTTTCAAACTATAACACAAAATTCTTACAGTACTTAATATACACTGTAAATTAACATTAAAAAATTAAATTTTTCGTTTCACTGGAGGGGGAGTAAATATAGAGTTATCTACTTTATTTAAATATACTTTATTTTTGTATTTTATTTTTGAATTACTTTATTTTTGAATATGATTTCAAAAAAGAAAATTTCAGTGTCGGTGAATTTATAAATTTTAAATATCAATAATAATATAAAAATTTTAATAAATAATAAATAAAATTTTAAAAATATATATATATTTAAAACTTTAAAATCTTTCCCTGCGCATGAATCGTTCTGCTTAACTAAACATTCTACCAAACGTTCATTGCTAATTTTGTCTGTGATCCCAACTATTTTAATAATTTTTTTTATTTCATTCTTATTTTTAATTTTCTCTGTGTCATAATCATTTTCAATCGCTTCCCTTACTTTTAATTGAACTTTCTAACAAGCATCTTTATTTCTAAATTCTACTATTATGGTTCCACTATTTATTTCTTTAGCATTTCTTATCAGGCCATCAGTAGGCTCAACAACTTTTTTAGAGCTTCCTTAGTTTCCTTAGATTTTTTACCTTTCTTTTTCGGACTGATAACAATTTTATTCTCATTTGCGACGGCGACCTGAGCATAAGATTGTTTGGAAACTGGCTGCTCATTTGTTACACGTAAGTTGTCTAACAACTCATAGTTCTTCTTAAGTTCATTCGACAACTCCCTTACGATTTCATTTTTCATTGCATTCATTTTTACTTCAATATTGTGTTCCAAGAGGGAGTTGAAGTCCGTGATAACGCTACTTTTTATTTGAGAGCATTTATTGCTAAATATCTGCTCAACTATTTGCTTAATATCACTAGATTTCATTTTTGTTTTTTAACATCTGCTAATCAAATGTTTAATTTCCACAAATTTTGTATTTGTATCTGATGACGAACACTGGTTACAGAACCATTTCAAATTAATATTATCGGTTATTATTCTGATTTCGTTTCTTTTGATGTTAATTCACTTTAAGCAGAAGCTATATCCACACCCACCAGAGCAAGCTATCGTCTCATCTACTTGAAGCAGCTTTGCAGTACATTCTCCGCACTCTGCTGGCATTATTAATGTATATTTTTACGAATATTAGCAACACTAAGGGTACTGTCATCTCTAAGCCGATGCTAAGAGTGACTTGTATGCACATCAATAAATAATTCATTATTTATCTACATAAACGAATCAATCATTATGTTTACACATATTTACGTGCAGGCAGCGGAGAAGAGATGCACAAACAGATGCAGATATCTTATCTGAGATGCTCCCAAAAGTATGCAATTGCAATTACCTTGCGATCACTTCTCCAAGTGACTTGCGTTCACTTCACTAGTTATGACTTGCGTTTATACAACCCTGGCGGTAGAGTAGACTGGAGTTGCCATCCAGTGCTTCCAGTCGACAGTGTTGGAGTTGCTTTCCATCACTAATCTATGCTATAAATACAAGTGCAATGCATTAACTCGCTCTCTTGTTTCGTGGAACACTGAACATCTACCAGCAACCAACATAATTACCTTTTGAGAAAATTTGCATCGGATCATCAACTTCGGAGCGAGTACAAACATCATCACCTACGCCACATCCAACTCCAGGAGAAAATCAAAGGAAGTATTATCCCAAAATCGTAAGTTATATCTTTCAATATAAAAGCAACCGAAGTAGCACTTGCGCTGCGGTACTCCTCTAACTTAATCTAACCCTTGCGCGGTCATCACCACCTTTCCGTGAGATTGGTTCTCGGACCCCACCTAGCCCTTGCGCGGCCGCAAGACGGATCAAGATCCCGAATTATATCCTTCAAATTCACTATTCAAATTCATTTCATAAAATTTCCGTTCCATTGTGGAATTAGTTATCTTTGCATCCTCATATTTGCTGTGTGAAGTATCAGCGTTTAAGTTCCAATTGTTAGCTTTAAGAGTTTAAATTCAATAAATGAATTAATATTGAAATACGCATTTCCGCCAATGCGTTAAACATTTGGTCCTTGCGAGCCAAATTTGAATCAGTGGCAACGCAACAAGTACAACACTGGATATATCGCTATCGCCACATCGCTAACTTTTTCACTCGAATTTTTAACTCTGCGCGTGTGACAACCAAAATATTATAAGTACCATAAAATATTTCGAAACAGTCTTAAATTGTTAAAATAATTTGTAAAATTGTCGTAAAATCATTCAAGGTTCGAATCGAGCTCAAGGCCAGAACAATAATTTTTTTTCTAATGATAATTATTGTTATTTTTTAATTTTTCTAAATTTTAAAAATTGTATTTTGTTTTTGGAATAGTAAGTAGAAAATTTTTCAGACAACCTGCCATAGCTGCGCAGATAGATCCATTTCGAAGGGTGCTAAGCCTTCATCATCAGTACGCTTTAGGCATGCTGCCCTGTATAGCTAAATGGTTAGCGCAGCATGCCTAAAGCGTACTGATGATGAAGGCTTAGCACCCTTCGAAATGGATCTATCTGCGCAGCTATGGCAGGTTGTCTGAAAAATTTTCTACTTACTATTCCATAAACAAAATACAATTTTTCAAATTTAGAAAAATTAAAAAATAACAATAATTGTCATTAGAAAAAAAATTATTGTTCTGGCCTTGAGCTCGATTCGAACCTTGAATGATTTATCAATAGGCCGATAAAAACAAAAACAATTGTCGTAAAATTGTTAAAATATTTTGGAAAGAGTTTACAAAAAAACTTGTGAAGTGAAGTGGCGAAAATTGCAACGCGAATTACCATTTTGCCTCACAAGCCGCCTTGCGCGCAAACCATTGTTGACGTACATCTAAAACCTACCCAAAAATCAGGAAAAGGAGCTCTAAACAACAGCGATGAGGACTGTCCGCATACGCACGTAAGTGGAAATTCATTTTTCCTTTTTCGAGAAAGTGCATTCATAGCGGCAAACAAGCCCGTATATTTAACCATTATTTTCATATACGGTTATATATACATAAATATACATACGGAATTCCAGTCCGCTATTTTGCGAATAGCGTGATATACACATTCTCAATAATTTTTTCGATCGTCGCTTGCGCTGGCGCTAGCAGCGACGGCAGCCTATCTCCCCTTTTGGCTTCTCACCAACATATACGAACGCACATATGAATATTTTATTATTTGTAAGGTGCAAAATAATTTTCCCTATTTTCACTAGCCACTACCGGTAGTTACCCACCAAAAAACAACGTCCCCTTTTTGATTAGCTTGCGCCGAAGAAGATTAGTTAAATTCAATATATATATATATATATACATTTATGTATATATACAGAATCTTTCTAAACTTTACCAAGTTCATAGTTGAGTTTTTCCCAAAAAACGTACTGGCGTATATACATATATACAACACCACTAGTCGCGGATGTGCACATACATATAAACGCCGGTTTGTATGAATGTGCTTTACATATTCCAAGTACCAACAATTTTAAAAAAACTGCGCACTCCAGCACGTAAATAAATGCGGAATTACGTTGCTTGCGTCCAACCATAACATCTTTTCAGAAACCCGCTTATCTTGGGTTTCTCAGATATTGAAAATCCCACGTTATTTTGCATATAAAGTGTTTACTACCACTCTTATCTACATATCTCCATCATTATCCATCAATTCTACAATACCACGTTTATTTATACATCACACAAACATTTGTATCACAAAACATTCAACATCATACGTATATTTCAGTGAATTCGGGGGAAATTCCCTAGTAAACCGTGCTAAGTTTCCTTTCGTGAAATCCCTTCGATATCAGTGGGGCATTCCATAATTTACATTGCTTAGTTTCTTTCGGTGAAGCTCTTCGTGAGCAGTGCAAAACCGATTAAGTGCCCGTTCGTTTTCGAAAAATCGTTATCCCTCTGAGCGACAGACGGAGAGTCCACTCTCCAAATAAGTGTTTCTCGGCTTGCGTCTGTAGTGTTGAAGTTTCCAAACCCGAATCTTCGCGCACAATACCAATTGTGAACTAAAATAATCTCCACCCTGCTTGTCTTCCTGGTCATTTTTTATCAAATCAGACCCTTGATACCGTCTCCAATCATGCCCTCTTCAACAGAAATCATGTCAAAATGTATCTTCGACTCCAACAATGTGGTGAAATTTTGCACCAATTTTCAAAAGGAAGATCCTGATGACCAAACGGACTCTTTATTGGAGGTCAAGTTAGAGGACATCAACGGTCGCTGGGCTTCGTTAAAAAACGCCTATGAAAACGTCTGCATAGCTGAGGACAGCGCAGTTTCTGGAGAGTTTAAAGAGGAAGCCCACAACAAATTTCAGCTTTGTGCTGACTCTTTCTACATCTGTAAATCACATATATTGGATCAATTAAAAATCCTCCGTGGGAATTCATCAGAGTCCGGCAATACCTCCCATGGGAATCCAACAGGGCCAGGCAATACCTCCCGTCAGTCTCTGCCTTTCGATCCAAGCCCGGGATCGTGTCTCAAGGTGGCACCGTGTGATACAGAAATCTTTTACGGTAGCTATGAGGAGTGGCCATCCTTTCGTGATATGTTCGCGGCCGTTTACCTCAACCATCCCAAACTGACTCCCGTACAGAAACTCTATCACTTGCGAAATAAGACTCGAGGAAAGGCAGGCGCGATCGTAAAGCAGTACCCTTTGTCCGATGACAACTTTTCATTAGCATGGGAAGCGCTAAAAGCCCGATTCGAAAACAAACGAATCTTAATAGACAAACAATTGAAATTGCTTTTCAAAATTCCTCAAGCTACCTCGGAGAGTAGCGAAGGAATTCAAAAGATACAGAACACCATCAATAATTGTCTTGTTATCCTAAAGACGAAAGGAATTTCCGTTTCCGAGTGGGAACCCATTCTAATTTATTTATGTTCCTCAAAGCTACCAGAGGAAACGCTGTCTCTGTGGGAGCAGTCCCTCGAATCTAGGAAGGAGCTTCCTAACTGGTCCCAGATGAACCAGTTCCTGACCAAGCGTTACGAAGTGGTTGAACGCCTACATGAATATAAACGCACTAAATCACGCACTTCGTTCCCATCGAAACCCTCGCCTAAAATCCAATCTTATCACTCTGAAGAAAAACTTGCGTTTACTTGTAGATTGTGCAACGACAGTCATCCCTTCAAATCTTGCCCAGAATTCCGAAAACTAATGGCATTATTATGTATAACGCAAAGCGACGCGAAGAGTCACTTTCACCCAAGTGAAACCAAATTCGTATCATATAAGAGCATTCATTCACTTCGGTGAAAAATTTTCTTCTAATTGAAAACCCTTATTTCTAAAATTTTGATGTTGCTTTGCCCGTCGTGCGAACCCAGGGCATACGGTGTGGTAGGCGGAGCACGCTACCGTCACACCAGGTTGGCCGCCAACATTTACATAAACGATGTATCATCAGCACTAATATCAGGTTGTTTGCAGATGATGCGCTACTTGAAGTAAATGAAACGCACATTTCAATAGCAAGGAGCAAAATGCAAGAAGATTTGGACTCATTGTATAGATGGCTTTGCATTAATAAACTCAAAACTAAGTTCATGGTTTTATCTAGGACGACCAATAAAGAAACACTTAATTTGGATCTAAAAATAAGAATACGAGCATTGAGGATGTCATAATATTTAAGTACTTAGGGATCCTGATTGACAATAAACTGAGGTTTACGGATAATATTGATTATATTGTTGCAAAAGTGGGAAAAAAATTGGATTTTGGAAGAGATCATGTAAACTTATTAGTAAGAAATATAAGTTGAAAGTTTATAGATCCATCATAGAACCCCACCTCTTATATTGCCCTACAATATTCTTTATTGCAATGAAATACAACTAGACAGGTTACAAATTATGCAAAACAAAGCTATGAGATTTATATTGAAAATTAGGTACGATACTTCCATAAAGAGTATGATCGATGCACTAAACTGGTTGAGTGTGAAACAGTTGATATTTTACCATAGTATGAAATTTGCATTTTATATCAAGCATGGTAAATTACCAGCCTTCCTAAGTGAAAAACTTGTTTATGTGAATGAAACCCACTCTTACATAATCAGGGAATATAATAATTTTAGATTACCTCTTTTCAAAACAGAAATGGACAAGCATAATATATTACAAAGGCCAGAAATGTTAAATGTGTTAAAAATTGTGAAAACTTAAACACCTTCAAAAAAAGTTTATTAGAATATTGCAAAACCCTTCCAATAAGATGAAATATTTTGTATCTGTATTTCATGTTACTGATCCTTGAGCGTACATGGCAATCAAAACAGGCAGAGAGGAACTTTATGCATCAGGTCAAATACATATATCGCTCGCAATCAAATTGGGAAAGAGTTCCTGAAAATATCGTCCCAGAAAAACAGTTGGAGTGTTCATGAGAATAACGTCTATTCCAACAAAAATAATAAAAAAATAATATATTATAATTAATTATATTTACATAAAAGCTAGTACAGGAAGGATTGGAAACACGTCCTTTCCCACTGTCCGATAAGAGTGGCCCATTCCGCTGAGCTGCTAGCTTTTGAGTTGACTGGAATCAAATGCATTCCGACAGCATAAATAATAAAACTGTGTAATCATATGTCTTGGAGTAGGGCAGGATTGAGAACACGTTCCTTCCAACCTTCCAATGAGATGACTCCAAGACTCGCCCGTTGAGACCACCAGCTCCCGTGCTGATCGGAATCGCATGCATTCCGACACCCCAAATTCTAGAAATCCTATTATTATTAAAATGTACTTATAATTTGTAATAATCTAAGTTTTAGGCTTAAAACGCCGTAATAATAAATAATAATTATAATAGATGATTTATATTTCCTTAGATAGATAGATAGATAGATGTTGCGAGGTTAAGCATTGCGACCTAGTGGTCTATTGTGCGCTCATTCTCTTTACAACACTTCATCCAAGCCGAGTTCTCTGAGAAAATCCAGAATGGTTCTTGTCTTCAGAGAATGTATGTGACTATTTTCTAATTTGGATGATCCTAGGATCCTAAGCCTTCGTCTCGCGACTGCATCACATTCCTTCAGGATGTGTTCTGCAGACTCATCTTCGGCATCACAGAATCGACAGAGGCTACTAGCCGATATACCCAATTTATGCATATGGCTCTTTAGCCTACAGTGACCTGTGAGTATACCTGTTAAAATCCTAAGGCTGCTTTTTGGGAGATTAATCATAGCCTTATATCGCTTTGAGTTGTACCCTCCTATTAGTGCCTTTGCCTGCCGAAGTCCTGGACTTTCACGCCAGTTTTGTTTTCTGAGGCACGCCTCATTTTGTCTAAATTCCTCCCTTATTGTATGTGACCCTATTGGGACCATAGGCTCGGGACCTATTGGCTTTCCGACCGCTGCCAACCTGGCAAGCTCGTCCGCTAGCTCGTTACCATCTACTCCTCTGTGTCCAGGTATCCATGCTAGACGGATGGTGTTATTAACTCCTGTTTTAGACTGTTTAACCTCTCTACGCACTCAAGGACTGTTGATGATTTAATCTCAACTGAAGATAATGTCTTGAGTGCAGCTTGACTTTCGCTGAGTATAACGATTTTCTCGTTGGTATATCCCCGCTGTAAAATTATCTCTGCACACCGGCTTATGGCGACAACTTCGGCTTGGAAGATGCTCGGATATTTTCCGAGTGGTAGGGATATTTTGGTTCGGGGGCCGAAGATCCCCGCTCCTATGCCCTCCGGTGTCTTCGAGCCATCGGTGTACCATATTATAGTATGTTCCTGGTGAATCGCTTCAATCCTGGAAGTGTCCCACGTACATTTGTTCCCCAGATCTATTTTGAAGCGCTTCTCAAACTTAATTATCTTCCTCGTATCATCTCTGGGTAGTTGGATAAGTGGAATCTGCTCCTGCAGCTTCGCCATGCTCCGTGACTGTATCCCTTTGCCTCTTCCATATCCCTCTTTAACTATGTTTACTAAAGTTATCCTGGCTGCCTGCTCAATTATTATATGTAGAGGCGTTAACTCAAGCAGCACCTCTATTGCTGCCGTCGGGCATGTTCGCATAGCTCCCGTTATGCAGACACACGCTAAGCGTTGAAGCTTCGTGAGTGATTTTTGTACGGTCACCATGGTTGTCCTTGATGCCCACGCAACTGCTCCGTACACTATGATAGGTCTCACTATCATAGTGTACATCCATCTTAGGATCTTTGGGCTGCATCCCCAGGATCTTCCTGCAATACGTCTGCACACCATTATTGCTCTTGGAGCCTTTGATATGGTATTGTCGACGTGTTTCCTCCATAAGAGCTTAGAGTCAAACGTGACTCCCAAGTATTTCACCTCAGTCGTGTACTCCATCTGTACTCCATCCATTGTGATTTGCCTAATCCCTTCCAGTTTTCTTTTCCTGGTAAAGGGCACAATGGATGTCTTGTTAGGGTTGATACTTAGCCCTACCTCATTACACCATTCTTTCGTTAGCCTCAATGCCCTTTGCATTATGTCGCAAAGGGTGCTCTCAAATTTGCACCTTACAATGATAACAATATCATCCGCGTACCCCTGACATCGGATTCCGTTTTCTGAGAGCCTCTGTAGAAATTCATCTACTACCAGGCTCCACAGCAGGGGTGACAGGACGCCCCCTTGTGGACATCCTTTCGTTGTTTTGATCTCTACTGTACCGTCCCCACTTGAGGTTTCGGCAGTCCTCGTACGCAATAAGGCGTTTATCCACATACGGATTGGACGTTGTATCTCTCTTCTCTCGAGTGCCCGATTTACACTTTCGTGTGTCGTGTTGTCGAAAGCCCCCTCTATGTCCAAAAATGCGCATAGCGTTATCTCCCCGCACTCGAACGCACTTTGGATTTCTGTGGACAGTTGATACAATGCAGTTTCTGTCGACCTGCCTGTCCTATATGCATGCTGATCTCGATGTGGTGGCATTCTATCGAGAGCCTTTGATCTCATCTCGTGGTCTACAATTTTCTCCATTGCTTTCAGAGCAAAGGATGTCAGGCTTATAGGCCTAAAAGACTTTGGGCTAGAGTAGTCCTTTTTTGCCACTTTAGGTATAAAGACCACTTTTGCTCTTCTCCACACTGTTGGGATGTATGCCAGTGCGAGGCTATTCCTCATAATCCTGGCCAGGTGTGGGATAAATTCCTCTCCCTGCTGCAGAAAGGCTGGATATATGCCATTCACTCCCGGAGATTTGTAGCTCTGGAAAGACCTTACTGCCCACTTAACTGTGCCGTCGCTGAAGAGTCCTTTGGCGAGGTTCCAATCTGTGGGTGTCGGTCTTACCTCTCGAACCTCCTCCGGCGAGGTTTCCGAGGATGCGTCCGGGAAGTGCGCTGCAAACCGGGCATGTGCTCTTTCCTCCTCTGTCCTTGTATAGGTTCCATCGGGGAGTTTCATCGATAATCGCGTCTCCCTTTGGTCCTTGGCTAGGGCTTTATGAAGCCTTGCTGCCTCTGGAACTTCTGTTATACCCTCGCAAAATTTCCTGAAGCTCTCTCTTTTAGCTTTCCTAATCTCTTTGTTATATGTTGTTAGATTTGCTGTGTATTGCTCCCAGTTTCCCATGCGTCTCGCTTGGTTGAAAAGTTTGCGCACGGTTTTCCTCGTTTCCGAGAGCTTCCTCGACAACCAGGGGGTTTTACTCCCTGGGCCCTTTGATTCACGACAGCTAGAGTTATACGCTTCAATAATCACATTGTTGAAGTTGTTAACCCTGGTCTCTAATTCCATATAACTTGTTCCTCTGTTCCTATTCTCTATAGTAGCAAGCTTTTCCCGTATTGTTTTTCTGAACATATCCCAGTTTGTGTTCCTGGGATTTCGCTTTAGTGGTCCTTCTAGAGGTATAGCCCCGATGACAAACTGGATAATAAGATGGTTCGACATGGAGGGTTCAGAGGAAACCCCCCATCCAGAGACTAGCTCATCAGCCAGATCGTTACCCAGGGTTATATCCAGGACTTCCTCTCTAGACCTAGTGATGAAGGTTGGTGAATTCCCAACGTTGTATATACTTAGATCATTACTAATAATAAATTCAAGAACGGACTCACCCCTTGAATTGGTGTCTGAGCTGTTTCATACCTCGTGGTGCGCATTGGCGTCGCATTTCATGATTAACGGTAATTTTGCCCGTCTGCAATATTCCGTCAGTTTCTTCACACCCTCTGGAGGGACCTCGTGGTTATCTCCCGCAAAATAGGCCGCTGCGAAGACGATGTTCCTTGACTCTCCCTGTATTTCCATCACCGCCTGAACTGCTACGAGGTCTTGACTCATAAACATTGTAATGCAAAAGTAGTTAATGGAATTGTTGAGCACTACACACGTTCTTGGTCTTTCCTGAGAAGGATCCCAAATTACCTTATTATTTCTTTCTTTTAAGCCTCTCACCTGACCCTTATACACCCAAGGTTCTTGGATGAGTGTTATGCCCAGAACTTCCGAGGCGAACCTGCGTGCTATTACTGCCGAAGCAGCTTTAGCATGGTTCAGGTTGATCTGGGCAACCTTTGTGTGTGGGTCGGTCAGAGCTGAAACCTTAACGGCTCGTCCTCACCGGACAGCCGCAGGGTTTCCTCTCCTTTGTCCTCCAACCCTAGGTTCTTTAAATTCAGCCCTTCCAGTAGCTCCTGTGTTGAGGGAGCTTGCGTAGGCTCCTGACCGGTGATTAACCCGGGTGTTGCGCCTGTGGCTGAGGAGACGCTGGCTGGGCACTGGGTGGATATTGTTGGTGCCTCTGGGATTTGCTCCCCAGTGTTCTGCGCTTGTGAGTGGGTTCGCTCCACACTAGCTGGCGCTTTTTGTTTCCAGGGTCTGACCGTGACAAAGCTAAACCGGTAGTTCACCTTGAAACCAGCTTCTTTTATTTTTGTAAATGATGCATCGTCGATAGCTACGTTTACCCGTAAGCCTCCCTCCTCGGCACTGCTGCTGATTATACGCCACAATGCGACATTTAAGAATGTGTTTTGTCCTTCAGCAGTTTAAGCGCGAATTCCTTGTCATTGCTCCTGGGGAGATACATAGTGACGGTATGCGTCGGCGGTATATCATCTCCTTTCCTCGTAATAAGGGCAGGGCCCTCCCAACCCTGTAGAGTTGGTGTGATATTAGTCAGCCATTCGGCTGTTTGCTCGTCTTTGCAGTCTACAAGGAGTAATTCTGGTCTAAGATATACACCGCAGAATGCTAGAGATTGCTTTCCCCAACCCTTCGATACCTCAATCATTATGGTATCCTGCAGCCGCGTCAGCTCTTCCTGGCTCAGGACCTCCGCCGGATATTGCCTTGGAAGCACCGCCATTCGTATGCTCTTTAAGGCATCCGAGTAGCCTTGCATTCTTGGCCTCAATTGCGAAGTTGATGCACCAGGTACTGGCGGCGGCGCATTCGCCCTACTCGAGGTAGAAGGTGTGGGGTGAGCCCTCTGTCCCCTGGACTGTGGTGCGTCCTCCCGTCTTGCCTGACCTCCTCTCAGGTTATCAGCGGGAGCGCTCTGTTTGCTGTTACGGCTTTGTTGGTGCCCGCGGTTATGTGACCCGCGGTGATGCGATGCATGCTCGCCCCTCGCCGTTTCTCGCTCGCCACGCCTTGATTTCCAGGCGGGCGGGTTTTTCTTACTCGGCCCCATGTGCTGCAGTGCCTTCTCGCGTGCACTGTCCGGAGTCCTTCCCTGCTTTAGGTACCGAAGATACCACTTCTTACCTGGTCCACTTAGCCCGATTCTTCTAGGGTCGTCAAAGCCACCTGGCTCTCCCAGTTCGGGCCAGCTTGCACCATGATGCTGCTCTGTACCAGACTCCTCGAACGACGATGACCTTGCTCTGGCATTTGCGTTCTTATTCGGCGAACGACTTTCATGTCTCGTGTATGACCTCTTCCTTCCTGTCTCGCTCGACCTTGTCGTCCCTTGGACTGGATCGTCTTCGTCCTCCTGGGTACACGCGGTCATATTCTTCACCCAGATGTCTTTTGGCCGCTGATTCTCTGCTGCTGTGTCGATGCCTCTCTCTTGAGGTTGAGCGTTTGCGACTCTCCCGCCGCTCTTCCCTATCCCCTCGGGTTCTCCTTTGCCGGTTTTCGCAATGGCTGTAGCTGTGTGTTTTTTCTTGGGTTCGTGGGTGCCCCTTTTCCGGGCTCCTATCGCTTTTCTTAGCCTCTGCTCGGCTTGGTCCACTGGTGGTGATTAACACACCATGGTGTGGTTTGGCGCTGCTCTCTGGTTTCGTGGTGCTATGCCCACTGTGCTGTTCACTTTTGTTGGCCATAACATTCTTCACGGTGGTGGTTGACCCACCGTGGTGTTGTTTGTCCTCGCTGACCGTCTTGATGGTGTTCTGCCCACTATGGCGATGGAGTCTGGCTGCCGTATCCTTCTTAACTTTTTAACCGTCTCGCTCCCGGACGTTTGGTCATCGTCGTCTCTGGCATGCTCCTCGAAAAGGGCAAGTTCTTCCGCCGTCAGGTTTAGATGACTCAGGGAGTAAGTTCTCTCGCCCTGTTTTTCTCTTCGGCGTTTGTTGTTACCGCCGCTTTTAGCATTTAACCTCATTTCTTTTCCTTCACTTTGTTTTTGTTGTTGGTTTTTGTTGTTCATGTTTGTATTCATCATCTTTTTCGTACGATCACATGCTTGACTTGGCAAGCGTAGTGATCTATTTTAATATATAGGGGAACCCGGTTCGTCCACCGCGGCAGAGCCCCTTGACGCGGTAAGGCCATAGTTACTCCCCAAGGCGGCCCGGTGTCAGGGAGGCGCCGTTAAAATACAGCCGGTGTTGTAAACCTCCTGGCTGCAAACCAGTCCAATGGGCACGGTGTCGCATAACACCCTGGATTAGGAGGTGACAGCTCCTGGTTACCGCTCGCATGCGCGACGAATCAGCCGTATGTTAGCAGCCAGGCCGCCCCTATCCGGCCGGATCGCAACCACTTACGATCGGCGTAAGCCCCTGCACTATACAAGGTGCCTGTCCTCGCTCCTTACTTCCTTACTTTAACTATTTTTATTAAACAACGCTTTCATTGTTATTTCATTTTATTTAAGTTTTACTAAACTAAGAATATATAAAATAAGAAATCTGTAATTAATTTTACAGAAACTTGAGAAGATGTAGTTGATGGAAGAGCATGGTAGTTTATGGTGGTAGTAGTAGTTCAAGTAATTGGTAAAAAGGAAGGTACAGTGGATGCAAGAGTTTTCATTTTAGTACTTTTTAGATTTTCATGCTTTGCAGCGATATTTTTTTCTTATGTGTGACATGCGAATTCTGCGGCAGCCACCAAGACAGAATCGTCATGATATCTATGAAGAATTATTAAAATTTTTATTTTTTTTCGACTTTTGTCACCTGCATAATTTCTAGGGTTAATGCAATTATTTGATCTTTGAGAACTTGGGTACCTATTTTATTTTTAAATTTGCCTACTGCAGTATTCATTATTATTCTTCGCCAATTTGTAAACTGTGTTTTTACTTATTTTTCAAGTCCTAGATTGCCGGCATTTTTAGCCTGGTCGAATATTGTCCTAAATCAACAACTTCTCAGTAATCAGGTTGCTTGTATTTTTTTTACGCTACTTACCATTTTTCTATGAAAACGAGCGCAAATGTGTTATTGTTACAAATTTATATAGCGCTGTATATACATATAGGTTCTCTTGTGACTTTTCTTCATTTTTGTTGTTATTATGGCTGGTTTTTTAATATTTTGCATACTTCCACCGACATAAGCTTTTTTAATCAAGCAATACTTGTGAAAAATTATTTTTTCATCAGGACTGTGGTCTAAATTTTCTACTTTGACATCCTTCATAGTTTTTATTTTGATAACTTCCCTAGGAACTACTATTGTCAAGCTTCCTGATTATCTTTGTCTTCAATGATATCAGGAGCATTCAAAGAAATTATGCAAATTCTTGATTTGCTATCGCTTTTGGACGGTGCTAACGAAGCTGCTTTTACTGTCGATTGAGGCATTTTGAGGGTTATTGTTTAAGTGTTTATTTTCATTTTTTTGTTGTTCTTCCTCAAAATCGGATTCAGTTTTAAATAGTAGGGTAAAAACTTTAAATAATAGGGTACTAAAAATGAAGTTTCTTAGATACGATCTTGAATGGGTTTTAATTGCCAATGTTTATGCTTCATATAGTTTTTGAGCATCATATCTATTGTAATAATCAATAGCATGAATACGCAAATTAGGGCTGGTAACCAAACGTCTGGAATGTTTGGAACGTTTTTCGTATCTGTTTCTACTGTTGGTTCATATTTCACTATCCTGTTCTCTGATGTTTCAGAGTTTCCTTTTCCTTCTTCATATCCGGCTATCGCTATCATGATGCCGTGTGCTATCTTTGTCCACCAAGACATTTTGAGATTCTCTGTAATTATTTTCCTGTTTCTGGGAGAAAGAGACTAAATTTAACCTTTAATAAAATTTTTGATTTTATTCTTTATGCATTCGATTTTACTTACGACCTTATTTAATTAATGTTGTAATAATTTAAAAAATGTATTTCTAAAAGTTTTTTCAAAACGTTTTTGTCTAAAATTTTTCATTTAGAATTTTTCTTACCATATTTAAAAATTTATTTCTCATATTTATTCAAAACATTTCTAATTTTTAATTTGTATATTTACTTAGTACTACTTAACTCTTTAATTTCTTTTCTTAGTTTTGATTTTTCTTCCATAGTAATGGCAAAATTTAATAGTTTGTAAGCTTCAGCTATCTTTTTTCTTTTTTGGAACTTTTTGCCTCCCCGTTTTTGTCGCTGTTTTTTAACCAGGGTAGGTATTTTAGGCTCTTCTTTTTTGTTCATCTTGTTCCTTCGCCGATATTCCTATATGGTTATCGGTTTTGGACCTTGCTTCGCAGCTGTAGTGGTTAGGGGAACCTCTTCAGTGGTCTTTATATGACTTTTCAGTAATTCCTCACACCTTTTAAATGTCGCGTGGAATTCCTCTTCAGTTATATTTGGCATAACTGATAGATAGTTGTAGCTTACAGTGTTATGTTAATTATTTTAATTTTTGTTGGTTATTTTTATTTATCCTATCTGGGAAAACATTTTTTTGAATATTCCTGAGCAGAAATTGAAAATTTCTGCCGTTGGTTAGGCGTCCGTTGGACTGCCAAAATTTTTCCAAATATACTTATTTACAACTAACTGCTGCCAGTCATGGTTGTTGGTTGTGAGTATGCCGCTTGTCAATATTATATTCCATTTCATTTGCTGCCAGTCATTCTATTTGTTGTTGAGTTCCTTATTCCACTATGTTTTATGCTTTGTTCATGCTGCCACTCATGTCTCCTGTAGATGGATCTGCACTGCACTGCTTGTCTTGCTTGTTTATATTTTAACTTTATAATGAATATTTGCGTATTTAATGCTGAACTGGGTATGGATTGATCCTTTACGTTGTAATTGTGGCCTGTGACCATTAGTTTGTAGTGTATTGAGTTGCACACCGTGCCATCTATGTATCATGCAATGTACGAACCAGCTGACATCTGGCATCACTTTTACTTTGACATTTTCTTTCATTCTTTTTATTCTAATGAAATTATTATTATTATCACCATCGTCACTTGAACCAGCTGCATGTGCAGCCCTTGAATATATTTGAAAATTAATATTTAAGCTTTTATTACAAATAACATCGTAGTCAACCATGCAATAATTTGAGTTGTTTTATGCGAAGCAACGAAACAACTAAAGTGGTGACCCCGACGGCGCGAATATCATTCACTCTGTACACAAATCACCTCCCAGATTGCGCATTCACGAGTTCAATATTGCTTCGTTCTGCACATCTACGTCACAGTTGACTGGTTGAGCGAATGAAAGAAAGAGAGAAAAAACAAGAGCTAAAGGAAAATGACGTATGAGTTGCCCATAAAAAACAGCTGATATTTTGTTTACATGCGCAATGCGCAACCTTCTGAGTGTGATTTGTGCACTCCGTACATGAGGATTGGGATCCAAAAAATTCGTCATTTTACCAGAATTTTGCGACGGATCACCAGTTCTCTCATAACGGCAGTTCTACTTGATGCCAGGTCCCCGTTACTACTTGCGCTCCGTTATAAAAGAAGAAAACATAGAAATGGCTGAGAAAGATGAACTTAACCAAAAACTTACTTACTTACTTAATTGGCGCTTAACCGTCTAAATGGTTATGGCCGTCCAACAAGGCGCTCCTTAGCTCCGCCAACCGGCGCCAATTGGTCACATCAAGGGAGTTTAAATCGTTTTCCACCTGGTCCTTCCAACGGAGTGGGGGCCGCCCTTTACCTCTGCTTCCATATGCGGGTTCCGATAGAAACACTTTTTTGGCCGGAGCATCATCTTTCATTCGCATAACATGGCCTAGCAAGCGCAGCCGCTGCATTTTAATTCGCTGGACTATGTTGATGTCTGCGTATAGCTCGTACAGCTTATCATTAAATCTTTTTCGGTACTCACCATCGCCAACGCGTAGAGGTCCATAAATCTTTCGAAGAACTTTTCTCTCGAACACTCCTAAAGCCGCTTTATCTGCTGTTGTCATGGTCCATGCTTCTGCCTCATATAGCAGGACGGGTACGATAAGTGACTTGTAGAGTATGATTTTCGTTCGCCGAGAGAGGACTTTACTTTTCACTTGCCTACCTAGTCCAAAGTAGCGTTTATTGGCAAGACTGATTCTTCGCTGGATTTCAGTGCTGATGTTGTTGCTAGTGTTGATGCTGGTTCCCAAATAAATGAAGTCTTTTACTATTTCGAAATTATCGCTGCCAACAGTAGCATGGTTGCCAAGGCGCGTATGCGCTGACTCTTTGCTCGATGACAGCAGGTACTTCGTTTTGTCCTCATTCACCATGAAACCCATCCTTACCGCTTCTTTTTCCAGTTTGGGGTAAGCAGAACTAACAGCACGGTTGTTTAAGCCGATCATATCAATGTCATCAGCATATGCCAGTAATTGCACGCTTTTATAGAATATTGTTCCAGTGCGGTTAAGTCCTGCAGCTAGTATAATTTTCTCCAGCATCAAATTAAAGAAATCGCACGAAAGGGGGTCACCAAGGCAGTCGGTTCTATGTACCGGAGCGACTCGGGATTTTTCCCGACCAAGGACTGTCATCTCAGTGTGACCCCATTTAATTTGTTTCGTCCCTCCCACAAATTGTCATCCTCCCAGCAGCTCCTTGCAGCAGGACTGCTACATATTCTCTTACTCCGGGAAGGTATCGAACCCAATCCGGGTCCGTCTCCTGACCCCGGTCCTGAGAAATGGTTTTGCTGCATTTGCCAGAAAAGTATCTTTTTAGGACGGTCATACTCTGTTCAGTGTGTCTCGTGCAAGGGATGGTTGCATCGGACAGGTTGTTCTGGGCTTGATCCCAAAACCCGACGTCCACGTAACTTTTATAAATCTTTTGTGGCTCCTTGCTGCTCACGCCCAAGGGCGTCCCGTAGTCTACGCCTAAGCGCCCCCACTACCTTCCAGCAGCCTTGCTGCTCAGCAAGCCACAACAAGTACCCGCTGCTGCTCGCGCCCCACGGCGCCAACAACTCAAACAGCTGATACCACTCATAACTATTACCTTCGTAGTAGAGCTGGTAGCAATGCTGAGCATCAGCCCCTGCCCCCGTCTTCTTCTCCCCCTCTTTTCTGGCAGCAATCGTGCAGGTCAGGGAAACAGACTCTTAGTCCCTACCTCCGTTTGCACCGTCTGCCAGCACAGAATATATAGGTTTGCGACATCCGCTCAATGCAGCTCCTGCCTTGGGTGGTGCCACTTTCCTAGATGTTCTGGTCTCCGCGACGGCAACCCCTTGACGGGTCTCATCGCGCCATGTTGCCAGCTCGCAAACCCAAATCATCCGGGTACCCCAATGCTTGCCCAAAGGCGCCCAGTCCCAAGGCCACAACAGCAATTGCGTCCTGGCCTTCCACAACCTAGGCGTAGTCACCCGTCACTTACCCCTAGAGTGGCGGCGTCACCCCCCATGCACTTCAGAATTCTGCAATTAAACTGTAATGGACTAACTGGGAAGATTACGGAGATAGTCGATTTCATGAAGCGGCACAACATCCGCATTGCTGCGATTCAAGGGACCAAACTCACAGCAAGATCTGCATTGCAGACCTGCTCTGGGTATAATGTCCACAGGAAGGACCGCGAGAGCGGAAATGGAGGCGGCCTCGCGTTTATTATACACCACTCTTTGCAATATCATATATTTGATCCTGGCATCGACCGCAGGGACAATGTCTTAGAACGTCAAGGCCTATCTGTCCGGTCAGGCGATGCAAATCTAGAAATCATCAACATCTACATCCCTCCTGTCACCTGTTGCCCCAGTGGATACCGCCCTAAAATCGAGGCCTTACTCACTGGCAACAATCGCATTATCTTAGGCGATTTCAATGCCCATCACGACCTATGGCATTCAAATTTGCGGGCGGACAGTAGGGGTGAGATGTTGGCGGATCAAATAGAAGAAACGACGTTCTGCACAATAAACGGAGACGCCCCCACACGTATGGTAGGAAGCTGTCATAGCTCGCCAGATATCTCAATCGTGAGCGCAGAACTCGTAAACTGCGTCAACTGGCAGCCGATGGTAACATTGGCATCCGACCACCTGCCCATACTTATTTCGTTCGAGCGTACCGCCGACTTCATCGTCACCGAAAAACGCACTTTCATAAACTTCAAAAAAGGAAAGTGGGAAGAATATAAATCTGCAACAGACAGCAGCTTAGCTGCCCTCCCTATCCCGACTGATGCCCGCCAAGGGGAGCGTGCCTTCCGTAAGGTCATTGAATCCGCCTCGGCACATTTCATTCCCGCCGGGAGAATTCCCGAAATCCGGTCCCACTTCCCGGCGGAGGCCGCGAGCTTAGCGAGGGAACGCGACCTTATAAGACAGCTTGATCCAGGCGACCCCAAATAAGGGATATATATACCAACGCATCAGATTGCTTGTGGACGAACACAAGCGGGCGAAATGGGAAGAGCACCTAAGAGGTTGAAACCTCTCTACCGGTGTAGGTAAACTTTGGTCCACCGTAAAGTCCCTATCGAATCCGACTAAGCACAAAGACAAAGTTTCCATCGCCTTTGGCGATAAGGTGCTGTCGGATGCGGAAAAATGCGCGAGCGCTTTCTGCCGACAATATATAATGCATCCTACGGTCGACAAAGATAGACGGAGAGCCAATAGACACATACATAAACACAAATTCAGCGCGTCACCAATCACCATCACCGCTAGAGAGGTTGAGGACGCCATTTGTCGCGCTAAACCATCCAAAGCAGTGGGCCCAGACGGCATAGCCATGCCGATGCTTAAAAACCTAGGGAAAGAGGGTTTCAAATATTTAGCGCATGTCTTCAACCTGTCTCTCTCCACCTTTGCCATACCCGAGAAATGGAAAATGGCCAAGGTGGTCCCGCTACTAAAGCCTGGGAAACCAGCTAACGTAGGTGAGTCATATCGTCCGATATCTCTCCTATCGCCAGTGGCAAAGACGCTTGAAGCCATTTAGCTCCCTTATTTCCAAGCACATTTGCAGCTAGCCCCTCATCAGCATGGCTTCAGAAAACTCTATAGCACTACCTCCGCGCTAAATGTCATTGGCACCCAGATAAATTGCGGTTTGAATCAATACCCCCACCATAGAACAGTACTCGTAGCGCTAGACCTATCAAAAGCCTTTGATACGGTCAACCATGGCTCATTACTGCAAGACCTGGAAGGGTATACCCTTCCCCCATGTCTTAAAAGGTGGACCGCAAATTATCTGGGTGGTCGGCAGGCATCGGTGCAATTCAGAAACGAAACATCAAAACCAAGGAGAATTAAACAAGGGGTGCCACAGGGTGGTGTCCTATCCCCACTTTTGTTTAATTTCTACATATCTAAGCTACCTTCACCACCGGAAGGAGTCTCAATCGTTTCCTACGCCGATGACTGCACAATAATGGCCACAGGCCCAGGCCCAGAGATCGATGAGCTATGCAATAAAATAAACGGCTATCTCCCTGATCTCTCCAGTTTTTTCGCCTCGCGAAACCTGACATTGTCACCGACTAAATCTTCCGCGACCTTATTTACAACATGGACGCCCCAAATGTCGACCATATTGAACATCCACGTCGATGGCACTACGCTACCGACTGTCCTACACCCCAAAATCTTGGGTGTGACGTTTGATCAGGATCTACATTTTGGTGCGCACGCAACCGCAATTGTTCCGAGAATTCAGAGCCGTAATAAAATCCTCAAATCCCTTGCTGGCAGTACCTGGGGAAAAGATAAAGGAACGCTCATGACCACATACAAAGCAATTAGCCAGCCGATTACGTGCTACGCGTCACCCATGTGGTCGCCAAGCCTAAAAACTACCCACTGGAAGAAACTACAGGCCTGCCAAAATACTGCTCCCAGAATCGCCACGGGCTGTCTTCTTATGTCCCCAGAACACCGTCTGCATAATGAGGCGAGAATACTCCCCATCAGGGAGAGAAATGAGATGCTGACCAAACAGTTTCTGTTGAATACCCAGAAACCTGGGCATCCCAACAGACATCTGATTGACGAACCAGCACCGCCTAGGGGCCTAAGGAGTCATCTCCGTAAGCATTTTGAGGAAATACGGCACCTGAGAACCCAGCCGTATGAAGCAAAAAAACACAAGCAGGTCCTTGGTGAACTCCATAGACAGGCGTCGGACCTTTATGTCGGGAATTGCCCGGTGAATCCAGTACTTGAAGAAAAATATCCAGAACTCGCGGAAGAGGAACGCATACTCCCCAGGGAAACGCGTGTCACTCTTGCTCAACTTCGTTCTGGATACTGTAACAGGTTAAACTCTTACCTATCCAGAATCAACCCCGACATACAAAATGTATGCCCCGCTTGCAATGTGTCCCCACATGACACCAACCATCTCTTTAATTGTAATGTGGAACCAACGCCTCTAACACCCCTTTCCTTATGGTCCACCCCTGTTGAAACGGCAAGTTTCCTTGGACTCCCGTTAGAGGATATTGATGACAATTTGTGATCGGTCGCGGCTATTAGGTGGGGCGAGCATTGCTACAACAACAACAACAACAACAAAGGGGGTCACTCTGTCTAAAAACTCGTTTAGTTTCGAACGGCTCTGAGAGGTCCTTCCCAATTCTGACTGAGCTGAGGGTGTTGCTCAACGTCATTTTACACAGCCGTATAAGTTTTGCGGGGAAACCAAATTCAGACATAGCGGCATATAGGCAGCTCCTTTTCGTGCTGTCGAAGGCGGCTTTAAAGTCGACGAAGAGGTGATGTGTGTCTATTCTCTTTTCACGGGTTTTTTCCAAGATTTGGCGCATTGTGAAAATCTGGTCGATGGTAGATTTACCAGGTCTGAAGCCGCACTGATAAAGTCCAATCATCCGGTTCACAGTGGTCTTCAATCTTTCGCGCAATACACTTATATTCGATATTAAGAAGGCTGATTCCACGATAGTTGGTGCATTTTGAGTATCCCCCTTCTTGTGGGCTGGGCAAAGAACACTTAGATTCCGCAGGCAATCCACAGCGCCCACGGCCTTGTTGCTTTTCAATCTGGTTATTGCTATTCTAACTTCGTCATAATCGGGCGGGGGGGGACATATATTCCATCATCATGGATTGCGGGATCGGGTTCTTCATCTCTGCGCGGTGAATTGCTGCCTCCATTTAGGAGAGCAGAGTAGTGTTCCCTCCATAATCTAAGCACTCTGTGGACATCAGTTACAAGGTCGCCGTTTTGGTTCCCCCGTTCGTTTCGTTTGTCCCGGTCTTAAAACCTTCCATCTGTCGCCGTATTTTTTGGTACAATTTTCGGGCGTTATTCCTGGCAGCTAGCAGCTCAAGCTCCTCGAACTCACGCCTTTCTGCTTCTGCTTTTTTCTTCCCGAAAAGGCGTCTCGCTTCCCTTTCCAACTCACGATAGCGTTCACACACTCCTCTTGTCGGGCTCGCTTTTAACGTAGCCCTGTAAGCAGCGTCTTTTCTTTCGGTTGCAACGCGGCATTCTTCATCGTACCAGTTGTTCTTTCGTGGCCGCCGGTAACCAATTTTTTCCTCGGCGGCAGTACGAAGTGCTTTGGAGATATGCTCCCACTGCTCCTGTATTCCTTCAAGATGAGTTGTGCTCTCAGAGGGCAGGTGTTAAATCATTGGCAGTCTGCTGTGATTGAAGCTTTTCGACGTCTAGCTTTCCTTGTGTTTTTTGTTCCTTGGTTTTAGCCGCCGAACCAAAAACTACGCGCCCTGGAATTAGAGTCTCAACGTCTGAGACCACATGGCAATCTAATGGTACCGAAGTTCAATAAAAGCAACCCGCATTTGTGGTTCGCTCAACTTGAATGATCGTTTCGATTATACAAAGTTCAAAGTGACGAGGACAAGTTCGATTTTGTCACAATACATCTCGAACAGGAGATTACGTTATTTGTAGAAGTAATAAATTCGATGCACTCAAAGCGCAGTTACTGGACAAGTTTGTCGAAAGTGCTGAGTCGAAATTACGTCGTTTGTCGCAGGTAAGTGGAACAGCAGGCATGAAACCGACAGAAATTTTGTCCTATATGCGTCGATTAGCACCGTATCCCGGCAGCGAGGCAATAATGAATACGTTATTTATTGGGGGAATGCCACAGTCTATACGTCCAGTCTTGAGTGTTTGGGATGAGAAAGACATTGAAAAACTTGCGAAGATAGCAGACAAGATGCTTGAGGCAGTAGCAACCAACACTAACAGCATCTTGCCAACTCAAGAGTCCCTGACAATTCGGTCCAGGCGGTATCTCATACAATATCTTTGTCAGAAATGAGCGCAGCATTAAAGTCGCTTACAGAAAAGGTTTAGTAGCGAACTAAAAGCTTTCAAGTCTTGAAGAAGCCGTAGTAACTCTCGTCAGAGAACACAAAAATCATCGGCAAAAAAAAAGCCACAATTAGGGGCAGACTCTATGTATTTTCCACTAGAAGTTCGGAGATAACGCGAAGAAATGTCGTCCCAACTGCTCGCGCTACAAGTTATCAAACCAAAACGGCTGTCGTCAATAACGCTGGTTTTCAACAGTCACAAATCTAGCGTTAACCACACAAATATTTGCAAAAATACAAAAGAACTAACGAATGAGAAGCGCTTATACGTCAGCGACAAAAAATCAAAATTTAACTGCCTTATTGATTCCGGATCGGTGGTGTCCGTTTTACCACGCTCGGCAGCAAATAGTAAAATCAAACAAGGTGATTTACAATTGTATGCGGCGAATCAGGCGGTCATAAAAACCTATGATAGTCAACCAATCGAAGTCGATTTGGGTTTACGGCGATCATTCAGCTGGCTTTTTACAATAGCTCACGTTTACTCCAATTATAGGTGCCGATTTTCTGGCTCATTTCCAACTACTAATCGATTTGAATAATAAGCGTCTCGTTGATACGACAACGGGTCTCACAACGGGCGGTGAACTCAGCAGTACACGAATTTTTGCAGTCTCAACGCTAAATAAAGCAAACAAGTTTTACATCGTTCTCAAAGAGTTTGTCGATGTTACTAAGCCAAATTCGCAATTCGACACTAACAAAGTTGTCCATGCAGTTCGGCATCACATCGAAACGTATGGTAATACGGTGACCAGCAGGCCCCGACGTCTCGCCGGCGAAAGGCTTAAAGCTGCCAGGGCAGAAGTTTCTGCTGCAACAAGGCGTCTGTAGGGTTTCGAAGAGTTCCCACTGCGCATGGTGTCCAAATAATGCGGTGATTGGCATGCGTGTGGCGACTATGGAAAGCTAAATTCGATAACGGTTCCGGATCGTTATCCCGTCGCCCAATTTCACGACCTTGTAAACAAACTGCACGGTAGTACGGTTTTTTCGACCCTCGACCTGGTGCGGGCATACTACCAAATTCATATGGCGGAGGAAGATATCAAGAAGACAGCTGTCTGCATGCCATTCGGTTTAATTGAATTTTTATTCATGCCTTTCGGCCTCAAGAATGCCATGCAGACATTCCATAAACGCCAAGAAATGCCAATTTGGGCAATCCGAAGTATATTTTTTACGCTACGTGATCAACAAAGACGGCATCAAACAGTCTGACATCCACATAAAGGCAATAGCTGAGTTTAAGAAACCCGAAACTTTGTGCGAGCTTGGTCGGTTCTTGGGTGTCGTTAACTATTACCGTCGCTGTATACCACACGCTTCCGAGATAGAAGCACCCTTGAGTGATTTTATTCGTAACATTAAAAAAATGACAAACGAAAAATTCTGTGGACAAAGCGTGGTCAACGCAGCGCTTCTAGCTCATCCCGCACCGAAGGCCAAATTAGCCCTTGTCTGTGATGCATCAAACATGACAGTTGGCGCGGCTCTCGAGCAGGAAGCGAATAACCCGTGGCAACTTTTAGGTTTTGTAACAAGGCTGTCTTTCGTAATTCAATCATATGTATTCGATCTAAGTAATGTAACATACCTGCAATTATTCTATCTAAGCAATATGTAACATACCTGCAATGTAATTTACTACTACTTAAAACATGTCTGTAAATGTACATTTTATGTTAAGCTGCAACACTACTTTAACATTTTCTCTAAATTTTGCCTAAGTTCATTTTGCCGATCATTTTTAAATTCAATTGGCTTCGAGCTTGCGAAGAGGAAGGTTCTCGTCCAATATTGCTTCGGACAGTGCTTAACTCGTAACAAAATCGAAGTTTGTGTGTATACATGTAACGCTCTCGTCCGATATTGCTTTGGACAGTGTATTGCATGCACACGCACACACATTATTCATAAACGTTTAATATACGTTTACTAAATCGCCAGAACGTTTAATACTACAATAATTACATAAATTAATCCAATATACAACAAATATCTACTCTGTAATGTACATACATTTTTGTTATAACAAATCGTATTGAATTTTGCTGAAACGAACCTGGATGAATTATTGTCTTCGTTCGACACCAAACCAAAATATTACATTGGCGCCCAACTTTGAGACCAGCAATTCAGAAGACGAGACAGAAACAAAAATGCCTACATTTTCTGAGGCACAATTTGCACAAATTTTGGAAGCAATCGCAGGTGGCAATAAATGCGGTTCTTTCACAAAATGTACAGCACGTTTCCGTGGACAGCGAGACCCGTCGGCAGTGGAAGAGTTCGTATCAGCTATCACCGTGTATAAGGATATCGAGAAAATTTCTGATGCGGATGCTTTGCGCGGAATGCCACTGTTTTTGGAGGATTACGCAGTGACACGGTGGATCGGCGTGAGAGATACCGTGTCTGTTTTTAAAGATGCTATTGAGCTTATACGCAAAACGTTTTCACCTCCACTACCCGATTGGAAAATTTTTCTAAATATATTTGACACGAAGCAACAACAACGTGAACCGACGGATAGTTTTATTTGTAAGAAACGGTTACTGTTTTCGCAATTGACGGATACCCTCAGCGAAGCAGTACAGATAAATATGGTATACGGCCTCTTGTCTATGAAGATTAGAGAGCGCGTGAGCCGTGACAAATTTTCAACGTGTGACGAATTAATATCCCGTTGTCGAGATGCTGAAATGTTCTTGGCTGAAGTAAAACAGCTTACGAATGTAACGTCCGACAAAAGTGAATTTGTAGAAGGACAAAAAAGATGCTCGTTTTGTAGATTGCGTGGCCATACTGTAGATGTTTGTCTCAAAAAACAGAAGGAGCAACAGTCGCAGACGGCCCAAAAACCACAAAAACAAAATAATAACGCAAGTGAAAGTGCAGGATCGTCCAAACGCACAGCAGCTTTTTCATGCTATGGCTGTGGCGCACCAGGCGTATACCGCGCTAATTGCCCGAAATACTCCGGGCGTAGTAAGGAAAGTCCTCAACCATTGTCGCAAAATTGCGTGACCACCACTACTGTTGGTAGGTCCATTCCGGCAGTTTATTATAAAATGTTTCAGTTGGGAGGTGAAGCTCTGTTCGATACAGGAGCAAAGACAAGTGTTGCAAGTTCAAACTTGAAAAATATTCTAAGCAGTAAAGGGTGCGTATTCCAGGAAGTCCTAGCAGACGTTTCCTTGGCAGATGGTACCACCACTACTCAAAGAGTACAATCCACGATTTGCGATATAAATATAGGTAATCGTGTGCGGAAAATCCGTTTGATATCCTTACCAAATGCTACAGGTAATTGGACGCTTATCGGATCAGATTTTATGGAGCAAGCGGGTATTGTCTTAAATATGGGGCAACGCTTCTGGTACTTCGAGGATGAACCCAAAGTAAAATATGATTTCGCCAAGCCTAACAACAACCACCAAATATTCGTCATAGATGTCGTTGGTGAACAAGTAAAAGAAAATCAGCTGTCTCCTTCCAAAGTTTTGAGAGAATATTCAAACTTTTTAAAACGGGTCAATGAATCCAAACCAAGCGCAAGTAATGCTGAACCTCCAGAAACTTGTCCAGAGAGAAACTATGGGCCACGCGTAAAAGGAATGCCTGCAAACGATAACGATTATTCACCAGGTTGGGTGCAGAAATTTTTAGAAGTTCATTACCGGTTGGAGAGATCACCCCCGAAAATACTTCTAGGCTGTTTGCACCACCGATAAAAATTAAGAAACCGTTGGAAGGCTACGAAAAGCAAATCGTCGAGGAAATCTTTCCTTTGTATATGGTCCAAGTCAATGAAAACCACAATAAAGGCTGTAGTCTAACGACAGAGCAGAAATTGGAATTAAACATGTTACTTCATAAAGACGCAGATGTATTCGAGGAGCCAAATTCGGCGACACCGATGGCCATACACCGAATAGGCAAACATCTTCCAGTTGCCTTACCACCATACCGCATATCGGAAAAACGTAAAGAAGAGTTGAAACATGAGGTCGATAAAATGCTGGAAATCGGAGTTATTGTCGAGTGTGAGTCACCGTGGGCAGCTCCAGTACTAATGGTTCCGAAAAAGACAGGTGGAATCCGCATCTGTATCGACTATCGGGAATTGAATGCTATCACCAAAAGCAGATCGGTACCCATTGCCTCGCATTGATGATTTACTACACGCAGCTAAAGCTACAAAATTCATGTCAACTTTAGATTTACATTGGGGATACTGGCAAATTGGTGTTGAAAAGGAGGACCAGGACAAAACTGCCTTCGTAACGCCGTTCGGCATGTACAAATTTACACGAATGCCTTTTGGCCTACGGAATGCACCAGCTACATTCCAATGTTTGATATATCGCCTTAGAGTATCGTTAAGTAGTTTGGTTCTATTCGCATATTTAGATGACATAATTTTATGTTCGTTAAGTTTCGAAGAGAACATACAAGAGCTGAATCAGTTGTTTGGCCGTTTACGGGAATATAATTTGAAAGCAAACATAGGCAAGTGTAGTTTTGCATGTAACGAAGTGAAGTATTTGGGACATATATAGACTCCAAATGGCATTATGGTCGATCCACAGAAGGTATCGTCAATTGTAGCACTGAAGCCTCCGAAATACGTCAAGGAACTGTTGTCATTCCTCCAAACCTGTTCTTGGTACAGGCGTTTCGTACCAAAGTTTGCAGATATTGCAAAACCACTCTCACAACTGACAAAGAAGTGCGCTACTTGGTCTTGGAAGGAGCAACAACAAATAGCCTTCGATGAGCTAAAACGATTACTGACGTCGCCACCTATTTTGAAACAGGTCGATGGAAGTTTACCATTTATATTAAAAACCGATGCTAGTGGATACGCATTAGGGGCAGTTTTAATCCAGGGGGAGGGTCCGGATGAACACCCTATCGAATAAGCAAGTAGATTATTGTCAAAAGCATTAGCCATTGTGTGGGCAGTTCAGAAATATCGAGGATATATCGAAGGATCTGAGGTGACACTTATCACGGACCACCAGCCATTGAAGGGGTTGATGACACTCAAATCCTTGACTGGACGCCTGGCCCGCTGGTCATTAATTCTACAACCATACAAGATTAGCATAGACTATAAACCAGGGAAAACCAATGTAGTGGCAGACATGTTATCAAGGCCACCATGTGAAGAAGAACATGACAACAAGGAAGCTTGCCATATATGCACATTTGATGTTGAACTTCCGCGAAGAGCAGCAAAAGAGATCCGGGAAGGCCAAATTAGCGATCCCGAGTTAAAGACTATTGTTGAAAGCTTCGAAGGAAAGGGTGACGATGCCGTATATTGGGCTAAGAGAGGGTATACTATGAACGATGGTGTACTCTATTGTTATCGTGACGAAGACAATGAGGATGCGCAGCTGGTTATACCAAAAAACGAACGCGCGGCTATACTCAATCAGCATCATAACAAAGACACAGCTGGTTACTATGGAATTGATCGAACAGCTCATGAGATTACTTCGCGCTATTATTGGCCTGGTATCCGAAAATACATCGAGAATCATGTCAAGAACTGCACAGACTGTCAACGCTATAAAGCGACTAACTTAAAGCCAATGGGGTTGTATAAGACTGTGTCAAGCAAGCAGCGTTTTGAGACGATTGCCATTGATTTGTTTGGACCACTTCCTCAGGACACAGATGGGTTACAATGGATCTTAATCGTAGAAGACGTCGCCAGTCGTTGGGTCGAGTTGTTTGCCTTAGCCAACGCTACCGCAGAGAAATGTGCAAAAGTATTAATCGACGAAGTATTCCTGCGCTATGGGATACCGGGGAAAGTCATCAGCGATAACGGAGTCCAATTCGTATCTGCAGTGATGCAAAAGGTTGTTTATTGTCTCAACATTGAACAAGTTCATACGCCGGTTTACCACCCACAAGCTAATCCGGTGGAGCGGAAAAATCGAGATTTAAAGACGCAATTGGCAATACTGGTGGGAAATCAGCATCGCAGTTGGGCAGAGAAGTTGCCAGCTATACGCTTTGCCATGAACACCACTCGCTGCCAAAGCACCAACTACACTGCCGCCTACCTTACATTTGGTCGCGAGCTGAGAACACTTGATGACGTGCAAAACGATTTGAGAGCAGTCATTCAGTCTGAAAACTTCGTAGCCGAAATAACGCCATATCTTACCACTCTTACTGACGTATTTGCATCTGCAAAAGAGTGTGAAGAAAAACAACAGAACACAAACAAAATCTTATCCAGCTCACAAAGACGAAATCAAGAAGGGTTAGAGGTTGGTGGGAAGGTTTTGGTTACAACGCACATATTAAGTAACGCTATAAAAGGCGTCACGTCAAAATTCGTACCTAAGCGTGATGGGCCTTACACAATCATCGAAAAGAAGGGTAATACAACATACGTAATCGCACATGAAGATAATATAGAACAACCATTAGGCACCTATCATGCTTCATCTCTGACTCCATATAGAAGTAATACTGATAATACTGATAATTGACGATAACCAATCAGTAGGATGCATCATCGAGACGATTTCAGCATCCTAGGGAGAGACTGTAAGAAGGCTGCCTTTCGTAATTCAATCATATGTATTCTATCTAAGTAATGTAACATACCTGCAATTATTCTATCCAAGCAATATGTAACTTACCTGCAATGTAATTTACTACTACTTAAAACATGTCTGTAAATGTACATTTTATGTTAACCTGCAACACTACTTTAACATTTTCTCTAAATTTTGCCTAAGTTCATTTTGCCGATCATTTTTAAATTCAATTGGCTTCGAGCTTGCGAAGAGGAAGGTTCTCGTCCAATATTGCTTCGGACCAGTGTTGCCAGGTGATGCAAAAAAAAGAAGCTAGATTGGCCAAAAAAAAAAGGTTAGAAAAAAAAATAAGCTAAAAAAAGGCCAGAAATTTTTTGGTTAATTCATTAAATTTTTTTTTATATTTTAGCTTACACATTAGTTTAAACATAACTTAAGCATAACTTCCTGTTTCAAAACATATCAGGCACATTTTCTTTGACTAGCACATGGAATTACTTTAAATGATTGCATACGTGTATATACATAAAAAAAATATTACAAACTAATTATTTATATAAAATATTCCTCGTCTGAAGAATCAGAAGAGCTTAAGTCTGGGTATAAAGTTTGGCTATTTACCATAGATATGAGATCATCGGTAATTTCAAAGTCATTACAACATTTAGATAATCGTTTTAACGAGCATCTAATATTAAGCAGCGCATTAAGCATTTTAATTTTTAGTTTGTTCTTTAATTTAGTTTTCAGAATTTTCATGCCACTAAAAACTCTTTCAACCTCCGCGTTACTGAGTGGTAATACTAAAAAACTAAATATGAATTCCGACAAGTTCTAAAAAAGGAGGTTCGTTTAATGCATTTTTATGTAAATTCCATGGTGGAGTGTACATTTTTCCATTGTATAGTTATAAGTTTTCGCCACTGCAGCTCTATTAATGCTATTTGACTTGAAGAATAACTATACTTCTCTTTTTCAAAGTAAGAAAATACATCTGGCTTTGAAATTTTCAACGAATTTTCAGCAAAAAAAGAATTAATATTTTGTAGAAAACTCATATTATTAGGTATTAGGTGTTCACAGGAACTATTGAAATTATTTTATTTTAGAAATTTTTAAAAATACATTCGGAGTAAAATAGGCTAGAAAAAAGTCACGAAGCTAAAAACAAAATTTCGAGGCTAAAGGCAAAAAAAAGGCTAAATCTAGCCTCGAAAAGGCTAACCTAGCAACACTGCTTCGGACAGTACTTAACTCGAAACAAAATCGAAGTTTGTGTGTATACATGTAACGCTCTCGTCCGATATTGCTTTGGACAGTGTATTGCATGCACACGCACACACATTATTCATAAACGTTTAACATACGTATACTAAATCGCCAGAACATTTAATACTACAATAAATGCATAAATTAATCCAATATACAACAAATATCTACTCTGTAATGTACATCCATTTTTGTTATAATAAATCGTATTGCATTTTAGAGGCAATCTCAATTCCCTCGGCCATAACTCTGCCTGACATTGGGAAATCGCTAGCAGACGACGAAGAATTACGCTCGGCTTGAATCAGTTTAATTTGACACTTGTACGATCTATTGCGATATACCAACAGGGCAAGTGCGACCTTACGTTCCACGAAACCTATGCTATCAAGTTTTTTCAGCAGCGCATGGATTGTCACATCCGAGTGGCAAATTTACAAGTCAACAGGTGCGATAAAGTACGTTTGGCCATCCATGAAGAAGGACATCGCCGAATGGGCGAAAAATTGCATTCCTTGTCGGCGAAAATACATCGCAAAAAATTACTGTGCCTGACAACAAATTCGATACGTCCCCATGGATATAATTGTTATGCCCCATGCGCAAGGATTTCGTTACTGTCTCACCATGATCGATTGCTTTTCCCGCTGGCCCGAAGCAATACCATTAAGAGATATTTCAGCGGACAGGATTGCGAATACTTTTTGGGTTCATTGGGTATACAGGTTTGGGTGTCCAAAAACAATCACGACAAATCAAAGAACACAATTTTAATTCGCGTTGTTTAAAATTTTTTGTAAGCTTGTTGGTGGCCAACATATACACACAACAGCATATAATCCTCAGTCCAATGGGATGATAGAGCGCTGGCATCGTTCACTAAAACCAGCTTTAATGTACAGTACCCAAATTCCTTGGCCAAAACTCTTACCAGTAGCACTACTTGGACTACGGAATTGTTATAAACCTGACCTTAAAGCTTCAGCAGCTGAGATGCTATACGGTTCGCCAATACTCATACCAAACGAATTTGCAGAAGGCCCCGATGCACCATCCGACCTTCACATCTTCGTTGGCCAATTGAGGGAGCAAATGAGAGCCATGCGACAAACACGAGTTGCACATCACAACAACAATAAAATGTTTCAGCTCAAACATTTGAATGATTTGCACACATTTTTTCGAACGGATGCTGTAAAACAGCCACTTGAACCTCCATACACAGGGCCATATGAGGTGGTAAGCAGAGAATCAGATCGCATTTTCATCATTCGCATCAATGGTAAGGACGTAGCAGTATAGATCGAGTGAATCAAACCAGCTTTCCTAACGAACACTGAAAATAGCAGCGGCATTACACAACCGGATAGTCCGCCGAGTATGCGGACTTACGAAACACGTCAGCGAGTACGTTTTTCAATCATGACGGAGTCACTAAAGGGGCAGTACTGTAGCGTATTGAGTTGCACACTGTGCCATCTATATGTATCAACTTCATGCAAGGTACGAATCACCTGACATCTGGCATCACTTTTACTTTGGCGTTTTCTTCCATTCTTTTTATTCTAATGAAATTATTATTATTATTCCCATCGTCACTTGAACTAGCTGCATGCACAGCCCTTGAATATATTTGAAAATTAATATTTAACTTTTTATACAAATAAAATCGTAGTCAACCATGCAGTAATTTGAGTTGTTTTGTGCGAAGCAACCAAAAGTTTTTATATCCCTTTTTTGGGGAAAAAAACTTGGCAGGGTCTCTGATCAGCCAGATCTTAGCAGTTTTGCTATTTTTGATCTAGACTGGCAGGATCGCCATATAATATAATTAATACGGAGTTGATGTTTAAGCGTTCGATCATTCAAAGTGCTTCTGTGTGATTCTTGTTTATTTTGAAAATGCTTCTCTTTTTATATTATTCTTATTCTACTTATACCTATTTACACTAATACTTATGAGCTGAAATGTACATATTTACTGTACGTAAAGTCAGCATATTGGCTTGACCCTATTTCGGTACTTGAGTACACATGTGTGTATGGCCAACGTCACCGTGACCAATTGACCGATATAAACAAATATGTGTAGTCAACTCATTAGTGTTTGCTTAGCAATATGATATTAATAGTTCTTGATGTGTGAGGTCTGCATGTGTGTAAATATGTAATGAACAATTGAATATAGTGAAAGCGTGCCTAATTCTAAGGGCACATTACACACTACTCGGTGTTCTGCCGGATTTCCACGACATACTGATTGCAGTCTTGTTGTATTCCAGCAGCAAGTCGATTGGAACCCAGTGCATTCCTAAATCATGCTGAGCGGAATCAGATGCATTCCGCCAGTATAAGATCTTATTATTGCTCATATTTCTTACTAATATATTCTGTAATTAAATTGTAATGTTCAAAAATATATATATATATATATATATATATATATATATGTTTGTAATGTAACATTGTTGGAATTTCGATATATTTAAATTTTAACTTTTGAGTTTATATTTATATCTTTTATATTATGTAGTCGACCATTTTACGTTTGTTGTCGACTTTAAATAAATAAATAAATAAAATAAATAACGGGTTAACCTGAAAGATCGCAGAGATAGTTGACTACATGAATTAAGATAATATCCGCAGTTCAAGAAACAAAGCTAACTGCCAGATTGGACCTCCGAACTTGCGACGACTGCAATATTCATAGGCAAGATCGCAGAAGGGGTAATGGTGGTGACCTTGCCTTTATCACACCGTGCAATATAGTCTATTTCAACATATCATCAGGGGTAAATCCTTAGAAAGTCAAGGCATACCCATCCGGTAAGCGATATTGACCTAGAAATAATTAATATCTATGTTCCTCCTGCCACCTTCTGTTCAAGTGACTATCGCCCTGATATCAGTACGCTACTCTGTGGCGAGAACCGCCTTATCTTTGGTGATTTCAATGCTCACCACGACCTCTTGCATTCCGGCTTGTCAGTCAAGAGCAGAGCAAATAGACAATACGACTTTCTGCACGATAAAAGGCGATGCCCCACCAGAATTGCAGGTAATTGTCAGAACTCACCTGACTTCTCAACTGTCAGCGCAAGGCTCATAAGCTGCGTTGAATGGCAGCCGATGCTTACTTTAGTATCTGACCACCTGCCCATACTCCTTTCAATACAGCGACCTGCGAATTTCATCACCTCTGAAAAGCGGACTTTTATTAATTTTAAAAATGCTAACTGGGAAGGCCACACAACTTTCACAAATCAATCTTTTGCTGCTCTCCCCATTCCGACTGATGCCGGCAAGGCGAGCGTGCTTTCCGCGAGTTCATCGCTTCAGCTTCTGCATGCTTTATTCCGGCCGGTAGAATTTAATTATTTATTGATTTATTTATTAGTATACAAATTTAATAATTAATCAGACTGTATATAATTACGGATTACAGAAGCATACATAGTGAGCAAAATTATATTATAAATTATGTATATATATTATTAAATCAGTTGTCGGGATGGACTGTGATGCCGAGCAACGGAGTTGATTAAGAGTGCTGTCGGAATGGACGTGAGTTCCAGCAGCTGATGTATATTTAACACATAATAAGTAGGGCGACGATGTGTGGGAGGTTGGAAAGGAGGTGATTCCAAGCCACCCGCCCAAAGTAACTATTGATTATTAGTGGTGTCGGAATGGACATGATTTCGAGCATCTGATGTACATTTAACACACAATCAGTAGGGCTGCGAATTTCTGAGGGGGCCCGCGATTTAGAGGTAATAAGACGTTTTTTTTTAAATTCAGGAGTCTTTAGTTGTTCCATGTGCAATTCTTAAGCCGAATTTCAAAAGCAAGGAACATCTGTACATCTGTTTCCTTTTAATATTATAGTGAATTGTGAAAAATAATTAGAAAAGTACTTTTCCCTAAAATTTAAGAATAAATATTTCATTTGGCTGCTGGCTCAAAAACATTCAGGTTCCGCCTCCGATTCGACTATTGATAATGATTTTTTGCCTGGGCCTTCGAACAGTGAGGAGACAATAAAAACATCAAACAAAAATGTATGTTTACATGAATCCGAAATCGTAAAGTTTCGTGGTGACACTGATGAAGGTTCATCTTAAAAAAGTCTTTCAACACGACTTCGTGATTGTCATGACGAGGCATTTCCTACCTTAATCAGAATCTTGCCAAATGGAGAGAAAGTGGAGCGTTACTGGTTACTGTGGAGTGCCAGTAGCAATGCTTTTTATTGCCTACCATGTCGTCTGTTAAGCACCAATACTTTAAATCGACCTAAAATTTGTTGTCCTGGCGGATATTCGAAATTGCAGGTGGGAATAAGCTATACGATAAACTGCCAGTACACGAAAATACTCAAGATCACATTAAATGTTATATTCAATGGCGATCTTTACAAAATTTAATTCAAAATGAGGCTACAATTGATACACTTATCAATGAACAGTTAATCACTGAAAGCCAAAAGTGGAAAGAAATTTTATATAGGATTTTGGACACTATTTTATATTTGGGTGAAAGAGGCTATGGGGGTAATGAATCTATGAGTTTAAGGGTTTTACGTGTTAACTTTAATTCACTTTGTAAATGCTTACTACACTAAGACAATTTTAATTCTTTTGCAAGTTATTTACTACAAGTAAGGAACTCTAATTATTTAATAAAGGTAAAAATTTAGTATGAATATTTGATGTCGAATTTAAATGCGGATGCCGGCGTTTCGATGACGATATGAGGACAGTACTTTTTGTTCTTTTAGTTAAGTGCACTTGTATTTTGTTTTGTTTTGTTCTTTCGCTTCTGCTGGGTTACCAGCGTAGTTCAATTGTTCTAGGTTGCCACAGAGGTCCCCCCAGACTTTACGTCCTGAAACGGACGGGAAGTATTATTTTGCGACCGCGGCTATTAGTAGGCGTTTCATTTGTGTTGATCGTCGATGATGATGTAGTGTTCGCTTGGACGGAATTCTAAGCGATTGGAATCGTTTGAGGTGGGATGTCTGGTTTATCTGATGATGGTGTTGCTACAGCTCCTTGGGTTGAGCTTTATGGTGTTATGACTGTCGGCGATTGATATGTTGTTGTTGTACTTCCATAAATGCGGGTTTTAATCTATCTATAGATATATTTACTCGATTGTGATTTATTTCGACGTTAAAATACTTTGGGTGTTTAGAAACTACGAGATACGGGCCATCGTACGGCGGTTGAAATGCTAGTCGGGTTTTGTCGTTCCGCACGAATACATGAGTTGCGTCGGATAATTTGCTGAATACAAAACTTTCGTAGCGTCGTGATTTGTCGTTTGATTTGGGCGTAGCTTCTGCATTGTATCTGTGAGCTGTTTTGCGAAATCTGTTTGCGGTATGTGGTTGTCGCTGTAATTGAAAAACTTACCTGGTAACCGTAGATTAGTGCCGTAAACGAGTTGCGCAGCTGTGGTTCTGATGTCAGGTTTAAATGCAGAGCGAAGGCCTAGTAGTAATATAGGCAGATGATCAACCCAATAATTTCGTTCGATACGCGTAATTGCAGTTTTGGGGGTTCGATGCCATCGTTCAATGATTCCGTTCGCCTGTGGATTATATGCTGTTGTACGCAGATGTGTTATGCATAGCATGCGTGACAACTCCTTGAAGAGTTGGGACTCAAACTGCTTTCCTTGGTCGGTAGTGATGCGTGCTGGTATACCAAATCGTGAGAACCAAATGTTGACTAGTTTTTTTGCTACTGTTTCTGCGCGTATGTCGTGAATCGGTATTGCCTCAGGCCAGCGAGTGTACCTATCAATGATCGTGAGGCAGTACTGATAATCGTTAGATGGTGGTAATGGACCTATTATGTCTACATCAATGTGCTCAAACCTGGATGATGGTATCGGAATTTGCTGTAACGGAGATCGGACGTGTTCGCTAACCTTAAATCGTTGGCAGCTGAGGCATTATACTCAGATGTAACCTAAATATGGGTCTATGTTTCGCCCTCTGCACTAATTCTATGTATTCTATGCGCGTCCACTATTTATGCCAACTGATTCATATACCACAGAAATACAACAGAGGATTGTGTTTCCGCTTTTCGGTGCACCCTGTGCTGTAGCTAGTTGTTTAACCACTGCCGCTAGATGGGTCTCCTAAGCATTATCTAAGCGAGGATAGGCGTTTTTTTCACGCGCAAACGAAACGTATACGCGTGTAAAAAAAACACGGCTATTATTAACGATTTGATGGAGTGCAGTACCAATAGCGGTATCGCTGGCATCTGTACTCAACGATATTTTAGCGTTTGTCGCTGGGTGAACGAGGAGCGTTGCGTTTGCCTTTGCTTCTTGCACTCATTAAAATGGTTCGTCGTTGCGGCATTGAATTTAATAGGGGTGTTATCGTTTTTTCGGTTCCCCGGAATTAAACCAATTAAAGGTATTTGATGGCGTACTGCATTAGGAACGAAACGGTGGTATAAGTTGATCATCGCCAAGAATCGCCGTAGTTCTTTGGCAACCTTTGGGAGTGGAAAATTTATGATGGCTTGTTCTTTTTCAGACAATGGTTTAGTGCCTTCCGCTCTGACAACGCGCCCGAGAAAATCTATCTGATTTTGCATGAATTTGTATTTTTTGAGATTAATCGTCAAGTGAAATTGCTGTAAACGTTCAAAAACTTGTCGCAATTGTGTTTTATGTTCGTCGACGCTTTCTGAAGCGATGCACACGTTATCGGTGTAAACAAAAACAAATTCCAATCCTCGAAGAACTGCATGTATGAACCGTTAAAAGTTTTGTGCAGCATTGCACAGACCAATGTAAACTCAAATAGTCCGAATGGCGTGGTCATTGCCGTTTTCGGGATGTCGCTGGGTTCGATTGGAATTTGGTGATAAGCCCGCTTTAGGTAAATTTATCTGAAAACTCGTTTTCGGTACAAGAAGTGTGTGAAGTCTTGTATATGTGGCAGCGGATAACGATCCGGTATTGTTTGCGCATTGAGAGCGCGATAGTCGCACTCGCCACTTGCCTTCTTTACCATGTGTAGTGGGGAAGCGAACTTTTAGACGGGCGACAAATTCGGAATCTAGTTAAGTATTCAAACTCTTCTTTTACCGCTTTGAGTTTGTCTGGGGCGAGTCGTCTAGGTCGAACAAAAACAGGCGGACCCTTTGTTTCGATGCAGTGAGTTACACCCGTTTGAGTTTTGGATGGAGCTGGTGCGTTCATGTCGGTGATCTCAGATTTGCGATTTCGTTGGAAATTAGGCACCTGTTGGATTTTCGAGACTACATACGCGGGGTGGGTTCGTTTGTAATGCCATGTCGATAAGTATGGAGCTCGCGATGTCTACTATGAGGTTGAAGTGACGAAGGAAATCGACGCCGATAATAGCGTACCCCGTTTCTGCGATGACGAAGTTCCATGTGAATGTTCGTGTGAGACATAGTCGAGTGTTCGTCGTGCTACACCATATGTTTTGATGGGTGTGCCAATAGCTGTGAAGAGCTGGCTGCCTTTAAAATTTGACAAACGGTATGCCCGGGTTGGGAGAATCACAGAAATCTCTGCTCCGGTGTTGATTAGGAACAGATGCTTAGATTTTCTATCGGGTATAAAAAAACGTTTACATTTAATGAATTCTGAAAACTTTACCTCTAATTCGCTTTGGGACCGATTGTTTGATTTTATTTTACCGCTACCGTCGGAAGTGCGCGGTGCGGCAGTGTTCAGTTTTTTGTTGCTTTTGTAGCTTTCGATGGAAAATCGCAAGGACTGCGACACTTACGAGCTTGCGTTCCGTATTCGCGATGATACCAGCAAGTCGGAGATTGTTCCACCTTTGTCCTGCCGTACGGTGCATTAGCGCGTCTAGCTGTGCTTCGTGAACGTTCACGTGGTCGACTGCGACTGTTGAGTGTTAACTGATTTAGCTTGCTGTTGATGATGTCGAGTATGGCTTCTTGCTTTCCAGCTCGTCTTTCTAGCTCGGATACATGGTTGGATGATGGTTCGATAGCATTGATGGCGAATCCTCTAGGTGGTGTTGATGCGCTCGAGTCTCGACTTAGTGCATCTAGTACTGAGTCTGCGATGATTGCGAGTTGATGCAATGGCGTGCTGGGTTGTGCCTGTATCATGTCGGCAATAACGGCGCGTGTTGATTCAGGTAGCTTTTTGAGCCAGTATTGCTGGATAACTGACTCGTCTTTAGTGGAATTCGTTCGTTGCATTTGTCTCAGCAAATGGCTTGGTTTACTCTTGCCAAGTTGTATGCCGGTTAACTTATCGAGTCGGGCCATAGCAGAATCGCTGAGTTTCTCGATTATGGCTTTTTTAAGCGTAGCATAGCTGTTGTAGGTGGACAGCGCACTAAATCTAAACTTGGTCTAAAATGAAGTCGTCCGCATGTGCTGTAATAGCTGTGTACTTATCCTTTTCCTTACGTACACCAAAAGCATGGAGATCAAACCACACATCGATTTTAATAAACCATGACTCTATGTTGTATTTGGAATTAAGCTTGGGACGCGGTAACTTCCCAAATATTTATTTGCGGTCTATCAGCGTTTTCGTCGTTAGCGCCGTCGTTGGCGTCGACGTTGCGGCTGCTTCCTGCAGCCGCTGCGGCTTTTGCGGCCTCGTCGTCGCTAATTTTTCCAGAGGTCGAAAGTGCCGTTGAGAACCATTATGATGTGTGCCGTTATGGTCACGTTGTCGTACCTACTGTGGAGATTGAAACCACTTTTAATTTTATATATAAAGAAAACTTTTATTCAATAAATAATACGCCTAAATGTATGCGTTAATATTTTTTAAATTTTTCACCATCATGAAAATTTTTGAAAATTGAAAAATCAATAATGAAAATTAAAATATTGATAAAACATTTTAAAATTACAAAGTTCAAAGTAACTAAAATACAAAGTTAAATAAAAATAATAAGAACCCTACATTGCTCCCCCTTCAAGAAAATTTAACATTGTGTAAATTCTTGGTGTTGTTTATGTCTGTTGTTTCAATTATTGCAGGTTTTAATCTATCAATAGGAATAGTTTAAATATTATTATCTATTTCAAGTTTAAAACATTTTTGATCTTTTTCCACATTTTGTAAGGTCCTTCATATGGTTGTTGTAATGAATGTTTATTATTATTACTATTATTTCGAAAATGTTCACGTAAATTACTTAAAATTTCAGTTGATGAGAAATTTTTAGCTGATGGCACAACAAGTTCTCCTGGCAAACGTAAATTCTGACCGAAAACCATTTCCGCTGGTGTAGCCCAAATATCTTCTTTGTAAATAGATCGCAAACCAAGTAATATGACAGGTAACTCGTCATACCAATTGTTTGTGTCCTCTCTAGCTATTATAGTAGACTTTAATTGTCTATGAAACCTTACAACCATACCATTTCCTTGAGGGTGATATGCGGATGTTGTAATTTGGTGACTACCAAGTAATTTAGTTAACTCTGAAAATAATTTCGATTTAAATTGGTTACCTTTATCAGTTGTTATCTTTAACGGAACTCCAAACCGAGAAATATATTCTCTAAAAAACTTATTTGCCATTGTAGTTGCTGAAATATCTTTTAATGCATATGCCTCAGGCCAACGGGTAAATCTTTCAATAATCGTTAAAATATAGCGATGTCCTTTTGAAATAGGTAATGGTCCAACTATATCTAAATGGATGTGTTCAAATCTATTCTTGGGAATTTGAATTTTGACAACAGGGGATTTTGTATGACGATAAACTTTAGACTTTTGACAATTAAGGCACTCTTTGACCAAATATTAATATCCTTATTCATATTAGGCCAATAATATTTTTTAACTATGAGCCGTCGAGTAGCTCTTGTACCCGGATGTGCTATTCTATGTAAAAGATCAAATACTGTTTTTCACAAATTACTCGGTACAAATGGCCTAGGAGTTTCTCCTGAAATTTCACACCAAATATTAAAATTTAAAATTTGAATACTAATTAGTTTTAAATTTAGATATTGAGAATCAGATACAAGTTGATTTAAGTCATCATATTTTTGTTGTTCAGTTTGTAAAATTTTAAAATTCAGTTCTGTATTATATATTGCATTATCCTCAAAAGCTTTAGATAGCGTATCTGCTACAACATTGGATTCTCCTTTAATGTATTGTATGTCATCAGTAAATTGTGCTATAAATTCCAAGTGTCTCGTTTGTCTAGGACGGACTTCGTTCTGTTTTTGAATTTAAAGCAGTAGTCAAAGGTTTAAGGTCCGTATAAACTGTAAATTGTCGTCCTTCCAAAAGATATCTAAAATGTTTTATATTTAAGTAAATCGCCAATAACTCCCTATCAAAAGCACTATATTTAATTTCAGTTGGAGAAAGTTTTTTAGAAAAGAATGCAATGGGCTCAATTTTATTATTGTAATTTTGTTGTATAACGACCCCAATCGCTGTGTTAGATGTATCTACTGTTAAAGATAATTTAGCATCTTTGTTAAAATGATTTAACAATATCGTAGATGCAAATTTATCTTTAATGCATTCAAAAGCTACATTCGTATTCTCGTCCCATACCAAAGTTTTGTCACGTTTCTTACTTACTTTGTTAATTAGATCATAAATTTTGTTTGTAAATTCGGCTAGTTTTGGAATGTATCTTTTACCATACCAATACCAATGTAATAATTTACCATACCAATAAATTTCTGTGCCTGCTTAACTGATTTTGGACGTTCGAAATTGCGAATAGCTGATACCTTTTCATCGGAAGGTCGAATACCTGTTCCAGAAATGTTATGTCCTAAAAAATCTATGTTTGTTACACCAAAAGTACATTTACTTGGTTTAATGTTTAAACCGTACTCTGTAAGGCGTTGAAAAAGGATACTTAAATCTCTTAAATGTTGTTCTTCGTCTTTACTTGCAATAAGTAAGTCGGCGATGTAAGCATATACAAAATCTAAGTCACCTACTACCTCATTTATGAATCTTTGAAAGGTTTGTGCAGAATTTCTAAGTCCGAAAGGCATTCTCATGAATTCAAACATACCGAAAGGAGTTGTAATAGCAGTTTTATAAATATCTTCTTCAGCCATAGGAATTTGGTGATATGCCTTAACTAAATCTAATTTTGAAAATATATTTTTATTATGAAGGTTCATATTAAAATCCTGAATGTGAGGTAAGGGATAACGATCGGGAACAGTTACAATATTCAATCTTCTAAAATCACCACATGGACGCCAATCATTGAACTCTTTTTTAGGTACAAGGTGAAGTGGCGATGCTACTGAAGAATTTGAAGGCCGACAAATGCCTGTTTTAACTAAGAAATCAAACTCCGTTTTCGCGACTTTGTATTTTACCGGATCTAAGCGCCTGGGCTTAGAAAATGGAAGACTATCTTCTGTTGCATGTTTAACAGGTTTAGTATAATCTGGCTCTGAAATAAGTGACGGAAACTACTTTAATAATTTTGTAAATTTATTGTCAACCACAAATAATTTAAGTAATGGAATATCACAAAAGTAGGATACTGTATTAACTGAGAGATTGATTAATGGATCTACTAAACGTTTATGTTTAATGTCAATAAGAAGACCATATTTACAAAGAAAATCAGCGCCAATTATTGGCTTGGCTATATCCGCAATCAAATATGTAAAGTGAAATTCACGTCTTAAACCTAAATTTACATTTAAAAGCCATCTCCCGTAAGTGGCAATTGTTGAGCCATTAGCTGCAGTGAGAATTATGTCTGCACGTTTCGTATGAGGAAATTTAGACGCGGGTAATAACGAAATTTTTGCTCCACTATCATTTAAAAATTTTGTTTGTTTTATCTATCAAAAATAAATAAGCGACGCGTCGAAAATTCTAAATTTCCGTTGTTCGTCGCTGCACAACGGAAGAATTTAGTTTGTTGAATCTTTGTTTTTGTTATAAGAACAAGGTTGTTCACAACTTCTAGCATTATTTCCAAATTTGCAGTGAAATCTACACAACCAATTTGGATTATTACGTGAGTTAGAACGACGCCTAAAAGAATTTCTAAAATTGTTCCTAGAATTAGAACGCGACCTAGATTGATTCCGATACATTTCTGTTTCAATTTCAGCTAACTCCAAAGAAAGTTTCTGAAAATTCTCACACATCAAAGAAGTGGTTTTAACTAGTTTTTCAACAACAGAATTTTGAACTTTTGTATCTGAAATTGTATTAACCGAAAATACTTCATTTTTGTTTATCACTTCCCAAATATTATCTGCTAATTTTGTTAATTCGTGAATATTATTAGAACTCGAACTAGCCAAAATCATACTCAAATTTTTAGGAGGTTTACGCATCCAAATTTTCTTTAAAATATTTTCGCTAAAATTTGACGCGGCTAATATAATTAGTGAACGATAAAATTCTGAGGGCTTACGATCACCCATCTCAGAATCGTTTAAAATTTTATCAAGTTTCGAATTTTCGCTAAGTGATTGTCTTCCTATCAACACTTTTTAAAGTTCAGTAAATTTGTTATTAAAAGGGGGATTTTGGATAAAATCTAAAATAGTTATTATCACTTCCTGCAGAAGTGCTGTAATGATGTGTTCGTATTTAGTGTTTTCTTGTGTAATGTTTTTAGTACTAAATTGTGTTTCGGCATGAATAAACCATGCTTCCGGACAATTAGTCCAAAATTGTGGAAGTTTTACTGAAACTGACAAAATTTCATTTTGAATAACATTTGCATATGGATTTGTAATTTCATTTTGAGTAACATTTGCATATGGATTTGTAATTTGTTGTTGAGAAGTGTCATTTGGTAAATCTATCAAATTGTCGTTTAAATTGTTAGTAAATGTAGATGTTTGTGTATTATTTTGTGGTGAACGAATCATATTGAATTAAACGAAAACAATAATAATAATAATATATTTATATATAAGTATACATACATAAACACATAGATATAATATAAATATAACTGCTCACCAAAATACTTACTGTGAATATTCAGTTTGTTGCTGCTAATGCAATGGCTTTTGATGTTTTAGCTGCTCAATCAGGGAACTCAAAAATAACAGCTGTGTTTATGCAATGGCTTTGTTGAGATTGCGTGTCCTCAATATAGTTGGATGATACAATATTGATGAGTTACGTTGTTAATTTTTGTTGTTGTTGTTACTTAACATCGCATTTAATGATAAATGGTACAATTATACACATCTAAGAGCAACAGAAGTAGTGATTCGGATCAGCTTGAAAAACTGCACATTATTCTACAAATTCTTTTTGACATACGTTCAATCCGGATATACGGTCTTGAAGGGAGTTCGTACGATGTAACAAATCTTTGTACTGAGTTGAAATTAATGAAACTTCTTGACGAATCTGACTTTCTGCATTCGATATTGGTTCTATATGAGGTAAACATTCGGGTAACGATATACGAAATTCGTATAATATTGATTGTAATATTTTCTTGGATACTATGGCTATATCGCGTATTTTTTTTTTTGTATGTATCTTGTATTTTTATTTTTATAAATTATATATAATTTATTGTTTACACTGATAAGTTTCAGTTGGTTGGGATAGTACTCTTTATAAATATTTTGTTTGCTTTATAACACTGATTTCGCAAATAAACTCGTCGATTTCCTCAACATCGTCGCACATTTTGTTTTGTTAGGAATTTGCTTTTTGAAGTTTTTTTTGTTATTTTTGAATTACAGTTTCAATAGCTTGTATTTTGTAAATATATTTCCAATAGTTTGGCCAGCTGCGGCGAGCAAAACTGTGATGCAATGGCAGATAATGACGTAATTATTCAGTTATACTTGTCCGAGTGTTTCACCAAAATGTTCATATTGTGTTGATTAAATATTTGCATATAATTGCATTTTCTTTTGAGCGACATAAACCGTCAAATATATAATAAGGCAGGATCGCCAGTGTGGTGATTGAAACCACTTTTAATTTTATATATATAGAAAACTTTTATTCAATAAAGAATATGCCTAAATGTATGCTCCAATATCTTTTTAAAATTTTCACCATCATGAAAATTTTTGAAAATTGAAAAATAAATATTGCAATTTAAAATATTGATAAAACATTTTAAAATTACAAAGTTCAAAGTAACTAAAATACAAAGTTAAATAAAACTAATAAGAACCCTTCACCTACGCCTTTGCTTTCCGACTCCTAAAGAATCTTCTGGGGGTCCAAATGCCGGTGCGCCCACCATACAATTTCACTTGAATGTAAGATTAACTTTCTTTAAGATTCACTATCACCGCACTTTTATTTCGGGGTCGCCACTTTATGGGGGTAATGAATCTATGAGTTTAAGGTTTTTATGTGTTTACTTTAATTCATTTTGTAAATGCTTACTACTCTAAGACAATTTTAATTCATTTGCAAGTTATTTACTACAAGTAAGGAAATAAATTTTTTAATAAAGGTAAAAATTTAATATGAATATTTGGTGTCGAATTTAAATGCGGGTGCCGGCGTTTCGATGACGATATGACGATAGTACTTTTTCTTCTTTTTGCTAAGTGCACTTGTATTTCGTTTTGTCTTGTTCTTTCGCTTTTGCTGGATTACCAGCGTAGTTCAATTGTTCTAGGTTGCCACAGAGGCCTAGCTTGCAGAGGCCAAAGTATATACATATCTTGGTGAAAGAAAAAATTGAAATTTTTTGGGCATCTTAGAACTCATAAGCCATTATGGTTCGATACTTAGAGATCATTTGGGGAAAATTAGGATTTCACAGCAGCAGCACAAACTTTTACAAGTTCACTATCTTTCGCCAGACATTCAGAACGAGTTTATAGAAATTTGTGCAAAACACGTGAGGGAAACTATATTAGATCAACGCGAGAAAGCGAAGTATTTTGCTATTATCGTTGATGCTACGCCTGATGCTAGTCACGTTGAACAGACTACGTTCATTTTGCGCTACCTCCATTTCAATTCGAAAGCAACAAATTTTACAATTCAAGAACGGTTTTTGGCTTTACAAAGGAGCACAACATCACATTCTCGACAAAAACTCGAATGCTGATTACTCAGTTTGTGGAAGCCACAGTCTCAATTTATGTGGTGTTGATGCTGCAGAATGTTGTACGGCTGCAATTACTTTCTTCGGAGCTGTACAAAAATGTTTTACTATTTTCAGCAGCAGTCCACAACGATAGGACATCTTCAAAAAAAATGTGCCAAGCTTTCTTCACAGTCTTTCAGACACTAGCTGGTCGCTAAAATTGAGCTAATCAGACCTTTCGCAAACCATGTTCCAGGATTAACACAAGCACTAAACGCGTTACTTAAGCTAAATTAAAATTCACAACCATACGCAGATATTACCGGCATTCTCAAGTACATCAACAAGTTCGAATGTATCTTGCTGTCCTCAATTTGGTTCAAAATACTGACTACCATTAATGAAAGAAACGTCGTAATCCAAGCTAGAGACGCCACTATAGATGTTGAGATCTGACATCTGGTTCCCCTCATAAATTCAGAAAACAAAAATTCGGAAACACAATTTTTCAGAAAACATTATTCAGAATCCTTTTTTCAGAAAGCCAAAATTCAGAAGTATAAATGCAGAAACAAAATTTCAGAAATAATATTCAGAAGTCAAAATTCATAAAGTTATCAGACAGCAAAAAAACACAAAATTTTGCGCAAAATTTTGACTTCTGAAATTTTTTTCAGCCTGGAACACAGTCGAAAGAAAGCATTATATCCAATCGAATTATAATATTATATTTTATTATTATTATTTATTAACAGATTAAATAAATTAATAAGTTAACATTAGACGAGCATTAGCTGCCAGGGCTATCAGCTCTAGGGAATACGTAATATACTTATATTTGGTAGATTGGTTGGTATACATACATATTTTTGTTTTTATTTACTTTTTTTCTCTATAACTAGTTCTCACACTCGGATTCGGATGTGTTTGATAAAGTTGTGCATACAGGTTATATTGTCTTTTGACAATCCAGTTCCTTCTGAGGTAATGATTTCTGATGTCGATCAAAGCATGGCCGGCAAAAAAAACATGTGGTTTAGTGTTATGGTTTCCGCGCAGCATGCACAGGTGGTGGGTGTAGTTTTGCCATTCTCGTTTCGTTTTTGCGTGAATATGTCTTTTGATTGCTGTGCGCATATCTATCTTTGAGCATGTGGCATCTTTTGTAACTTGTGACTGTGAAGCTAGTTTCGCTGTACTGTCTGCCATTTCGTTTCCTTGAATGCCAACATGCCCTGGTATCCAGAGCAGGCGTATTTTCGCACTGTTTTTGATGAGCGCATCTCTGATTTGGTTTATTGTTGTAGAGTTGGATAGCGGGTTTTCGATGGCTTGAAGTACGGATTTGCTATCGGTGCTTATAAGAGTTTTGCAATTGTTTTCCAATGCCATAGTTACTAAATGTTTGATGGCAACTGCTTCTGCAGTAAAAACGGATGTGAAGTCCGGTAGTGTTTGCACCCTTAGAGTGGCGCCGTCTGAGTCGACTACTGTGAAGCTCGCCGGTGCATGGTCGGACTTTGATCCATCTGTGAACCCTATGTTCGGTTGCGTAGAATTCTTTACGTTCTTGGAACATTGTGCAAAAAGCTTCTGGAGGTGTGGTGTCCTTTTTGAATTTGCATAGTGAAAGGCCACATGACGATTTATTGATTTCCCATGCTGGGGCTTGTGATTGGTAGTTATCCGATGTGTTGTATAGTTCCAGGCTATTGCCGACTTCGAGTACTTTATGCATTGAAGATGGATATATTTGTCGACCTCTGGCAATGTTGATATTTTTCATGTCACAATCCACGATCGAGTTGGTTGGAAAGAGAAGTTTAGGAACAAGTCTCGCATGGGCTTGGTATATTCTATCTTCAATGGTTGGTAAGCCTGCCTCTGCTAAAATGTTTATAATGGGTGTTGTATGAAAAGCATAAACGCTTGCACGCGCGGCTTGGTGATAAACTGGTCTAATGATGTTGATTGCAGATTTAGTTGAGTTCCAGAAGAGAAAGAGCCCATAGTCGATTTCACTTAAGATTAACGTTTTAGTTATATACATTGGGGTATTAATATGTACAAGGCATTTCTTACTTGCAAGGTAAGTAACAACATTAATTCTGGCAGCTAATGCTTTTTTTAGATGAGTGAAGTGAAGTGGCATATCCATTTTACATTTTCGATCACTATATTAATTAATGCTAAAGTATGGTTATCGAAATCGCAGAAATGTTTCCTACATATGTGGAAGTTTTTAGTTTTTTCTAAGGAAATGCTGGCTCCGGAGTAGTCACCCCATCCAGGATTTCCTTTATTAAATTTTTAGAGATAAGATTTGTTACTTCGTTTTCGTTTCTTTTGCAAGGAAATCCTGGCTGCGGAGTAGTCACCCAGTCCAGGATTTCCTTTATTAAATTTTTAGAGATAAGATTTGTTACTTCGTTTTCGTTTCTTTTGCATAATATGTAGACATCGTCTTCATAAAGGCAATGATCTACAAAACTGTTAGCTTTTATAATGTTAATTATATCATTAAATTCAATGCTAAACATGATTACGGATAGTGGAGAACACTAAGGAATACCATTTTCTAGCGGATATACATCCGAGAATACATTATTAATTTTTATACGAAACTTGCGATTGGTTAGAAACGATTTAACGAAGTAGAATATTTTGGGGCCTACACCCCACGAGTGAAGGCGGTTTAGAATAACGTGCGGCCCAACTCAGTCAAAAGCTTTTTCGAAGTCTAGCGTGAGAGTCGAGACATGGTTACGTGCTGAGAGAGCTTTCGTGCCATAATGGTCAATGTGAAGGAGAGCGTCGGTGCACCCTCTGTGGGTTCTAAATGCTACTTGGTTGGGGTTAATAAGCTGTTGGGTCTCAGTAAACCATGCAATTCGATTTGCAACTATGCGTTCCATGATTTTAGACAGGCATGAAAGAAGCGATATAGGGCGGTATCCATCTGTGGAAAGAGAGTTCTTATTCGGCTTAGGTATGCGTATAACGGTAGCAATTTCCAGCTTTGAGGGATTATGCCAGTGTCAAATACGGAGTTATAAAGGTGTATCAATCGGGATGTTCCCGTTGCCGGCATTTCGCGGATCATTTTATAGGATATTCGGTTGAAACCGGGTGTTTTGGCTTTTGCTTTGCTGATGGAAGATAGAAGTTCTATCATTGTGATTGGTTTTTCTATGAGAGCTGCTTTTGGATTGGTTTCACTACGGGGGAAAGTCTGGCTCAAGGTATGAATTTTGTCTTCCCTATATCGGTGAGAAAAGTTCGCGTCGGACGAGAGATTGGACCACGCGGAAGCAAAATAGCTATCTGGGAAGCAGCCCTCTATCTTGCTAACCTGCAGGTGACCAATTCTATTTCAATTTTCTCTGACAGCCAAGCTGCCATAAAATCCCTGCAATGCAAGCATAATATGGGTTCCTGGCAACTGTGACATCTCAGGAAACTGCGCCGCGGATGAGCTAGCTAGGGAAGGCACCAACCTGCAAACAATAACCTCCGCGGGTTGGGCCAGCCCTCCTCTAAACACTTGCAAACACTGCCTGCGATCTCTTTTCACGGAGCAGGCAAACGCCAGATGGGCCAAGGAACCTACTTGTAGTATATCCAAGCAAATCTGGCCTAAGCTGGATGAAAAGAGATCGCAATCGGTGATATTATTAAACCGTATCTCTATAAGCCCACTAGTGGGCCTTCTTACAGGTTACTCTCTCATGGGCACTCACGGTGCCTATATGGGCCTGCAGACAAATGACTTCTGCCACAGCTGTAGGGACGAGGAGGAGATAGAAAGCGTATAGCACTATCCCACTGTCCCGCACTGTCTAAAACCAGGTACCAATGCCTCCACAGACACTCCTTTGGGTGCCTTGCGGAGCTTGAATCTATAAACCCAAACGACATTTTGCGTTTCATTAGGCAAACGCGCTGGTTTAGCTTCACTGGGGTCTAAACTTTCTTCTTCTTCGAAAGTAGGGTAACAGGAAATAGGGGCCCCCCACGTGGTAGTACAACCGGCCACAACGGCCTACGGGTCAGAAGTTATGTTGTTATTAATTTTAATTGCAATTACTTGTGTACGCGGGTTTCTATGGCATAGTCTATTGATTGTATTCCAGATATCGGATACAGAAGGATTGGGGAGATAGATTTAGTAAATTTTTCGAAACATGCCTTTTTTGTGTTTTCATTTCTTTCCGAAATCTGGCATTGAGTTTTTTGAAGTTTATAAGATTTAAAGGGGTTGGATTATTTTTATATCTATGCCAAGCTTGCATTTTATCCCTTCGAAGGATCGTCAGATCCTTGTTCCACCATGGTATGTGGGTTCTTCGGGAGGGTGATGCTTGAGGGATGCAGTGGTTTGCGGCCACGTGTATTGCTGTAGCAATGCTAGACGCCTCATGATTTGGAGAGTTGGATTCGGCTATAGCGCTAAGTTCAAGGTCAACAGCCTTTTTGAAGTTCTCCCAGTCAGCGAAATCAAGTAGAAATTTGGGTGGTGGTTTTGCGTGTCGGGTAGTGTTTGGATACAATGAGAGGTTTTGGATTAGCGGCAAGTGGTCGCTGTTGTGGAGGTCGTCTAGTGCTTTCCACTGTATAAGTGGGAACAAAGGAGGGGAGCAGAGGGATATGTCTACGTAGGAAAGGGAAGAGTGAGTGGAAAAGTGGGTCGGACTGCCATCATTCAAAAGACACATGTCGGATAGTCTTATAGCATTTTCTATAATCCGGCCTCGGTGATTGTCGGAGGAAGCGCCCCATAGGCTATTCCAACCGTTATAGTCACCAAGTACTATAAGTGGTGTATTAACTGCTCCGAAAATATCGGTTAGGTCCCTGCTGCTGAATGTTTGACAAGGAGGTATATAGATAGATGCCACGGAGAACTTGATACTCAAATCTACCTCGATCCACTTGAAGTTGGGAGTTGACGTCTATTTTCCTATGTGGGATATAGTTCTTTATTGCTAAACCCGCGCCTTGTTTGGCCGTGGTATTTGACGAAGAATTTACAAAGTAGGTGGAATAGCTGTTTAGAAAGACTGAATTAGAGTTGTGGGGCAATGTATTTCTTGAATTGCGATAAGGCTTAGGTTATACCGTTTGATAAGAATCTGGATTTCAGAGAATTTGTTATAGAAACCTTTCATATTCCACTGGAGAATATTCAGGTCCATGAGAAAGAAAAGGAAGAGTGCTCTGTCTTTTGTAAACGTGAACTTTACAGAAGCGAGGGACTTAAGAGAGATTTGGTTAAAAGTCGTCGATGGAATAATCCATCGAAGAGATTTTGTTATTGCTGTTGTTGTTTTCGACATAGTAGTCAATTTTTTTTTAGTAGATTTTGGGTAAAAACTGATATTGGTGACATTAGTGTTGTAATATTTTATCCAGATGTTGGATTTAGATGGGTGGTTGGTATGTTAGTTTGTAGTAATGAATATTTTTCTAAAGAAGTAGTGGAATTTATTTTATTGAGGATGCTCGAAGTGGGTTTCGATAGAGGTATAGTTTGATTTATTGAGGTTACTTGAAGTTGGATTTTCGGTAGTGGTGTAATTTGTTATATTGAGGTTGCTTGAGTTTGGTTTTTCGGTTAGGTTATTGGAGTCAAGTCCAATAGTATAAGTGTTTTGCGTTGATGCATTAGCATCAGTAGATTTTTCATTTTCGGTATTAGATTTATCAATAGTGTTTCATGATGAATATTTGTAGATGTGCTATTGTTTGTGGCACAGGTGTAGGAGTTTAGGCGTTGTGAGAGGGGTAATCTATTTTTGTATTTTTGCCGTGCATGCCCATACTGCATTTTTCGGCAGTTTTACTCTTAAGAATTTCCTTTTGGACAATTTTTGTCCGAAGATGCGTGCTCTTCTTTACAATTAGCACATTGAGTTCTGACGCATTTTTCAGGGTTATGAAGTGGGATATTGCAAATGTCGCATATTGGCACTTTTTGGCACCTTTTTTGGGTATGTCCTAAAATTTGGCAGCGCCTACAACGCATTGGACTTGGAATGTTGGGTTGAACCTTGGTTTTATACCATGCTACTTCTACGGATTCAGGGAGTCGGTACAGGTCGAATGTTAAAACCATTTGCCCAGTGAAAATAGTTTGCCTTTAACCTTTTTTTTTAAATTTGTATACACCCGTAACTTTTTGAGCTTTCATTTCACGTACTATTTCTTCTTCTTCAACGTGCTTAATGTAGGGAGCACATATTACACCTTTTACCGAATTCAAGGTGTCATGTAATTTTACAACAGTTGGACAAAAGTTGGGGAAATATTTAACTTTTAGAAACCTGTCTGCTACTAGTACGGTGCGCGCCAAGACAAGTATATTACCGTCCCGAAGTTGGGTAACTGAATCTGTTTCGGTTGATATAGCTTCAATTGATTTTTTAATGGCAAAAAGACTTAGCTGGGATAATGGTTTATTATTGTCTGCGAATGAAATTAGAAGGAATTTTGGGTTATAGGTTGGAGGGCATTTTGGGTGGAGTGCTGGGAAAGTCTCTTGTTAGGATTAGCTTTCTGTCTTTTTCTGGTTGGGTTGTCTAGATGATCACTTAACGAAGAAAGGCGATCCGGAGGTCCCGGAGCCATTTTTTTGCTAATATTTATTCAAAATATAAACTTAAATTAACACGTGGGCTTAATCAAAAAAAAAAAAAAAAAAAACGAAGAAAGGTAAGAATGAAGGAAAACGAAATGGAGTGATTAACGGAACGTTAACACAATAACAATTGTAAATCACAAAACTAGTCACTGAGAGAAAAACGACGTGTGAACGCTTTGAATGATAGTCGGCGACTGTATAATATTATAATATCACCAAATAATTTTATCGAAAGGTGGCGCAACGCCATTCGAAGTGCGTTTGGGGCACACGCTAACACTTTTAATTTCATAAATAAAATAAAAAACGAACATGAAATAACAGAAACAAAACTGCAGCAATTTTCAGCTGGAGGCGAGCTATATAGCGAAAACTCAAGATAAAATATAAAGACTCCGTTATTTTAATATTTAAATTCATTTGAAAAAGATAAACGCGATAAGATTTAATTAATTACATGCTTGCTATTGCACACAATTAAGAATTTTAGATTTTACTACTTTTTCTTTATACATAATTCCTTCCAAATAAATGAACGTTTCTGAATTTTGAGAAAAATGTCATGTTTTTTCTATCGTCTGATTACTTTCTGAATTTTGACTTCTGAATTTTGCCTTCTGAAATTTGACTTCTGAATTTTCACATCTGAAATTTGACATCTGAAATTTGACTTCTGCAATTTGACTTCTGAAATTTGACTTCTGAGTTTTGACCTCTGAATTTTGTCTTTCTGAAAAAACGGTTCTGACTAATGTTTTCTGAAAAAATGTGTTTCTGAATTTATGGGGGACACCCCGACATCTAGATGCTTTATCAGCTGATTTAAATTTGATCAGGAACCAATTTTAAACGAATGCAAAATAGTTGCTATTCAATTGAACATCTCGCCAAAGTTTCCAGGCATTCGAAAGAGAAACCCCAAAAGACGTTTTGAAGATAATGGAGATGATTACGGATGATCCAGGGTCTGATTTTAAAAACAATAAATTCTTGGTGATCGTCGATTCGGTAATCACTGGCATTACTGAACGATTTGCAGCTATGAGAAATTTGAACGAGACGTTTTCCTTTTTATGGCAATTTGAAGACATGGATCCACGGTTTGGGCGAGTGCAGCACGATTTGTCGAAAAATACAAGTCGGACGTTTTACGAAGCAAATTTTGATAAAGGCCTGTCACCATTGGAATTTCTAAATTCCATCTATGTTCAAAATCTGTATACAATTTTCCCCAACATTTGTGTTACTTTAGGTATCTTTTGCACTATACCTGTCAGTAGCTAGTGCAGAACGTTCTTTCAGCGTCCTTGCGAAAATCAAAAACTTTCATAGATCGTGTTCATCTCAAGAGCGAATTTCAGAACTTGCCACGCTTTGTGTTGAATTAGCAAGACAGTTAAATTTTGATATTATTATACAAAAATTTGCAGCGAAAAAAGCAAGAAAAGCCACTCTTTGATATCCGAACCTTCTATATTGAATAATTCAAATTTATAATCATCATTATATTTATCAGAAATGTACTAAAATGTTACCAGAAAAGATTATTTTATTTATTTATTTATTTCAATAAGTCATTAAGAGCTAATTATTTGAAAAATAATACATGCTACTTAGAAAGCAGATTTTAAAATATTTAACAGTTTCGCTTTTGGAGCAGAAAAGTCTAGAGTTACAACAGTACTGATATATTTAAAATCACGGAGAGCACGAGCAATAGGAGCATTACTGGAATAGTGGGTTTTAAAATTGTCACAATAAAATGGATAAAAACTACGAAGATACCTCCGAGGAATTAAATCCAATCCTATCGAATAAATATGTACAGTCAACGGACCCATTAATAATATCATACGTAAATGACAAGCAGTGTATTGATCTGCGATTTTCTAAAGACTTAAGGCTTAAAAGCAGAAGTCGCGCAGAGTAGGCGGGTGTAGGATCTGAGAAGGGCATATTTGAGAAAATTTTTTTGTATTTCAATTCTGGTAATGGCAGTTCGACGACTTGGTCTCCAATTAAAAACGCCATATTCCAGAAGAGACCTAACAAAAGACGTGTAAAGTAGCTTAAACGTGTAGGGATCAGAAAATTTGGCAGCATTGCGCCTCACAAAGCCAAGCATAGAATATGATTTAGACGTTATGAAATTTATGTGCTTACTAAAAGAAAACGTATTGTCAAAGACAACACCAAGGTCCTTAAACTCATTAACACGTTGAAGCTCACAATTAGAAATACTATAATTTGTAGTTAGAACATTAATTGACTTCGAGTAGGTCATTTGAAAGCATTTGGAAGGATTCAAAGAGATACGAGAGTTCAGGCACCATTGGTGCAACTTATTAATATCATTCTGCAACATTAAGACATCATCTGGCGTCTTAATGGCAGAAAATAGCTTTAAGTCATCGGCGTATAGCAAAAACTTTGCGAATGAAAAGCAACTACTTACATCATTAATAAATGAGATAAATAAAAGTGGACCTAATATACTCCCTTGGGAAACCCCAGAAGTGGCTACAAACGGACTAGACGAATGTCCATCTATGGCAACAACACACTGTCTGTTACTTAAATAGGACTTTATCCATAAAAGAAATGAAGAGAGGAAACCAAGGCAACCTAATTTTTTAATTAAAGCACTATGATGGATTCTGTCAAAAGCTTTTGAAAAGTCGGTATAAATGCAATCAACCTGAAAACCTGCAGAAAAATATTCAACACAATATTCACTAAAACCAACAAGATTAGAAACTGTTGATCTCCCAGCGACAAAGCCATGCTGGAAGGGAGATTAAGGACTTAACCGCAAAACTCAACTTGGCATTAACAGCATGTTCAGAAATTTTGCAATGGTAGAAAGCTTTGATTTAGGTCTGTAATTACGCACATCATTTTTGTTACCACTTTTAAAGACATTTATTAAAAATTATTCGTAAAGGAAAAACTAGAGTCGGACAGTTTTTTAACAGGACTGAAGAAAACCCATCAACGTCTGTTTGAGACGAAGATTTCAGTTTGAGAATAGCATTACCAATATCATCAGAAGAGAGAGAGAGGACACCAAAGTGTAGAGCAGTGTTAAGATTCGTAGAGGCATCAAACGATCGATAACTATCGTCGGCAGCAAAATTTGAAAAAACTCCGCAAATAAGTTGGCTGTATCACATGGTGTTCGCGCTGAGTGGCCATCAAGGAAGACTCCAGATGGTATACTGGAGCAACCTTTTTTGGTCTTGATATAGCTCCAAAATGTTTTCGGATTCAATTTAATATTAGACTCGATTGTATGAATATAGTTAGTATACAGAAGCTTATCCAAATTTTTAAATTTCTTCAAATATTGCTTGTATTTTGAAAAGAACAAATGGTTCTTCGTATGTTCAAACTTACGCAAATATTCATTTCTCAGATTTTTCAATTTTTTCAACTCTTTCGTATACCACGGAAGTTTGTAAGGCCTCCTTCTTCTCATAGGAATTTTATGCAGACAATGATTTAATATAATAGATTTGAAAGTTAGGAAACTGTTAGAAGTATCAAGTCCCTCAAGTACCGCTTCCCAGTCTATTTCAGATAAAAAACCATTAAAACTGGGAAAATCAAACGAATTAAAATTAAAAGTAAATCTGCTTTCGGAAGTATCCTGTGCATAACTATAAAAACTAAAATTATAGGTGATGCCTGCCCTTGAGAGTGATTGGATTTGTACATTCACTGATTTCACAATTAATATTGTCACTAATAAATATGAGATCGAGTTATCTATTTAAAGAGTTAACACATTTGGACATGATTTGCAATAAATTAAGACTAAGTAAATTATCAATGAAATATAATTCGTGATTTGCAGAGAGATTATTAGGTGTAAGACCAAAATTACAAACATTAGTTGACCAGTCAATATTTCAGAAGTTGAAGTCACCAAGCACGCATAGATGATTATCACTTAGGTTATTAATAACTAGCGAAACTATGTTGTCAGCGTGTGCCTTGTATAGTTCAAATGAACTGCTTGGTGGCACGTATGATGCAAGGAGATATAGAGAGCCTTGTGAATCAGAACCATTAATGCAGACACAAATTTGATCGAGCAGAACGTCGCCATTACTAAGCGGAAAGAAATAGGAGGATAACTGACGCTTGACGGCAATTAAGACCCCACCGCAACGAAGGCAACCTGTAGCGTTAGCATCTCGATCTTTGCGGAATACATTATAAAGATTACAGTCGAAGAACTCAATGTCGAAAAAACTTGCATTGAGCCATGTCTCGATGAAAACAAATCATAATCCAATTGGGAACTAAAGGTGTGAACAAGATCGGATTTGGTCCTCATCCCAGAAAGGTTTTGGAAATATACCTTTATCTCTCTATAATCATTAATTGGAGGCAGAGCACTCACCACATTGTTCAGTGATTGCTAATCGTCGCTTGATACTGGGTCCGAGCTTTTTGAGTTAGCTTTGCGAACGTTTTTGAAAGGTTTAACTTTCACATTTGCTGGCCATAGCAAGGGATCTAGAATTGTGTCCAGGAGCGTAGCTGACACGCCAAGCTTAAAATTTACTCTGGAGAGTTTTGTAAAATCTGTATCTTTTTAACCAGAGGGAAGCAGGCAAGTTCATTGCCATCGACTTTCGTACTTTTAGCCACATAGGGGACTATTTTATCAGCAGTTACATTAGATTTGAACGACGATAGATGGATCCATTTTCTTGAGGAAACTACGTCAAGTTCAGTATTAGTGCTGACTCCGATCACTAGACGACGCAAGTTGGTTTGAACTTGGGGAGTTTTCTTTTGATAGGCTCGGCATTCCGTGTTATTAGAATCGCTGGTTTTATCATTGCATACCACGTCAACGTTTGTACCAGAAAACAGAGATTTAGTGCGTTTTTTGTTCTAACGCGTTTTTCTCTGTACCTGGGTCCACTGTGAGGGAGATTCATTATTATTTGCAGTAGCAGAACAGTGAGAGAGATGTGTTGGGCATGTTTGAGCTAAAGAAGTAACAGTCTGCTTAGTGGCACATAGTTGAGTTTCACTCGCATTGTTATCATTAGAAATTGGGCAAGAATCAGTGATAACAATAACAATTGGACTCTTGTTGTTGACATTAACATCGGCAGAAGTAATAGCAGCAGCAGAGATCGCAGTATCATTGCAGGTGGGGTCGACAATTGCACAGGCAAGAGATACATGAGCTGTACTCGACGATGTTGTCACTGACGTTTTAGCTGCAGTAGCGGCGCAAGCAGAACGAATATCTGTAGAACATGTGCATTTGTTTGTATTTAAATCTGATGCCAGCGAAGCAATAGCCGAGAACACCTCATCGAACCGAAGTTTGTTGTGCAGAGAGCGAATTTCATTTAATATTTCCAGTTGGTCGATAAGAAATTTGTTATAATTTTTGAGAGAATTGATCTCAATTAAATCCAAATCTAAAGCGCTTGTTTGCTGAGATGAGTGGGGATTGCCAACATTAGAAAGCATAGGTTGACCTTGGAAATTATTTGCTTTGTCAGGAATGCATATTGTTGTAGCATAACTGAGATTAATAGACTCATTGAAATCTATGATAGGTCGCGGTGAGCGAAGAGAGTTACGACGCAAGGCAATACACTAAGTACATATGAATTGTTTACCCGTTTCCATCAAGCATTCTAGATCAGCTGGGAGAATTTTGACGCACTCCATATGAAAAAGTTCAACGCACTTTGCGCACTGCACTTTTGGTTGCGTTCGCTTAGCTCTACAGCCACATATGCACGGCATTTTAAAAGTAAAGAAGAAAAGTGATAAAGAACTAAAATATGCAGATTCACTTATGCAAAAGTTTTTATACGAAAGTCAATAAATTTTATAATTTTTAACTATTAAAATATTTATTCAATTATAGTTTTTAAAGTCACTATCACACATTTTGCTGAGACATCGCGAAATAAAGCACAAATATTAAAATTTTTATTTGTTTACATTGATTTCAATAGCCGATGAGATAAATGAAATTTACTGAGTGAGCAGTGTAAACACGTCTGCCATGTTCCGAGAGTATCTGGGTAAAAAAAACAATATGTGGCTGTTAAAAGAGAATTGTATTTCTCGTTACAATAAAACAGTATAAATAGTAAATATTCTGTGTTAATTTTATTTTCAGTTCTTAGTCCAAAATCATTTAGTTGATGTGGCAAAATTTTTTTTTTATGTAATCCATCAATAGTGATTCATGAATGACACATCATTAATTCAAATTAATCAAATGTATTAGCGGATTTTTTATAGGGGGCCCGTAAATTGTTTAGTCCCGGGCTCGGATTTTATCTCTACGGCCCTGGGCTGTTTATCATCCCTCTTAATAGTTTTACCATGAATAAAACACAAAGCATCTCCCTACGGCTCTGTAGTGAAGGCAGCTGTACAAGTTTTAACCGGCTGCAGTAGGGCGGTAGATTCCTTGATGGATCCCAGGGCAAATGATTTAAAGCAAAAAGCAAAAATTGCTTCTGGACCGATTCCAATTTTTCGCTGTGAGTCTGATAACGCGGGTTCCAGATAATGGAAGCATATTCCAATATAGGGTCTTACTGACGATTAAAAAAGAGTTTTAGTGACATAGGGGTCATTGAATGCCTTTGACCACCTTTTTCCGAAAGCCAAAGTCCCTCTAGCCCTATTCACACACGATTCGATATGTAACTTGAAGTCCAGTTTAGGGTCCATTATAACGCCAAGATCAGTAAAGTCTATCAAGTACTGATGTGATTTAAAATATTTCCTCGTAAAACACATAAACTTGCACTTCGGTAAGTTTAGGGACATGACGTTCACATCACACACTCAACTAGGTTATTCAGATTGGAGAAGTGCCCTATCTTCAGGTGGGCTTTGCTTTATTCCTTCCAAGTACGAAGAAACCCAAGAGAGAAGCAGTGATGGAAAACCCAATAGATCGAGTTTTGGCAGGAGTAAGGAATGGGAAACTTTATCAAACGCTTTACTGATATCAGTGTAAATGATATTAATTTCGCAGTTCGTCGTGAAGTTATTGGATACAAGGGTTGTGAACTGCAGCAAGTTAGACCCTTGCAAAAGCCATGTTCTGAAAGGTCCACTGCTGAAGATACTGAACAAGCGAGTTGCTTTGTGACAATTGATTCAAATAGTTTTGGAATAGCACAAAGTTTCCCACTTTTATAAAGTGGTATTATAAATGATTGCTTCCACTTCTTAGGGAATATCCATCCAAAGAGGCATTAAATAAGCAGGTAAGAAGTTGACAAAGAAATTGAGTGCAAGTTCTTAGCACAACAGATGGTATTTCATCAGGTCCACTGGAGTAGGAAATTTTCAGACTTTCTAGATGAATATATGGGATTACTACTGAGGCAACATATATTGATAATCCACCAGAGGGGAGTCAGGGATAGTCGAATAATTAGATTTAAAAAAGTCAGCAAACATATTAGCAATCTCGGAGTCATTACTAGAAATCTGATCGTTATACTTCATTACAGAAGGAAACCCTTTAATTTTTCTTTTGGAGTTGACGACGGAATAAAATGATTTAAGATTGGAAGAGATCCGATGTTTGGTCTTCATCATATAATTCTTATAGCATCTTATCTGTAGATATCTTGAAGAAGGGTGTTTTTTTTGTTTTTTAGATAATTAAGTTCCCTAGAGCTCCAAGCATTAGCTGGAAGTGCTGAAGAGGTTTTGGAAAAAGGCACACATTTGAGAAATCTTGCATGTAAAACATTGGTGAAATGGATGGAGCTCGCTTCAATATCACCGTCGTACTCAGGCCAAGTTATATTAGAGACTTCATCGATTAGTAAAGACCAATTGGCCTTCCTAAATAGAAACCGGCAAGAATCGCATTCGGATAAGAAGTATTCCGCACCAGTAAACTGAGGCAATCAAGGTATATTGAAAGTGCTGGATGATAAACATCCTCAGGCAATACCACTGGATGACATCGAGTTACAGAACAGTTCGATGTGTCGTCTGAAAATATCAAATCAAGATATTTGCCAAATTTATTATGAATTCTATTAAGTTGATAAAGACCAACGTCTGCAAAGTCATTTAAAAACTCGTAGAATAAACCATTAGTAGAAGTGGGAACTAGCATTCCGTCAATAAAATTCCACGACACACAAAGCAGTCGCCAGCCACTAAGACAGAATCAACAGACCTTGACATAGCAAATATAAACTTTAATAGGGAAGAGTGTTTTAGATATATAGAAATATCTGGCTGAGGCGGAATATAAGACGCTACAAATGATTTATAAGTAGATAAGAGTTTTACTCGCACGCAGAGGATTTCAACATCAGCAGAATCTTCGAAATACACTTCCTCAGCAGAGAACCTGGTATGTACGGCGATTATTACGCCTCCACCAACTCTGCTTTGTCGGTCCTTTTTAAATGTCTCATATGAGTCTGCTAATATCTCAGAGTTAAACACAGTTGGTTTCAACTATGTCTCAGTAAAAACCAAAACGTCATAACAGAAGTCATGACTTCGGAGAAAAAGATCCACTAGTTTAGTATTTAGACCCCTAACATTTTGATAATAGACTTTGAGGTCATTATGAAAGGTATCAGACAAATCTACGACTCCGCGGAAATTTCTACGTCTTTTGGAAAAAAACGGAAGGGTTTAATGTATACATTAGTGGGCCAAAGAGAAGCATTGAAAAGTTTGCAGTATTCATTTTCAATCACTCGAACTTTAAAAGAGACTCTCACTAAATAGTTGATGTCGGCATCTCTCTTTACTAATTTAAAACAAGCGATATTAGAATCAGCAATGCCAAAGTTATCAGAGATGTATTTAACAATACTCTCCTCAGTAACAGACGGCTTAAGCGAGGACAAATGAATCCATTTATACCGCACAAATACATCTAATTCGGCATTTTCATTGCTACCACTAAAAACAACACGCGATTTTTGTGTTATTTCTTTTGCTGCACTCTTTCGTTGTCTGCCAGAAACATCAACAGAGGGCTCATCTGCATTATTAACTGCGCTAGCTGCAGCATCATGCTATATGGTGCAGAAGCATGGACCATGACAACAGTAGATGAAGCGGCTCTGGGAGTGTTCGAGAGAAAAGTTCTTCGAAAGATTTATGGACCTATACGCGTCGATGGCGAGTATCGAAGAGGATTTAACGATGAGCTGTGCGAGCTATACGCAGACATCAGCATAGTCCAGCGAATTAAAACGCAGCGGCTGCGCTGACTAGGCCATGTTATGCGAATGAGAGATGACGCTCCGGCCAAAAAAGTGTTTCTATCGGAACCCGCCTATGGAAGCAGAAGAAGAGGGCGGCTCCCACTCCGTTGGAAGGACCAGGTGGAAAACGATTTAAAATCATTTGGTGTGACCAACTGGCGCCGGTTGGCAGAGAGAAGGAGCGGCTGGCGCTTTGTTGGACGGCCATAACCGTTTAAACGGTTAAGCGCCATTTAAGTAAGGAAATAAGCTGCAGCATCAGCATACAATATATTGCCAGCAGAGCGCGACCCTGCATTAGTATTTGCCACATCGTTGACAACTTTTTGAGCATTAGACTTGTTAGCATTATCAGTGGGCATATTTGAATTTGTTTTATGATTGTTAGCATCTGCTTTTGTGGATTTAGATGAGGGTGAAGTAGATTTAGTTTTAGATGTAGAAGTAGTTCCAGATGTAGATGTAGTTGTAGACGAATGTGAAACTTTAGAAGATGAGGTGTTTTTAGATGTAGACACAGGCGAAGAAGTTTTCTTTGTAGTAGAACTAGTAGAGAGATTTTTTGATGTGTGCGTCTGAGTAATAGCAACAGGTTAAATGTAAGAGTAGTAGTAGGTACAGTTGACGAAGCATTAACTGTCAAATTAGCGAGAGGGGAATTTGAGAACTCCATGCCAAGCGGGGTAGCGGGAAATTTCATAAGATTCCTTTGCATTAAGTCGTTGTTGTTGGATGCAGTGGGGAGAAATAGCGCACTATTTCTGGCACTCAGACAACCATATGTCTCAGCAACACCTAAGTTGTTTTTGGATGGCTTCATATCATCGAATTTTTTGTCACAGCATTTGCAATTAGGTCAAAACCTTGTTATTGAGCTACGAGAACAGCGTTCAAAATATTAGCTAGCTTGTCCGGCATATTAACACAATTTTCACACAAGTAAAGCAAATGCGCGTTAGACTTGGTTAGCTTTACTTCGTAGTCAGAGATGCCCTCACTAAAAGCTCTGTGGAAAATCCTCTTACAGAACCCATTACACGGCACTAGACTATTGTCACCAGTTTTGGAAAATTGTTTGTTACACTTTCTACAAAATTCATCCATTTTGGCAATTTAAAACGAAAGAAAAGAAAATATAAGAATATGTGAAAATATGAGAGCGGTTAACAACACGTCCGTACGGGGCGAGAGACAAATGCAAGAATACCTGAAATCATACCGCATTTCCCGGCGGAAGCCGCAAACTCAGCAAGAGAACGTGACCTGGCGGACATCTCGGCCCTAGGGATCCCAATATTAGGCGTCTCAACTTGGGCATTATGCGGCTGGTAAATGAACACAAACATGCAAATGGGAGGACCATTTAAAGAACTGCAACATCTCTGCGAGTGTTGGTAAATTGTGGTGAACCTTCAAATCCCTGTCCAATCCAATTAAATATAAAGTATTCATAGTGTTCGACGACAAAACTTTATCTGAATCGAAGAAATGCGCAAGCCCCTTTTGCCGACAATTTATAATGCATTCTTCTGTAGACAAAGCTAGACGTCGTGCAAACAGATGGGCACATAAGCACAAACACGACTTGCCCCCCCATTACCATCACCCCCACAGAGGCTGAAGTAGCCATTCACAAGGCCAAGCCCTCCAAGTCAATAGGACCAGACGGAATAGCCATGCCTATGCTAAAACACCTTGGCGATGAGGGTATAAAATACATAACGCACGTTTTCAACCTGTCGCTGAAGTCCTTGGTCATTCCTGAACAATGGAAAATGGCAAGGATAATTCCACTCCTAAAGCCTGGCAAACCAGCTAATGAAGGCGAGTTATATCGACCGATATCACTCCTTTCGCTAGTAGCGAAAACATTGGAACCCGTTTTGTTCCTTATTTCACGGCAAAACTTCGCTTAGCCACGCACCAATATGGCTTCCGCAAAATACAAAGCACCACCACCGCGCTAAATGCCATAAACACTCAGATTAATCACGGACTAAATCAGGAAAACCCCCATCATTGAACGGTGCTCGTGGCACTTGTCCTGTCAAACGCTTTTTACATAGTCAACTACGGTACGCTACTCCACGACTCAGACCCTCCTCCTTGTCTAAAAAGTGGGACCGCAAATTATCTGAGTGGTCGGCAAGCGTCGGTTCAATTTATGAACGATATCTCAAAACCTAGAAAAATCAAACAGGGGTACCACAGGGTGGTGTCCTATCCCCGCTTCTGTTTAATTTCTACATATCAAAACTACCTTCCCCACCAGAATGAGTTTCAGTCATTTCCTATGCCGACGACTGCACGATTATGGCAACAGGAGCTGGCCCTTCAAATGATGAATTAGTTTCTAAAATAAAGTTAACTCCCCGATCTTTTTAGTTTCTTCACCTCGCTCAACCTGGCATTATCACCGAAAAAATCCATGGCCACTCTGTTACGACGTGGAAGGAACAGATGTCGCAAATGTTGGACATTCACGTCGATTGTGTCACCCTGCCGACTGTCAGTCACCCAAATATATTGGGGGCAACGTTCGATAATACTCTGACCTTCAAAGCACATGCCACCGAAATTGTATATAAAGTACAAAGCCGCAACAAAATCCTTGAGTCGCTTGCCGGAGCACCTGGGGAAAAGATAAAGAAACGTTGCTAACCACGTACAAAGGAATTGGCCGGCCGCTCGTGAGCTACGCGCCACCAGTTTGGTCGCCTGGTCTTAAACAACATACTAGAAAATTCTACAGGCCTGTCAAAATGCTGTTATCAGAAATGCGACCGGATGTCTCCTTATGACCCCGAACACTACCTACATAGTGCGGCGAAAGAGCTCAACATTAAAGAGCACAACGAAATGCTGAACAGGCAATTTTAAATTGTCACAAACCAAGACATCCTAGCAAACAACTGCTTGATCTAACGCCGCCTACACGGGGGTAAAGAGAGCATCTCCATAAGCACTATGGCGAGATCCGGCACCTACCCACATAGCCGTTTGATCCAGACAAGCATAAGCAGGCCCTAAACCAAATCCACACAGAAAAGGTAAACGCTTTTGCCAGGACGCGCCCAGTAAATCCTGTTATGGATATGCAATATCCTACCCTTAAAGGAAAAGAAAGCACAATACCAAGGGAAACACGAGTCATCCTGGCCCAACTTCGTTCTGGATACTGTAAAAGGTTAAACTCTTACTTGTTCAAAATCAACCCCGACATACATAATGTATGTCCTGCATGCGATGTGTCCAGACATGACACCAACCATATTTTCAATTGTAATGTGGAACATACGCCTCTAACACCAGGGGCGGACGCCCTGTTGAAATAGCCAGTTTCCCTGGACTCCTGTTAGAAGACTTTGATGACAATTTGTGTGTTAACACAACAATAACGACAAGAAGGAAGAGAGACCCCTATTTCTATTTACAATGAAGAAACGAGGCAGAACGGCATGGATGTGAGGAGCTTCACATACTGGCTGAAAGGAATAATGCCAGAAATAAGTTGTGGAGTGAACACTTCTCCTCATTGCTAGCTAGCGGGGGAGAAGACGAACCAGATACCCCAATCGCGGATGATGGAAACCGCGTTTCGGCGCCCGAATATAACGGAGTGAGAGTGCCAATATCCCGGCTAAAAGATAACAAGACACCAGATAATGACGGATTACTCACCGAGCTGTTCAAACACGGAGGCGGAGTGTTGGTAAAGATCAGCATCAACTCCTATGCAAAACATGGTCGGATGAGCGCATGCCTCCAAATTGGAACTGAAGTGTACTCTGCCCAATCCACAAGAAACGCGATACGGCAAATGGCGCCAATCACCGCGGAGTCATTCTACTTAATATCGCGTATAAGGACGATATCGCGTGCAAGGACGTCATCGTCACTGCGTTAACTCTATAATAAATTCGTCAACCGAGACTTTTTCAAGGTTAATTTCCAGTTAGTAATTACTTTAGAAATGACCTCTGGTGATAGGATTTGTCCATCTCTGCTACCACTATGATTATGGTTAACGTTTGGTAAATTGGGGTTCCTAATATCGCCCAAATTGGGTGCTTGCTGATCACTCGCGCGTCTTATACCGTTTGGTTTTGAAAAATCTGGTATATTCGGTGCAAGTTTCTATTTGCTCTACTACTACGTTCGTTCTGTTGACCAGCTATGGTAAGATCTCATGTGATTGAGATACAATTTGGCTTACTATGTCTGTAATTTCAGGCATCATATTTACTCGCTGTTGCTGCGTTGTAACTTCAACCATTTGTTGAATTCTTAGTATATCAAAATTTAACGAGAGAAAACAACAAACGGTGACGGTCGCATAAATTTTTGCTCCACGTTTGTAATAAAAAATATAATAGTAAAAACCGCTTGCAAGACGGAGAAGAGTTGGTGCAACCCTAACAGAAAGAGCTGGGGGCTGTGTACAACAAGGCAGATCAAAAGAAGGTAGGAGTGCGGAGGAATTCAATAGCTGGTGATTTGCACAAGCACAGGCCTAGCTGCTGCTCTCACAGCAACCACTGCGCAGCTAGTATCGGCATATACCTACATACACTGACGCCTACAGACAAGCTGAGCACGGGTGAGAACACCAAAAATTGTCAAATCACCTTCTTCTTGCTACGCTTTCGCTGATAATTTCCCTCTCTATTTTGTGTTTTTTGCTTTTTCTCTATAATTAACACAGCGCAAAATATTAGCGCCGGTAAATATTTATTTATTGATATTAGCGAATGATAGAAGAAGCAAAGGGAAAGGCACACAAAGAAAGGGCGGAAGACAATAGATAAAGTAATTACGTAGCTGTGCTGCCACCACGGTAGAATATGTTTTTATATTTATTAACGCACAAAACTGCTATGTAAAGTTATAAGTATCAGTTTTACTATTCTAGTTAGTTTAGTAATATAACATTGTTGCATATCTTTGCCATATATTGAGAAGATATTGTAACGAATTTACTGCAAATCCTCTTATTTGCAACCTTATGCTAAGTTCGAATCACTAAACTGTTGAATAAATGACTCCAATATTTAATAATGCAAAATGGCCTTTATTCAAGTACTTTCAAAATAACACTTCTATTGGTCGACAGATAGCGTGCTTAATCGAAACTCTCGCGCCTCTACTGTTGGTGCGTTTATACTCTATTATTTCCTCGTTGCATCTTCTAGGCGCTTCCAGAATTTACTTAGTTACTGCCATATAATTATAACTACAGATGCACGTGTATAGCTTCTCATATGCGCGTGTATTTGTGAGCGAAACTTCCACAATTACAATTGCATACTTTTGGGAGCATCTCAGATAAGATATCTGCATGTGTTTGTGCATCTCTTCTCCGCTGCGTGTACGTACATATGTGTAGACATAATGATTGATTCGTTTATGTAGATACATAATGATTGATTTATGGATGTACATACAAGTAACTCTTAGCATCGGCTTAGAGATGACAGTACCCCTTGGTGTTGCTAATATTCGTAACACTGCCCTCCACCTAAGTCTGATCGTCCCGATCAGACAAATCTCTCGATCTAAACGCGGCCAGCCTTTCCAAATGAACCACTTTCATTTTGGTTCGTGGTTTGCCAATGGTTTGTATGCGGTACACTACATCGTTGATCTGTTTTACAACTTTGTATGGGCCTTCCCGATTTCTTTACATTTCTCTCTGCATCGGCATCTATCCCAAACTTCAAATCAGCTGGCAGTCGAAGGTCATTGCCAAAAATTACCTTTGCGGGAGTTTGGCCCGTTGTCTCATGTACTGCCGATCGGTAAGCCAACAAGAATAATGATATATCCAATGTTCTATTGAATCGTTCTACCATGCCATCGGACTGAGGATGCAATGCAGTTGTCCGTGTTTTTCGAATTCCCAATGATTACACATTTCCCGGAACACAGCTGATTCGAAATTCCTGCCTTGGTCAGAATGTAACTCCATTGGTACACAATACCTTGCAACCCAATTGTTTATAAACACTTCTGCTACTGTTTCCGCTTCTTAATTTTGCCTCTGGCCGTTTGCTGAAATAATCCATAACCACCAATACATATTTGTTTCCGCAGTTACTAGTAGGAAATGGACCTGCGACATCCATAGCGATCCTTTCAAATGGCGCACCTGAGTTTTATTGCTTCATCTGGCCATGACTTCGTGTTTTGGGCCCTTTCGCTCTGCTGAAAACCTCGCAGTTCGCAATCCACTCAGTGACCGACTGACGGAAACCAACCCAATAGAATCTCTGTTTAATCTTCTCGAGCGTCTTCGTGATTCCAAGATGACCTCCGCTTGGACCATTATGCAGCTCGATGAGCACGTCAGGAATTCTCTTTCTGGAAACAACTATCAGTTTCTTCTTGCATCGACCATCCTCACTCTCCCATACTCGATGCAAGCAACCGGATATCAATTATAAACTGTTCCACTGTGCCCAATATGACTTCGCAATGGGACTCTCTGCTGGCATCTCTTCTCTGTTTGGTCTTTCGTTTCGTTCGAGCCCTTGCATAACATGTGACAGATCTGTATCTTCTAGCTGACACTTTATTAACTGTTTCTTGTCCCATTCATCTGTACATTTTATAGTTATTAGACGGACATCTATAATGTCTTCTTTAGCTTTGGCCTTTAAACAGTGCTTGCATTCCAAACAACATGGTCGTCGTGACATTGCATCAGCATTTCCATGGGTACTACCTTTTCGATGCTCAAATGCTGGAAAAGTCATAGCTTTGTAGTCGCTCGATCCACCGTGCCAATTGTCCTTCCGGATTACGGAACTGCAGAAGCCATTTCAACGCTGCGTGATCTGTCCTGACGCGGAATCGCTGCCCGTAGAGGTATTTGTGGAAATGTTTAATGCACTCTACCAATGCCAACAGCTCTCTCCGTTTAACGCAATAGTTCCTCTCTGGTTTTAATTGAACGGCTGTTATATGCAACTACCTTCCCCTGTCCATCGACCAGTTGTGATAAAACGCCTCCAATAGCATATCCGCTCGCATCTGTATCTAGAACAAACGTTGCTCCTGGAATCGGATATGCCAACATTGGGGCAGTGCACAAACGCTCTTTCAATGTTTGGAAAGCTACTTCTTGCTCCTTCTTCCATCCAAAAGCTTTATTTTTTCTTGTTAGCTCGTGGAGACTATGGGATACGCTGGAAAAATTTGGTACAAATCGCCGGTAATATGTGCACAGCCCAAGGAAACTTCTCAATTCATGCAGATTCTGTGGTCTTGGCCAATCCTTCACTGCTTCTATCTTTTCGTTCGCCCTCTGTCGTTACTTTATTACCCAAGTAACTAACTTGCTTCTTGAACAGAGAACACTATTTGGGACTAAGTTTCAGACCAGCACCAGCTATTCTTTGGAAAACCTCCTCCAAGTTCTTCAGATGTTCTTCGAAGTTCTTTCCCAATACGATGATGTCGTCTAGGTACACTTTGCATGTTTTCCAATGTAGTCCTGTCAGTACCTCATCCATGAGTCTTTCAAAAGTAGCTGGTGCATTACATAGTCCAAAAGGCATCACTGTAAATTGCCAAAGACCATCACCGACACTGAAGGCTGTTTTTTCTTTGTCTTTCGCCTTCACCTCCACTTGCCAGTATCCACTTTTCAAGTCCAGTGTTGAAAACCATTTCGTACCAGAGAGCGAGTCCAGAATCTCGTCACTTCTTGGCAATGCGTAACTGTACTTTTTCGTAACGTCGTTCAACTTGCAGTAGTCCACACAAAACCTCATTTTCCCATCCTTCTTCTGCACAAGTACCACAGGTGAGCTCCATGGACTAGCTGATGGTTCGATGACGCCGCTCCGCTCATTTCTTGTACGATTTGACTCACAATATCCCGTTTTGCTAGTGGAACACTACGTGGAGCTTAACGGATCGGCCTCGCATCCCCAGTGTCAATTTAATGTTTCACAACGTTGGTGCGGCCGGGTTTGGAGCCATCCTGGTCAAATATGTTCGCGTACTTTAGGAGCAGTTTTTTTGCCTTACTCTGATAGGCTTCCTCTAGCCCCTGCATCCATGCCGTGATGTCATTTGAAAGATCAGTATTACTAGATGAAACATGTTCCTGGAGCTGTTCACAGTTAATAACTACTTCAGCCACTTGGCATCTTCCCAAAATAGCTCCTTTGGTCAGTTTGAGTGGTGACTTGAACTCATTGAGTACCCTTACCGGAATACGTCCATCTTGTTTTGTCATAGCCAGGGATTTTCCTACAAGTATATTCAGTGCTGATGTGTTTGCTGCTTCTACAACCCACAATTTGTTTGTCCCACAATCTCCATCAACCTTTGCCCAGATGACTGCTTTGGATTTTGGTGGTATTTGCTGACTCTCTTCCACCAGTACTCGATTACTGCTGTAGCCTCTTTCGTAGCCGAAATTAAATGGCACATCCATGTTCTTATATCGCATCGTCTTGCTTTGCATATCGATCTTGATGCCTTGGTCGATTAAGAAGTCCACTCCTATTATGATTTCATCAACAATCTCTGCCACTATAAAATTGTGTAGTACCGTGACGTTCCCAATTGCTACTTCACATGCTACTTCTCCAATTACCTGGGTTTCCTCTCCCGTGGCTGTACGTAATCTTGCTCCAAGCAATGGTCTTATCTCCTTGTTGACTAAAACTGATCGAATGATGGAATGGGATGCACCCGTATCTACAGCCAGTAAACGTTCCTTTCCATCCATATGCCCTCCGACAGTAAGATTGCTTGACCTTCTTCCAATTTGCGAGATAGAGATTATGGGACATTCAACTGAGGGAGCCAGCTGTTGCCCCTTGCGGCTGAATCTCTTTAGTTTAACGATTGAGTGGACCTGGAGATTTGCTCATCTCCTTCAGCTCTGGGTTTACGACCACACACATTGTTGGAACTGTTAGGGTTGGTGTTGCAATACCGCGCAATGTGCCCTGGCTTTCCACACTTAAAACATTTGACTGTATCATTATCCTTCTTCTGCGTACCCTTCAATGCTTCCAAAATTGTGTCTACCCACTCTGGACTTTCTACTTCTACACGATGAGCCTTGTATGCTGGTTTACTCAATAGGGAGGCAGTTTCCTGAGTCAATGCATGTGATACCGTTTCAGCAAATGTTGGCTTAGGGTTTGCGTATGTGGCTCGTTTCGTTTCGACGTCCCGTATGCCATTTATAAAACTCTGGATTTTTACCCTCTCGGCATTTCGTATGCGTCCGCATTTGCCAAATGAGCCAACCTTTCAACATCCGAAGCAAATTCTTGCAAAGTCTCATTAGCTTTTTGGTAACGGTTTTGCAACTCTATTTGGTGTATCTGCTTCCTTTGTTTGCTTCCGTATCGCCTCTCTAGAGTACTCATCAATGTTTCGTAGTTGTTCCGCTCCCCCTCGGGAATAGTCTGTCAATGCCATGAATAGTGCAGCAACTTTATCTGCAGCACTCCAGTTGTTCACTGTTGCGGTCTTCTCAAATTGGAGCTTAAAAACCTGGAAAGGAACAGAACCGTCAAAGGATAGTGTTTTTACCTTTTGATTACTCGTGAAACTGCTGGGCGATTTAGTTGCAACTCCTGTATACGATCATTCAAAGCATCCATCTCGGCATCCATTTTATCTTGTCGTTCACTAAAAGCCTCCAGCTGCGGTGAGACTTTTGTTTCCTGTGCCTCCAGCTTTGTTGAGATACGCTCTTCCTACGATCATTCAAAGCATCCATCTCGGCATCCATTTTATCTTGTCGTTCACTAAAAGCCTCCAGCTGCGGTGAGACTTTTGTTTCCTGTGCCCCCAGCTTTGTTGAGATACGCTCTTCCTGTGGTTCGAGTTGTAATATTATCCGTGCCTCTTGCTCTTTTAATTGTTCTGCAATTTTTGACGCCATGTATGTTTTCTGTTCACCCAATTGTGCTGCCATATATGCCTTCTGTTCTACCAGTTGAGATGACACTGTCGATGTTTGAGCAGATATTGCAGCCAAAATCGTGTTCAAGTCTGTGCTCGTAAATGTCTGCGATGTTTCATTTGTCTCTTAAATTTTTGTTGTTATCTCGTCGACATCGTGATGAAAGACATACTCTTTCACGTTAACACCCTATGCTTCCATTGCCTCTCGTAGCCATGCCTGAAGTTCCAGTTTAACGCCGCTTGTATTCAATCCACGGCTCTCCAACACCTTCTTCAGTTTCTGGATCTTCAATTCACTTAACTTTGCCATGTCCTTGTTGTATTAGAAATCTTTCGGAATTATTGATGAATAAAAAGTTATTTTTTATTCAAGCATTTCTTGAATAATGAATAACATTTTCTCGTTATTCAAAATATTCTAATTGATGATAAACGCCCATTCTTATTTTTGCAAATTTTGAATAAAGAGTTATTATTCATTATTTACAAAATATGGAATAACAATAAAATTTTAGTTAGCGGGCTTTGCTCATATTGCTTTATACAATGGTTTTTGTAATTGATATTAGAGAAAAATTGTAATACTAGGTACAAACACACGCCATATTGGCAATTTATACCATTTGGGCAATTTATTACGCAATTTATCATATAATAAATTGTAATAACAAATTGCCAATTTAAAAAAAATTGCGTAATAAATTGTTTCAAACTGTAAATACAACCTTGTAAGGTGTGTTTATTGAGTAGATTTAAACGTCAGCTGCGCATGGCTCAACTATATGGTTGGCTCATCTCATCAGCTGATATTATTTTTGTCATTTCACTGGAGTAGGAACTGGAGTAGGAATTGTCAAAAGAGGATGGCAAACTCAAAATGAAACCAAAACATTGAACACATTATCTTACAACACACAAAAATGTTTAAGTTTTATGTTTTCATTCCATTCCATTCACCTAATTACAACACGCACATTTTGACATTCTGAACACAGGTATGTTGTTGCTGTAGAGATGAGCCAACTGGCCATCAAATTACTATTGTGTAAGCTAAATTGAGTTGTATGAACACCACTCAATTTGAATTGATATTGCCTCAATTTATTTTTCTGTTTGAACATAGCATAAGTTTACAAACGGCGATGGTTACTAGGACATGTTTCTTCTGAATTTCACTTCTTCATCAGCTAGCTTTTCGGGAGCTGAGCGTTGAACTCGAATCTCCAACATTCATATCAGTGCAAAGGCTGATGCCTTTAGTTGCTAAGTCATATGAATGTCCCGTTGTTCGCTGTACAATTGGTCTCTAAGAGATTTTAGTTTTTTTTTCAGTTATTCAAAAATAAAAAAATAAACCATCGAGATGCCCCGAAAATATACCCATATGCGTAACCAGTTCGCGTATAGTTCTGAAGCTTCTTAGGGTAATATTGAGATGATTTTGGGAGTATTCGCGGGGTTTTTTGGGGGCCGTTTGGGGGTAATTTCGGGGACACCCTGGGGATCCTCCCGGGGTCTATTGGGGTCCATTCCAGGGGCTCCCTCGCGATCCTCCAAGGCTTTTGGTGTCATTTCGGGATGGCATTCTCTCGGGGTCTTTTGGAGGTCATTTTGGCATGGGTTCGGGGAGTACCTCGGGGTCCTCCCGGAGTCATTTGGGGGTCATTCCGGGATCTTTTTGTAGACTTCCCCGGGGTCATTTGGGGGTCATTTCGGTATCTTTTTGGGGACTCCCTCGGGGTCATTTGGGGTTCATTCCGGGATCTTTTTGGGAACTCCCTCGGGGTCATATGGGGGTCATTCAGGGAATTTTTTGGGGACTCCCTCGGGGTCCTCCCGGGGTCATTCCGGATCTTTTTGGGGACTCCCTCGGGGTAATTTGGGGGTCATTTCGGGATCTTTCGGAGGACTCCCTCGGGGTCATTTGGGGAAAATTTCGGGATCTTTTTGGGGACTCCCTCGGGGTCATTTGGGGCTCATTTCGGGATCTTTTTGGGAACTCCATCGGGGTCATTTCGGTATGGCTTTGGGGACTCCCTCGGGGTCCTCCCGGAGTCATTCCGGGAACTTTTTCGGGACTACTTCGAGGTCATTTGGAGGTCATTTCGGGATCTTTTTGAGGACTCCCTCGGGGTCATTTGGGGGTCATTTCGGCATCTTTTTGGGGACTCCCTCGGGGTCATTTGGGGGTCATTTCGAGATGGTTTTGGGGACTCCCTCTGGTTCCTCCCGGGGTCATTCCGGGATCTTTTTGGGGACTCCCTCGGGGTCATTTCGGGATCTTTTTAGGGACTCCCTCGGGGTCATTTCGGGATGGTTTTGGGGCGCCCTCGGGGTCCTCCCGGGGTCATTCCGGGATCTTTTTGTGGACTCCCTCGGGGTCATTTGGGGGTCATTTCGGGATCTTTCTGAGGACTCCCTCGGGGTCATTTGGGGAAAATTTCGGGATCTTTTTGGGGACTCTCTCGTGGTGATTTGGGGGTCATTTCGGGATGGCTTTTGCGACCCTTAAATGAACCCGAGGGAGTCCCCAAAAAGATCCCGAAATGACCCCCAAATGACCCCGAGGTAGTCCTCAAAAATATCCGGAAATGACCCCCAAATGACCCCGATTGAGTCCCCAAAAAGATCACGGAATGACCCCGGGAGGACCCCGAGGGAGTCCCCAAAACCATCCCGAAATGACCCCCAAATTACCCCGAGGGAGTTCGTTAAAAAGATCCCGGAATGACCCCCAAATGACCCCGAGGGAGTCCCCAAGACCATCCCGAAATAACCCCGAGGGAGTCCTCAAAAGATCCCGGAATGACCCCCAAATGATCCCAAAGGAGTCCCCAAAAAGATCCCGAAATGACCCCGAAATGACCCCGAAATGACCCCGAGGAAGTCCCCAAAAAGATCCCGGAATGACCCCAAATGACTTCGGGAGGACCCCGAGGGAGTCCCCAAAACCATCTCGAAATGACTCCGAGGGAGTCCCCAAAAAGATCCAGAAATGACCCCGAGGGAGTCCACAAAAAGATCCCGGAATGACCCCGGGAGGACCCCGAGGGCGCCCCAAAACCATCCCGAATTGACCCCCAAATGACCCCGAAGGTCCCCAAAAAGATCCCGGAATGGCCCATTAATGACTCCGGGAGGACCCCGAGGGAGTCCCCAAAACCATCCCGAAATGACCCCGAGGGAGTCGCCAAAAACATCCCGAAATGACCCCGAGGGAGTCCCCAAAAAGATAGCGAAATGAAACACGAATGACCCTGGGAGGACGCCGAGAGAGTCCCCAAAATCATACCGGAATGACCCCCAAATGACCCCGAGGGTGTCCCAAAAATGCATGGAATGACCCCGGGAGGACCCCGAGGTTCTCCCCTAAACCATGCCAAAATGACCTCCAAAATACCCCGAGAGAGTCGCAAATGCCATCCCCAAACCCCAAAACCCTAGGAGGATCGCGAGGGAGCCTCTGGAATGGACCCCAATAGACCCCGAAAGGATCCCCAGGGTGTCCCAGAAATCACCCCAAACGGCCCCCAAAAAACCCCGCGAATACTCCCAAAATCATCTCAATATTACCCTAAGAAGCTTCAAAACTACACGCGAACTGGTTACGCATATGGGTATATTTTCAGGGCATCTCGATGGTTTATTTTTTTATTTTTGAATAACTGAATAAAAACTAATCTTTTATTGTTATCCCATATTTTGTAAATAATGAATAATAACTCTATTCAAAATTTGCAAAAATAAGAATGGGCGGTTATCATCAATTAGAATTGGTTTAGGTTTTGAATAACGAGAAAATGTTATTCATTATTCAAGAAATGCTTGAATAAAAATAATGTTTTATTCATCAATAAGAAAATTTAAAATGATGAATAATTTTTTATTTTTTATTTTGAATTGTTTCATTTAAAAATGACTGAGCCCTGACACGCGCATATGAGAAGCTATACACGTGCATCTGTAGTTATAATTATATAGCAGTAAAAAAGTAAATTCTGGAAGCGCCTAGAAGATGCAACGAGGAAATCACAGAGTATAAAAGCACCAACAGTAAGTTTCGATTAAGCACGCTATCTGTCGAGCAATAGATCTGTTATTTTGAAAGTACTTGAATAAAGGCCATTTTGCATTATTAAATATTGGAGTCATTTATTCAACAGTTTAGTGATTCGAACTTAGCAGAAGGTTGCAAATAAGAGGATTTGCAGTAAATTCGTGACAATTGGTGTCAGAAGAGGAATTGTTGAATAAATTCCGAAGATTTCGAATACAACAAGGACATGGCAAAGTTAAGTGAATTGAAGATCCAGAAACTAAAGAAGGAGTTGGAGAGCCGTGGATTGAATACAAGCGGCGTTAAACTCGAACTTCAGGCACGGCTACGAGAGGCAATGGAAGCAGAGGGTATTAACGTGGAAGATATGTCTTTCATCTCGATGTCGACGAGATAACAACAAAAATTGAAGAGAAAAACGAAACATCGCAGACAGTTACGAGCATAGACCTGAACACGATTTTGGCTGCAATATCTGCTCAAACATCGACAGTGTCATCTTAACTGGCAGAACAGAAGGCATATATGGCAGCACAATTGGATGAACAGGCGTCACAAATTGCAGAACAATTAAAAGAGCAAGAGGTACGCATAAGATTACAACTCGAAGCACAGGAAGAGCGTATCTCAACAAAGCTGGAGGCACAGGAAACAAAATCTCACCGCAGCTGGAGGCTTATAGTGAACGACAAGATAAAATGGAGGCCGAGATGGATGCTTTGAAAGTTAGTATACAGGAGTTGCAACTAAATCGCCCAGCAGTTTCAGCAAGTAATCCAAAGGTAAAAACACCATCCTTTGACGGTTCTGTTCCTTTCCAGGTCTTTAAGCTACAATTTGAGAAGACCGCAACAGTGAACAACTGGAGTGCTGAAGATAAAGTTGCTGCACTATTCGTGGCATTGAAAGGATCTGCTGCTGAAATCCTACAGACTATTCCCGAGGGGGAGCGGAACAACTACGAACCATTGATGAGTGCTCTAGAGAGGCGATACGGAAGCGAACACGGGAAGCAGATACACCAAATAGAGTTGCAAAACCGTTACCAAAAAGCTAATGAGACTTTGCAAGAGTTTGCTTCGGATGTTCAAAGGTTGGCTCATTTGGCAAATGCGGACGCACACGTGGAATACACCGAGAGGCTAAAAATCCAGAGTTTTATAAATGGCATACGGGACGTCGAAACGAAGCGAGCCACATACGCAAACCCAAAGCCTACATTTGCTGAAACGGTATCACATGCATTGACTCAGGAAACTGCCTCCCTATTGAGTAAACCAGCATATAAGGCTCATCGTGTGGAAGTAGAAAGACCAGAGTGGGTAGACACAATTTTGGAAGCATTGAAGGGTACGCAGCAGAAGAATAATGATGCAGTCAAATGTTTTAAGTGTGGAAAGCCAGGGCACATTACGCGGTATTGCAACACCAACCTTAACATTTCCAACAATGTGTGTGGTCGTAAACCCAGAGCTGAAGAAGATGAGCAAATCTCCAAGTCCACTCAATTGTTAAACTAAAGAGAGTCAGCCGCAAGGGGCGACAGCTGGCTCCCTCAATTGAATGCCCCATAATCTCTATCTCGCAAATTGGAAGAAGGTCAAGCAATCTTACTGTCGGGAGGGCATATGTATGGAAAGGAACGTTTACTGACTGTAGATACGGGTGCATCCCATTCCATCATTCGATCAGATTTAGTCAACGAGGAGATAAGACCATTGCTTGGAGCAAGATTACGTACAGCCACGGGAGAGGAGACCCAGGTAATTGGAGAAGTAGCATGTGAAGTAGCAATTGGGAACGTCACGGTACTACACAATTTTATAGTGGCAGAGATTGTTGATGAAATCATAATTGGAGTGGACTTCGCAGGTGCATCTCCAAATGACCCCGATGGAATCCCCAAAACCATCCCGAAATGACCCCGAGGGAGTCCCCAAAAAGATCCCGAAATGGCCCCCAAATGACCCGAGGAAGTCCCCAAAAAGATCCCGGAATGACCCCCAAATGACTACGGGAGGACCCCGAGAGAGTCCCCAAAAAGATCCCGAAATGACCCCCAAATGGCCCCGATGGAGTCCCCAACACCATCCCGAAATGGCCCCCAAATGACCCCGACGGAGTACCCAAAAAGATCCCGGAATGGCCCACGAATGACCCCGGGAGGACCCCGAGGGAGTCCCCAAAACCTTCCCGAAATGACCCCGAGGGAGTCCCAAAAATATCCCGAAATGACCCACGAATGACCCCGAGAGAGTCCCCAAAATAATCCCGGAAATTACCCTGAGGGAGTCCCCAAAATCATCCCGGAATGACCCCCAAATGACCCCGAGGGTATCCCAAAAAGGCACGGAATGACCCCGGGAGGACCCCGAGGTACTCCCCTAAACCATGCCAAAATGACCTCCAAAAGACCCCGAGAGAGTCGCAAAAGCCATCCCGAAATGGCCCCAAAACCCTAGGAGGATCGCGAGGGAGCCCTGGAATGGACCCCAATAGACGCGGGAGGATCTCCAGGGTGCCCCAGAAATTACCCGCAAATGGCCCCCAAAAAACCCCGCGAATAGTCCCCATAATCGTCTCAATATTACTCTAAGAGGCTTCAGAACTACACGCGACCTGGTTACGCAAAAGGATATATTTTCAGGGCATCTCAATGGTTTATTTTTTTATTTTTGAATAACTGAATGTTTAACGCATTGACGCAAATGCGTATTTAAATATTAATTCATTTATTGAATTTAAACTCTTAAAGCTAACAATTGGAACTTAAACGCTGATACTTCACACAGCAAATATGAGGATGTAAAGATAACTAATTCTACAATGGAACGGAAATTTTATGAAATGAATTTGAAGGATATAATTCGGGATTTTGATCCGTCTTGCGGCCGCGCAAGGGCTAGGTGGGGTTCGAGAACCAATCTCACGGAAAGGTGGTGATGACCGCGCAAGGGTTAGATTAAGTTAGAGGAGTACCGCAGCGCAAGTGCTACTTCGGTTGCTTTTATATTGAAAGATATAACTTACGATTTTGGGATAATACTTCCTTTGATTTTCTCCTGGAGTTGGATGTGGCGTAGGTGATGATGTTTGTACTCGCTCCGGAGTTGATGATCCGACGCAAAGGTAGATGATGTTGGTTGCTGGTAGATGTTCAGTGTTCCACGAAACAGGAGAGCGAGTTAAAGCCGGAGTCATTGGTGCCGTATGTCGTATCGCTGTATCCGTATCCCTAACGTAATCAGCTGTTTATCGTTACGACGGTAAACCAAAACCCAATTGTTTGGCTACGATACGGTTACGACCTTAGCGGCACCAATAATCGATTGCATTGATTCTCATAAGGTTGGTCGAATCAGCTGTTAAAAGGTTACCGATACGGTTACCGATAAAGCACCAATGTCTCCAGCTTAATGCATTGCACTTGTATTTATAGCATAGATTAGTGATGGAAAGCAATTCCAACACTGTTGACTGGAAGCACTGGATGGCAACTCCAGTCTACTCTACCGCCAGGGTTGTATAAACGCAAGTCATAACTACCCTACAAGACGGAGGTAACCAGTTCACTCACACATTCAAAGCTTTTTTCGCTCTCCACTAACACATCGACGTTTCATGCTGTCATCGAAATGACAGTTCATTAATTATTCCGGAAAACATTGAAACGCAAAAAAAATATATTTGTTTACAACGAAAAATATCTTGTGCTTTTAGTTGTGACATGTGACGGAAACTAAAAATTTTGTTGCAGAGAACACCTTTTTGCGTTGGCGGCCTTCGCCCAAAATAACATTAAGTTAATTTTAGTTGTGACATGTGACGGAAATTAAAAATTTTGCTGCATTTTTGCGTTGGCGGTCTTCGCCCAAAATAATATTAAGGGTAACGTTTTACAAGACGGTACACCACCTAATTTAAAAATATCAAATAATAATAAAAACGTAAATCGAGGCGCGCCTTTTGATTCCACGTTTGATAATTTTTGATAAAAATTAGGTGGTGCACCGTCTTTTAATTTGTTACCATATTAAGTTGTATAGAATCGACGGGATGGCCTACAAGGTTTCATGTCAACTAAATCGCTCCCGATATGGTCGGGCTAGTACCTTAATGGTTCCCGAAACGTACCCGATCTGCATCCGGCAAAGGACCAACAAAGTCGATAACGGGGAGTGTCCTTATCGCTACAACAACAACAAAATTATTTACCTTCTGATTTTCATTCATACGTATGTGCATTTTTAAATAATAAAGAAAATTGTATATTATTCTAATAGATAGCATCTCCGCCGGCTTGCGATTCAGCTCAGAATATGCCAAAATCAGAGGAAATCTACAACTAAATGCAGATTCACGTGTCATTTGCCAAGGATACAAGGTACTTTACAAGCAACATGCTTTGGAATACGGTACCAAACTGGTTGGATGTATTTCCCTAAAAAAGGGTGGAACTACGCATCTTGGTTTGCCAGTATTTGCTTCGGTAATTTATATTGATTTGTAGTGATTAAAAATTGCATTAGTAGATAATGTAATGTGAATTAAAATTGAATAGGTAGCCGGAGCAAAAAAGGCAACTGATCGGCATGTAACTGTTATTTATGTGGCGCCACCGGGAGCTGCTGCTGCTATCCCAGAAGCATTAGAAGCAGAAATGGCTTTGATTTTTTGCATCACCAAAGGTGTGCCATAACATGATATGGTTCGCGTTAAGCACGCTCTCTTAAGGCAAAAAAAATCGGGTCTAGTCAGGCCCGATTGTCCAGGAATCATCGCACCAGAAAGGGTAAGTAAATTGGCTACCATATTAAATAATTTGTCATGCTTTTGTTGATAATCAACTGAAGAATGCAAATACAACAGAGTTCGAAGTTCATGAGAAAACCAATTAATTTTTTTAATTAGCGTTTGGAGAGAAAAATACATATGTATGTATGCATAGAACTGCATAGAAGGGGAGGCATTAATTAATTATTATCAGTAGATTTGCAAGATTTTTGTCATTTTCCCTGCATCGCAGTTGTCATTACATTGCGTTAAGAGAGGACATCAACACCTTACTACCCACAGCCAGTTAAAATTTTTTTAAATTTGCTCTTTTCATCACTGTTTCTAAACGTGGAAAGTTATATATCGAGCATTCCATGGTACATTTTAGCAGACTTTCGCATTGCCGGCATTATTAATATTCAATCCCTAGAAGGTTTAATGTAGTCATATCAATAGTTCCCGCGATGGTGGGGCTAGTACCACAATGGTGCTTGTTACTGGAACGTAGATAGATAGATAATTTATTGAGGATTGCACAGTGACTTGCACATCTCCTTCACAGCACCTCATCCTAGCCGACTTCCTTGATGAACCCCAGCAGTGTTCTTTGCTTGAGTGATTAAATGTGGGAATGCTCTGGCCATGCTGAGCCCATAAACTTAGCCCTACGTCTTGAAAATGCGCCGCAATATATAAGGATATGGTCCACCGTCTGCTGATCCATCACAAAATCGGTATGTGTTGTTCGATATTATACCCAGCTTTTGCATGTGACTGTTCAATCTACAGTGTCTTGTAAGAATAGCCGTTAGGGTTCTTAGGTTATCTTTTTGAGAGGCCTATTAATGCCCTAATTTGAGTTGTGCTGTAACCCCCTAACAGTAACTTAGATTGACTCAGGCCTGGCATATTGCGCCAGTGTTCTTTCTTTTCCCTCCCTTCTGCTAATAAATGCCCCTGTGGGCCAACTGGCAGGAACGGCTCGGGATCGATGGGTCATGCAGTTGCTGCCTCTCTTTCCGTGTTGTCCGCCTGCTGTTGTTGTAGAAGCAGTGCTTCGCCCCATCCAATAGGTGCGACCGATCACAAATTGTCATCAATGTCCTCTAACGGGAGTCCAAAGAAACGTTCTGTTTCAACAGGGGTGGACCATAATGAGAGGAGTGTTAGAGGCGTTGGTTCCACAATACAGTTAAAGAGATGGTTGATGACATGTGGGGACACATTACAAGCAGGACAATGTTTTGTATGTCGGGGTTGATTCTGGATAGGTAAGAGTTTAACCTGTTACGTTATCCAGCTCGAAGTTGAGCTAGAGTGACTACTCTCGTTTCCCTAGGAAGCGTGCGTTCCTCCTCTGCTAGTTTTGTTCTTTGAGTACAGGAATCACCGGCATAGAGGTCCAACGCCTGTTTGTGGAGTTCACTGAAGAAATGCTTGTGTTTTTTAGCTTCATACGGCTGTGTTCTCAGGTGCCGTATTTCCTCATAATGTAATGAGGCCGTGAACAACAAGAGCCACAAAAGATTTATAAAAGTTACGAGGACGCTGGATTTTGGAATCTACCCCAGAGCCACCTGTCCGATGCAACCATCCCTTGCACGTGAAACACTGACAAGAGTATTTATTTTTTTAATTTAATTTATTTATTATTACGGCTGTTTAGGCCTAAAACTTAAACTACTAAGTACAATTCATTGTTATAATCACTTATTTCTATTGAATATGCTGTTGGAATGCCATGTGATTCCGATCAGCATATTTACTAGCGTGACAAAGGGACGAGTCTGGGAGCCACTCATTACGACGTTTCCAATTCTCCAGTGCTCCCAGCTTAAGGCAACAAAATTTGGAACTTATATTTTTCAATTATATGTGTATTTTAAGCTGTCGGAATGTATTAGTCTCCGATCAATGGTGCCTGGTGCTGTTGGGTGAGCGGCCAGACAGCAGGGTGCAACAAATGCACCTTTCAGGGGGAAATAAGATGTAGCAAACGAGTATATTCTGTATCATATGATCAAATTGGAGACAACCAAACGTTTATTTTCCTGTCCAAAACAGAACTGGTGCACGGCACTGCTGCTAAAGAAGGATAGGCGTATCCATATCAATTCGTTCCCGGGTTAGTCGGGGAAAGCAATTTTAGCATTAATTTGTCCATTTCAATTTGAACATCCATTCAAGAACTTCGCATAATAGATTAAACTGTCATCTGTATTTATTTGTTATTATAGCACGTCTAATTAATTTACTTCGTAACATAAATCAATTGTCCCTTGTTATAATTTTATGTCCTCTATGAATGCAACAGCAAAGTATCTTTGGGTACCCCTGCCAACGGAAGATGCATAGGCATGGTGGAGGTTCATTTGAAGTTACTTTACCAGGTCCTGATTCTAGTTATCTGAAAATTCTCTTGTGCCTTTTGCCTCTCAGAAAAGAGCTATGTGTGAATCCCTATTTATGGAACACTTTTCGGCTTATATTAAAAACTTTTATTCTATTCTTACTGATATGAGTTTCTTTTTCATTCTAGGTAATTTGATTTTGACGATGTGAGGATAGAAATATCCCAAATATTCCAGCTTTGGCTGTAAGAACATACATTTGCTCAAATTAGAAGAAAACTGCACGGTTGAGCACACCCAGTACCTACGTTTATACAAGGAGGAACACCACACTACTTTCACGGGGATGTAGCCACCGATCACGTTGTTGTAAGAGCTTATTTTAAATATGTTATTCATAAACACTGATTCTAATATTTTGTTTTGGTTTTTACTATAGAGTCAACCTGTTATATAAGCGATGTCAGCTATGCCTGTAACTTAAGCGCCTACAGATGTAATAGTTACCGCGGACGCGGTCACAGGAGTAGTTCACTACGTGGGGATTACACTAATCAAGGACTATCAATATCGGAAGGTTTTCCAGCACCATAACAACACCAACAATATGTGCAATCACCCGAATAAATTGTACAACAAACGTTAACACCACATCATCAGCCAGCAACAACAACAACAATCGCAACAAGTTGAAACTTCTAAACAATTAATGACTAGTGAACCACCAATATATCCGCAATATGCGCAAACATCAACACCAACATATTTTGCCTACTTTGCAACACGGTGAAGATGGCCAAGGCCATTCTGATTCTAATACTGCTAAAGGCGAACCATTGGCAAATTTAAAAACTCAAACAGACCACGAAAAATGTAGATGATGGTATTAATTCTAGTACGGATAGTAAAGAATTTAAACCTAGGAAAAAAGCTAAACTTGATAAAAACTTAACCGAAGATGACAATGTTTCTAATTCTAATACTAAGGAAGATGAACCTTTGATAAATATGAAGCTTAAAACAGAGTTATCAAAAAATGACGATGATGATAATGATGTTGATGCAAAGTCCAATGTTCAAAATGATGAAAATTATGAAACAGAATATGAAAATAATATGTGTGTGGATTATAACCTGAAGCAAAACTGTCATATCCGGTACGACCAGAATTAGATGTTAAGAAAAGAGCCTAGAGGCTCAGTATATTTATGGAAAATTTTTCATGAGACAATGCCCAATGTATGTATTTCAATTAAATTCACCACATTGTTGAAAAAAGCATCTAAACTTTATGCATAGTGTAGAGAAACCAGAACATTTACAATTTAAATATAACGAACGTGGTGCAAAATGTAAATTTTGTGATATTCAAGCAGCTACACCAAGCTTCAAAAAATTATTGGACCATGAGATTTCTCATATGCCTAACAGTTATTATTTAAAATGTAAATTATGCGATTGGAAGACGAAAATACATTCAAGTATGAATTTTCATTTACGTGTACAACACGCTGAAACAATTGATGTAACAACGAAAAGTTTAGAATTAACTGTTTGTCCATATTGTAATCACAATGGTATTTACGCAAACACTTAATACAGGAACATGAGAAATCAGTGGATGAAAGAACATCTTTTCTATGTTTAGAATGTGGTGAACAATTTAGAACAAATACAAGTTTACGTGTACATGTTTATGAAAAGTTTGCTCATTGTACACCACAAGATTTTAACGGAAAGATCTTGAGGGTATGGTTACACCTATGTGGCATCTACAAGTTATTTATAATGACTAGTATGGAATGAATCCGGACATGGAAGAAAATGGAGGTGACGAAATGAATCACCATGCTGCTTTGGATTCTGGTAATACTCCTGACATGCTTCCTAATTTCGTTACGTCTGATGTTACTATACCTACCAAACTAATATGACTCTGCAAACTGATGAGCAACACTACCAGCGCAGGAAAAATAAGAAATTCAAAACAAGGTTTCGGAAAGGGAACGACTATTAATAGACGTTAATGTATTTATATAGTTTATAAATATAAAAATTTTGTTACGGTCTGCTGCTACGGTCTACGGCTACGACCCACTTGGGAGCGTGTTCACGGGAACACACCTAGCGATGTGGAAAGGGTTGCGATGAAAAATATCGAAAAAGAAGGGAACAGACAGACCGGCCATCACTAGAAGACGGGAAAAAAAAAAAAAAAAGAAAAAAAGAAGAAAAAAAACCACCACGAGTTCCGGACAAAAAGTTTTTCGCGCGGCTCTTTCTCTTTCCTTTTTGGATTTGCCACGCTGATGAACGGAGCTAGACCATAACGTGTTTGCTTTTGCCAAGTCTTATCGTATCAACGATTTATATACTTTTTTTTAAATCCGTACAAATCAAATATTAAAACGCGATTCGAAACCGAGAAAAATAAAAAGAATTGATTGAGTTTCCGGCACTGACCGAGAAAAACGTGGGGAAAAATTTTGGAAAACAAGGAAGAAGGTCATTTAAAAGGCAAAAGAACAATCAGCAAAATGCCGAGGAACTAGTGGTAATAACCCTTACAAGAATATCCAAATATCCAGCTGAAGTAGTAAGTCAGCGCTTCCAAGTCAAACCTAGTGAGGAAAGTTCTAGGGATTCCGACTCGGATTCGGACGGCACTAGCTAATTGTGAGGAGAAGCCTTGATACTCGAAGATAGACCTCTTTCTCTACGTTTGCGAAGTACACCACCACCTTTGGAAAGCGTCCAACACCCCATCCGCCTCCAGGGCCAGCAGTACGCTGCAGCGTAATACAGCGAACGCCCAATTTAGCACAAAGTCATCCAGAAGGTAAAGGTCCACACGAAGTTGCCCTGCCACCAGGTCCGCTCGATCACCTCAGACCAGAGTGAAACAACCATCAACGCCGGCCTACTGGGTGAGTCAGTTCCTTTTTTTTGTGCTTAAAAGCGCGGACACATATTTGGGCGCTAATATGCTTGCCTTTTGGTTATGGGTCGTGCGTTTATGTACCCTATGAATGTGTAGGAAGTCCGGTCAGAATTCAAACCATTAGCGCAATTGTTAAAATAAAATAATGTTGGTTTAAAAAAGAAAAAACCCAAACATTTAGAGCAACAACTATTTAAAACGCGGTTCATACATCTGTATGTATAATTAACTTAAGCATATGCATTTACATGCATATAGAAGAAAGAAAGCGAACACCAAATTTAGTATACCCAACAAAAAAAAAAAAGAGAATGTCCGGTTTTAAAAAAACTTCCAGCATATTGGCGTAGACGTTTTCGAGTGGAACGCAAGAATATCTAGAAATGAATATATAAAATGTAAATGTTAAGAAGTCTGCAAATTCTGTAATGCGGTCCACGATCTACTATAGGAATTTTGAGCCAAATAACTACATCTATTTTTAAGGTATTTTTTTTTACTCCAGTGTGCGTCGCTTGGTTTCCACGTTATTTGCTATGTACAAGCATACCTATGAAATTAAAATCTATTCAGCAGTATGGAAATAAATTCGAAAGAGCATTGAGATGAATTACACATTTTTTTCAGCAAATGACCTGTAAACCAGAGCAACAGCAGCAACATTGTTATCAAATTTAGTTATAATAAGAAGGAATACAATTTCCTGTATAATTGTTTCTTAAAAAGAAAAAAAAAATGTTATATGTACATACAGCTGCGAACAAAAGAATAGCAGTTAAAGATATTAAACACCTTTTATTAGTAAAAGAAGGATCATTTATTTGAAAAGCTGCAATAAACTTGCAACCAAACTTGTTTTAGAACCATTTAAAAACGTCTAAAGCCCCAAAAAGGAATTATTACCTTGGCTTTACAAAGTTAATATTTACTATTCATGTTTCTTAATACCTGGATCGAAATGAACTCCATCAAATAGATACTTATGTACAAATTTCTTGTTCGAAATTATTTCTTGTACCTCTTAAACAAGCATTTTATCACATTTTTCTCTATAACTTAATGCGTATACCTTATTTTGAAGAAAACAAATTTAGATAAAACTCAGGATCGAGTAGTATATATATACATCTTCATATAAATTTTTTTTTATAAATGATGAATTATAAATAAATTTGTAATTGAAATGGGAATGCTGGCGTCGCCAATTATTTAGAAGGCATAAGGTAAGGCAGGTAAGGGGCCACCGAAATTTTAGGTGCGTCGGTGGCCATGGTTATTTGAGGGTGGGATAAAGCACCGGGCGTCGCAACACCACCCGCGGCGCCCCCTATGTATATTCGGCCCTTTTCTTTTTTTTATTTTTAAATTTTTCAGCTTTTTTGTTATTGTTTGGTTTTTCAGCGGTTTTTTTTTTGAATTTGATTTTCAGCGTTAGTAACCGGCCATGTCCGGTTCGGTAGTATTTTTTGCGTCAGTTTTTTTTTGAATTTGAATTTAAATTTTTGGAATGTTAACGGTCTGTCCGTGACATCCGGTTCAGCCGGATGTTGTTTTAGTTTGTATTGATAAGCGTTTTGAGTCGGTCTCTGCGCTTCTGCCAGGTTTTTTGAATTTGACAGCTGCTCGTTTTGATAGGCATGATAGGAACATTTTTCTGCTTATGGCGCAGGAACAGTAAGGTTGGCAAGGACCCGCCCCAGCCGACAATGACTAGCCACTGTGCACCAACACATCATGCCGACCGCCTTCCTTACTGCTCCGTTGTAGATGCGTTACCATAACAATTTATATATGTAAAGTTCACTAGAGTAATAAGGGAATAATTTAAATTGTAAAAAAATATTGTATATATGAATAATTTATAATTAAATATTATCTGAACATAAAGGACGCGTTTCATTCATAGAAAAAGCGATTTGACAAAAGGTAATCGATACGGGTAACCGATAGGCCAGTTACCCGTGTTGTTGTTGTTGCATATGTTTTGGTTAGCGATAACGAAAACATACCTAATGAAGTAACTTAAAAATGTAAATAACATCGAGCGAGAAGGAATGTCGAAAACACAATAGGTAAGAGCGAGAAAGCGAGTCACACGTACACTATTTTGAAAGAGCGCATGCGTTACCTTTTCCCGATAGCAATGTAAAAGTCATTAAGACGATAATTGGTGACCAAGTTATTGGTAACGATTAAGTAATCGATTAGGTAACGGGTACCTGTCTTGTAGGGTAGTGAAGTGAACGCGAGTCACTTGGGGAAGTGATCGCAAGTCACAGGTGGGGTTAGGTGACAAAAGTTCAATTAAGGACAGGAATATCATTTGCTATTTAAGTGAGCACAACTCCCTTAAACATGGCGGCCCCCTTGCACTTGTGCAAGGCTAAACCGTTGAATAATATCTTCAGGTTGAAAGTTAAAGATGATCTGATAGGTACGTATAATTCGATAGTGTGATTCTTGTAGTTTGTACAACTTTAAAGAAATCGATGGTTGAATGATGAATTTCTGATGGGTGAATTTCCATCCCAGCCGATATGATTTTGTGGATGATGATAATTGATTCCCGAAAATAGTTTCTGTAATTAAAGTCACTTTTAGTAATCTTTAAAGACATATTGTTAGGATGATTTATGATGCAGAAATAGAAATGACAAAAGAACCGAGAAAGAACTGGTATGCTGGCATCCTGTTGCGATGCCGCTTCTGATAGATTTTAATACGATGTTGTTGAACTCAACAACGAGTTTCGTTAGCTTCGTTATATCCCGATTATTTATTTCCGGGTCTGCGCCACAGCTCGATGATGGATGGTTTTCGAAAGTGGACTGTATATGATAAGATTTTATTTAGAGATCAAACGGAATTTTTATCGTACTTCTCGCAAGAGGTTTGACAAAACCAAAATGAAAAAAATGTTGAAAAGATATTTTTCGTTCAAATTGAGACATGCTGGACTCCGAAGGAACTGGAGTGTTGATTCATGTGAGGCCCGTGGTCTGTAGTTGGGAGATTTGGGGATTCCAATATTTTGTATGTTTGTAGAAATAACGTTAGATAAATGCGTTCTCCATATGTTTGGAGGATTTTTCACTCGGGAGAGTAAATTTGTTTTTGAGATGGGAAGATTATATAAATGTTTGATGCTGTGAGCCATTTGAAAAACTCCACACAGTTCCAATATATATATGCACAGTTCCAGCATGTATATGCTGACTATATGCGATATTTCAAAATTAGTTTTTGAGAAGCCATGATGTGAAATGGATGAAAACCCATTATGGGAAAGGGAAATGAAATATATTAACAATATAAATATTCTAATATAACTTTTTAATGGCGATAGCAATCCTGCGGGGCCAAGGAAATTCGAATACGTGATGAATTGTTTTTTCCTTTCTGTATTTCCTCCCGAAGATGTAATAGAAGTGTTGCCCTTGGGTGGTGAACGTTTGGCGATGGATTGCAACTTTTCGCCAATAAATGTTTTTTCTCAAGGGGTATATAGTATAAATTTCTTGTTTTTTGTTGGAAAATTTGCCTGAATTTCAGACTTTTTGGAAGACGATGACTCTTTGCGATTGCTTTGGGTTAGATAGAGGATGGGATGTCTGGTATGCAGAGAGGATTCGGTTCGCAAATAGTTTGGTGGTATTGTAGAAAATGTGATGTAGCCTTTGATCCGTGCTTTCTCGTCACTGGAGGATGTAACATGGTATGAGTATGAAAGGTAAAACATTGGTTGGAGGTTAGTGGTCCGCTCAGATACCAACCAAAAACGGTATTTTGCGCAAGCAAACTTCCAAAAACTCCATATCTTATTCCCTGTAGGAGGACCTGGGGTATAAGGTCACTGCCTATGACAAGATTAATGGGACCGGGTGTGTAGAAGTATGAATCCGCAAGATCTAAATCCTGAATTTCCGAAAGATTTGGTTTTGATAGTTTAAAGGAGGGAAGAAAACTGGTCAGCCGTTTTAAGACGATGGCGTTTGTATGGATACGAGTGTGATTGAGTTTCGATACTAACGTGAGTTGACAGACACGATTAGTATTTTCTACTACTTTTCCGCCCATCCCAGCGACTGAAAAATTTTCTTTATATGTAGGTAGTTTTAAACGGTGTTGTATTTTTTCGGAAACGAGGCTTTTTTGTGAACCTTGATCGATTAGTGCTCTTAGCGTGAAGATAGAACCCCTGTGTTCGATGCTCACTAGGGCTGTGGGGAGGAGGGCTTTCTCGTTGTTAGTGGAGAAATTAGCCTGAACTTCGGAGTCAGGTTTTTTGGGAGAAGGAGACCCTTCCCAAATGCACTCGGTTAGGTTAAAGATTGGATGCCTGGACTCTTGGGAAGATTCGGTGTGTAATAGATTGATTGCCTTTTTTGCGGATGTGCTAGGCGTAGCCTTTGATTCGGGCTGGTTGGTTAAGGGAGGGTGTAACATGGTGTGATGGTTTTTCTTACAGTGCAGACATCGGAAAGCACTGGGACAGTTGATAGATGAATGGTTGTAAGCGAAGCAATTCATGCAAAACCGGATATCCTTCACAAATTTGGTACGCTCTGGTACGCTTAGGCCCTTATTATGTATGTCACCGTGAATGTTTGCGTCGCATTCACTCACATTCACATTCACCCAGAATTCGTATTATATAACTTCTTACGTTTTCGCGTTCGTTCTCTTACGTGTCACTACGTATTCACTGCGTATTCACTGAGACTGTCAAGCCCAATACGTAGCCAGTATAACCACTTATTAATTTTGTTATTTCGGAAAAGTTTGCAGTGCAATTTTTTCGGAATAACATCGTTTTAACGAGCTGGCAATATTACAGGGAAACACCTGACAAATGTTACAAACAATTGTAAACAATGGAGAAAACTTCATCTATGGAGAAAACAGTGTAAAGCAATAAATCAATAGATTATTAATATTGTTTGGTAATATTTTTATGTGAAGTGTTTATTATTGTTATTATTAACTTTTTGTGAACATGTAAAAATAAATTTATAAAAGAAAACAAACATATGCCTGAGTGTATCACTTTAGCCTCCTTCAACCAAATTTTGTTTCAAGATTTCTTGTTCGAATTTCATCATAACATTGCTTCAATGTTCCTTCAAATTGTATGTCGGGGTTGATTCTGGATAAGTAAGAATTTAACATGTAACAGGTATCCAGATTGAAGTTGAGCTAGAGTGACTCGCGTCTCCCTTCTGCTTTCCTTCTCTGCGAGTTTGGGTTATTTAACTTTAAGAACGGGGTTCGCAGGGCAATTTCTGGCATAGAGGTCCAGGAGCCGACATTGAATGTCATCAAAGGCATGTGCATCATGGACAATTGTGGCAATCGCATTTTCGCCAAGTACTATGACAAAAACGTCCTTCTAACTGTATGTAGAAAAACGTTTGGTATTGGAAAATATTATGTTGGCCTTTGATGAGATCTGTGATGGCGGGTAAGTGGAAGATGTGTTTTGTAAGTTGTGAAATAGCTCAAAAGCTGACGTGGTTACATCATTTTTAATCAGACTAGATATTAGGCTAACTGAAAGTGTAACAGCTCTTTATAAAGGTTCTTTGTTATATTAAACTAATACCGTAACGTTTTTTTTTTTGAGACTTTTAAGGTGATAGTAACGCAAAATACTCTTGAAAGCACAGGGGTAAGGTTGCAGTATATCTGATCTTTAAATTAAAAACTGCAACGAAATGCTTAGCATGTAGTTCCTGTTGGGTTTTAACCATGTGGACACTTCAGGCAAATAGGGCGTCACCACCGCGTAACTTGTAATTCTTCGATAATACCGTCTTGACAAATAGCTGCTAAAACCACAACATTGTTTTAGCAATCAAAGATGTTCTTCTTTGCGCTATCGAAAAAAATGAATACTTTGCATAGGCAAACGGGGCTGTGAACTGATGCCGTTGTTGTCGTGACAGTGCTTCGCCCCATCCAATAGGTGCGACCGATCACAAATTTTCATCAATATCCTCTAACGTAAGTCCAAGGAAACTTGCTGTTTCAACACGGGTGTATCATAATTGAGGAGTGTTAGAGGACTTGGTTCCACAATACAGTTGAAGAGATGGTTGGTGTCACGTGGGGACACGTTACAAGATGGACATATGTTTTGTATATCGGGGTTGATTCTGAATAGGTAATAGTTTAACCTGTTACAGTATCCAGATCGAAGTTGAGCCCTGGGTAGTGTGCGTTCCTCTTCTGAAAGTTTTGGGTATTGTTCTTTGAGTACGGATTCACCGGGCAATTCCTGGCATAAAAGTCCGACGCATGTTTGTGGAGTTCACTGAGGACCTACTTGTGTTTTTTGGGTTTATACGGCTGTGTTTTCAGGTGCCGTATTTCCTCATAATGCTTACGGAGATTACTCCTTAAGCCCCTGGGCGGTGTTGGTTCATCAATCAGATGTCTGTTGGGATTCCCATGTTTCTGGGTATTCAACCGGAACTGTTTGGTTAGCATCTAATTTCTCTCCCTGATGGGGAGTATTCTCGCCTCATTGTGTAAATGGTGTTCTGGGGACATAAGAAGACAACCCGAGGCGCTTCTAAGGGCAGTAGTTTGGCAGGCCTGTAGCTTTTTACACTGAGTAGTCTTTAGGCTTGACGATCACATCGGGGAGGCGTAGCGTGCTATCGGCTAGCCAATTGCTTTGTAAGTGGTAATGAGCGTTTCTTTATCTTTAACCCAAGTGACGCCGGCAAGAGATTTGAGGATTTTATTACGACTATGGATTTTAGGAATCGAACGTCACACATAGGAGTTTTGGGTGTAAGCCAGACGGTAGCGTGACGCCATCGACGTGGATGTTCAATATGGTCGACATTTGGCGCATCCATGTTATAAATAAAGTCGCCGATGATTTGGTCGGTAACAATATCAGGGTTCGCGAAGCGAAAGAATTGGAGAGATCAGGAGATAGTTGTCTATTTTATTACCTATCTCATCAATGGGTGGCCCGGGACCTGTAGCCATTATCGTGCAGTGAGGGGCTTCGATATATAGAAGTTAAACAGAAGCGAGGATAGGACACCACCCTGTGGTACCCCTTACCTAATTCCTCTGGGCTTAGATGTTGCGTACCTGAATTGTACCGATGCTTGTCGATTATTTGCGATACACTTTTGGGACTCGAAATAATTCACTACGTTGTTCGAGAATCAGCAGAATCACCGATTTATAAGAACATTTTAAAAAAGTAGCACGGAGGTATAATTATTATAGTTATTAAAAAATCCACAATAAAATTATTATTTTTATTTTCCTATTACTCAGAATTAATTTTTGACATAAAACTAAGAAAGACGAAAGATAGTGACAAAACTATACTATAACGATTAGTTATAATCAGTGACTCATTTTAATAGGCTTTTTTTCTTTACTTGAAAAAGTCCGGTTAAAAACTATTCCTTGGTGAAGTTGTATGGGATTCCGGGGATACTCATAGCATTTTCATGACGAATCATGCATCCTTTTTCAAAAAAATCTACACAAAGAAATAAAATCCGGATATTTATTTTATAAGTCCGAAAATAAAAGGGTAATTCTCTACTTTAGCTCACAACTGCTAAAACTCGTCCAAAAATATCGCGAGAGGTGTCAAAAGACGCGTTTTCATCCCAGGACCACGAATCCGAAAGCGGAAATTCCAAATTTTATTTCTGTCAAAAGATATTTCCAAAAAACGCAAAATGGCCCCGGATCGCTCCGAAACGGGGGGTGGGATCCATAGTATTTTTGCGCAGAATACCTTTCTGCATTGGTAGTCTTCGGCCGCGCTTACAAAAAATACATTGGGTGGGTCCAACACCGGTTTGGAGACCAAATCTATATCCGCGCAAAACACTTTTACCCAGTTTTTCTTGTGGGTACAACAAAATCATCAAAATTACAACAATCACGTGAAAATTTTCAATTTTGTTTGCAAATATCTCCTAAAAAAAAAAAAAAACTTTCCAACTTCCGCTTTCGAGTTCGTGATCCTGGGTCCAAAGCCCGTCTTTTGACACCTCTTTAGCAGTTGTGAGCTAAAATAAAGAATTACCAATAAAAGTTAAATCCAAACTTATATTTTTTATTAACAGAATAAAAGTACGACCCTATAACTAAGATACGGTTCATCCAAATGAAACGAATTTTTCACCAATCCATTCTCATAAATATCTGGATTTGAAACCTGTAGGGACACTTTAAAATTTTTGCTTTTAGCACTAGAAACTTGTTATCGAAAAATCATAACCAGCTGTTGTTGTTGTTGTAGCGATAAAGAAACTCCCCGAAGGTTTCAGGGAGTGGTATTGATGGTCCTTTACCGGATAAATATCCGGTATATTCCGGTAACAAGCACCATTAAGGTACAAGCTCGACCATATCGGGAACGATTTAATATGACCACATTGAACCTTCTAGGCCATACCAACATTTTTTCTGAGGGACTTTTATTACAAAAGGAGTAACTGTTCTGGTCCCTGGCTATAATTTGTATAACCTTCGCTTATATTTTTTTTATTCCTGTAAAATTTTTTGATGAAATATACATTGAACGAAGCTCTAAATATAACCTTTATGTCTATGGAAAATTTCAATCTTTTTTTCCCGAAATGCTAAGATTTCTACTCAAAAATTATAAAAAAACGACAATGAAAAAACCAAATGAATGAAGCAAACGCGACCCAGAAGCAAGTGAATATTTTGACAGTAAAAATGAGTGTTCGTGACACTTTGCGTCGCTATATAATACGAAAAAACGTAAGACAATCACCTACAGTCACCGATAGTCACTGAGAGTCACCGAAGTGAATGAATGCTCTTATATGATACGAATTTGGTTTCACTTGGGTGAAAGTGACTCTTCGCGTCGCTTTGCGTTATACATAATAATGCCATTAGTTTTCGGAATTCTGGGCAAGATTTGAAGGGATGACTGTCGTTGCACAATCTACAAGTAAACGCAAGTTTTTCTTCAGAGTGATAAGATTGGATTTTAGGCGAGGGTTTCGATGGGAACGAAGTGCGTGATTTAGTGCGTTTATATTCATGTAGGCGTTCAACCACTTCGTAACGCTTGGTAAGGAACTGGTTCATCTGGGACCAGTTAGGAAGCTCCTTCCTAGATTCGAGGGACTGCTCCCACAGAGACAGCGTTTCCTCTGGTAGCTTTGAGGAACATAAATAAATTAGAATGGGTTCCCACTCGGAAACGGAAATTCCTTTCGTCTTTAGGATAACAAGACAATTATTGATGGTGTTCTGTATCTTTTGAATTCCTTCGCTACTCTCCGAGGTAGCTTGAGGAATTTTGAAAAGCAATTTCAATTGTTTGTCTATTAAGATTCGTTTGTTTTCGAATCGGGCTTTTAGCGCTTCCCATGCTAATGAAAAGTTGTCATCGGACAAAGGGTACTGCTTTACGATCGCGCCTGCCTTTCCTCGAGTCTTATTTCGCAAGTGATAGAGTTTCTGTACGGGAGTCAGTTTGGGATGGTTGAGGTAAACGGCCGCGAACATATCACGAAAGGATGGCCACTCCTCATAGCTACCGTAAAAGATTTCTGTATCACACGGTGCCACCTTGAGACACGATCCCGGGCTTGGATCGAAAGGCAGAGACTGACGGGAGGTATTGCCTGGCCCTGTTGGATTCCCATGGGAGGTATTGCCGGACTCTGATGAATTCCCACGGAGGATTTTTAATTGATCCAATATATGTGATTTACAGATGTAGAAAGAGTCAGCACAAAGCTGAAATTTGTTGTGGGCTTCCTCTTTAAACTCTCCAGAAACTGCGCTGTCCTCAGCTATGCAGACGTTTTCATAGGCGTTTTTTAACGAAGCCCAGCGACCGTTGATGTCCTCTAACTTGACCTCCAATAAAGAGTCCGTTTGGTCATCAGGATCTTCCTTTTGAAAATTGGTGCAAAATTTCACCACATTGTTGGAGTCGAAGATACATTTTGACATGATTTCTGTTGAAGAGGGCATGATTGGAGACGGTATCAAGGGTCTGATTTGATAAAAAATGACCAGGAAGACAAGCAGGGTGGAGATTATTTTAGTTCACAATTGGTATTGTGCGCGAAGATTCGGGTTTGGAAACTTCAACACTACAGACGCAAGCCGAGAAACACTTATTTGGAGAGTGGACTTTCCGTCTGTCGCTCAGAGGGATAACGATTTTTCGAAAACGAACGGGCACTTAATCGGTTTTGCACTGCTCACGAAGAGCTTCACCGAAAGAAACTAAGCAATGTAAATTATGGAATGCCCCACTGATATCGAAGGGATTTCACGAAAGGAAACTTAGCACGGTTTACTAGGGAATTTCCCCCGAATTCACTGAAATATACGTATGATGTTGAATGTTTTGTGATACAAATGTTTGTGTGATGTATAAATAAACGTGGTATTGTAGAATTGATGGATAATGATGGAGATATGTAGATAAGAGTGGTAGTAAACACTTTATATGCAAAATAACGTGGGATTTTCAATATCTGAGAAACCCAAGATAAGCGGGTTTCTGAAAAGATGTTATGGTTGGACGCAAGCAACGTAATTCCGCATTTATTTACGTGCTGGAGTGCGCAGTTTTTTTAAAATTGTTGGTACTTGGAATATGTAAAGCACATTCATACAAACCGGCGTTTATATGTATGTGCACATCCGCGACTAGTGGTGTTGTATATATGTATATACGCCAGTACGTTTTTTGGGAAAAAATCAACTATGAACTTGGTAAAGTTTAGAAAGATTCTGTATATATACATAAATGTATATATATATATATATATTGAATTTAACTAATCTTCTTCGGCGCAAGCTAATCAAAAAGGGGACGTTGTTTTTTGGTGGGTAACTACCGGTAGTGGCTAGTGAAAATAGGGAAAATTATTTTGCACCTTACAAATAATAAAATATTCATATGTGCGTTCGTATATGTTGGTGAGAAGCCAAAAGGGGAGATAGGCTGCCGTCGCTGCTAGCGCAAGCGCAAGCGACGATCGAAAAATAATTGAGAATACGTGTATCACGCTATTCGCAAAATAGGGGACTGGAATTCCGTATGTATATTTATGTATATATAACCGTATATGAAAATAACGGTTAAATATACGGGCTTGTTTGCCGCTATGAATGCACTTTCTAGAAATAGAAAAAAATGAATTTCCACTTACGTGCGTATGCGGACAGTCCTCATCGCTGTTGTTTACAGCTCCTTTTCCTGATTTTTGGGTAGGTTTTAGATGTACGTCAACAATGGTTTGCGCGCAAGGCGGCTTGTGAGGCAAAATGGTAATTCGCGTTGCAATTTTCGCCACTTCACTTCACAAGTTTTTTTGTAAACTGTTTCCAAAATATTTTAACAATTTTACGATAATTGCTTTTGTTTTTATCGTCCTATTGATAAATCATTCAAGGTTCGAATCGAGCTCAAGGCCAGAACAATAATTTTTTTTCTAATGATAATTATTGTTCTTTTTTAATTTTTCTAAATTTGAAAAATTGTATTTTGTTTTTGGAATAGTAAGTAGAAAATTTTTCAGACAACCTGCCATAGCTGCGCAGATAGATCCATTTCGAAGGGTGCTAAGCCTTCATCATCAGTACGCTTTAGGCATGCTGCGCTAACCATTTAGCTATACAGCGCATTTAGCTATACAGCGCAGCATGCCTAAAGCGTACTGATGATGAAGGCTTAGTACCCTTCGAAATGGATCTATCTGCGCAGCTATGGCAGGTTGTCTGAAAAATTTTCTACTTACTATTCCAAAAACAAAATACAATTTTTCAAATTTAGAAAAATTAAAAAATAACAATAATTATCATTAGAAAAAAATTATTGTTCTGGCCTTGAGCTCGATTCGAACCTTGAATGATTTTACGACAATTTTACAAATTATTTTAACTGTTTCCAAATATTTTATGGTACTTATAATATTTTGGTTGTCACACGCGCAGAGTTAAAAATTCGAGTGAAAAAGTTAGCAATGGGGCGATAGCGATATATCCAGTGTTGTACTTGTTGCGTTGCCACTGATTCAAATTTGGCTCGCAAGGACCAAATGTTTAACGCATTGGCGCAAATGCGTATTTCAATATTAATTCATTTATTGAATTTAAACTCTTAAAGCTAACAATTGGAACTTAAACGCTGATACTTCACACAGCAAATATGAGGATGCAAAGATAACTAATTCCACAATGGAACGAAAATTTTATGAAATGAATTTGAATAGTGAATTTGAAGGATATAATTCGGGATTTTGATCCGTCTTGCGGCCGCGCAAGGGCTAGGTGGGGTTCGAGAACCAATTTCACGGAAAGGTGGTGATGACCGCGCAAGGGTTAGATTAAGTTAGAGGAGTACCGCAGCGCAAGTGCTACTTCGGTTGCTTTTATATTGAAAGATATAACTTACGATTTTGGGATAATACTTCCTTTGATTTTCTCCTGGAGTTGGATGTGGCGTAGGTGATGATGTTTGTACTCGCTCCGAAGTTGATGATCCGATGCAAATTTTCTCAAAAGGTAATTATGTTGGTTGCTGGTAGATGTTCAGTGTTCCACGAAACAAGAGAGCGAGTTAATGCATTGCACTTGTATTTATAGCATAGATTAGTGATGGAAAGCAACTCCAACACTGTCGACTGGAAGCACTGGATGGCAACTCCAGTCTACTCTACCGCCAGGGTTGTATAAACGCAAGTCATAACTAGTGAAGTGAACGCAAGTCACTTGGAGAAGTGATCGCAAGGTAATTGCAATTGCATACTTTTGGGAGCATCTCAGATAAGATATCTGCATCTGTTTGTGCATCTCTTCTCCGCTGCGTGCACGTACATATGTGTAAACATAATGATTGATTCGTTTATGTAGATAAATAATGAATTATTTATGGATGTGCATACAAGTCACTCTTAGCATCGGCTTAGAGATGACAGTACCCTTAGTGTTGCTAATATTCGTAAAAATATACATTAATAATGCCAGCAGAGTGCGGAGAATGTACTGCAAAGCTGCTTCAAGTTGATGAGACGATAGCTTGCTCTGGTGGGTGTGGATATATCTTCTGCTTAAAGTGAATTAACATCAAAAGAAACGAAATCAGAATAATTACCGATAATATTAATTTGAAATGGTTATGTAACCAGTGTGCGTCATCAGATACAAATACAAAATTTGTGGAAATTAAACATTTGATTAGCAGATGTTAAAAAACAAAAATGAAATCTAGTGATATTAAGCAAATAGTTGAGCAGATATTTAGCAATAAATGCTCTCAAATAAAAAGTAGCATTATCACGGACTTCAACTCCCTCTTGGAACACAATATTGAAGTAAAAATGAATGCAATGAAAAATGAAATCGTAAGGGAGTTGTCGAATGAACTTAAGAAGAACTATGAGTTGTTAGACAACTTACGTGTAACAAATGAGCAGCCAGTTTCCAAACAATCTTATGCTCAGGTCGCCGTCGCAAATGAGAATAAAATTGTTATCAATCCGAAAAAGAAAGGTAAAAAAGCTAAGGAAACTAAGGAAGCTCTTAAAATGTTGTTGAGCCTACTGATGGCCTGATAAGAAATGCTAAAGAAATAAATAGTGGAACCATAATAGTAGAATTTAGAAATAAAGATGCTTGTTAGAAAGTTCAATTAAAAGTAAGGGAAGCGATTGAAAATGATTATGACACAGAGAAAATTAAAAATAAGAATGAAATAAAAAAAATTATTAAAATAGTTGGGATCACAGACAAAATTAGCAATGAACGTTTGGTAGAATGTTTAGTTAAGCAGAACGATTCATGCGCAGGGAAAGATTTTAAAGTTTTAAATATATATATATTTTTAAAATTTTATTTATTATTTATTAAAATTTTTATATTATTGATATTTAAAATTTATAAATTCACTGACACTGAAATTTTCTTTTTTGAAATCATATTCAAAAATAAAGTAATTCAAAAATAAAATACAAAAATAAAGTATATTTAAATAAAGTAGATAACTCTATATTTACTCCCCCTCCAGTGAAACGAAAAATTTAATTTTTTAATGTTAATTTACAGTGTATATTAAGTACTGTAAGAATTTTGTGTTATAGTTTGAAAAAAAAAATAATAATTATGTGTTAATTGCGTTAAAAGTTTATGTTAGTATTGATGTAAGTACCCAATCTTTTGATGATTCGATGTACTTGATAGATATTTTTAGGTGTCGTTATTGTTATGTTGTTGAGGTTAAAAATAACTTAATAGTTGTTTGTTGAATATTGTCAATTATAACGATGTATTTGAAGAACCTAGAATGAGGTTGAATGATAGTAGATGGCAACTTTGTGTGCACAATTACTCAAAAATTAAAAACTTGTATTACGCAGAATATATGTTCAATATATAATTGTAATCTGCATAATGTATGTCCAAGTTGTTGATAAGAAATGAAGAGTTGATTCCTTAATTCGTTTGAGGATGATATGAAATTGTCGATGATTCGTGTAATGTTAATGAGTTTAATATTGAGTTTTTATATGATTTCAATTTCAATATGAAAGAATTGATATTTGGAAAATATGTCAATAAAAATTATTTTAAGAAATCTTTAGAGATTTTTAAAAATTGTAAAAATTTGTTTGATTTTATTTTAAAAATCAAAGTTATTGCTTTGTTTTGTAGTGTTTTGTGTTATTTTCGAATTGAAAATGAGGTTATTATTTAAATATGAATATGAATTGTGGAATTTTTATGACGTTGTTGTAAAATGATAATGATTGTGTTTAAATACATATTTTTGAAAATAAACTGGAGGAGTGCAACTAATTAAAAAGCACTTAATGAAACTATACTTTAGAAAAATTAATTACATTTAGACATTTAGAAATTGAAAGATCGAGTATTGATCACTGGTTTCAACAAGTTCACCATTGTACGTATCTTTTACGTCTTCAGGATAAAATGCGCTGCCAACATGTTTTAATTTTAAATATTGGACAGTAGAAAATCTGTTGCTAAAAGTTTTATATCTCCATTTTGTTTATCATCATCATCATGATGATCTTCAAAAATTTCTTAACATTTAGGGTGAGTTGAATATATAATTAGAATCTTCCAGATTCTTCCGGATCGCCATTATAGTTTAAATTAAACTATATATTTTTAAAATTTTATTTATTATTTATTTAAATTTATTCATTGATATTTAAAATTTATAAATTCACTGACACTGAAATTTTCTTTCTTGAAATCATATTCAAAAATAAAGTAATTCACAAAATAAATACAAAAAGAAAGTATATTTAAATAAAGTAGATACCTCTACAGTATAAAAACGCAAATCGTAGGGAAAAAAGTTATATTGCATTGGTAGAAACAGATGCAGTGCCATCTGAACATGTTTTGCAAGAAAAAAAATTGTATATAAAGTGGGACACTTGTGTCGCTACATGTTCGTAAGCGTTTTGAGATGTTTTAAATGCTCGGAATATAAGCACAAAGTCAATGATTGTACAAAAAAAAAGCGTTCAGCAAATGTTCTGGAGCCCATGATAGCAAGCAATGCACCTCAAACATAACCAAATGTGTTAATTATAGCGAATTGGTAAAAAAAAGTTATTGACGTCGATGTAAATCATCACGCTTTTAGTAAAGATTGTCCTGCGTATAAAAAACATACGCAGTCGAAAAATAAGGCACGGGTCTAGAAACGAATAGTTAAGGAACTGAGTTGTATAAATTTGAATATTAGTAGTATTGTCGCTAACAAAGCTGAACTAGAGCGTCTGATAGAATCACAAAATCTTTATTTTATCTTTTGATCGGAGACTTGTTCCACTGATGAAACCACAAATCAAGAGTGCGATTCACACAGTAGGCACACGGGTGTTCTAATATATGCAAACGACTCATTTGAATACACAATAGGCTACAACAAAGCACTGAACAAAAATATCTGGTGTATTATTCTAAAAGTAAAAGATATTTTTCGCCAATATAAAATAGCTGTGATCAAGCTCGAATGATGAGGACTTTATTACGTATTTGCGGGATATTTTAAGTAATAATTCCTTAACACAGGAAAATATTATCTTTGTCGGCGATTTCGACATAAACCTCTTTAACCTATACTAAACAGTTAGTTGACTTATTTCGCTCCTTTGCTATGGAACAAAACAGGGATGGGCGTTAGCAACAAATTTGAATAACGATTGACGAAAAAATAAGAAATAAAAAAATATTCATTTTAAATTTTTTGATTGATGTATTTTTTTTTTACGAATTTTTGATTAATGAATAACATTTTATCGTTATTCAAAATATCCTGAGTGATGATAATCGGCCATTCTTATTTTTGTAAATTTTGAGTAAAGAGTTGAGTTATTATTCCATATTTAAAAAATATGGAATAACAATAAAATTTCAATTTTTATTCAGTTATTCAAAAATAAAAAATAACCCCTCCAGGAGCTCTGAAAATATACCCATATGCCCAACCAGTGCGCGTATAGTTCTGAAGCTTTTGAGTGTAATATTTAGATGATTTTGGTGAGTATTCGCCGGGGTTTATGGGGGTCATTTGGACGTAATTTCTGAGACACCCTGGGGATTCTCCAGGGGTTTTTTTGGGTCCATTCCAAGGGCACCCTCGCGATCCTCCTGGAGTTTTTGTAGGGCCCCGGAGTCATTTGGGGTCGTTCCGGTCCTTTTTGTGGACGCCCTCTGGAACATTTGGGGGTCATTCCGGGATGGTTTTGGGTACTCCCTCGTGGTCATTTGGGGGTCGTTCCGGGATCTTTTTGGGGACTCCATCGGGGTCGTTTGGGGGTTGTTCCGTGATCTTTTTGGTGACTCCCTCGGGGTCCTCCCGTGGTCGTTCCGGGATGGTTTTGGGGACTCCTTCGGTGTCATTTTGGGGTCATTCCGGAAGGGTTTTGGGGACTCCCTCGGGGTCCTCCCGGGTTCTTTTGGGGGTCGTTCCGGGATGGTTTTGAGGACTCCTTCGGGGTCATTTGGGGGTCATTCCGATATGGTTTTGGGGACTCCCTCGGCGTCATTTGGGGGTCATTCCTGGATCACTTTGGGGACTCCATCGGGGTCATTTGTAGGTCATTCCGCGATGGTTTTGGGGATTCCCTCGGGGTCATTTGGGGTCATTCCTGGATCTCTTTGGGGAGTCCATCGGAAGTCATTTCGGGATGCCTTTGGGGACTTCCTCGGAGTTCTCCCGGGTCATTTGGGGTCGTTCCGGGATGGTTTTGAGGAATCTTTCAGGGTTATTTGGGGTCATTTTGGGATGGTTTTGGGACTCCATCGGGGTCATTTGGGGGTTGTTCCGGGATCGTTTTGGGGATTCCCTCGTGATCCTCCCGTGGTCGTTTCGGTATGGTTTTTGGGACTCATTCGTGGACATTTGGGGGTTTTTCCGGGATCTTTTTGGGGACTCGCTCGGGCTCCTCCCGTGGTCGTTCCGGAATGGTTTTAGGGACTCCTTGAGGGTCATTTCGGGGTATTTCCGGGATGCTTTTAGCGCCTCCCTCGGGGTCCTCCCGTGCTGGTTCCGAAATGGCTTTGGGGACTCCTTGAGGGTCATTTGGGGGTCTTTCCGGGATGCTTTTAGCGCCTACCTCGGGGTCATTTGGGTGTCTTTCCTGGATGGTTTTGGGGACTTCCTCGGGGTCATTTGGGGGTTCTTCCGGGATATTTTTCGGGACTCTTTCAGGGTCTCTTGGAGATCATATCAAAATAATTATAAGTATTGTAACGACCTTCGTTGCCCTACTTCTTCTCTTCACAAGCAAGGCTTCTACCGAAAGTGGACGTAAGTGGTTGAGAACGACGCCCACTTTTTATAGCTCAGATATTGGATGATGGCTAGAAAAAAAGAAAGACTCCCAAATGACCCTGAAGGAGTCCCCAAAACCATTCCGGAACGACCACGGGAGGAATCCGATGGAGTCGCCAAAAAGATCCCGGAAGGACCTCCAAATGACCGCGGGAGGACCCAGAGTGAGTCCCCAAAAAAATCCCCCCGATGGAGTCCCGACAACCATCCCGGAATAACCCTCAAATGACCCCGATGGAGTCCTCAAAAAGATCCCGGAATGACCCCCAAATGACCCCATTGGAGTCTCCAAATCCATCCCGGAATGACCCCAAAATGGTCCCGAGGGAGTACCCAAAAACATCCCGGAACGCCACCAAATGACCCCGGGAGGACCCCGAGGGAGTCCCCAAAACCATCCCTGAGCGACCCCCAAAAGATCCGGGAGAACCCCGAGGGTAGGTAGGTAGGTTGAACTGGCCGGTCCATGAGGACCACACATAGACTGATTGAGTCCGTAGTGTTACCAGAAGTGTGTTTTAACGACCAAACTGAAAAACCCTATCAAAAACTAGGACCTATGTTATAAAATAACTCCGTCCTCTTGGCAAATACTAGAAGCTTCCTAGGACTTAAGCCACTTGCTGCTTCTAAATCTGACAGCTGTATCAGTCCTAATAGCTGGAGTCTTAGCCTGGCAAGTGCAGAGCACGAGCACAGAACGTGCTCGATCGTTTCCTCCTCCAACCCGCACTTCCTACATCTGCTATCACTGACCAAGCCTAGTTTAAAGGCATGTGACGCCAGAAGGCACTGTCCAGTCAGAATACCCGTCATGAGTCTACAGTCTTCTCTTTTTAATGATAGGAGCAACTGTGTTAGTCTAAGGTTGTAAGACCTACACATAATCTTCGACACTTTACAGCCCCGCGCTTGAACCCACGCCTTTCCCGCTTGGTCGATCATGTGCACCTCTCGCCTTCGCTTAATCTCGCCCAATCTAATTGGGACATTTACGGAGCAAGCTTCAAGGAATGCGCCCTTTTTAGCAAGTTCGTCCGCTTTTTCATTCCCATCTATTCCCATATGCCCTGGGACCCAATATAGATGTATGCTTCTCCCTGTCCCGATTCTCTCCAGAGCCTGCTTACACTCTAACACGCATTTAGATGCTGTGCTATGCGAGATTATTGCCTTAATTGCTGCTTGACTGTCAATATAAAAGTTAACACAGTTGCAGCTTAAGCTATTCTCTTCCAGGGTTTCTACTGCTTTGGTTACGGCTAATATTTCCGCTTGGAAAACGCTACAGTAATCCGGCAGCCTGTAGGATCTGCTTATTTCCGGATCAGCGCAGTATACCGCAGACCCTACTCCTTCCACTACTTTGGAACTATCGGTGTACACATGTATCGCCTCATCCGCCATTTGCGCACCCTTGCGCCAACCGTCCACCTCTATTGTGGCCTTAAGATCTCCCTCGAAGCGCAGATAGGGAATCATGTAGTCTGTTCGTCTTGTGATTGATGACGCTATACTACTATGGCCATATGGTCGGCGCTCAAGCTGCCCCGAAGCACCGAGCCTGGTTGCGGTCGTTAACGCTTTGTTCTTTGCTACCAGGTCTACAGGTGGGATGTGCAAAATGGCATACAGTGCAGCCGTCGGGTTTGTTTTCAGGGCTCCCGTATTGCTAAGCATCGATAGTCTGCATACCCCCTCTAATTTTTTGAGGTATGTTGTTTTTTGTGTGGCTTTCCACCAAACAAGAACTCCATAGTATAGAATAGGGCTTACAATCGCTGTAAAAACCCAATGAGAGAGAGAGGGCGATAGGCCCCATGTACACCCCAGCATTCTTTTACATGCATAGAGTGCCGTTGAGGCCTTCTTGACCCTCTTCTCCACGTTGAGCTTCCATGACAGCTTACTGTCTAGGATGATTCCTAAATATTTTGTGCAAGGTTTTTCCTGTAAGGTCACCCCTCCTAACTTAGGCCTGGTCCAATTTGGGACCTTGTACCTCTTTGTAAATAAGACCATATCCGTCTTCTCCGCATTGACTTTCAACCCGACATTAGATGCCCAGGTATGAATATCGCGAAGCGCACGATCCATCAAAGAACTAATCGTTGGAAGGCACTTTCCACTTATGACAATTGCAACGTCATCTGCGTAAGCCTTAAGTTTTACGGGTCCCTCATCGAATTGCCTGAACAATTGGTTGATGACCAGCGTCCACAGCAGAGGTGATAGCACCCCTCCCTGCGGCGTGCCCCTGTCCACTGATTTCGTGGCCTCGTACAATCCCCATTGTGATGTAATCTTTCTGCAATTTAACATGCAGCCGATCCATCTGATTAAGGCAGGATGTACTTTAGTGTAATTAATGTAATTAAGACCATCCATAATCGCCCGTTTTGCAACATTTTTGAAAGCCCCGGCAATGTCCAAGAAGACTCCTAGAGCATACTCCTTGTATTCCAGGGATTTCTCTATGCTTATTACCACCCTATGCAATGCGGTGTCTACCGACTTGCCTTTGGTGTACGCATGCTGTGTTGTGGAGAGCAGCTTTTCATCCACGTTGGACTTTATGTACACATCTATCAGCCTCTCAAAGGTTTTGAGCAGAAATGATGTTAAGCTAATGGGTCTATAGTCTTTGGAATACATGTGACCGATCTTCCCCGCCTTTGGTAGAAAAGCTACACGGGCAGTTCTCCAAGAGTGCGGTACATGATTCAATCGTATGCACCCATCGAATATTATTTTAAGCCATTCCACGACCGCCCTACTTGAGACTTGTAGCATGGCCGGGAATATACCATCTGGGCCCGGCGATTTAAACTTAGAAAACGTCTTCACTGCCCACTCGATCTTGGTATCGGTCACCAAGCCCGGCACTACTAGCTCCGTGATCGAAGTGTGAGTGATGTCTGCTGGCTCCTCTAAACCGTCTCTCGATGGGAAATGTGTATCGAGAAGCACCTCAAGGGATTCCTCACTATTACGTGACCATTCCCCGTTCTCTTTCCTTATTAGTCCCTGGACTATGTTTCCCTTTGCTAGGACTTTTTTCTACCGTGCTGTTTCGCTGGAGCACTCTATGTCCGTACAGAAACTTTTCCATGAGTTTCTCTTCGCCCTGGTAATTTCGCGCTTGTAGATCCTCAGTAGATCCCTGTACTCGTCCCGACACGCTTCGCTTTCCGCGGTCTTTGCGAGCTTAAACATTTCTTTTACCTGTCTTCTTAGAAGACTCAGCTCATTGCTCCACCATGGCGGCTTTGCTTTTCCTCTGAATCTTCTTAGAGGGCAAGCTTTGTTATACGCAGTCATAAGCGTCCTTGTTAGGAATTCATTCGACTCCTCCAGTTCCTCTACATTAGCAACCTCTTTGGGTTGTCCCAGTTTTGTTTCTACATGTTTCTGGAATTAACCAGTTCGTTGACCTAGGGTTTCTAAAGGTTCCTCCCTTCTCTACCCTCTTTAGGGGGATGTGAAGCTGATATACGCATGGTCGGGGAAGGATGGTCTATCAAGAACCATCCAATCATACCTTGATATATCACGCTCGGAGCTCAATGTAATATCCAGAACATTTCTGGATGTTGGACCAATGTATATAGGGACATTTCCCCTGTTGGCTATCTGCAAATTGGTTTGCAGGATGTAACAAAACAGAGATTCGCCTCTCTCGTTCGTATCTGCTCTTCCCCACGCATTGTGGTGCGCATTTGAATCTGCGCCTATGACCAACCGCCCTTTGCGCCCTTCCTCCTGTACTAGCCTTTTTCACTCCATCGGTGGGACCTCCGCAGCATGGGCCATGTAGCAGGACGCCAGGATAAATGCCTGCTTATTCTTTTGCTCAAGGGCCACCGCTACGAGATCCTCAGTGGTGTAATTAGGCAGCATATATGAATGCAGCTGTTTCCTTACCATTACTACAGCTCGCACCCGTCCTTCCGTTTGCGCGTAGTAAACGCCAAACCCGCGCGCGCTAAGTCCAGAAACCTTTCCTCCCGATGAGAGCCACGGCTCCTGCATCAGCGCCACGTCAAACGAACCCTTCTCAAGGGTTAGGAGGAGTTCGCTCGACGCCACTTTACTGTGTTGGAGGTTTATCTGTTGGACTCGCAGCACCATTGGGCTGTTTGTCCCCATCGAGCACCTTCGTCTTGACGTCGTCGTCCTCCCTTGCCCTTTTGGTTTAGAGTATTCGAGGCCCCCTTCAGCCTCTCGTGACTGTTGTGCAGGGTGGTCCTCTGTGCGAGTCACAGCACCATTTAGCGGTTGGTCCTCTTCTAGCACGTTCGTGGTGACGTCGGGGACCTCCACCTGTCTTTTTTCCCTTAGGCTTTTCAGGTCCTTTTCGACTTCGCCCACCTCTAGCGTGTTAGGGTTTTTATCCTCGGGGCTTCTTTTCCTGCGTCGCATGTAAATTTTGCCAGTGCCAAAGGACATTTTACCAAGCTGCGTGTACAAAATATCCTCCGCCTGCTTGTTTATTTGAAAGATATAGAACTGACCATCCTCGGTAGGCCGAGATACAGTAAGTACCTTCCAATCCTGTGTCGGTATGTTCGGATTCTGATTCTGCAGAAGTCGCAGTGTATCCTCCGACTTCATCACGCATGGTATCCATACCTTAACTTTTGGTACCGTGGGTATTTGCGCTTTATCTACCACCTCAAACCGCGCGTTCGTGCCTTGCCTTTGGAGGTTTGGAACCACTTCCTCCAGCCACCGCAAGCTCGCGATGTTGTCGCACGCTGTCATCTTCACACCATTATACCATCCCCCCGAATCAAAGGTTGGAAGGGGCTTACTTGGTTGTTCCCGCATCATCTTAAGCATTAAGCTAATAAGCTCCCTTTCCACAGATCTCCACCTTTCAGTAGTCATTTGTCCGAAAGGACTGCTACGATCAACCAGCGCCACAGTCAGTGACTGCTTTGCCACATCACTCATCTTCTCAGGAAAAGCAGGAGTCTTAGTGTTATCTCCCTTTGGCACCTCCGAGAAAGCCGGAGTCTTAGCGTTAACTCCCTATAGCGCCTCCGAGAAAGCCGGAGTCTTAGCGTTATCTCCCTTTGGCTTATCTCCTACTTCCTTAATTGGAACTTCCCTCTGACTCGCAGCTTTCGAGGTAGTTGCTACCTCGCTATTGGAGCCCATCTGTCTTACAGCTTTGGGCCTACTTGTCTTGTCTATGCGACTTCCCTGCCTCGCGGCTCTAGGACTGGGTCCTTTCTGCCTCTTGAAAGCAGGCTTGTCGGCTTCCGCCGAACGTTGCCTCTTCATTCTGCCATTCGACGCTTCTTCCTCCTCGTACCGGTTGCAGAACCGAGGGTTTCTCGCAGCAAACCTTTTGAACTGCCTTCGACTTACTTCTACCGCTTCATGGGCCCATTCCAAGCGTTCGATCTCCACTTCTGTTGGGTCGACCACTACTCCCAAGCGTTGTACAATTCTTAATGCTGCACAGTACTGCGAGAGAGCTCTTTTACTTCCTCTGCTCCGTACCCTTCTCCACTCTTCTACTCCGTTTTCATTTGTGTGCTTCTCCAACACGGAGTTCATTGAATCAGCACTACTCTCGCTCCCCGAGTCCGACGCATCGCTTAATTCGTATTTATCGTCCTTGGATTGCGACTCAGTCCTCCTCTTTACATCGTCCTTATTACAGTCAGGTAATGAGTCGTTCATCTTGGTCGTACGCCCACCTGCCCGACAAGGCGGGCTCAGCGGTCCAGTATTATATACGGGGAAAGAACTGTACGCCACAGCAGCTCCCCTTACTGTGGTAACGCCATTAATACTTCCCGAGGTGGCCCGGTATCGGGAAGGCTCCGTTCGAATACAGCCGAATTTATCCCCTGGCTGCAAATCGTCCAATAGGCACGGTCCGCATAACACCCTGGATTAGGGGGTTGGCAGTTCTTGGTCACCGACATCCCGCCGCCCTCGTATGAGGCGAAACGGCGTAGATGTCAGTCCTAAACAGCTCCGCCTCATAGTCGGGCGCTATGGAGTTCGGCTAAGCCCTCACACCAACGACAAGGTGCCTACCGTAGTGAGGGAACCCCGAGGCATTCCCCAAAACCATCCCGAAATGACCCCGAAAAGACCTACAAAAGACCACGGGAAAACCCCGAGGGAGTCCTGAAATGATCTCAAAATGAACCCCGAAAGACCCCGGGAATATTCCCCAAAATCATCTAAATATTATCCTAAGTAGCATCAGAACTACAAGCGAACTTTTTACGCATATGGGTATATTTTAAGAGCTCCTGGACGGGTTATTTTTTTATTTTTGAATAACTGAATAAAAATTGAAATTTTATTGTTATTCCATATTTTTTAAATAAGGAATAATAACTTTTTTTTTTTTTTTATTTTAATAATAACTCAACTCTTTACTCAAAAATTACAAAAATAAGAATTACCGATTATCATCACTCAGGATATTTTGAATAACGATAAAATGTTATTCATTATTCAAAAATGCTTGAATAAAAAATAACTTTTTATTCGTCAATCAAAAAATTTAAAATGATGAATAATTTTTTATTTTTATTTTGATTTGTTTTATTTCAAAATGACTCAACCCTGGAACAAAAATAAAATTTTTACACGCGAAAGGACGATAACACCGAAACATTGATGGACTTATTATTTACAGATAATAGCTCAATATCATGTGCAAACCTAGAAGAATATCAGATTTCAGATCAAAAAACTATTCAATTTAAAATCAAGTTAGATAAATTACTTCAAATGAGAACTAGGAAAACCATAATTTCTTGGAAAAATTATACATGTGACAGTCTTATTAACCAATTACGACAGTTAAACTTCACTGACTTTGAAAACTTGAGTATCGAAAATAAAGCTACCTTGCTACCTACATAATAGTTACTTTCCATTGAAGCGTGAGCCAGATACGGACAGAAATTTAAAATGCAAATGCAACAACAACTTTGTGATCCTGATATTTATCTGGTTCAATTTCTGATCCGTATGGCGGTTCTGTTCGTTTCGTTTTCTGTGGCAGATTTTTTGACAGCTAACCACTTTTGAGTTGGTAGCACTGAAATAATTATATGTACGTGTATTCATAAAAGAGTTCGCCATATTTAAAAGCAAAAACACGAAAAACTAAATAACTTAAAGAAAATGTAAGAAAATTGTTTGTTTACGTACGAAACTATTTAAGTGTTACTAAAATAAATTTCTCTTTTAGAGAAAAGAGAATGTGGACCATGGAAGAGACTAGAGCGTTCCTAAGTGCATATATAGGAGAAAAAATGAATTTCTCCATGCACGCAAGAGGAAATTTGGAATGCAGAATGTGCTGCTAGATTTGGAGAGTCAAGGTGTTTTGGTAAGATTAAAATATGGTTCAATTTGATCAAAACATTTTATTTTGTACTATTTTTACAGAGCCAATCCAACAACTGTCGACGTGCTCGTATCCAAATTTTAAAATCTGGTGAGGACGTATAAGCAGAGCATCGACAACAAAAGAAGAACCGGCGATACACCTTGCAATGCGCCATATTCGGATCTTCTGGACGAGATATTTGGAGATAGTCCTGTAATTTCCAACAAGCACTCAATTAATTTGTTTGGAAAACCTTTGAGCCCTAAAGAAACACACGCCGACGAGCACCAAAAACTTAGCTTTTCACAAAGCTCAAGTTCTGATTCCAGCAGTTCGCAGCCAACACCAAACAATTCGCAGACTACGCCAAGCACTACAAGCGTAGCTTCTTCGAGTTTGCAGCAAACAAATGGTAGTAGACATCGACCCAATTTTAAGCAAAAAATGTCGGCCATGAAGTTGCAGCATAGACAGGAAGTTGCTGATAAAAAACTGAAACTTCTAGAAGCTGGAGAAAATGGAACAGGCGCTGCAGCTTAAGCAGAAACGCCATGAAATAAAATGGCCATGTTGAAAGCGTTCATGGATTCGAGAAAGATGTGACCGTGTTTATGGTGAATGTATTTTGTTTTTATAGAGAAATTAATTTCTTAGTTAACATGCAAATATGTGATATTTTATCTATATATGGTGAAAGTATTTATAAGAATAATTGAAGTGTCTTTTTTTTTAACTAGTTAGAATGTAAATATGTGATATTTTATCTGTATATAGTAGAGGTACTTATAAGAATAATTGAAGTCTCGTTTTTGTTGTCTTGTGTAAATAGAATGGTTTTAAGAAATTTTTAATCAGAGTTATTTTATGTGTATAATAGTTTTAAGAAAAGTGAAGTCTGCGATATTTTAATTTTGAACATTGTAAATATGTAATATTTTTATTGCAAACTTTGCGCCACTGTCAAAAGCTTTTGTTGCCTTGAATTATTTAAATAAAAGCAAACGATTTATTTATTAAACCATACACATCTCTATTCCCATTATTTTCTTATATATGGTTTATATTTGAAGCAAGAGAAATGCTATGGTAAATGGATAACATTTGAATTTATAAGCCTTGAAAAATTAGGTCACGACGATTTCCAAATGAATTATCATAGTCTTGAGAACGCCCAATATTCACAACCTCTTCTTCTATCCACGATTCATCTTCAATACTGTCGTGCTCTAAACAGCAAATGTTGTGAAGAATATATCCGCATATAATTATTTTGACTACTGAACTTGAGTCTACAATTTCGTTGAAGTGAAGTAATCGTCGGAATCTTGTTTTGAGCAGTCCGTATGCATTTTCAACAACAATTCTTGTTGAAGAATGTATAAAATTAAAGTGCCTCTGAGCCGGTGTCAAAAATCAATTATCACGAAAGGGACTTATTAACCATTGGGAATTTCCATACGCTGAGTACCCAAGCAAAAACGAGTTAAAATGAAAGGCCGATTCCATATTACCCGTCGCTCTTTCATATAAATTGGAGCGTCTCAAAATTCGACTGTCGTGTAACGAGCCTGGTTCCCCGGCGAATACATCTATAAACATTACAAGACATTCCATCATATTTTGGCCAAATAGATTTTGATATTGCCACTTGAGGGCAGTGCGCTGCCACAACGTCCGAGAAAAAAATATAAAAAAATAAAAAATAAATATTGCACAGGTGGGTATGTTATTCCACTTTGTTTGTGCTTTCTTCAAGTAGAAGCTTTGGATATTCCCCTTGGCTACAGCTAAGGGTATACCTATTTCGACACTGATTATTTCCTCGTTCATCCCCGATGAGCCCCTGCGTGCTAGCTCGTCGGCCTTCTCGTTACCCTCAATCTCCCTATGACCCGGGACCCAGATAACGCGTAGTTCTAGATTGGAGGATAACTGGGATATGAGTCGCTTACAAGCCCACACTAATTTTGAGTTAATGTGTGGCGAGGAAAGCGCTTCTATCGCTGCTTGGCTATCCGACAGGACGCAAACTTTACCAGATACATTCAAGCTCTCCAGTGATTTACAGACTTGCCAAATCACGAGGATTTCTGCTTGAAACACGCTGCAGTGCGATGGGAGTCTGAATGATGCAGACAAATCTAGGGACTCAGAGAAGACTCCGGCCCCCACTCCCGATTCCATCTTGGAGCCGTCAGTTTAGATTTGGACGTCGTCCCTTATGCCCGGGTTTCTCTTCCACTCGTCCCTGCTTGGAATGGCGGTATTACAGCCGTACACAAACTTCAGTTTACGAGGGTAATAATCTGTCTCGGTACTACATGTACCATCCGGATGTTTTTTTACGATACAACTATGCCCTTGCTGGGTATCCTCCCAAGACCCAGACTCCCTGAGTCTCAGTGCGGTTTGTGACGATGTACAAAGTATATGCAAGTCGATCGGAAGCAGGTGCAAAATGGGGTCTAAAGCAGCTGTGGGGCAAGTGCGTCCGGCCCCTATGGCACCAACGCACGCAGTACGCTGGACTTTTTGCAGGCTGGTGAGATTGTAGCTCTTACTTAGAGCTTCCCACCAGACTATGGAACCATAGGCAAGGACCGGTCGCACCAACGCCTCGTACATCCAAAGTACCATGCTTGGCTTGAGTCCCCATTTTTTACCAAACATTGATTTGCAGGCATAGAAGGCGATGCAGGCCTTCCGTACCAGCTTTTCGATGCATACTTTCCAATTCAACTTGCAGTCAATTGTTAGTCCCAGATACTTGGTACTCGATGACAGGGTTAATTGCTGGCCGTTTAAGAATGGTAGTCTGAAAGCAGGTGGCTTGTACTTCCTCGTGAAGAGAAGCAGGTCCGTCTTGTCGGGAATTAACCTAAGGCCCCATCCCTGTGCCCACCTGCTGAGTTTAGCCAAGGCCCTTTCCATGATTTCGCTCATTACGGAGGGGAAAGGACCAGATCGCCACGTCGTCGGCATACGCCACGATCTTAACCCCCTTGCGTTAAGTTTTCCCAGGATTTCATTTATGGTGATCAACCAAAGCAGAGGTGAAAGCACCCCACCCTGTGGTGTGCCTCTGCATAGTTACCAAGATATTGTATAAATAATTAAAGAACTTTTTTGTGTAAATTTTACCAATTAACAGACGTGCCGTTGAGCGATTCAGTCTAAAATGCCGTCTGAACTCTTGGTCAGTATAACTTTCTATAACTTTTAGAAAATTTGTTATTTTTTCTCACTCCTCTTCATTTTCAGAGGAGTCTACTGTATTCAGAGAAGAATTTAGCAGTTCCTCTGTCCTGCCGCTGATGTTTGCCGACGGACGATGACGTTTCACACATCATCTATAAATTTATAATGAAAAATTATAGTAATCCCTTTAAAATATTTGGTATAACTTACTTCAAAGAATTGTTTTTCCATTTTCTCTTTATTTGATTTTGCGTTTTTCTATCATTCATTTTTGTGTACCTTTCTTGTTCTTATTTTCAACAAAACAGATGTTTTATATTGGTGCTACCAACTCTCATAACGTTGATCCAGATCGTTCCAATGAGATTTGAGCCAGAGCCAGAGCTCGATAAACCAATGGAACGGCCCTAATACCCTGTCAAATGCAATGGCCACACTGACATACTCCAAAGAAGTCAGTGTTAAGCTTATGAACAATTGGTATGATTTTGAACTTTCAAATTTGAACAAGCATAAACTATATCTTTACAAAGTCGCTATAACAACTGGGGAATGGAATGAATATATCGCTATAAAACGTAAATATAAACAGCTAATTAAGATTAAAAAACCGAAGTATATGGAACACAAAATCGATTGTAACAGAAAGGTAACAGCAAGGCCATGTGGAAAGGCATAAAGAATTGCATTAGCATGGCTAAAGAAAATAAAGGCATTCAAAGAATAATAATAAACGACAAACTTTATAATCAGGAAATTGAAATAGCGCAGTCTTTATATGATTTCTTTATTCACAGTATATTGGAAATCAGCCTGCATATCCCGGTTATTTCCATTAATTATGATAGTACTCTAGGTGTGCAAAATGGCACAAATGTTTTTATGTTTCAAAAAGTTTCTACAGCTGACGTACTTGAAATAGTAAGCAGGCTCAAAGACAAAATTGGAGGGAAAAAGCTTATTTCGGAAGGAGTTGTCAGGGTGTGGGTGTTCCCCGCGTTGGGCTTTGTGAGCACCTTGTCCCGCTCGATTGTGGCAGCAGGGAGTAAAGGGCCCTAAGCCGTATCTTCCTAAGGCCCAAACTGAAAAAGAAAAAAAATTATATTGGACATAAAAACGTAAATCTGAGCAAAACTCTTATATAAGTGTCCAATTTTTTTGTGTTGGGTAACAAAACCCTACAAACTACAACAACCATATGAAATTTCTTTTTAATTTCTTCCGGAAATATCTCTTGGCAGATATAGAATTTTTGGTTTCCGCGTTCGGATCCGTGATCCTGGGTCCAAAGCGCGTATTGGACACCTGTCGATATATTTCTTGGGCGAGTCATAACAGCGGTGAGCGAATGTAAATAACCACCGTTGCTGTTACCACAGGCAGTCCAGACGCATATTATCTGTTACGAAGGGGCGGCATAGAACATGGGGGGTTTGTTTTCTCAACAAAATTCACTTCACCACTGGCTGTAAAGAGAAATAATTACACAAAAAAAAAAAAAAGAAAAGGCAACACATCGAGATTTATCACGCACGTATAAAAATATAAACAAATGAGAAACGTCAAACACGAGGCAGGTTCACGATAGAGCAAGTGGCAAAAGCTCTTTTCCAAGGGTTGCCAGATGGATTAGAGTTGTGAATAGAGGAAAGAGATGAATATAGAGTGGAAATGGTTGCGGTTGAGTACTGGGAATGACAATAAAGAACGGCACAGTAAAACGGTGTCTCTCATTAGTTGCTCCCTATAAAAAGGAGGTAACTGTTGAAGAGAATTTAGTCATAAAGTACATTGCGCCTATCCGCCTGCGCTGCGCGGTCCGTTGTTCTACGAAATACATATATAAAGTTTTAGTTTGATATGAAGTAGTTCCCTGTGCGCGGAAAGTAAAATTAAATCGAAGGATTTGGATTTAAAAATTGTGTAGAGAAAGATATATAAAGCTTTTGGCCCCAAAACACATTTTGGTTTCGTCGGTGAACTAATTAAATCCAGAAAGGATGTGGAATAATTTTTTTGGGTAAGTTCAAATTTCTTTTTCTTTGCGCCATTTTGGGGTTCACGCAACCCTCTTGTCGACTTCGGTCATTGATTTTGCCGGGTTCTAATCCCTCCCGTCAAAGTTTAATTATTTTCTTTTTTGAAATAATTCTCCTTTTTTTTTGTCGCAGAAATTTTCTGTCTAAGTTCTAATTTTGTAGGGGAAACTTAACCGTTTTTTTTGTCTTTCTGAATTCAAATCCCCATTTAACATCTAAACTTTTACCGAAGGTAATTCTCTTAGTATTGAGTACATGTTATTTTTGTAAATTTTAGTTTTGTGCAATAAATTTTGCTATTTTTGTGGTGTTAGAAACACCGTAATAACAACGCGTGAACGCCAAAATTGGCGTGAAATACCGCACCAGCTCAATTAAGCCGCGCTGAATGCTATTTTCTTTATACCTCTAGTTTAATGTCATCTGGTCACCACGGATGACCAAAAAGCTTACCAGCGCCAGGGGATTCTTATACCGGATTATTGTACCGAGCACTTGTACCAGTTTCTTTTACCGAACCGGCCGCATTATAGCAACCTCCTATAATTATAATTTCCTACAGCAGTGGAGACGCGACTTCAAAATTACAGCAGTGCACTAAAATAACTACGAGGAGCGGAAATAAGAGGAACATAGCTTTCATGCCAAATAGGCCATATTATGTTATTTTTTATGTATATATGTTGCATGCGTTTATAAATTTAATTTTATGCAAAATTCAGCTGAGTAAATTTACATGGCACCTATAGGACAAAAAAAATCTACCAAACGGGTCTTTCGAGTAAAATTACGTTTTTTGTATGGTGCAGTGGCCTATGAAGCCTGTAAGTAACCCCTGGACCCCTTCTATAAGAGCGCTCTTCTAGGTAGGCACTAAGGTGTGTTAGTAGTTATATAGTTGTCTCGATTAGAGCACTTAAGCGTTTGGACGAGTTTTTTTTTACCAAAAAGGCCGTCAACGAACTATTAATTGATTTGCAAACATATTGCTTGTAATACAGGGATATATATTTCTTAGTACACATGATTTCCTGCCAAGATTTTAATTTGTACGTGATAAGATTTTGTTTTATTAATTATGTCTATTTTTTTGTTTACATTGTAACAATACACATTCTTCCAGAATTCCAAGGTGATCCTTATGAAACTCACAAATATATATATATATATATATGTCTTCAGTCTGGACAAGATTCAAGTTTTTTTCTTAGTTTGTGTATAATTTGATTCTCATTAAATCTGTTTATGAAATTACATGCTCAATCTGCATGGTGCCGATTGGCATATTCATATATATATGTATATCGTGATTTTAGTGTGATAAATTTAAAGATAATGGGATTTTAACTAAAACATTATTTTGTCAAATAAATAATAGAATTCTTGTCCTAATACATATACCTTTAGATGTTAGTATTGTGGAAATACGTTGTTGAAAATATACGAATACACATGTTCATACAGTCATTTTCAGTTTCCAAAAGTTTTAAAAGCAAATTATAAGTGATATCAAAAGTTTTTATTTCGAGTTTGCATAGGTTAAGATACTTAAATAAATAATATATTAGATTGAAAAAAAGGATATAGTGGCGTGCTAAAATTAATCGGTTGGGTGGGGAAGGATGACGCAAGGGTGAGTAGTTAGGGTCTTTTGGAGCATCGGAAAGGGGACCTGCTGAGGGCAGAAAATCGAGCGGTCCAAGGCTTGGTGGGCCTCCTGCGAGGGGCGTGCATTGAAGTGAATATAATGGTGATTGTGACATCCGCTCCGCATCAAGGTGGACAAGGGTTAAGGGCCCCGACCTCTCGCCCTGAGCTAGCTGGGGGAAATTCCACCTTGATTGCGCAAAGGGGCGGATTCACCTCCAACAGGTGTACGTGACAATTATTATTAATATAACGCCCAAACAAAAGAAAAAAGAGGGGTCGCTATATTCAGTATAGCGCCCACAAAATGGAAATTTAGAGTACAATATTTATATTGTACTAAAGCGAAATCGTGAGGATTTGACAGCAGCGCCTAAGATTGAAATTGGCGCCCACCAATGAGTAAATCGTGAATTCGAATATAACTTCTAGATCGACATTAATAACCAAATACTCATTTTAAATTACAAATATATTTCAGTCTTCAAAATATATATATACATTTTGGCGTATACAATCATCGAGTTAAACGGGTCTAGCCAGATGCAACCATCACCCTGTCTAGGTGGCTTATTCAAGGTGTTTGATCCAAAAAAATTTAATTGCACCGAGACAGGAATTGGAAGCAGATGGCATTAGGGTGGCCGGCTATTCGCTTCTTTTCTAAGTTCCCAAAAATCTCTTTCTTTTTGATTCATTACAATACAATCAATTTTTTTTAGCTTCAGGAAAAAGGGAAGTCCTTATTAAGTTTTTTTTGTTAATAAGTTGCTCCTTAATTATGGAAATTATACATTATGACCTCAAGCGGTTTGCTACAGAAAGCTGGTGTTGCACAATGTATACAAATTTTAAAACATATCCACATATTGATTTTTTTTATGAAATACTGAAGTGCATACGCCCTCGTAGGAACGCAAGAGTTTGCTCCAATGAATCCTTACGTCAACATTTTTTTTTTGAAAGGCCTGAATGTCATCTGAACCACCCCAAACCTATAGATATGAAATTTGAAATTTGAGATTTTTTTGTAACATAATTGAAAATTAAATATTTTGAAATTGATTTTGGAAATCGAATGATGGCTATTTTACAATGGTGATCAAAACATTTTGAAATCGAATTACCTTGTTTTTTGTGCGAAACAAATTTGTAATAATAAAGGAATAAAACGTTAATTGGATGACACGCAGCGAACCCTATAACACCCGATCCAGAAAGAAACAAACAAAAAAGTTAAAATTTTCAAAAATGGAAAACCCCAAGCGAAACAGCATCCAGGACTTTACCTTTATAGATCTCTCTGAACGAATAAGAAGTGGTAGCACTGCTGTAGCCGCAGGCGGAAAGAATAGCCAAGTGAATACTAATAACGTTTCATCAGAGCCAAACAAGAGCACCGGTACTATTTCGAAAGCGCCGAAAGAGCAATCGCAACCATTACAAGCTCCACCATCGAACCTGAATTTCCCGCAACCTACAGCTACCAATAGTATTGAACCAAACCGTGCTGCTATAATCAACCCTCGTGGGCTTAGGGATGAGTTAGCACTAATTTTAAAAGAATTAATGGTTGAGGCGAAGCAAGCGATTATAACCGAAATTCGCGATAGTTTACCGGCAGCGTTCGAGCCGTCAGGGGGTAATAATTATATGCGGAATCGAAATAATAAACGACAAAGACACAATTCGAGTATTGAGTCACGCGAGTCCGGGCGTTCTGCCGAGGTAGGGCTACAACAACATGTTAACAATAACAGCATGCATAGATACTACAACAATCGCCACATGGCCAATTCAGCAGCCTATACGCGCAATACACACCACCAATTCGTCAACCCCAAATTGCTGAGGAAGGCGCGTCAGCAGCTATCTCTGCAGGGCATCAAAAAGCGTCAGGACTGAGCGGCGAAGCACGCGAGTGGTACTGGCTTTATATAAAGTCGCACGGCAGAGTCGATTGGCCGAGTTTACAGCTCGGACTGCTACGCCAATTTTCATCACAGCGTACAGATTTTGATATCCTTAGGGAATTGACAGAGAGGAAGCAAAGGCCGGGAGAAAATATCAACTAGTATTTCCACGCAGTTGGTATTTTACGTTCGCGACTTAAAAATCCAACACCCGAATACGAGATAGTACGATTAGTAAAAGGGAACTTGCGCGAATCGCTAGCTAAAATGGTTTACCCTATTTCGGCATATTCCCTAGACCAATTAAGAATGGAATGCAAGGAGGTCGAGCGATGTTTCCCGCGCCAGGACCGCTCGCCGTTGAGTAGTTTTACGCCACGCACACAATATATGAATGAAGTTTACCAATTTGAAGATATGAGCGTTTTACTCCCGGTGATGAGGGTCAAGTCACCGTGAAGGAAGTAGGTCATCAGTCTTCAAATAAGCAGTCGGGCGTTCGTAGAAACGTTTCGTGCTAGAATTGTGGTGCTGACGGCCACTTTTTCACCGAATGTATGTCGCTTCAGTGACGCATTTTCTGTTATAAACGTGAAAACAGGATGTTATCACTCCTAAATGCCCAATGTGTAACCGAGCGGGATACTCTTTGAGGAACGCGATTTTGACGGGGAATCGCGCTCCACCCAAACCTCATCAGAGTAGACGCGTCAACCAATACAGAACCGTATATGGAACCCAAAGTTACAACTGATATTTGCATTTTTAATAAAAATAAGAAAACCGTAAAGCCATCGAATACTAGAAAAGAAAGGACGATATCTTACGAAGAACGATATAGAAAATATTTAGAAACTCGGGAAAGAATTTTTGCAGAAAGCATTATTATGGGACGTCGGGTAGTTTCGCGTAAAATTCAGAAGGCAAGGGAACGATTTCAAAGAAGAAGAAAACTCCGACAGAAGGTATTGGCATCCATTAAGAAAGTAAGTAACACAGACCCGCGGGTGTATGCGGATATATGTAGATATAATGGGCATAAGAACGCGCGGCTTACTAGATACTGGTACCTCCGTCTGCATTCTAGGCCGTGGCTGTCGGGAGCTTGTAGAAGAATGAGGAGTTCCTATCGAACGTTATGTGTCTTCTGTCAAAACTGCAGGCGGCCGCAGACATAATGTCTTAGGCAAAATAACTTTACCGGTAAAGTTCAATACAGTAGAACAAAAAATTACATTTTTCTTATGCCCGTACCTAGAGCAAAAGATCTACCTCGGGGTCGACTTTTGGAGGGCGTTTAATTTGGCACCTGATGTTATAACCGTAGATGCAATCGACTTAACAAAAATAGAACAGGGGATGGTTTCTGAGGAAGACAGGAACGAACGTCGTGTTTTACACAGTTTAACGCCAGAGCAGAAAGAGCGTTTGGAAAACGTAGTTAAGGGTTTTAGGACATATGAAGATCACGGGTTAGGACGAACTAGCTTGGAAAAGCATACAATAAAGTTGGTCGACGAAGCAGTACCTATTAAGGAGCGACATTACCCTCTTTCGCCGGCGATGCAAGCCATCGTATACGAAGAGGTCGATAAAATGTTAGAGTTGGTCGTTATAGAGGCGAGTGAGAGTCCCTGGAGTAGCCGAACGACAGTGGTGAGGAAATCGGGGAAAAATTGCTGTTGTTTAGATGCTCGCAAACTAAACGCCGTCACCGTAAAAGATGCATACCCTTTACAAAATATAGAGGGTATACTAAGTCGCATTGACGACACACACTTTATAGGTAGCGTTGACCTAAAGTTCACGTTTTGGCAAATCGAGCTAGACGAGGCTAGTCTTTTACCGTGCCTGGACGTCCACTCTACCAATTCGTTACAATGCCGTTTAGATTATGCAATGTAGCCCAAAGAATATGTTGTCTAATGGACCGTGTCATTCCTCATAGGCTAAAGTCAAACGTCTTTATTTATTTGGATGATTTAATCATCGCCCCTGACTTTGACTCGCGTCTTCGGATTTTACAAGAAGTCGTAATCTGCTTAAGAGACGCGAACCTTACAATAGGGTTGAAAAAATCGAAATTTTGTTTCAAAGAATGCACATATTTAGGTTATATTGTAGGAGGAGGTATATTGAAAAGAGATCCTGAAAAGATCAAAGCAATACAGAGAATCCCTGTTCCGAAAACGGTAAAACAGGTGCGAAGTTTCCTCGGAACGGCAGGATGGTATAGGAGATACATAAAAGATTTCGCCACAATGGCAGCACCTTTGACAGATTCGTTGAGGAAGGGAAACAAATTAGAAATTTCTGAAGGAGCTATTTAAGCATTCAGTAGCCTAAAAAGAGCTCGTACGAGCGCCTCAGTTCTTAAACACCCTGACTTCTCAAAAAAAAAATTTTGTACAATGCGATGCGTCTGATTATGGTGTGGGTGCAGTACTCTACCGAAAAGAAAGTGATGGTGCAGAGAAGCCAATCGCATACTTTTCACAAAAGTTCAACGAATTTCAAAAAAAAATATAGTACAACGGAGAAGGAATGCCTTGTAGCGGTGATGGCCGTCAAGAGATTTCGACCATATATAGACCTAATGCCATTTACGATAGTGACTGATCACGCTAGCCTTAAATGGCTAATATTTTTAAAAGATCTCAACGGGAGATTAACTACAAGCTTTTAATTTTCAAATAGAACACCGTAAAGGTGCAGACAATATAGTGGTCGATACGCTCTCGCGTTGCATATAAGAGGTCACAGAATCTCCAATAGCAAATATGGATACAGTTGAGTTCGAATCGAAAGAGTATAAAGAGCTAATCAACACGATAGAAAACAATAGAGAAAGGTTGCCTGATCTAAAGGTAGAAGACGGCATGGTTTTTAAAAATTTTTTTTCTAAAAACGTAGAACTATAGGGAATGAGTGGAAATTGTGGGTCCCTGAAGCTTTGACGTCAACGCTCATCGAAAACGCACACTGTCAAGAGATAGCTGCGCACGGGGGAATGGCGAAAACGTTACATCGATTGAGGAGGCTGTACTATTGGCCTAGCATGGTGGTGCAGGTACGCAACGTGCGCGAATGTCAAACCTGCAAGGAATCAAAACCTTGTAATGCAATTTTAAAGCAAGGGATCGGAAAAGAAGTGAAGTAACAGTCCGCCCATTTCAAAAATTATACATTGACTTTTTAGGCAAATATCCGAGATCGAAACGAGGAAACTGTTCTATTTTTATCATTATCGATCATTTTTCAAATTTTATTTTTTTGAAGGAAATGCGCGAAGCCACCGCTAGTAATGTGGTTAAGTTCTTGACCGAAAAAATATTTCATAAGTTTGGTGTTCCGAAATTAGTACATTCCGATAACGGTAAACAATTTGTATCCAAACAGTTCTCGGAACTATTAGAAACGTACGGGGTTAGACACCTAAAAACTGCTGTTTATTCACCGCAATCGAATGCCGCCGAAAGGGCAAATAATCGGTGTTAGCCGCTATCAGATCGTATTTAGAAAACGACTATCGAGATTGGGACTTATACCTAATTGAGATCGAATGTTCTCTTCGGAGTGCAGTGCATTCCGCGACCGGGGTTTCACCATACTTTACACTCTTCGGATTCAATATTTTCACGAAAGGCGCAGATTATGCCCTCGCAAGGAAATTGAGTTGTCTTAATGACAATGAAATGTTTGCACTTGATCATAGCGACAAGATTAGGTTAATGCGTGAGAAAATACAAGAGAATTTACATGAAGCGTACGAAAGTAACGCGGCTTGTTACAATAAAAGAATTCGCGAAATACAGTTTAAGCCTGGCCAAGAAATTTATAAACGGAATATTGCACTTAGCGACTTTAAACAAAATGTAAATGCTAAATTTTGTCGAAAGTTCACAAAGTGCTAAATCGCTAAGGCGCTGGGTAACAATATGTACCTACTAGAGTCACTGGCAGGGAAAATTCTAGGGGTCTGGCACGCGAAGGACCTTAAACAGTAATCGAATCCTAAAGAACTTAATTCGACATATTCTAAGGGTAAAGAACCTAATTCTACAAAACCTAACGCTTAAAAATTAACTTAATACTAGTTAACCTAGAACTAAATAACTTACGGTTAAATAACTTAAATCTAAATAATTGTATACTAAATAACTTATTACTAGAAAGCCGCTCCGATGACCTGAAAAAGGAACAAAATGTAATAAACTTTATATAAAGATATTTCAATACTTTCGTGAATACCACTCCGTCGATGAGGGTCAAGTCGGCGGGGATGGATGTTTCCAAAAAGCGCTCATTCCGAAAAGTATCTAAAAAGAACACAAAGCAAAAACTGAGCAAAACAGTTAAATAGCTGCGCAATTTTTTTGTGTTGGGTAACAAAACCCTCCAAACTACAACATCCATATGAAATTTCTTTTTAATTTCTTCCGGAAATATCTCTTGGCAGATATATAATTTTTGGGTTCCGCGTTCGGATCCGTGATCCTGGGTCTAAAACGCGTATTGGACACCTGTCGCAATATTTCTTGGGCGAGTCACAACAGCGGTGAGCGAATGTAAAGAACCACCGTGGCTGTTCCACAGGCAGTCCATATGCATATTATCTGGTACGAAGGGCGGCATAGAACATGGGGGGTTTCTTTTCTCAACAAAATTCACTTCACCACTGGCTGTAAAAAGAAATAATTACACAAAAAAAAAAAGAAAAGGTAACCACATCGAGATTTATTTCGAAACGTCAAACACGAGGTAGGTTCACGATAGAGCAAGTGGCAAAAGCTCTTTTCCAAGGGTTGCCAGATGGCCATTTAGAGTTGTGAATAGAGGAAAGAGATGAATATAGAGTGGAAATGGTTGCGGTTGAGTGCTGGGAATGACAATGGAAAACGGCACAGTGAAACGGTGTCTCTCATTAGTTGCTCCCTATAAAAAGGAGGTAACTGTTGAAAAGAGTTTAGTCTTAAGTACATTGCGCCTATCCGCCTGCGCTGCGCGGTCCGTTGTTCTACAAAATACATATGTAAAATTTTAGTTTGATATGAAGTAGTTCCCTGTGCACGGAAAGTAAAATTAAATCGAACGATTTGAATTTAAAAATTGTGCATAGAAAGATATATAAAGCTTTTGGCCTCAAAACACATTTCGGTTTCCGTCGGTGAACTAATTAAATCCAAAAAGGCTGCATAATGGATGTGGAATAACTTTTTATGGGTAAGTGCCACCCCAACTTTTTTTTCTTAAAGATTTTTTTTTTCAAATTCCTTTTTCTTTACGCCATTTTGGGGTGCACGCAACCCCCTTGTCGACTTCGGTCATTGATTTTTCCGAGTTCTAATCCCCCCTGTTAAAGTTTAATTATTTTCTTTTTTGAAATAATTCTTTTTTTGTCGCAGAAATTTCCTGTCTAAATTCTAATTTTGTAGGGGAAACTTCACCGTTTGTCTTTCTGAATTCAAATCCCCATTTAACATCTAAACATTTTTCCGAAAGTAATTCTTTTTTTATTTTTTTTTAATTCTCTTAGTATTGAGTACATCTTTTTTTTATAAATTTTAGTTTTGTGCAATAAATTTTGCTATTTTTTGTGGTGTTAGAGACACCGTCATAACAACGCGTGAACACCAAAATTGGCGTGAAATACCGCACCAGCTCAATTAAGCCACGCTGAATGCTATTTTCTTTATTCCTCTGAGAAATGCCATTTGTCACCACGGATGACCAAAAAGCTTTACCAGCGCCAGGTGATTTTTATACCGGGAATTTATACCAGATTATTATACCGAGCACTTGTACCAGTTTCTTTTACCGAACCGGCTGCATTATAACAGCCTCCTGTAACTATAATTTCCTACAGCAGTGGAGACCGCGACTTCAAAATTACTGCAGTGCACTAAAATAACTACGAGGAGCGGAAATAAGAGGAACATAGCTGTTTCATGCCAAATAGGCCATCTTATGTTATTTTTTATGTATACATGTTGCATGCGTTTATAAATTTAATTTTATGCAAAATTCAGCTGTGTAAATTTACGTGGCACCTATAGGACAAAAAAAACCTACCAAAAGGGTCTTTCGAGTAAAATTACGTTTTTTATGGTGCAGTGGCCTATGAACCCTGCAAGTAACCCCTGGAGCCCTTCTATAAGAGCGCTCTTCCAGATAGGCACTAGGGTGTGTTATTAGTTATATAGTTGTCTCCAATAGAGCTCTTAAGCGTTTGGACGAGTTTTTTTTTTACCAAAAAGGCCGTCAACGAACTGCAAAATTTTCGATTGTTAATTGATTTGCAAACATATTGCTTGTAATACTGGGATATATATTTCTTAGTACACATGATTTCCTGCCAAGATTTTAATTTGTACGTGATAAGATTTAGTTTTAAAAATTATGTTTATTTTTTTTGTACATTGTAAGAATACACATTCACCCAGAATTCCAATGTGATCCTTGTGAAACTCACAAATATATATATATATATATGTCCTTCAGTCTGGACAAGATTCAAGCTTCTTTTCTTAGTTTGTGTATAATTTGATTCTCATTAAATCTGTTTATGTAATTACATGCTCAATCTGCATGGTGCCGATTGGCATATTCATATATATATAATTCAAGGTTCGATTCGATATATATATCGTGATTTCAGTGTGATAAATTTAAAGATAATGGGATTTTAAATAAAAGTTTATTTTGTCAAATAAATAAGAGAATTCTTGTCCTAATACATATACCTTTAGATGTTAGTATTGTGGAAATACGTTGTTGAAAAGATACGAATACACACGTTCATGCAGTCATATTCAGTTTCCAAAAGTTTTAAAAGCAAATTATAATTGATATCAAAAGTTTTTATTTCGAGTTTGTATAGGTTAAGATACTTAAATAAATAATATGTTAGATTGGAAAAAAGGATATAATGGCGTGCTAAAATTAATCGGTTGGGGTGGGGAAGGATGACGCAAGGGTGAGTAGTTAGGGTCTTTTGGAGCATCGGAAAGGGGACCTGCTGAGGGCAGAAAATCGAGCGGTCCAAGGCTGGGTGGGCTTCCTGCGAGGGGCGTGCATGGCTGTGAATATAATGGTGATTGTGACATCCGCCCCGCATCAAGGTGGACAAGGGTTAAGGGCTCGACCTCTCGCCCTGAGCTAGCTGGGGTCATTCCACCTTGATTGCGCAAAGGGGCGCATTCACTTTCAACAGGTGTACGTGCCAGAGTTATTAAAGACTCCATAACTTATACAGGGTTTTTAACGCTCAAATTGTTAACGAAAGCTTAGATACAGGTATAGTTCCTAAGTTATAGAAATCTTCCGTAGTTGTGCCAATAGAAAAGGTTAAAAATACCACTAAAGCGGATGAGGTCAGACCAATTAATACGTTACAATATGACGAGAAAATATTAGAAACAGTGGTAAAAAACCAGCTTGTAAAATACTTAGAAGAAAAGGAAATTATTATCCCGCAGCAATCAGGTTTTCGGAAGAAGCATTCCTGTGAAAGTGCTTTGAGTTTAGTTATAGCGAACTGGAAAGAAGACCTAAGCAGGAATAAACATATAATAGCTGCATTTTTGGATTTAAAACGTGCATTTGAGACGATGGACCAAAAGCTACTAATAAAAGAGCTAGCCAACATAAGTGTCACTGGTAATGAGTCAAGATGGTTTGAAGACTTCCTCATTAAAAGAAATCATAGAACAATAGTTGGAAAAGCCTTATCGGAGAAAAGAGAAGTACCAGTTGATCTAACGCAAGGATCGGTGCTGGCACCAATACTGTTCAATATTTATATCAATGATATAACTAATTCTATAAACTACTGTGACATTAAACTCTTCAAGGATGATACACTACTGATGCTTAGTGGAGAAAATATAACTGAAATATATAAAAATAATTCAAGAAGATCTGAATAGTGTTTATGATTGGTTATGCGTGAACACACTTAAACTTAATGTCAACAAAACCAAATTTATGGTCATTTTCAGACGAAACTTCCGGAATAGTGACCTGCAAAATGTAAATATTAGCCACGAAGTAATCGAAAAACTCAACACCATCAAATATTTGGGAATAAAAATAGACGATAAACTCAATTTCAATGAGCACGTTGATTATACAGTGGGAAAAATAGCTAAAAAAATATATTTTACACAGAGAACCTGCAAATATTTAAATAAGAAATACAAAGTAATGGTCTATAGATCAATAATCGAACCACATTTTATTTACTGCCCGACTATATTTTTCATATTGCGGGATAGTCAGATATACAAGCTACAAAAGCAACAGAACCGAGCTATGATATTCATTCTCAAAAAACGCTATGACACACCTATCAGAGACATGCTCTCTGCTCTAAATTGGCTAAGCATTAGACAGCAACTTTTTTACCATGAAATTTATTAAGAACATAATAGACGGTAATTTGCCTGCGTACTTAAAGAATAAATGGCGAATTAATGGTGACTTATAACCATAAAGCAGAGCTGTAAAAGTGTGCAATCATTTGATATTTTACATCATTGATGGAACAATGCTTTCTCTTCATTCATTCATTCTTTGCTAAGGAATGTGGCTTAAAAGTCAACCCAATCTTCATTCAGTAGCGGAAAAAAAAAGAATGCACTCCTTAACTCATTCGAAGAAAGAATGAAGTAATTGAATGAAACACAAACATTTTTCAACACAGAATAAGCATACAAATGAATGTAAGTGTTTGGAAAGAGAATTTAATATGTATTTATGTTTGTAGTTGTACAATATTACAAATTCTAATATTTTTCCAGAAAACAATTGTTGCACTTCGTGCACGTCTCCAACAAATGGAATCAACAACACAATACGCTTCGTTACCTGGAAATCGAGCACAAATGGAAAACCTCAACAGCCAGGTTATCCTCTACAACAACCAGGTGCACCACGTGGTTACATGGGTCAAATTATACCACCAACACAACCTGGACAGGCGCCGATGCCCAGTCAACCACTCAAGCTGGGTTAACCCCAATACCCGGACACGTCCGGACGTCCTGGTTATAATGTATGCTAATACAACTAATATATTTAAAAATTTGCTGATGATTATTTTTGTGTTATATTCTTTAGCAACCACCTGCACCTGTTACTGGTAAATATCAACAGCCGCAACAGTATGATCAAGCCCAAGGTTGTTTAGTTCCCGATCAGATGCCAAATCCGATAATAAAATAGCGCTGGTGGTGCTTTTATTACTAATGAACAGGGTTTATTACCACCATTGGTGACCACAAAATATGTAGTAGAAGATCAGGGTAACTCCTCGCCCCGTTACGTTAGGTATCGCTATTCGAAATTAATGTTTTGTTTGGCAATTACATTGATCTTTCTTCTTTGCTGGTCCTCTTTGTATTGCATACCTGCAACAACTGATTTATTAAAAACAAAAGCTTTGTCCATTACACTTACCGTCTAACCAATGGCACGAACGGTTGAGGGTGAATATGAGCCCATTGTAAATTTTGGTGAATTGCGTCCAGTTAGATGTAATTGTTGCAAGGCTCATATGCAATTTGCAGATGCTGGTCGTCGTTACCAATGTCTTATGTGTAAAGTAACAACAGATGGTAAAAAAATCTTTCACTTTTACTTGTTTTCATTGATCCATATTTTTTCTCAACAGTGCCAACTGTATATTTGCAACATTTGGGCCACACCGGACGGCGTGTCGATAAATATGAACGTCCTGAACTTGTATTGGTTACATATGAGTTTTTGTGTAAAAAATGTATGGGTACCGATAGCTCTCAAAGTAAACCTCAACTCATATCCAATATCAATGCTTCGCAATCAATTGTGGACGCTGTACGCACTACATTGGGTCCACGCGTATGGACAAGCATATTGTTGATTCCAGTGGTAAGGCCACAATTTAAAATGATGGTGTAACCATTATGAAACTATTGGATATTGTGCATCCAGCCGTAAAACTCTAATCGACATAGCCAAATCTCAAGATGCTGAGGTAAGTTTTTTGTTATATTAGAATGTGTAGAAAAAAAATGTTTCTCTTATCAGGTCGGCGATGGCACCACTTCAGTAGTATTTTAAGCAGGTGAAATCTTAAAACAAGTTAAACCATATGTTGAGGAAGGCGTGCATGCACGTATCATCATTAAAGCTATACGTAAAGCATTATAATTATGCATGACCAAAATATGACATGGCTGTACATGTCGAAGCGCCAATCAAAGGAACAACAACGTGCTTTATTGGAAAACACGCTGCCACAGCAATGCCCTCCAAACTTATTCATCAACAAAAAGATTTATTTTCCAAAATTGTTGTGGACGCTGTACTTTCTTTTGATGGACCCAACGTCATACAAAAGATGTAAAATCGCATTATTAAATATAGTTTTGGAATTCAAGGCTGAGCGTGATAATTCTGAGAAGTACGTGTTGATAATGTTCAAGAGTATCAAAAAATTGTTGATGCTGAATGGCGTATTCTGTACAATGAACTAGCTAAGTAAGGCGTCAATGCTGTGTTATCTAAAATACCAATTGGTGATGTTGGTACACACTATTTTGCAGATTGTGCTATGTTCTGTGCTGTTCGTGTACCAGAAGAAGATTTGAAACATACAATGAAAGCTTGTGGTGGTGCTGTTATGACTACAGCTAATGATATTAATTCAAGTGTTTTGGGTCAATGTGATTACTTTGAAGAACGTCAAGTTGATGGTGAACGTTTCAACGTTTTCCAAGGTTTGATAGTGGGTTTGACATTGATTTCATTTTCATAGTTTATAATTATTTAAAGGTTCTGAGCTTCATTACATGATGTTATAGTGATTGTGCGGCGTACAATTAAACATGATTCTGTTGTTGCTGGTAAGTTCCCCCTGTGGGTTAGGGGTTAGAATATGCCCACGGTAGGTATACCGGTCGTAAAAGGCGACCATAATATCATGGGTACCCAATCCATGAGTAAGGTGTTTTACTCGAAAAGTAGCAGGGTGGACGCGGGTATAACCCTGTGGGACCCTAGGCAAGGTCTTTATAAATACTGCTACCGCGGGAGCAGGAGAAGCCAGTGTGATCTGATGCACTGCATCGAACGATGCTTTGTATTCAGGTCTCACCTCCTGTCCTGGGATGGCCCCCTTGTGGGAGCATCGCGGTGGTTGTGGTTTCAAATAGGGTTCACTTATGACACACGCTCTGAGTAGACTTGTTTTCCCTTGGGGCGTGCAAACCCAAGGGAATTCGGTCTCATGCTTGCCACAGCAATCCCAATTTCATTGAAAAACTGACCCTGAGGGGCAGATGAAAGGTTGGTCACATCCCTTAATTGTGGCAACCGGAGATGCCGGTTATATATGCTGAAAAACGGTGACGAAAGATGGTGAAGAAATGCATGTCTATCGTCAGCCGAAAAACAATCGATAATTCTACGAGTGGGCCGGTGCTCATCTCGTCTTTTGAGATGTTTGAGGCTGCTTTAGACTGCGTAAGCGAATAGGAGCGTTCGCGGAATGGATGGCCACATCCAAAAATGTGGAAAGATTTGATGCTGCCAAATCACTGCAGTGTGGCGGACTGCAATGCAAAGATGTCGCTGGGGCAGGTACTCGGTACTTACAGGTCTGTGAGCGGAAAAGGTTGGACACATCCTTTTAATTGTGTTAGGAGTGTAATTGGAGGCAAAATGGAGCATAATTGTTGCGTAATTGAGTGAAAATTGGAGTGAAATAATAGTAGCAAAAATGGAAGCCAATAGTAGCACAATATGGCACACAATGTTTGTCAACGTAGTGTTGCCTCAAGCGATGTCGAGGGGCATTGTTGAGGCGGACACTCGGCACTCACAAGCCTGTGTGCGGAAAAGGTTGGTCACATCCCTTGATTTTAATTGTGATGGAGTTTAAGAAGGAGCATAATTGGTGCCAAGCTCACTCTGTTTGTCAATGTACTGCGGCCCTTAAGCAATATCTAAGCAAAACCAGCTCCGTCGTCAACAATGTTTACATTGTTGTTACATTGTAGGACAGGAAAGGTTGGTCACATTCCTAAATTGCGACAAAACACAATATCTCAATCTGATTAACATGTTAATCAGATATCGAGATATCAAAATCAATGAAAGAGGGACTCTGAGGCAAGCACGGAACTCGCGGTGGAGTTGCCGTGCAACCGGGTGCCATTACCCGAAAATGGAAGGGGAGGATGGATAGTCCTCCTCGGCCAAACCAAGGCTGGTGGACTTGAACACCCCCGCTCACCGATTGGTACCAACTTTTTGGGCCGAAGATCAACGGACATTGATCTGTGTTTTACACCGGAGGTAGGTCTGCCAAGACAGGGACTCCTGTAAGCACTCATCGTCTGTTGCTGGTAAGTAAAAATGCAAATTGAAAAAAATGTCTAATGTTAGGGCCTCATTCTCTGTTACGAAACGAACTTTCGTTGCGGGTCAGAGACGAATCGCTAGTGTATTTTGACTATGTTAAACGATGGCAACGTATCACTTGACAATTACTTTTGCCTTCCTGTTTTTTAGAAACGTAAAGACCGAACAAAAATGATAGAGAATACCATTGCTAGACGAAATCATTTGGAGGCGAACCGTTCGTCTGAGCTATCGTTCGCAATACAGAATGAAGCCTTGAAATTGTTAAGTAATATAATGAAAAGATTGTGTCCAACTCCCGAAGAAAAAACTATAAAATTTGTTTCAGTGAAATGATAATTATATAGATTTGATAGAGAAAAAGAAACGAAACAATACTTTAGCGTAACATACATACCTAAACTTACGGAGAACTTCAGCAAAACGCTAACCAACAACAAACACAAAATTGCATTTGCCTACAAATCCAATCATACATTATCGACAATATTCACAAAAACAAAAAGCCCTATTGAGAAGCTCCAACAAAACAACGTTATATATGAAATAACATGGGAAGGCAATGAAAATGAAGAATGCAAGAAAATATACATAGGAACAACAAAACGGCCACTAGGAGTTCGGCTCGCAGAACATGAAGCAGATATACGAAAGAAAAAAAAAAGCACAGCATTATGTCAACACACAACGCAAACTGGGCATGCAGCTGATCTACAAAACACAAGAATCATAGACAAAAATAAACAAGGAAAAGCCAGGTACACATTAGAAAGCCTGCGAATATTGCAAAGAAGAGACAAGACAATAAACAAAAAGGAAGATACAGATGACGTTGCTGCTGCCTACACCCTCTGTCTCTAACATTAATTCGTTTTAGTATGACAATGATACCACTATGGAATGGTACCGAAAATATTTTTAGTTCTAACAAATTTGTTTAAATGTTCCAATTATGTGAGTTTTCTATATAAATCGTGTTATATTATTCAAAGTGTTTTTTGCCTCTTGTTTTGTGATATTTGTTTGTATGTACTACTGTGATTACTAATATTGAAATGTTACGCACTTATGCCTTTTCTGTTTTTATATTAATGTATTGCTTTTTGTTATTAAAATACACAGATCGCCCTTGAAAAAGCTGGAGAGACTAGCGAAACGTCGGGCTGGAATGGTGAAATAAGTTTGTTTTTATTTGCACCAAACGCTAATGGTCAAAAGAGCCTAAGTAAGCATTAGTAAATGTTATAAATAAATTGACCGGAAAATCGCAAAATTGATAATTATTGCTTTTGGTTGTTAGTTTTGAGGCATCGTCTTCGAGTGCCTTCTGATCGTATATGCCGGTTCTTTTGCATTCTTTTACATGCATAAAGTGCCGTTGAAGCCTTCCTCACCCTCTCCTCCACGTTGAGCTTCCATGACAGCTTACTGTCTAGGATGATTCCTTGATATTTTGTGCACGGTTTCTCCCGTAGGGAGGCGGCCACCGTGGTGTGATGGTAGCGTGCTCCTCCTACCACACCGTATGCCCGGGGTGTGAACCCAGAAGCTACATCAAAATTTTAGAAATAAGATTTTTCAATTAGAAGAAAATTTTTCTAAGTGGGGTCACCCCTCGGCAGTGTTTGGCAAGCGCTCCGGGTGTATTTCTGCCATGAAAAGCTCTCAGTGAAAACTCATCTGCCTTGCAGATGCCGTTCGGAGTCGGCATAAAACATGTAGGTCCCGTCCGGCCAATTTGTAGGGAAAAGCAAGAGGAGCACGACGCAAATTGGAAGAGAAGCTCGGCCTTAAATCTCTTCGGAGGTTATCGCGCCTTACATTAATTTAAAATTTTTTTTTTCTCCCGTAGGATCGCCCCTCCTAACTTAGGGACTTTGTACCTCTTTGTAAACAAGACCATATGCAACGTCATCTGCGCAAACCGTAAGTTTTGCTGGTCCCTCGTAGAATCCCCTGAGCAATTGGTTAATGACCAGCGTCCACAGCAGATATGATAGCACCGCTCCCTGCGGAGTGCCCCGTCCTCTAATTTCGTGGCCGCGTACAATCCCCATTGCGATGTAATCTTACTGCAGTTTAACATGCAGTCGATCCCTCTGGGTAAGGCTGGATGTACTTTAACGTAATTAAGACCATCCATAATCGGCCATTTAGAAACATTGTTGAAAGCCCCGGCAATGTTTAACAAGACTTCTAGAGCATATTCCTTATATTCCAGGGCTTTTTCTATGCTTATTACCACCCTATGCAATGCGGTGTCTACTGACTTGCCTTTGGTGTACGCCTGTTGTGTTGTGGAGAGCAACTTTTAATCCACGTTGGACTTTATGTACACATCTATCAGCCTCTCAAAGGTTTTGAGCAGAAATGATGTTAATATATTGGGTCTATAATCTTTGGGATACACGTGACCGATCTTCCCCGCCTTTGGTAGGAAAGCTACACGAGCAGTTCTCCAAGAGTGCGGTACATGATTCAGCCTTATGCACCCATCGAATCCCTCAACTTCTCGGGAAAAGCCGGCGTGCACCTCCGAGAAAGTCGGAGTCTTAGCGTTATCTCTCTTTGGCGTATCTCCTACTTCCGTAGTTGAAACTTCCCTCTGACTCGCAGCCTTCGATGTAGTTGCTACCTCGCTATTGGGACCCATCTGTCTTACAGCTTTGGGCCTACTTGTCTTGTCTATGCGACTGCCCTGCCTCGCGGCTATGGGACTGGGTCCTTTCTGCCTCTTGAAAGCAGGCTTGTCGCCTTCCACCGAACGTTGCCTCTACATTCTACGATTCGACGCTTCTTCCTCGTACCGGTTGCAGAACCAAGGGTTTCTAGCAGCAAACCCTTTGAACTGCCTTCGACCTACTTCTACCGCCTCATGGGCCCATTCCAAACGCTCGCTCTCCACTTCTGTTGGGTCGACCACTGCTCCCAGGCGTTGGACAATTCTTAGTGCTGCACGGTACTGCGAGAGAGCTCTTTTACTTCCCTGCTCTTTACCCTTCTCCACTCTTCTACTCATTTGTGTGCTTTTCCAACACGGAGTTCATTGAAGAAGCACTACTCACGCTCACCGCGTCCGATGCATCGCTTAATGCGTATTCGTCATCCTTGGCTTGCGACTCAGTCCTCCTCTTATCATCCTCCGTATTACAATTGGTAATGAGTCGTTCATCTTGGTCGTACGACCACCAACCCGACAAGGCGGGCTCAGCGGTCCAGTATTATATACGGGGAAAGAACCGTCAGCCACAGCAGCGCCCCTTACTGTGGTAAGGCCATCAATACTTCCCGAGGTGGTCCGGTATCGGGAAGGCTCCGTTCGAATACAGCCGAATTTATCCCCTGACTGCAAATTGTCCAATAGGCGCGGTCCGCATAACACCCTGGATTAGGAGGTTGGCAGTTCTTGCTCACCGACATCCCGCCGCCCTCCTATGAGGCAAAACGGCGTAGATGCCAGTCCTAAACAGCTCCGCCTCATAGTCGGGCGCTATGAAGATCGGCTAAGCCCTCACACCAACGGCGAGGTGCCTACCCTAGTGAGGGAGATATTGGGGAGATAGCTGTTTATTTTATTGCAAAGCTCATCGGTGTAGGAAACAATACCCCAGCGGGTTAGGGGATCAGAATATTTCCGCGGTAGGTATGCCTGTCGTAAGAGGCGACTAAAATACCAGATTCAAGGGGCTGGGTAGCGCAACCCTTCAGGTTGCCAGCGCAATATATAGCTTCTCCAAACCCAATTGTCAACCTCACCTAACCGCGGCGAATCCTGTTTCACTAACAGAAGAGGCTCTGGCGACCCCAAGCTCCTCATGGAACTTGGGGGTGGAGAGGGAGGGAATGACCTGAAGGTTTAATGTGGCCACATAAATCGTTCCCGAGATGGTCGGGCTAGCACCTTAATGGTGCTGTGGTACCGGAGCGTACCGGATCTGTATCCGGCAAAGGACCATCACATCGATAACACTCCCCAAAGCCTTCGGGGAGCAACCTTATCGCTACAACCACAACGACAACATGTAGGAAACAATGGCATATGTGTAGAAGCAATAGTGACTGCTTCTGGTGGTAAAGGTAGCTATTGATATGTAGAAGTTAAACAGAAATTTGATGAATATGAGTTTTGTTTTAAGTTATTGCAAAAAAGCGTTGAGGATTTTTAATATCTTACTAGGTACCTTCGTACATGTTTCTAAGAATGAAGAATGAGACCTATTCAAACTTCGCTATACTTTAACATACAATACTTTACCCCATTTTAACAAAACTATCATTTTTTGATTTTATTAAATTTTATAAAATGTTTCTTCCTCTACAGTTCCATTTCCGTATTGGATGGTAAATATGGCTTTCGCATTTTCTCCATCAATAACTGTGACAAGGTGGAAGAAATCTATGCGCGTAAATCGCAACATATTATCTTGGTCGAGCGTTTCTTCAATAACTCTCTAGTGGTGATGGTGACAGCAGAGAAACCCAACTGTTTACAAATGTTACACTTCAAAAAGAATCAAAATATCTGCGTCTACGGCTCAAATATCCACAGTATATGAATGAATCGAACGCACCCAATTGTCTTCCTAACGGATAGTATACATATTCATCAACGAACTGGGTCTGAATACTGAAACAGTACACATATTCAAAATCGATGAGAAGGCTGTGATGATGGTATAGGGTGAGTTGTTGAATAACATACGAAAACCACTTTAACCCATCTATATATTTGCATTACAGCTTAAGCTTTGCAAACAAAAATTGCTGGCGCCAAGCAATTGGAAAAGGCAGGCGTCTCCGATATGGACGCCAAGCCTAAAGGTTACTAACTGGAAGAAAATACAGGCCTGTCAAAATGCTGCCACCAAAGCCGCTACCGGCTGCCTTCTTATGTCCTCGGAACACCACCTGCACAATGAAGCGAGAAAACTCCCAATAAGGGAAAGAAATGAAATGCTAACCAGACAGTTTCTGTAGAATACGAAGAAACCTGGGCATCCCAACAGACATCTGATTGTTGATCCAACACCGCTTAGGGGCTTAAAGAGTCATCTCGGTAAGCATTATGAGGAAATACGACACCTGAGAACTCAGCCGTATAAAGCAAAAAAACACAAGCAGGTCCTCAGTGAACTCCACAAACAGGCGTCGGAACTTTATGCTAGGAATTGCCCGGGGAATCCACTACTTAAAGAAGAGTACCCAAAACTTGCGGAAGAGGACCGCATACTCCCCAGGGAAAAGCGAGTCACTCTAGTTCAACTTCGTTCTGGATACTGTAAAAGGTTAAACTCTTACCTATCCAGAATCAACCCCAACATACAAAATGTATGCCCCGCTTGCAATGAGTCCCCAAATGACACCAACCATCTCTTTAATTGTAATGTGGAACCAACGCCTCTAACACCCCTTTCATTATGCTCCACCCCTGTTGAAACAGCAAGTTTCCTTGGACTCCCGTTAGATGATTGATGACAATTTGTGATCGGTCGCACCTATTAGGTGGGGCGAAGCGCTGCTACAACAACAACTACCATCTCGGGAACAATTAATATCATGACTTTAAACCTTCTAAGCCATCCCGCCCACACCCTATTTCCACGAGGAACTTGGGGTCGCCATTACACATAACACTGAACGAGTCCGCCGCACAATCATTATAGCATCATGTAACGAAGCTCAGTTTCTTCCAAAAATTGTTCGGCACCGCCACGTAAAATCAATGTATATGTTCTAGCATTAACGCAACCTTTAAATAATTATAAACTATGAAAATGAAATTAATGTCAAACCCACTATCAAACCTTGGAAAATGTTGAAACGTTCGCCACCAACCTGACGTTCTTCAAAGTAATCACATTGACCCAAAACACTTGAATTAATATCATTAGCTTTAGTCATAACAGCACCACCACAAGCTTTCATTGTACGTTTCCAATCTTCTTCTGGTACATGAACAGCACAGAACATATCCGATCTGCAAAATACTGTGTAGCAACATCACCAATTGGTAGTTTAGAAAACACAACATTGGCGCCTTACTTACCTAGTTTATTGTACAGGAGACGCCATTCAGCATCAACAATTGTCTGATACTCTTGGACATTGGAGGACATTGCTGTGCCAGAGCATTTTTCCAATAAAGCACTTTGTTGTTCCTTTGATTGGCGCTTCGACATGTACAGCCATGTCATATTTTATCATGCATAATTGTAATGCTTTACGTATAGCTTTAATGATGATACGTGCATGCACGCCTTCCTCAACATATGGCTTAACTTGTTTTAAGATTTCACATGCTTAAAATACTACTGAAATGGTGCCATCGCCGACCTGATAAGACAAACATTTTTATTCTACACATTCGAATATAACAAAAAACTTACCTCATCATTTTGAGATTTGGCGATGTCTACTAGAGCTTTACGGCTGAATTCACAATATCCAATAGTGTCATAATGGTTGCCCCATCATTTTAAATTGTGGCCTTACCCCTGGAATCAACAATATGCTTGTCCATATTACGTGAACCCAATGTAGTACGTACATCGTCCACAATTGAATGCGAGGCATTGGTGTTGGATATGATTTGAGGTTTACCTTGAGAGTTATCGGTACCCAAACATTTTTTACACAAATTCTCTTGTACCCAACACAAGTTCAGGACGTTCATATTTATCGACACGCTGTCCGATGTGGCCCAAATGTTGGAAATATGCAGTTGGCACTGTTGAGCAAAAATATGGATCAATGAAAACAAGTAAAAGTGAAAGATTTTTTTTTACCATCTCTTGTTACTTTACACATTAGACATTGGAAACGACGACCAGCATCTACAAGTTGCTTATGAGCCTTGCAACGATTACATCTAATTGCATCCAATTCATTTAAAATTTACAATTGAGACGGTAGGTGTAATGGACAAAGCTGCTGTTTTTAATAAATCAGCTGTCGCATGTATGCAATACAATGACGCCCTGCAAAGAAGAAAGATCAATGTAATTGCCAAACAAAACATGAACTTCGATTATCGATACCTAACGTAACGTGGCGAGGAGTTAAAGCCAAATTAAACTTCCTTAACCCTAACGCCATAGTCGTAACCATACCCATATCCATAACCATCTCAATGTGATCGATTAATGGTGCCTTAAACTAAAAATCGTGAAAATTTCATAAAAATGATGAAAACGCAAAAAATTACAAACATATTCCACAAAAAATAAGTATCTTAGTCATAACGTATCCAAAACAATGAAGAAAATCTAAAAAAAGTTATTAAATTCACCAACTCAAATATTTTTAGGTTATGGATATGGCGAGAAACCAAAAACCAATTGAGTGGCTATGGCGTTAGCGTTATGGTATGGCACCAATAATTGATTACATTCCTTTCCATAAGGTAGGTTCGATCAGCTGATTTATCTGATTATGGCTTTATGGTTATAAGTCACCATTAATTCGCCCTTTACTTTGATCTTCTACCACATATTTTGTGGTCACCAATGGTGGTAATGAACCCTGTTCATTAGTAATAAAAGCACGACCAGCGCTATATTGATTTTCAATGATAGCGCTTATCGGATTTGGCATCTGATCGGGATCTAAACGGCCTTGGGCTTGATCATACTGTTGCGTGTTGCGGCTGTTGATATTTACCAGTAACAGGTGCAGGTGGTTGCTAAAGAAAATAACACAAAAATAATCATCAGCAAATTTGTAAATTATTAGTCGTATTAGCATACATTATAACTAGGACGTCCGGACGTGTCCGGGTATTGGGGGTTGACCCGGCTTGGGTGGTTGACTGAGCATTGGCGTCTGTCCAGGTTGTGTTGGTGGCATCATTTGACCCATGTAACCACGTGGTGCACCTGGTTGTTGTAGAGGATAACCTGGCCTGTTGAGGTTTTCCATTTGTGCTCGATTTCCAGGCAACGAAACGAGACGTGCACGAAGTGCAACAATTGTTTTCTGACAAAATATTAGAATTTGTAATATTGTACAACTACAAGCATAAATACATATTAAATTCACTTTCCAAACACTTACATCCAACATCGCTAAGTTATTTTAATTTAATTTAGTGTAAGGCACCAAAATTAGCACAGGCCTGCAGCTCAATTCGCGGAAAATGGCGGGCTCGCTGAAAATTTTTTTCCACACGAAAATGACATATTTCACAATACCTATGAATATAGTAGGTGCGAGAGAGCACGATACATTGTGGCAAAGCTAAATTTGTCAACATGCTATTTCATTTGGAGAATTTTTCATTCCAAATCGTCACCCCTGTCGAAAATTCGTGTGGCTGTGTACGTTTTTGGTCACACGATTTTTGCAGGGGAAGTATACAAAATCTGCTATGAAGTACTATTTCTTGTATGTCTTCCCTACAAAAACGCTCCACGCCATTTGGCTAGTCATTTTACGGCCATTGTGACTTTCTTCAGCGGTTATATTCATAGTCATTTTTGCATGGGGCGATGCACCTTTGTGACCAAATTTTCGTTTCGTTCCTATTATTGTGATCGTGCATTCCGCTCCCACTTATAGGATATAAACATAGCACTGTTCTGCTCACACGCGTCACAATGCTCGTCAAATGGCGGTCATTTCTTCGGTCATTTCACTCTACATTTTCCAGTCTTTTGACAATAAATTTTACTGCGGTTGTACCATTTATATAACCGCCATATAACTTGAATTTTACCTGCCGATTTACTTTACCTGGAGCAGCCATATGAATAAAATATGAACCAAAAAGATTGAATTTTCAATATTTATTATTTCCAATATTATTATATATGTACATGAAATTGGAACTTATGTTAATACAGTTCATATAAACAAGAAGTAAGTACTTTAATAATAAATAAACTCGCTTAATTGGTTTTTGTTTTACAATTGAAATCTTTTCTAAGCGAGCAGAAAATAATTTTAAGCTTTAGAAAAAACTCCAATTATTTGAATAATCTACAACTTAAAGCTTAGTAGAAATTCAGATTAGGTTAACTTTTTTTTCAGATTAAGAATATTCAAAGGTGTCGTGCAATCAGATTGCTGTTGTAATTGGTGAACTTAAAAATGTACGACTAGTAATTGAGTCAGACTTATTATTGTTCTAAATCTAATCTAATGGTTTAAAATCTAATTCCAACAGCAATCGTACCACGGCATACTTTATTATATATGTACATGAAATTGTAACTTAAATTAATAGACTTCATATAAAGAAAAGTAAGTATTTTAATAATAAACTCGCTTAACTGGTTTTCGTTTTCCAATTGAAATCTTTTCCAAGCGAACAGAAAATAATTTAAAGCTTTAGAAAAAACTCCAATTATTTGAATAATCTACAACTTAAAGCTTAGTAGAAATTCAGATTAAGTTTATTTTTTTTCAGATCAAGAATATTCAAAGGTGTCGTGGAATCAGATTGCTGTCGTAATTGGTGAACTTAAAAATGTACGACTAGTAATTGAGTCAGATTTATTATTGTTCTAAATCTAATCATTCAAGCAATAATTCTGCAACCCTTATCATTGATTGGTTTCAAATCTAATTCCGACAGCAATCGTATCACGACATCCTTTATTATATATGCACATGAAATTGCAACTTAATACAGTTCATATAAAAAAGTAGTAAGTATTTTAATAATAAATAAACTCGCTTAATTGGTTTTTGTTTTCCAATTGAAATATTTCCTAAGCGAGCAGAAAATAATTTTAAGCTTTAGAAAAAACTCCAATTATTTGAATAATCTACAACTTAAAGCTTAGTAGAAATTCAGATTAGGTTTACTCTTTTTTCAGATCAAGAATATTCAAAGGTGTCGTGGTATCCGATTGCTGTCGTAATTGGAGAACTTAAAAATGTACGACTAGTAATTGAGTCAGACTTATTATTGTTCTAAATCTAACCATTCCAGCAATAATTCTGCAACCCTTAGCAGAAGTATTGATTTGTTTCAAATCTAATTCCAACAGCAATCGTACCACGACATACTTTATTATATATGTACATGAAATTGTTACTTAAATTAATACAGTTCATATAAAAAAGAAGTAAGTACTTTAATAATAACATAAACTCGCTTATTTGGTTTTCGTTTTCCAATTGAAATCTTTTCCTGTGCAAGCACATCGCTAACCTGTGTTGGCAAAAGATATGATTATACTGTCTTCGATAGATAGTCGGACGAGCCGCTACTCGGCGAAGTAGAGATGACCGTTGTGTCGGTGGCAGCAGTTACAACAGCAGTTTCTAACTTTGCACCATCCGTACAGTTTGATGAATGCTTCACTGCCTTTTCCAATTGCTTGGCGCCAGGCAGACAATTTGGTGCGTTCGATTCATTCATATACTGTGGGTATTTGAGCCGTAGACGCAGATATTTTGATTCTTTTTAAAGTGTAACATTTGTAAGCAGTTGGGTTTCTCTGCTGTCACCATCACCACTAGAGAGCTATTGAAGAAACGCTCGACCAAGATAATATGTTGCGATTTACGCGCATAGATTTCTTCCACCTTGTCACAGTTATTGATGGAGAAAATGCGAAAGCCATATTTACCATCCAATGCGGAAATGGAACTGTAGAGGAAGAAACATTTTATAAAATTTAATAAAATCAAAAAATGATAGTTGTGTTAAAATGGGGTAAATTATTGTATGTTAAAGTATAGCGAAGTTTGAATAGGTCTCATTCTTCTCCTTTGGAAACATGTACGAAGGTACCTCGTAAGATATTAAAAATCCTCAACGCTTTTTTTGCAATAACTTAAAAAAAAAGCTCATATTCATCAAATTTCTGTTTAACTTCTACATACCAATAGCTACCTTTACCACCAGAAGGGGTCACTATTGCTTCTATACCTATGCAATTGTTTCCTACATCGATAAGCTTTGTAATAAAATCTCTCTCTCACTAGGGTAGGCATCTCGTCGTTGGTGTGAGGGCTTAGCCGATCTCCATAGCGCCCGACTATGAGGCGGAGCTGTTTAGGACTGGCATCTACGCCGTTTTGCCTCAAAGGAGGGTGGCGGGATTGTGGTGACCAAGAACTGCCAACCCCCTAATCCAGGGTGTTATGCGGACCATGCCTATTGGACAATTTGCTGTATTCGAACGGAGCCTTCCCGATACCGGACCACCTCGGGAAGTATTGATGGCCTTACCTCTTTACCAAATAAGGAGGATGATAAGAGGACTGAGTCGCAAGCCAAGGACGACGAATACGCATTAAGGGATGCGTCGGACTCGGCGAGCGAGAGTAGTGCTGAATCAATGAACTCCGTGTTGGAAAAGCACACAAATGAGTAGAAGAGTGGAGAAGGGTACGGAGCAGGGGAATTAAAAGAGCTCTCTCGCAGTACCGTGCAGCACTAAGAATTGTTCAAAGCCTGAGAGCAGTGGTCGACCCAACAGAAGTGGAGAGCCAGCGCTTGGAATGGGCCCATGAGGCGGTAGAAGTAGGTCGAAAGCCGTTCAAACGGTTTGCTGCTAGAAACCCTCGGTTCTGCAACCGGTACGAGAAAGAAGCGTCGAATCGTAGAATGAAGAGGCAACGTTCGGCGGTAGGCGAGAAGCCTGCTTCCAAGAGGCAGAAAGGACCCAGTCCCAGAGCCGTGAGGCAGGGCAGTCGCATAGACAAGACAAGTAGGCCCAAATCTGTAAGACAGATGGGCCCCAATAGCAAGGTAGCAACTACCTCGAAGGTTGCGAGTCAGAGGGAAGTTCCAACTATGGAAGTAGGAGATAAGCCAAAGGGAAATAATGCTAAGACTCCGACTTTCTCGGAGGTGCACGCCGGCTTTTCCCGAGAAGATGAGTGATTCGATGGGTGCATAAGACTGAATCATGTACCGCACTCTTGGAGAACTGCTCGTGTAGCTTTCCTACCAAAGGCGGGGAAGATCGGTCACGTGTATCCAAAAGATTATAGACCCAATAGCTTAACATCATTTCTGCTCAAAACCTTTGAGAGGCTGATAGATGTGCACATAAAGTCCAACGTGGATTAAAACTGCTCTCCACAACACAATAGGCGTACACCAAAGGCAAGTCAGTAGACACCGCATTGCATAGGGTGCTAATAAGCATAGAAAAAGCCCTAGAATATAAGGAATTTGCTCTAGAAGTCTTCTTAACCATTGCCGGGGCTTTCAACAGTGTTTCTAAATGGGCGATTATGGATGGTCTTAATTACGTTAAAGTACATCCAGCCTTACCCAGATGGATCGACTGCATGTTAAACTGCAGTAAGATTACATCGCAATGGGGATTGTACGCGTCCACAAAAATTAGTGGACAGGGGCACTCCGCAGGGAGGGGTGCTATCACCTCTGCTGTGGACGCTGGTCATTAACCAACTGCTCAGGGGATTCTACGAGGGACCAGCAAAACTTACGGTTTACGCAGTTGACGTTGCATATGGTCTTGTTTACAAAGAGGTACAAAGTCCCTAGGTTAGGAGGGGCGACACTACGGGAGAAACCATGCACAAAATATCTAGGAATCATCCTAGACAGTAAGCTGCCATGGAAGCTCAATTTGGAGGAGAGGGTGAGGAAGGCTTCAACGGCACTTTATGCATGTAAAAGAATGCAAAAGAACCGACATATACGATCAGAAGGCACTCAAAGACGATGCCTCAAAACTAACAACTAAAAGCAATAATTATCATTTCACTGACACAAATTTTACAGTTTTTTTCTTCGGGAGTTGGACACAATCTTTTCATTATATTACTTAACAATTTAAAGGCTTCATTCTGTATTGCGAACGATAGCTCAGACGAACGAATCGCCAAGGCGAAAGGCAAAAGTAATTGTCAAGTGATAAGTTGCCACCGTTTAACATAGTGCAAATACACTAGCGATTCGTCTCTGATCCGCAACGAAAGTTCGTTTCGTAATAGAGAATGAGGCCCTAAAATTAGGCTTTTTTCAATTTGTATTTTGACTTACCAGCAACAACAGAATCATGTTTAATTGTACGCCGCACAATCATTATAGCATCATGTAACGAAGCTCAGTTTCTTCCAAACATTGTTCGGCACTGCCACGTAAAATCAATGTAATAATGCGATTTTACATTTTTTGTATGACGTTGGGTCCATCAAAGGAAAGTACAGCGTCCACAACAATTTTAGAAAATAAATCTTTTTGTTGATGAATAAGTTTGGGGGACATTGCTGCGGCAGCGTGTTTTCCAATAAAGCACGTTGTTGTTCCTTTGATTGGCGCTTCCACATGTTCAGCCATGTCATATTTTGGTCATGCATAATTATAATGCTTTGCGTATATCTTTAATGATGATACGTGCATGCACGCCTTCCTCAACATATGGTTTAACTTGTTTTAAGATTTCACCTGCTTAAAGTATTAATGAAGTGGTGCCATCGCCGACCTGATAAGAGAAACATTTTTATTCTACACATTCTAATATAACAAAATAACCAATAACAATGGACCCAATATAGTGCGTACAGCGTCTACAATTGATTGCGAGGTATTGTTATTGGATATGAGTTGAGGTTTACCTTGAGAGCTATCGGCACCCACACATTTTTTACACAAAAACTCATATGTACCCAATACAAGTTCAGGACGTTTATATTTATCGACACGCCGTCCGGTGTGGGCCATATGTCGCAAATATACAGTTGGCACTGTTGAGAAAAAATATGAATCAATGAAAGCAAATAAAAGTGCAAGATTTTTTTTACCATCTGTTGTTACTTTACACATAAGACATTGGTAACGACGACCAGCATCTACAAATTGCATATGAGCCTTGCAACGATTACATCTAATTGGACCCAATTCACCAAAATTTACAATGGGTGGCTCATATTCACCCTCAACCGTGCCATTGGTTAGACGGTAAGTCTAATGGACAAAGCTGTTGTTTTTAATAAATCAGCTGTTGCAGGTATGCAATACAAAGAGGACCTGCAAAGAAGAAAGATAAATGCAATTGCCAAACAAAACATTAATTTCGAATAGCGATACCTAACGTAACGTGGCGAGGAGGTACCCTGATCTTCTACCACATATTTTGGGGTCACCAATGGTGGTAATAAACCCTGTTCATTAGTAATAAAAGCACCACCAGCGCTATTTTATTATCGGATTTGGTATCTGATCGGGATCTAAACGGCCTTGGGCTTGATCATTGATTAGCGGCTGTTGATATTTACCAGTAACAGGTGCAGGTGGTTGCTAAAGAAAATAATCATAAGCAAATTTTAAATATATTAGTTGTATTAGAATACATTATAACCAGGACGTCCGGACGTGTCCGGGTATTGGGGGTTAACCCGGCTTGGGTGGTTGGCTGGGCATCGGCGCCTGTCCAGGTTGTGTTGGTGGCATCATTTGACCCATGTAACCACGTGGTGCACCTGGTTGTTGTAGAGGATAACCTGGCTGTTGAGGTTTTCCATTTGTGCTCGATTTCCAGGCAACGAAGCGTATTTTATTGTTAATTCCATTTGTGGGAGACGTGCACGAAGTGCAACAATTGTTTTCTGGAAAAATATTAGAATTTGTAATATTGTACAACTACAAACATAAATACATATTAAATTCATTTTCCAAACACTTACATTCAACATCGCTAAGTTATTTTAATTTAATTTAATTTAATGCTCCAAAATTAGCACAGGTCTGCAGCTCAATTTTTACGGAAAATGGCGGACTCGCTGAAAATTTTTTTCACCCACACAAAAATGACATATTTCACAATACCTATAAATATAGTAGATGCGAGAGAGCACGATACATTGTGGCAAAGCTTAATTTGTCAACATGCTATTTCATTTGGAGAATTTTTTGTTCCAAATCGTCACCCCTGTCAAAAATTCGTGTGGCTGTGTGCGTTTTTGATCACACGATTTTTGCAGGGTTATGTTCGGTCACCATGAAAATGATTTAAGACTTTCCTGGTTTATAATTAACTACTTGCTTATTTGTTTTCGAAATGGTACCGTCGCAATATACCAGTAAATGCTTCTTTATTTTCAGTTGCTCTTAAACAAACATAATAATTCATATTCAATAATTATAAGCCGGCGTTAAGCTCATGAATTCTTAAATATTAAACTACTTGAATAAATAGAAGGGGCTATTTTTGCTATTGACCAATTTTACGCCTTTTTTGCACCCAACTCGTAAATTGATTTAACATATCTGATGGCAATGAAAGTATATAAAAAATAACCTTGGGGAAAAAGTATTTAGTACTGAATGGAAAAAAAGTGTGCATTCATTTCAAGTTTACATTCATTAAAGATTGGGAGTGGTTCTTACATCCACAATCTATATTGAATTATATTTTACCATTCAATAACACACACACTTTAGCTTTGAGTTAAAGTATTTTAAGCCATTCAGGAATGGAGATATATAATATGCAACCAAAAAATCACAAATTTTTAAAAGAATGCTGAGAGAATGCACACTCAATTGGTTCAATCTTTTTACAGCTCTGCCATAAAGCCATAACCAGATAAAACAGCTGATCGAACCTACCTTATGGAAATCAATGTAATCGATTAATGGTGCCATACCATATCGCTAACTCGATTACACTGATTTCCATAAGGTAGGTGTAATCAGCTGTTTTATCTGGTTGTTACGGCGGCAAGACCACAGATAGGGCGCGCTCGTAATAATGGTGGTGAGAAAAGAAAGGAAAAAACACAAACGAATTCGTTATAAAAAGATACACAATAACGTTTATTGAAGTGAAAGTAAATGCATATTCAGAGTTAATCCAATTAGTAACAATTCAAGATTTCAGATTACAGAAGTGTATAAAATGAATTTTATAATTTTGATTAAAAAAGACTTACCTTCGGTGGCTTGGCTGCTGGCGGTTTCTTAAACGTTCGCAAAAGAAGTGAAAGAGGTAAAAAGACTTTAGTTCGCGGCCACCGCCGAATCCTAGGCTTAACTATTATCCGGCGGGGTAAACGGTTATCGGTATAAACCGATATGAATAAATGAAAGGAAAAGTAAAGCGATACGAGGGTGCACCGCCATATTAGGCTTGTGGCCTAAACACTGGTTATGGCTTTATGATTATAAGTCACCATTAATTCGCCCTTTACATCAAATATGTAAAAGACATGCATTCTGTAAATACTCGAAGCAAAAATAACTTCAACCTAGCTGCTTATAAAACTGAAGCAGACAAATGTAACTTGTATTATAAGGGATTAAAATGCTATAACGAGCTACCCAATGATATCAAATCATGTAATGCCAATAGATTAAAAAAAAATTGTATATTCATTGCAAAACACTACCAATTTTTAGTACTGTATAGGCAGGCTTCCATAGAATCAGTAAAAATGTATGCCTGCTATGTATTCTGATATGAAGCGTCTTCCAACAATTTCCCTTCCAAGTTCTCGTGCGCATACAATAAAAGTCGCCGAAGCAGATACTGCAACGCATCACTCGATCATATCAGTGCATCGCCGTTCGGATGTTTCCTTCGCGCTTTACGAACATGCGTAAAAGTCGCCGAAGCACATACTGCAACGCATCACTTGACCATATCAGTGCATCGCCTTCATGCTTATTCGTAAACGGCCTTCATACCAGAGATAACTGGCATCAAAATAATGTTGGCATGATTCGGAGGTCTGCCACAGTTCAGCACCATACGATAGTTCATAGATATAACTAGGTTAGAATTATATGTTAGTCTAGTTCAGATTAATATATATATATATACATTGTAAATAGATATAAGCTAGGTTTAATTAAGCTGTAATAAATAAATAAATAAATAAATTGTTCGGGGTGTCAATCCTCGACATAATGGACATGAGTCGTTATCTGTTAGCCAGATCGTTAAACGCGATCGGTGAAAACCGTGCAAACATGGCGTGGAGACAAAATTAAAGTTTGTAATCTCCTCGTTACAAATCGCACAGGTATTACCTGGTGTTGGGTGGTTGCCTAAATTCTCATTACTGTGGCCTACCGACATTTTAAATTTATTAGGATTCAATTACCCAAACACGCAATTAAAAAAAGAAAAAAAAAAATGTAAGTTTCTATGTATAAACTCTATCATCAAAAATATAGGTCTAGTAAGTCAATGAAAGTCGTGAGTTGAATGAACTGGTATACAAATTCTTCTAATGCACATTTAAAGAAAACAATGTAGCTGGTGCAAAATTTTGTCTTATCTCTCTTACTATTTCACATTCAAGCACGAGTACCCACACGCTGATGTAAAAAGGGTAAGGGAGAACTAAATGTATTTCGGGGATAACAACTGGCAAGGTATACTATTTATAATTAAGAAAACCTTGTTCCAATATCGCTAATTCACTAACTTTTCTGAGTTGGTGAGATCGACGACCAATCGCATCCAAACTAAATTCCGTTACTCGTCCAAACTAGCATTGAAAAAAAAATTGGAAGCTCCAAAAGTAAGATTCTAAATATCTCGTTTTGGATCTTTGCTAACTGCTATTATTTGCAAACACTCAACTTATCCAAAGCCAGTTCACTGGTAGAGTGTAATAAACATATATTGCTTCAACTCTATTTCAAATGAAAAGTAGTTGGAAACCAAAATCCCAGTCAAAAAAATTGTGGACCGTGAAATGATTTTTACACTTGTTTCAATTATCCAAGTTTCATAATGCTTATCATGGTAATCGTGAGCTTTTTACTTTGCTTTGTATACATTTTGGTTGGTTATTAATCTGTTGCATGTCAAAACATTTTTGAGATTGGAGAACATTGTTTTTTGGACTTTTGACCTCCTAAAAGTGAAAAAAGTTATACTGTGTCACGGAAAGGTATGCATCACCACAAAAAAACTGTATACATGAGCATGCGGAGGAGACATATTGTAAATTCGGATGAAAAAATTCATATTAGGGTGGATCGCAGCAAGAATCCCGACCTCCCGAGTAACTATGCCCGGTTAACGCAAGCATGCACGCCCGCTCCGAGCTGCCTAGGCCAGTAGCAGTAGAAAACTGATTTGGCGTTAGGTAATATATAATAACCTAGGTAATTGTTTACTTTAGCTCACCAGGTGTCATCAGGAGAGGTGTCAAAAGACGCGCCTTGTACCCAGGATCACGAATCCGAAGGCGGAAATTCAAAATTTTATTTCGTTTCGGAGATATTTGCAAACAAAATTGAAAATGTTCATGAGGTTGTTATTGTTTTGATGATTTTGTAGCCTACCCACATGAAAAACTGTGGGTAAAGGTGTTTTGCACGGATATATTTTTGGTCTCCAAACCGATGTTGGACCCACCCAGGGTAATTTTTTATAAGCGCGGCCGAAGGCCGCACATGCAGAAAGGTGTTCTGCGCACAAATACTATGGATCCCACACCCAGTTTCGGAGCTCTCCGGGCCATTTTTCGGTTTTTTGGAAATAACTTTTGACAGAAATAAAATTTTGCATTTCCGCTCTCGGATTCGTGGTCCTGGGATCAAAACGCGTCTTTTGACACCTCTCCCGTCGGCTTTTAGCAGTTATGAGCTAAAGTAAACAATTACCACAACCTATCCTGATGTATGGCTCGGAATTATGGGCTGCGTCGAGAGAAGATGAAATGGCTCTTGGTGTGCTCGATAGAAAATTTCTTCGGAAGACGTATGGTCCTGTCCGCGATGCCCACGGCGAGTATCAAAGGAGGTATAATGATGAGATGTATGGGTTTACGCAGATATGACGATAGTGCACCTAGTAAAAACCCAAAGGCTCTGCTGGCTAGATTTAAAAAATATTTTTTACCTTTTATTTATTTCCCCTCCCAAATGTAAACACGGTCGTTTCACTCGATTTGTATATAATTTTCGACCATAACGACCGAAAAGGCTAATTCACTGTACTTTTACAACCGGGTATTCGTATGGTAGAGGGTCTCTCTCACTTTAGCAAACGCTTTAAATTTAAATATTTTAACACTTTCTAAACTTTTCCCAATTTTGGTTTTGCTTTCATTGTTTTAAATTTTCTTTTAATTTATGTAACAGGTGTCATTTTCCAACCTGTTTGATAAAACCGGTTGTATTTATTGAGCAATCTTACTGATGCAACTTTGTGTCGAACTCGTTTTTAAATGCGTTAAATGGTAAAACGTATTTAATTTCCTACAACAATTTGCTTGCGATTCATCACGTTTAAATAGGTTTTGACCATTTTCAATTGAACACAGTATAAAGGGCCTATTACGGTATACAACTCAACTTAGTTGGGTTGTAACTAAAACAACTCAACTCCTGTTTGGTATTACGAATTACAATTTATTTCAGTTGAAGTTGAATTGGTGTTGCCAACCTAGGAAAGTCATGATTTGACAGATAAATGAACAGCTGATCAATTTGTGGCGAAAATTTAAACATTTGCAAAAGTGATTTTATTATTAAAAGATATTATATGATATGAAATCTATTTTATAATGGCAAAAATGTTGGTGATTAACACGTCGCGAATACGGAAAACATTTGCGTGATCATTCCAATCCCTTGGAACTACCAAGCACCCAGTACGAAAATGTTTAAGTGACTAAAGATGAGTTTCAAATGAAGTTATTTTGCAGATTTGAAAGGAAGCATTTTGCTCATTACTAAACACAATTAAGAACCATTTCGGCAAACGCGTTCGAGGGAAGGCTTAACTCATATTTTAAAATTATGCGCCACACTCCGATTCCTTGCTGATGGCAGCTATCAAAAATGCTGTCGAAATGATTTTGGTGTTGGACTGGTTTTGTATATTATTGAGGAGCATACTTGTGCGAAGTGGATTAATACCCAAACAGTAAAAGTTGTATTTTACTCTAAAACAGAATTCCCAGGAGTAGTGATTAGTATCAATGGGACTCACGTTCGCATAATTTCACCTCTTTTGGCTGCATCCGAACTGCGGCCAGCCTCGTCCAACTTCGGAATGTCGCTCCAGATAGTCAAAAAGTTATTCAAATGCAATCCTTCGTATAAACGTTGTTTTTTCTATAAATGCGTACAAATTCTCGATTATTGTTTGATTAAAAAAGGTTTAACTACCGGCTTTAAATTTTTTGTTTTTTTTTTTTTTGTAACGTTTTATGGACCATGGATCATCTAACTTTTATCAAAGGTGGTATCAAAAGACGCGTTTCGATCTCCGTTTTTAGGATTCGAAAGCGGAAATTAATAATTTTATTTCTGTCGAAAAATATTTACAAAAAACCACAAAATGGCCCAGAGAGGGTCCGAAATATGAGGTCCGATCCAGAGTTTTTTTTGCACAGAAGATCTTTCTGTGTTGGCAGCATTTGGACGCGATTTGTAAAAATAATCCTGAGTGGGTCCAACGCCTTTCTGCACTAGTGTGTACAAAAAATCTGGTAAAACACAACCATATGAAAATTTTAACCGAAATGATATGACAAAAATTAAAAATTTAATTCGTATTCTTAAATCGGAGGTCGAAACGTGTTTTTTATACCAACTTTGAAAATTTTTGTTAAAAATTAGGTGGCGAATCGTCTTCTAAAACTTAACATTTTTTCAAAACAACTGCAAAATTGTATGAGACAACTGCTAGTAATCAGTTGTAAGATTTTGACAACTACATTAATACAAGATTGTAAACGGTAATGCCACAAAAAGTTGTTAGACTAGGCAACTCAACCGACATTTTTTTTGACAGGTTGAGTTGTAATCGGTAATACCAAATTGCGAAATTTCAGCCATACGGTCATAGTAGTATAGCGCCATCACACATTGGACGAACAGACAAATGAATCCCGTACCTGCGCTTCGATGGCGATTTAGGAGCCGGTATAAAAACAAGGAAGGATTTGCACATAATCGGCCAAGCGGGAAAGGCGTTGAACCGGGCAAGGGCTGTGTCGAGGATCTTGTGCAGATCTCAGGACCTTAGACGAAACAAGTTAATCTTATCACTAAAATATAAGGGATTGTAGGCTCATGATGCTGACCCTGCTTTCTGGGGTAAAATGCTTTTTAATTAGGCATCGTCAGTGATACCAGTGTGCTCGTATAGGCCCTAGAATGCTTCTGATTCCTAGGGTCTTTCAGTTAGGTCGTAAAACTAACTGCAAGTAACACTGCACATTCAGTCTATGTGAGGTCCTCAGGGACCAGCCAGTTCAAGATGAAAAGATACATTTAATTTCGCGTTTTAATAAATTAATATAAAAAAATATCTCACCATAGTGACAGAAGCTTGAAAAAACACCTACAGGGTCGGTCATGATTGTTTTTTTTTGAAGTTCTTGTGCAATCAAAGTGTATTTAATAAAATGTGATTGATTTTGACAGTTCTCTCATTAAGAATCGCACTATAATGTCGAAAACAAAAAAAAAATTAATCCTTTCAGAAAATTTTGAAAAATTTTAAAATTTTAAATTTGTGAAAGATATCATTTGCGATAAGAGCACGCCAAGAACAGTAGGGTTCATGTACATTTATAATATTTCCCATGTTGCTGTAGCGATAAAGAACACTCCCCAAGGTTTTGGGGAGTTTTATATATTGTGACGAATATTCACACCACTAAGTGATACTAGCATCCCTAATCCGATATTAAGCAGCCACTTGTATGTACGTAAACAAATCAATCATCATTTACACATATACATACAAGGCAGCAGAGAGATACTCACCATCAGCCGAAGTAGTACTCACATATACACACGCATATGGCTATGCGAGAGACTATAAACTAAAAATATACATGTACATATATGGCTGGTAACCAAGCATGAAGTTCGCGAAGTTACTAGACCTTAGGAGAAATGGGTGGATGAAGCAACGGAGAGTATAAAAGCAGCACAAGCTGAGTAGCCAGTAATCAGTTTTGATTTAAGCACGCTATTGGTTGTGAAGTTAAGTGTTATTGTAAAGTACTCTCAAAGTAGTCTAATAAATACCATTTTGCATTATTGAATAGAGGAGTTATTTATTCAACAGTTTAGCGATTCGAACGTTACCAGAAGGTTTGGAATAAGTGGAATTTCACTAAATTCGTTACAAGTGCTGTCAGAAGAGGAATTGTTGAATAAATTCCGAAGATTTCGAATAGAATTTGGATACGGCAAAGTTAAGTGAATTAAGGATCCAAAAACTGAAAAAAGAGTTGGAGAACCGTGGATTGAATACAACCGGCAATAAGATCGAACTTCAAGCACGGCTTCGAGAGGCAATGGAGTTGGAAGGAATTAATGTGGACGATGAGGTCTTTCATACTGATGGGGACGAGACAACAACAAAAATTGAAGAGAAAACCGAGACATCGTAGACAGTTACGAGCACAAACTTGAACATGATTTTGGCTGCAATATCTCAACTGTAAGAACAAAAGACAAACATAACATCTCAACTGGCAGAACAGAAGACATATATGGCATCCCAACTGGAATCACAAGAGACACGTTTAACATCCAAGATGGAATCACAGGAGACACGTATATCCGAAATGTCGTCACAAATAACATCCAGGATTGAAACACAGGAGGCACGTATATCCAAAATGTCGGAATAAATTTCAGCACAGGTATCGTCGCAGATCTCTGCACAACTGGAAGCCCGTATGGACGAAAAAATAATGCAGTTTGAGAAAGAAATCGAGGCTGAGGTAGATGCTTTAAAAGGTCGTATACAGGAGCTGCAACTAAATCGCCCAGTTGTTTCCGCAAGCAATACGAAGGTAAAAACTCCATCTTTTGACGGTTCTGTTCCTTTCCAGGTATTTAAGCTCCAGTTTGATAAGACCGACCCAGTGAACAACTGGAATGTTGAAGATAAAGCTGCTGCACTATTTGTGGCATTGAAAGGGCCTGCAGAGGAAATCTTACAGACTATTCCAGAGTACGTACGGAACAGTTATGAAGCATTGATGGCCGCTGTCGAAAGACGTTACGGAAGCGATTCAGAGCCTTATAAATGGCACACGGGATGTCGAAATACAGCGAGCTACATACGCAAACCCAAAGCCAACATTTGCAGAAACGGTATCACATGCATTGACTCAGGAAACTGACTCACTATTGAGTAAACCAGCTTTCAAAGCACGCCGTGTGGAGCTATGTGGAGCTAGCAAGACCAGATTGGGTAGACACAATTTTGGAAGCACTGAAGAAATCACAACAGGAAAATGCCGGAGTTATGAAGTGTTTCAAGTGCGGTAACCCAGGTCACATTGCACCTCATTGCAGCACCGGTCCTGGTATTTCCAACTTGGCTGGTCGTAAACGCAAAGCTGGAGGAGATAAGCAAGAGCGAGTCAGATGTAAAGATCGAGAACTTGCCCCAGCTATTGAATGTCCTGTGATATCTATCTCGCAAATTGGAAGAAAATCGAGCAGTCTTACCGTCAAAGGAAATGTGGATGGCACAGAACGTGTACTGACTGTAGATACGGGCGCATCTCATTGATTAATCCGATCTGATTTGGTCAACAAGAGAGTAAAGCCATTTCCTGGAGCAAGGTTGCGTACGTTCACTGGCGAGTATAACCAACTCTAAGGAGAAGTGGTATGTGAGGTCTTAATTGGAAAGGTCACGATTCTACACAAATTCGTTGTGGCGGAGATCGTTGATGAAGTCATATTGGGAGTGGAGTTCTTAGTTGACCATGACATCAGGATCGACATGCAAATAAGGAATATGCGCTATAAGAACCAAGATATATCACTTAACTTCAGGAGAAAGGGTTCAACAGTAAGCGTGCTGGTGGAGGAGAATCAGCAAATACCTCCAAATTCGGAGGCAGTAATCTGGGCAAAGGTTGATGGCAGCAAACAAATCCACAGCGAAAATACTTGCAGGAAAAACCCTGGCTACGATTAAACAAAATGGACGTATTCCGGTAAGAGTACTCAATGAGGAGTTCAATTCACCACTCAAACTGACCAAAGGAGCTATATTGGGATGATGCCAAGAGGCTGAAGTAATTATTAAATGTGAGAAGCTCCAGGAAAACGTTTCAACTAGCAAGATTGATCTTTCAAATGACATCACGGCATGGACGGAGGGGCTAGGGGAGTACTATCAGAGTAAGGCCAAACAACTGCTCCTGAAGTACGCAAACATATTTGGCCAAGATGGTTCCAAACCAGGCCGCACCAAAGTTGTGAAACATCAAATTGGCACTGGAAATGCGAGGCCAATCCGTCAAGCTCCTCGTAGTGTTCCACTGGCGAAGCGGGAAGGATGATGGAATGAATGGGCCAAACCGATCAAAACCGAAGGTACCCGCGAGAAAAACACTGACATTGACAAACCCTAATGGATGCAATAAAACGAACGAAAGAAATTCCCAGAAAGAATGCAAGGGTGGTTAAAAGCCAGGGCGCACTACTGTTGTGAATCGTCGGAACGATACTGATTATGCGCAGCCAATCCGTCAAGCGCAAGCTCTACGAAGTAGTTCATTGGCCAAACAACAGAGTGTGAGAGAACGGTCCAGGATAATGAGTATTAGGATGAAACACAGGTACGACAAGAACAATAATTCTGAAAGTTTCTTGGAGGGAGATTTGGTACTGCTATACAACTCTCACCGGCGGAAAGGTGTTCCATCCAAATTTGGTACAGTTGGGAAGACTCGTAGAAAGTTGTAAAGAGGATTAGTGATACCATCTACCGCATACAAACCATTGGGAAACCACGAAATATAAGGGTGGTTCATTTGGAGAGGCTAGCAGCGGTTGGATCGAGCGATTTGTCTGATCGGGACGATCAGACTAAGGTGGAGGGCAGTGTAACGAATATTCACATCACTAAGTGATACTAGCATCCCTAATCCGATACTAAGCAGCCACTTGTATGTACGTAAACAAATCAATCATCATTTACACATATACATACAAGGCAGCAGAGAGATACTCACCATCAGCCGAAGTAGTACTCACATATACACACGCATATAGCTATGCGAGAGACTATAAACTAAAAGTATTCATGTACATTTATGGCTGGTAACCAAGCATGAAGTTCGCGAAGCTACTAGACCTTAGCAGAAATGGGTGGACGAAGCAACGGAGAGTATAAAAGCAGCACAAGCTGAGTAGTCAGTGATCAGTTTTGATTTAAGCACGCTATTGGTTGTGAAGTTAAGTGTTATTGTAAAGTACTCTCAAAGTAGTCTAATAAAGACCATTTTGCATTATTGAATATTGGAGTTATTTATTCAATAGCTTAGCGATTCGACCGTTAGCAGAAGGTTTGGAATAAGTGAAGTTTCATTAAATTCTTTACAATATGTTAATGGCCCTTTTCCGATCATAGATCCAGTACGATCCGGTACAAGCCCGACCATCCCGGAACGAATAAATGTTGTAACGAATTTAAAGAAGTTCCTGATTATTTTACCACTTATGTTAATGTTCGAATCTGAACTGTTGAATAATATTCTGTACAACCAAATGTCCTTTATTTATAATTCTGCTGTAGTACTAGTACTTCCCAATAACGTACTTCACTTATAACATGTTAAAAGCAAACTGATTCATCATTCCCCAGCTTGCGCTGCTTTTATTCTCTCTGTGGTCTCGTTCGCAGATTTCTCCCAAGGTCTAGACTTTTCGCGAACAGCTGCTTATTTCTCCTTTATGTATCTGATATTCGCGTTTGGCTTTTAGTTATATGCGTGTGTATATGTGAGTCATAACTTCTGCTCACAGCTGCTGCCTAAATGTGTGTGAAATGTTCTCTTTGCTGTTACATTCGCTGTTTACATGTATGTGCGGGTGATTGCTTTTGTGCATTGATTTAGTAGCAGTATAGTGACGTATCGAAATGCAAATATTTGCGACAATATGACCACATTGAGCCTTCTAGTTAATCCCGCCACCCATCTCTAGTTCCATGACGAAATTGCCCCCCGCCCCCCTCTCCGCTAAATATGGTTATGATAATTTCATATTTGTAACAAGATTCCCCTCGGTTAGGTAAGGTTGACAATTGGGCTGCCGAAGCTGTTAGGCTATAAATATTTTTATTGCGCTTATCAACCCATTAAACCCTCTTAGAATTCCATTTAGATCATAGACGGTAAACGTTTTTTCAAAATGCCAGCTTGCGAAAAAAGATGGAAGCGATGGGAAGAAAGCTATGGGGTTGTATTAAAAATTTATCTCGCCTTTCAGTAAATAATGTTAAGGAAACTGATTTTATCAGATGCCTGTCAGATATGGGTATTTTTCGTTGTATCCAGGAGCTGTTCCCATTCCAATTGAACCGAGTCCTTCAAGTTGGGCACTAGTAAGCAAAATACCATATATGTTTTCGAATTGGAAATTCAATCAAAAAGCCCTATCTAAACCATTTTTCGAAGGGAGAAGAAAATAAACATGGAAGTAAGGCTCGGGGAGGTAAGGTGTATTAACTTAAAAATCTTAACAAAAAGTTGTTTTGGAAGTGGGAAAATAATTAATGCGGAAAAGCATAAATCTTGTGCAATGAAGTAAAAAAATGGCTTAAACGGTTTGCGAACAAATATGTTTTATTTTCAGAAAAATACCCTTTTAATATAAAGTCGGATAGACAAATGTAACTTTTATGTTTGGTTTTATTGAAATAATAATTGCGAATTGAATTAAAAAACACCACAGAACAGCACTCGTAGCATTAGACTTATCAAAAGCTTTAGATGCAGTCATCTAGTAAATTATATAAGGCGTGTCACAGGGTGGTGCCCTATCACCGCTTTTTTTTAACTTCTATATATCGAGGAGTTACCATTGTATCCTATGCATCCGCACTGCACTATAATGGCTACAGGTCCCGGCCCATCCATTGATGAGCTTTGTTATAAAATAAACGACTAGCTCCTAATCCCTCCAGTTTCTTCGCCTCGCGAAAGCGTCCACATAGGACATCCACGTCGATGACATCGCGCTACCGACTGTCTTTAATCGGAAAATACTGGGCGTCCAGGATCTACATTTTGGCGAGTATGCATCCGCAATTGTACATAAAATCTAAAGCCGTAATAAAATCCTCAAATCTCTTGCCGGCAGCACTTGGGGTAAAGCCAAAGAGATGCTCATTACCACTTACAATGATACTATAGGCCTGTCAAAACACCGCTCTCAGAACTACTACGGGTTGTGTTCTTATGTCTCCAGAAAAACTGAACAAAAAGGTCCTCACAGAAGACCATAAAAACGTCTCAGACCTCTATACAGGAATTGCCCGGCGAACCTCCATAGGGAGACGTGCGTCACTCTAGCTCAACTTCGATCTTGATACTGTAACAGGTTTAACTCTTACTTACTGCTAAGCGTTGGCCGCGGCATGTACGGAAGAAATTTAGTTATGAGTTATACAGTAAATTAATGTGGCTGAAAACAAATTTTCGTGATGTTGTGGAGTCATCCTTCCGAGATCATCATCATCATCATTGGATTCGTAGCAAGTCGCGCCAGCTATCCTTGTTGCGCGACAACTGACGGCAATTGGAAGCACTAACGGCGGTCAAATTTTCCTTCACCTGTCTCTCCCACAAAACTAGAGGTCTCCGCCTCCTCTCCTTCCAAACTGCGGTGACGGCTGAAATACTTTCTTGGCCGAAGCGTTTTCGTCCTTTCGCAAAACATTACCTAGCCAGCGAAATCTTTGGGCATGATGAGTGACTTGTATAGCGTGATTTTTGTTCAATTGCCTTCTCAGCCCAAAGTAGAGTTATTCTCCGTTTGATTTCTAAGCTGACATTCTTTTTGCTGTTAATGCCGGCTCCCAAGACGAAATTCTTTACAGTATCGAATTTATGTAAACCGGCAGTGACGTCGCTGCGGGGGCGCGAACGCGCCGATTCTTTCTTGGATGACAGCAAGTACTTCGTCTTGTCCTAATTTACAGTAGGACCCTCTTTTTTGCTTCTTTATCTATATTTTTGAATTTGAGATAATAACCGTGTTTTTTACTTGTATATACAACTGCATTCGCGGGTAAAAAAATGCTTAGATAATGTTTAGGAGACCCATCTTGGGGGAATTATTGAAGACTCGGGCTGGTGATAAATAACTCGCTACAAAACGGGTTGTTTGGAATGGCGGAGCCATGCATCTCTGTTGGCCATAGGGTAAAAGCTAAAGCTGAATCCGTTGCGATCAATTAGTAGACTCACACATTTTTCTGTAATAGAAGTGAAGAATAAATAGTGTAGAGACAGAATTGAGAGACACATTTCAGTTGCAACTGAGTATGATGCATACTGAAATTTAGCAGTACTAATTTTCTGCGTAATAATTTCATAAGTTTATATAAAACTAGCTTTACCAAGCGCACGTTGTAACGCCCGAGATTGAATGGATGATGCGTTATTTTGTCTGTTTTGTTTGTTGATAATTTAATTTATTGTTCTGTAAATTTAATTAAATTTTGTACGCATATTTGGTGAAATTTTCTGTTAAAACATTTTATTCTTGTATCTTATTGTATCTTATTTTATATTATTGTATTGCTTTTACCGCTGATGATTGTTGCTTTGATTACATTCCGAAGAAGCATGGCTGGTGAGCCAATTTTCAAAGTTGATATATGCGCTGGCATTCCTTTTGGTTCTAAGGAGTATAGACATTCATTTGGATAATTCACAATTTAATCTTCATCTGTAACTGTGTCGATCGATTTATATTTCGTCACTTCACCAGGAAATTGATTTTGAAAGCGATCATTGATTTTGTTAACATGATCATTTTTGGGAGCTAAGATAGTTCCTTCGCATAGCCAAAAAACAAAAACATTTAAATTTAAAATTCTTAATTCTGAAATATGAAAAACTTTCGTCTTGATCGAAGGAACCTCGAGCCAAAATTTGGTGATGATCGAAGTATAGCAAACGCGTTTTCATAGGGAACACACACACAGAATTTGATTTTTATAGAAGACTAGCTTTACCAGGCGCACGTTGTAACGCCCGAGATCGAATGGATGTTGCGTTATTTTTTCTGTTTTGTTTGTTGATAATTTAATTTATTGTTCTGTAAATTGAATTGAATTTTGTACGCATATTTGGTGAAATTTTCTGTTAAAACATTTTATTCTTGTATCTTATTGTATCTTATTTTATATTATTGTATTGCTTCTGCCGCTGATGATTGTTGCTTTGATTACATTCCGAAGAATCATGGCTGGTGAGCCAATTTTCAAAGTTGATATATGCGCAAGCATTCCTTTTGGTTCTAAGGAGTATAGAAATTCATTTGGATAATTCACAATTTTATCTTCATCTGAAACTGTGTAGATCGAGTTATATTTCGTCACTTCACCAGGAAATTGATTTTGAAAGCGATCATTGATTTTGTTAACATGATCATTTTTGGGAGCTAAGATAGTTCTTTCGCATAGCCAAAAAACAAAAACATTTAAATTTAAAATTCTTAATTCTGAAATATGAAAAACTTTCGTGTTGATCGAAGGAACCTCGAGCCAAAATTTGGTGATGTCGAAGTATAGCAGACACGTTCTCATAGGAAACACGCACACAGAATTTGATTTTTATAGAAGATGTAGATAGACTGAAGCTAAACAATTTTTTTAACAGCGGCAGATTACTAAACGTCCAAAAGGCATAACAGCTAAACTCAACAATGCAGTCAAACTTTAGGTGTTAAAATAACTTAAGTTTGTACGGCAGCCATAGTTTTTTCCCATTCCACATTTTACTGGAGGTTTTAGGACTTAACGTCACAAAGCTCTTTACCAACTTAATTTATCCTACCATTACGACATCCAGATATATGCAGTATAATATGTTCCATTTATATGGGAGGTGCCACGCCCCCTTTTTCCCAATTCCATATTTTCTTGGTGGTGTTAAGGATTGACCTCAAATAACTCCTTACTGAATTTCAATGTTCTGGCATGTATACCTTCAAAGTTATGCAGTACCAAAGATTCCATTTGAATGGGAGGTTACACGCTCCCTTTTTCCCAATTCCGCATTTTCTTGGTGGTGTTAGGGATTGACCTCATATAACTCCTTACTGAATTTCAATGTTCTGGCATGTATACCTTCAAAGTTATGCAGCACCAAAGATTCCATTTGAATGGGAGGTTCCACGCCCCCTTTTTCTTAATTCCGCCTTTTATTGGTGGTGTTAGGGTGGTGTTAGGCATTGACCTCATATAACTCCTTACTGAATTTCAATGTTCTGGCATGTATACCTTCAAAGTTATGTATTACAAAAGATTCCATTTGTATGGGAGGTGCCACGCCCCCTTTCTCCAAATTTCGCATTTTCTTGGTGGTGTTAGGGAATGATCCTAATTGAATTTCAATGTTCTGGTATGTATACCTTCAAAGGTATGCAGTACCAAAGATTCCATTTGTATGGGAGGTGCCACGCCCCTTTTATATATCGAAATTATTTTTAGCCTAAAACCTTCCCGTTGATCGAAGGAGCCCATAACCAAAATTTGGTGATGATTGATGTGTGGGAAATACGTTTCCATAGCGAACACACACACACACAGAATTTGATTTTTATATATATATGGCGAAACCGATTTGGGATTTCTAAATCAACTAACCATCATCTCTCCTTCCCGTATCTCTCCTAAAATTTTCATGGCAATCTGTCGAGCTGTTCTCGAGTTATGGAGTGACAATCAAAATGTACACTTCTGGTCTATCTGCATACATTTTAATAAACTTTTTCCGTCTAGGTCTGCCCCCCCCCCCCCCCCCCCCCCTTCACATTTTCTTAATCCTTTTATTCACTCCTCCCTCCGTCTTTTTCGCTTCATCCATCTCTATCTTCGTCTCACTCTATCTCCTTCTCAGTGTCCTTCTCCTTCCCTCTTTTCTCTTCACTCAAGTTTTTCCCATTGTTCTTCATCCCTTATTGCCAGTCCCAGTGGGTATTATTAATTCATGTCTTTATTTCGGCTTCGCATGCATATTTATCAGTTTTGCCAGGATGATGCGACTAAATCGAATATCTCAATGAAAATTACTTTAAAGCTCTCAGCAACAGCTTCCATTTGATATGCATAATACACACACATTCTAGGGGTATCCGGGCCATTTTTTGGCCTATATCTTGAAACCCTAGTCACCCAACGGTGTAAAACTTACTCTGTACTAAAGCACACATCAAAAGCTTCAATTTGATACCCATAATGTCAAAACACATCCTAGTGTTACCCTGGTCCACGTTTTGGCCTATATCTCGAGATCCTAGTCACGGATAGGTATGAAAACTACCCTGTACTAAAGCACTAATCAACAGCTTCAATGTGCTGCCCATATAATGTAAAAACACATCCTAGTGTTACCCTGATCCACGTTTTGGCCTAAATCTCGAGATCCTAGTCACAAATAGGTATGAAAATTACCCTGTACTAGAACACTCATCAACAGCTTTCATTTGTTATCCATATTGTACAAACGCTTTCTAGGGGTACCCGGATCCACGTTTTGGCCTCAATCTCGAGACCCTAGTCACAAATAGGTATGAAAACTACCCTGTACTAAAGCACTCATCAACAGCTTTCATTTGTTATCCATATTGTACAAACGCTTTCTAGGGGTACCAGGATCCACGCGTTTGCCTCAATCTCGAGACCCTAGTCACGAATAGGTATGAAAACTACCCTGTACTAAAGCACTAATCAACAGCTTCAATGTGATACCCATATAATGTAAAAACACATCCTAGTGTTACCCTGATTCACGTTTTGGCCTAAATCTCGAGACTCTAGTCACAAATAGGTATGAAAACTACCCTGTACTAAAGCACTAATCAACAGCTTCAATGTGATACCCATATAATGTAAAAACACATCCTAGTATTACCCTGATCCACGTTTTGGCCTAAATCTCGAGATCCTAGTCACGAATAGGTATGAAAACTACCCTGTACTAAAGCACTAATCAACAGCTTCAATGTGATACCCATATAATGTAAAAACACAACCTAGTGTTACCCTGATCCACATTTTGGCCTCAATCTCGAGACCCTAGTCACGAATAGGTATGAAAACTACTCTGTACTAAAGCACTAATCAACAGCTTCAATGTGATACCCATATAATGTAAAAACACATCCTAGTGTTACCCTGATCCACGTTTTGGCCTAAATCTCGAGATCCTAGTCACAAATAGGTATGAAAATTACCCTGTACTAAAGCACTAATCAGCAGCTTCAATGTGATACCCATATAATGTAAAAACACATCCTAGTGTTACCCTGATTAACGTTTTGGCCTAAATCTCGAGACCCTAGTCACAAATAGGTATGAAAACTACCCTGTACTAAAGCACTAATCAACAGCTTCAATGTGATACCCATATAATGTAAAAACACATCCTAGTGTTACCCTGATTCACGTTTTGGCCTAAATCTCGAGACCCTAGTCACAAATAGGTATGAAAACTACCCTGTACTAAAGCACTAATCAACAGCTTCAATGTGATACCCATATAATGTAAAAACACATCCTAGTGTTACCTTGATCCACGTTTTGGCCTAAATCTCGAGATCCTAGTCACGAATAGGTATGAAAACTACCCTGTACTAAAGCACTAATCAACAGCTTCAATGTGATACTCATATAATGTAAAAACACATCCTAGTGTTACCCTGATCCACGTTTTGGCCTCAATCTCGAGACCCTAGTCACAAATAGGTATGAAAACTACCCTGTACTAAAGCACTCATCAACAGCTTTCATTTGTTATCCATATTGTACAAACGCTTTCTAGGGGTACCCGGATCCACGTTTTGGCCTCAATCTCGAGACCCTAGTCACAAATAGGTATGAAAACTACCCTGTACTAAAGCACTCATCAACAGCTTTCATTTGTTATCCATATTGTACAAACGCTTTCTAGGGGTACCAGGATCCACGTTTTGGCCTCAATCTCGAGACCCTAGTCACAAATAGGTATGAAAACTACCCTGTACTAAAGCACTAATCAGAAGCTTCAATATGATACCCATATAATGTAAAAACACATCCTAGTGTTACCCTGATTCACGTTTTGGCCTAAATCTCGAGACCCTAGTCACAAATAGGTATGAAAACTACCCTGTACTAAAGCACTAATCAACAGCTTCAATGTGATACCCATATAATGTAAAAACACATCCTAGTGTTACCCTGATCCACGTTTTGGCCTAAATCCCGAGATCCTAGTCACGAATAGGTATGAAAACTACCCTGTACTAAAGCACTAATCAACAGCTTCAATGTGATACCCATATAATGTAAAAACACATCCTAGTGTTACCCTGATCCACGTTTTGGCCTCAATCTCGAGACCCTAGTCACAAATAGGTATGAAAACTACCCTGTACTAAAGCACTCATCAACAGCTTTCATTTGTTATCCATATTCTATAAACACATTCTAGGGGTACCCGCGTCCACGTTTTTCCCTATATCTCGAGACCCTAGTCATCCACGGGTACGAAAAATACACCGTATCAAAGTACTCATAAACAGCTTCCATTTGATACCGATATAGTACAAACATATCCCAGGATTACCAGGCCCACGTTGTAATCACAAGACCCAATCCAGAACGGGGTAAAAAGTATCCTATGTCTGTCCTCTGGTTCTAAGCTACCCCTCCACCAATTTTCAGCCAAATCTATTCATCCGTTCTTGAGTTATAAATAGTGTAACTAACACCACTTTCTTTTATATATATACATCACATTATACCAATACCAAAAAATAAAACTTTTGTTTAAGAATTTTAAGGAAATGTTCAATATTTTTAACGAAAGAGTATTTTTCAAGAGATGTATGCATTCTTAAACATTTATGTTGAATTAACCATTAACCATTTATGTTGCATAAATATTTATGTACATACATATGTCAAGCTGATATAATATGAAAATGCGAATATATGTAGTTCCATATATGCCTATAAACCTACGCCCGAAGTTAAATAATGCAACGAATGCTATGTATGTACGTATGTGTCGCATTGCCTCACTCAAAAGCAATTAGAGCGCGCAGTTGACAGCGAACAACCACACACACGCATTTTTCGGTAAAAATGTTATATTTGTTTAAACAACTTGGCTGATATAAGAAAGGAATCAATTATTTTTTTGCTGCAGTTCGAAGGTAAATATTTCAAAGTTTTACTGAAAAGTAGAATTTTTTAAATCCATCCATCCGTTTATGAATTATAGCTGTGTAAACAAAAATTTTGTGATTTTTTACTACATTTTGGCAATTTGCCAGGCCCCTATAATATATACCTTCAAGTTATATTAACCGTACAATCTCACGTAGCTAAGCTTTCAAATGCAAAAAACCGCTTTAAAATCGGAGCATTCTGTGTGAAGTTATGTTCGTACATGGCATTTAGCGACTTTATTTTATAAGATTTACTGGCAGACCCGTCAGACGTTGTTCTGCCCTAAATTTGGTCTATCTCCATACATTTTAATAAGCTTTTTCCGTCTAGCTCTGCCGAATATCACAATGAAAATTACTTTAAAGCTCTCAGCAACAACTTTCATTTGATATGCATATTACACACACATTTTAGGGGTATCCGGGTCCAGGTTTTGCCCATATCTTGAGACCCTAGTCACCCAGCGGTATAAAAATTACTCTGTACTAAAGCACTCATCAACAGCTTCAATTTGATACCCATAATGTAAAAACACATCCTAGTGTTACCCTGATGCACGTTTTGGCCTATATCTGGAGACCCTTCACAAATAGGTATGAAAACTACCCTGTACTAAAGCACTTATCAACAGCTTTCATTTGTTATCCATATTGTATAAACACTTTCTAGGGGTACCCGGGTCCACGTTTTGACCTCAATCTCGAGAACCTAGTCACCAATAGGTATGAAAACTACCCTGTACTAAAGCACTCATCAACAGCTTTCATTCGTTATCCATATTTTATAAACACATTGTAGGGGTACCCGCGTCCACGTTTTCGCTTATATCTCCAGACCCTAGTTACCCGCGGGTACGAAAAATACCCCGTATCAAAGTACTCATTCGATACCCATATTGTATAAACATATCCCAGGATTAGCCACATCCAAGTTTTGATCTCAAGACCCTATCCAGAACGGGATAAAAATTAGCCTATGCCTGTCTCCTGGTTCTAAGCTACCCCTCCACCAATTTTCAGCCAAATATGTTCATCCGTTACTTCCTCTTCAATCACTCTTTATCTATTCAAAAAAGCGCATCAAAATCCGTTGCGTATTTTTAAAGGTTTAAGCATTCAAAGGGACATAGGGACAGAAAAAGCGACTTTGTTTTATACTATGTAGTGATGTACATCCATACATACCTGTAAACATACGCCCGAAGTTAAATAACGCAGCGAATGCTATATATGTACGTATGTATGTGTCGCATCAAGCCTCACTCAAAAGCAATTAGCGCGGACAGTTCACAGCGAACAAACACACATACGCATTTTTTGAAAATGTTACTTTTGTTTAAACAATTTGGCTGATATAAGAAAGGAATCAAGTTTTTTTTGATGCAGATCGAAGGTAAATATTTCAAAGTTTTACTGAAAAGTAGAATTTTTGAAATCCATCCATCCGTTTATGAGTTATGGCTGTGTAAACAAAATTTTATGATTTTTTGCTACATTTTGGCAATTTGCCACGCCCCTATAATATATATCTTCAAATTATACTAACGATACCATCTCACGTAGCTAAGCTTTCAAATGCAAAAAAACCGTTTTAAAATCGGAGTATTCTGTGTGAAGTTATGTGCATACATGGCATTTAGCGACTTTATTTTATAAGATTTATAGATATAGATAGATAGATATAGATATAGATTGCACACTTAGCTGCTCAAAAATAGATTGCAAGATTACCAATTTTGTATTGAAATTTGCGGAAATGCATGAACCGAAACTAATATCAAGGCAGTAAAAAAGTGTCATACATCTATAAATTGCAAATTGCATGGTTAATTTTATGTCAGTTGGCTGTATGAAACATTTAAGGCTATTGATTTGTGGTGATATCTTGTGTGCTCCCTCGTAGTAAGTCCTGACAAATCGGCAAATACCTAATCATTTGTTATCGATAAGTAAGTACCTAAGTAAGTAAGTACCTAAAAGTATGCTACACATTTACACATAGTCATACAATTGTTTGTGAATTAAAAAGGTAAAAAGGAAGTGATCAATTATTTCTTACTGTTATCTAAAACTTAAGTTCAGAATATTATAAAAAAATTAATGAGTTAAACAATACCAATATCTTAGTGATATTCAGTTTGTTAAAATTTAATAACATTTATAAAATGAGTGTAGTTGGCAAACAGTTAAATTCCTTACAGTCTAATGCTGACATTAACGCAAAAGATTCAAGAGAACCAAATTCGAAAACATCAATATTGGGAAAGTTCATATCACCTAATTATGTACTTAATTTAAATGAAATAACCGAGGACTACTTGTGTACTGTTAGAGACAACATTTACGACATTGATTTTACGCGATTTAAAATACGTGACCTGGATTCAGGTGCAATATTATTCGAAATAGCCAAGCCCAGCAATCGATTTTCCCCGAGTGTGGAAGACAAGTTGATTGAGGCAGTGGATGGAATGTCTATTGAAGACTTAGTTGACGCAAACGCTGGCAGATACGTACGATACCAATTTACTCCAGCTTTTCTGGACTTGAAGAATGTTGGTGCAACGTAAGTAAATGCATAATTTTAAGGATATTTCTACGTATATATACATATATCTATGTGTGTTTATATATATACATACATATATTCGTACGTGCATATAAGCAGGGGCCAAATCGTAACATCCGTGTTCGTATAACTCCTCACGTAAAAACATGATTTTCGGATTATGACATGCGTGAACGTACGACTTCGATCGTAATTTGGGATCGCAACATACATACGTGACGTGTGACTGAACGTACAGGTTACGTACCACTTGCATTCGAACACAAACTGGCGATCGTATACACACAAATTTCATTGAAAATGTAAGAAAATTGTTAAAATTGATGAACAATAAAATATAATAAATTTCAAACTCTTATTATTAACAAAGGTCGAATTCAAACAAGCTTAATCCAAGCCAAAAATAAATATTGGCCGAATTCACGGCGAGGCACCCGCTTTGGTATCGGCTTGCTTCAAATTTAACTTCTCCAGAAAGTAACTAAATGCTTCTTAAGTTAAGCGAAATCGTTTTAAGAAACTGCAATAACTTTTTTTTACAAAGAAATAATACATAAATGATATGCTTACGCTTTGTTCGATAAGTCCAAAGGGTTACTACACACTCAGAGAAAAAATCGTTCTAAAAAGAAAGAAACAAGTTCAAAGTTAAGAACATTCGTTGACGAAAGTCTGTTAAGTACGTTTTTTCTTAACTGGTGAACGATGGGCTTGTTTTAAGAACAGTTTTACCAAGCACACCGTTCGTATTTTATGACCAGTTTGGTATCGATGTGTGAACCTTCTGTGCTCATTTCAAGCACTACTTGGGCTTGATTTAAGATTTTTCGTTCTCACGCTTCGAGAACGATTTGTGGTCGATTTAACATTTTTCGGTCTCAATTCAAGAACGGTTTGTGCTTGATCTTTGGGGGGAGTGGGAAGGAATTTTTTCAAGTCGTACCCATTTATTTATTTTTTTATTACAAATAATTTTGTTGTCATTAATAAAAAATATTAATAACAAAAAAACTATCATTAAAAGCCAAAAACGAAAAAATGCGTAATATGCATTTTTTCATGTATTTTTCTTACTGAGAAATTCTTCTTTTTATTGATGCAGTCTGAACATATACTTAAAACATTTCATAACAAGTTTGAGAATTACCTGTGCATATGTGAATGGAATGGCGGCCACCGTGGTGTGATGGTAGCGTGCTCCGCCTATCACACCGTATGCCCTGGGTTCAACTCCCGGGCAAAGCAACATCAAAATTTTAGAAATAAGGTTTTTCAATTAGAAGAACATTTTTCTAAGCGGGGTCGCCTCTCGGCAGTGCTTGGCAAGCGCTCCGCGTGTATTTCTGCCATGAAAAGCTCTCAGTGAAAACTCATCTGCCTTGTAGATGCCGTTCGGAGTCGGCATAAAACATGTAGGTCCCGTCCGGCCAATTTGTAGGGAAAATCAAGAGGAGCACGACGCAAATTGGAAGAGAAGCTCGGCCTTAGATCTCTTCGGAGGTTATCGCGCCTTAAATTTATTTTTTTTATGTGAATGGAACTGAACGAAAAATAAGAGTTAAAAAAATAGAACATAAAAAAATTGTTTTAAAAAGCTTCAGAGTTTGACGGTGTTCGAACTCGCGCCACACGATCGCAATCGCAACATCATAGCCGCTGGGCCACTACAACTCCTTGTTAACTTGTGCCAAATGTTGTATTTAACATTGTAGTGCACACGAATTGTACCGTTTCTTTTTTCTTGAACTTAATTTAAGAAAATTGTTCTCAATTTAAGAACATCGTTCTCATTAATAGAACATTTGTTCATATTTTAAGACCAGCCGTTCTATTTTCAAGAAAATAGTGTCAGTTCAAGAACAAGGTTGTTGTTGTAAGAACAGTTCGTTGGTTTTTCAGGAACAAAAAAGTAAGAACATTTAAAGCTTGAATTGAGTCGGGTGGTGCTGGATTTTAGAACGTCGTTTTTCTCTGAGTGCACTCTCTTAACCGCCTTCGGACTATCTTTTCATCGCCTTCGCTATTACTGGAGCTCAAACAAAACAATAAAATTGGGTCCATCGCAGTTATTTACTTTTTTTATTTTTGGAAACCAATTTGACAGTTCAAAATCTATTGTGAGCTTAAAATACAATCCAACCTAATGTGGATCGTAAAATTTATTGTGAATTGAAAAGAAATTACGTTCCGTTTGCTATCGTATGTTCTAATCCCATTTTTTTTACGTTTGACGTATCACGTAATTTTGTTTCGTATGGTTGCTGAACCGTGATCGTATGTTACGATTCGAGCACCGTATTTGCCCTACAGCAAAAAAAAATTACCAACATAAAAATTGCTTGTTTTTTATTAGAGTACATAAATAGTTAAATACAATTTCAGTTTTAAACTTCCCTACTATACAGCCACTTGGACAGTGACAAATTATCTGACCTTGAGGTAAAGTGGCATCAGAATTCTGACAAGATTTATATAGCAATGTCATAAACTCTGGGCCCGAATCGTAACATACGATCACGGATTGGCAACCATACGAAAGAAAATTACGTTATAAGTCAAACGTATAAAGAAAATGGGATTATAACATACGATAGCAAACGGAGCGTAATTTATTTTCAATTCACAATAAATTCTACGATCTAAATTAGGTTGGATTGTATTTTTAGGTCACAATAGATTTTGAACTGTCAAATTGGTTGACGAAATATAAAAAATAAAGTAAATAACTGCGATGGATCAAATTGTATTGTTTTGTTTGAGCTCCAGTAATAGCGAAGGCGATGAAAAGATAGTTCAAAGGCGGTTAACCCTTTGGACTTATCGAACAAAGCGCAAGCATATCATTTATGTATTATATCTTTGTAACAAAAAATTATTGCAGTTTCTTGAAGAGATTGCGCTTAACTTAAGAAGCTTTTAGTTACTTTCTGAAGAAGTTAAATTTGAAGCAAGCCAAAGCGGGTTCCTTTTGGCTTGGATTAAGCTTGTTTAATTTCGACCTTTGTTAATAATAAGAGTTTGAAATTTGTTATTATATTTTACTTGGTCATCTATTTTAACAATTTTCTTACATTTTCATTGAAATTTGTGTGTATACGATCGCCAGTTTGTGTTCGAATGAAATTGAAACGGAACGTGTATGTTCAGTCACACGTCACATATGTTGCGATCCAAAGAAGTCACGTGCAAAAAGGTTCAAGGGTCGATGTTCCTTTTTTGCGGGGAACAGCTCAATAGGAAGAATAGGTCCAGTTTAATACCCACACCAAATATTTTTTTATATCTCTGACACTTACTTCGTGACATCGAAAGATGTAGACTCTGTGGCGGCTTTTTGCCTTTGTTTAAAAAAAAAATGACGCTTTTCATACTCCCATACTGTGTCCGTCGTCTTATAAGCTAGGAAAATAACATGTAAACGTTTCCCAATTTCGTTGAAAATTATAATTTCCCTTTTTACGAACGCTTTGAAGCTCTAAAGCTTTGTATTGCGCTTATTAACCCCTTCACCCCGTCCTTTGCCGGATATTGATCAGGTCCGTTCCGGTAACAAGCACTATCAAGTTACAAGCCCGACCATCTCGGAAACGAATCAATATGACCACATTGAGTCTTCTAGGCCATCCCGTCTCCATAGTTCCATGAGAATCTTGAGGTCGCCAGAGCCTCACCTGTTAAAGAAATAGGATTCGCCACTGGTGGGTGAGGTTAATAATTGGTTTTAAGAAGCTATGAATTGCGCTATCAACCCCTAAAATCCCATACTTAATTGATATTTTTCATAAGTCTCGAAATCTCCGAAATGGGTGACGAAGCCTCCCTGGTCGGTTTGCGTCGGTTCAATTTAGGGGTTACACAGGGTGGAGTCCTATCCCCGCTTCTGTTTAATTTCTACATATCAAAGCTCCCTTTCCCACCAGAAGGAGTTACAATCATTTCCTATGTTGGCGACTGATTCCACTACTAAAGCCTAGGAAACCAGCTAACATAGGAGATTCATATCGCCCGATATCTCTCCTATCGCCAGTAGCCAAGACACTTGAAGCCATTTTGCTCCCCTATTTCAAAGCAAATTTGCAACTAGCTTGTCATCAACATGGCTTTAGAAAACTTCATAGCACAACCACGGCGCTAAATGCCATTAGCACCGAGATAAATTGCGGTTTTAATCAAAAACCTCACCATAGAACAGTACTTGTTGCGCTAGACCTATCAAAAGCTTTTGATACGGTCAACCATGTCACGCTACTGCAAGACCTGGAAGGGTCTACCCTTGCCCCAAGTCTTAAAAGGTGGACCGCAAATCATCTGCGTGGTCGGCAGGCATCGGTGCAATTTAGAAACGCAACATCAAAACCAAGAAGAATTAAACAAGGTGTGCCACAGGGTGGTGTCCTATCCCCACTTTTGTTTAACTTCTATATATCAAAGCTACCTTCGCCACCAGAAGGAGTTACTATCGTTTCCTACGACGATGACTGCACAATAATGGCCACAGGCCTAGGCCCACAGATCGATGAGCTTTGCAACAAAACAAACGGCTACCTCCCTGATCTTTCCAATTTTTCACCTCGCGAAACCTGCTATTATCACCGACTAAATCGCCGGTGACCTTACAACATGGACGTCCCAAATGTCGACCATTTTGAACATCCACGTCAATGGCAGTACGCTACCGACTGCCTTACACCCCAAAATCTAGGGTATGACGTTTGATCAGGATCTATATTTTGGTGAGCATGCAGCCGCAGTTGTACCGAAAATCCAGAGCCGTAATAAAATCCTCAAACCTTTTGCTGGCAGTACTTGGGGAAAAGATAAAGAAACGCTCATTACCACCTATAAAGCAATTGGCCAACCGATTGCATGCTACGGGTCCCCGATATGGTCGCCAAGCATAAAGACTACTCACTGGTTGTCTTCTTATGGCCCCAGAACACGATCTACATAATGAGACGAGAATACTCCCCATTGGGGAGATAAATGCCAGGAATTACCCGGTGAATCCTGTACTCAAAAAACAGTACCCAAAACTTGCAGAAGAGGAACACTCTCCCTAGGGAAACGCGAGTCACTCTAGCTCAACTTCGATCGGGATACTGTAACAGGTTAAACTCTTACCTATCCAGAATCAACCCCGACATACAAAATATATGTCCTGTTTGTAACGTGTCCCCACATGACACCATCTCTTCAACTGTATTGTGGAACCAACGCCTCTAACACCCCTCTCATTATGGTCCACCCCTGTTGAAACAGCAAGTTTCCTTGGACTCCCGTTAGAGGATATTGATGACAATTTGTGATCGGTCGCACCTATTGGATGGGGCGAAGCACTGCTACAACAACAACATGCTGACGACTGCGCGATTATGGCTACAGGACCTGACCCTTCAATTGATGAATTAGTTTCTAACATAAATATCTATCTTCCCAATCTTTCCGGTTTCATCACCTCGCGAAACCTGGAATTATCACCGACAAAATCCACGGCCAACCTGTTTACGACGTGGAAGGAACAGATGTCGCAATTATTGGACGTACGCATCGATGGTGTCACACTACCGACTGTCAGTCACCCAAAGATCTTAGGGTAACGTTCGATAATACTCTAACCTTCAAGGCTCATGCCACCGAGATTGTTTCTAAAGTACAAAGTCGGAACAAAATCTTCAAGTCGCTTTCCGGGAGCACATGATGAAAAAAATAAAGAAACGTTGCTGCCGCTTATGTGCTACGCGTCACCAGTTTGGCCGCGGGGTCTTAAAAGCACACACTGGAAAAGGCTACAGGACTGTCAAAATGCTGCAATCAGAACTACCACCGGATATCTCCTTATGACCCCCGAACACCACCTACATAGTCAGGCCAAAGAGGTCAATATTAAAGAGCACAACCACCGAAATGCTAAATAAGCAGTTTTTGCTTAATTGTCACAAACCAGGACATCCCAGCAAACAACTGCTTGATTTAGCACCGCCTCCATGGGGATTAAGGGAACATCTTCTAAAGCACTTTGACGAGATCCGGCACCTGCCAACACAGCCGTTTGATCCAGGCAACGCCTTTGTCAGGACACGCCCGGTGAACCCCGTTACTAATATGCAATATCCCACCCTTGCGGCCGCCGTGGTGTGATGGTAACGTGCTCCGCCATCCACAAAAAAGATCCCGGGTTCACGCCCCGGGAAAAGCAACATCAAAATTTTAGAAACAAGTTTTTTCAATTAGAAGAAAAATTTTTAAAAGGGTTCACCCTTCGGCAGTGTTTGGCAAGCACTCCGAGTGTATTTCTACCATGAATAGCTCTAAGTGAAAACTCATCTGCCTCGCCGCATGCCGTTCGGAGTCGAAAATAAAACAACTAGGTCCTGTCCCGCCAATTTGTAGGAAAAAATAAAAGGAGCACGACGAAAATTGTAAGAGAAGCGCGGCCTAAAATCTCCTCGGAGGTTATCGCGCCTTACATTTATTTATTTATCCCACCCTTGCAGAAGAAGAAAGCACATTACCAAGGGAGTCACGAGTCACCCTGGCCCAACTTCGTTCTGCATACTGTAACAGGTTAAACTCTTACTTGTCCAGAATCAACCCCGACATACGTAATGTATGTCCTGCATGCGATGTGTCCCCACATGACACCAACCATCTTTTCAATTGTAACGTGGCACCTACGTCTCTAACACCTATCTCCCTATGATCCGCTCCTGTTGAAACAGCCAGTTTCCTTGGACTCCCGTTAGAGGACTTTGATGACAATTTGTGAGTGGTCGTGCCCATTGAATGGGGCGAAGCACTGTTAATACAACAACAAGCCTCCCTGAAGATTTTATAATAATATTCATAATTATTTAGTTCTAAGTATGGAAAATAGTTGAATTCAAAACTAACGACAAAGTGAAAGCGTCATAAAGATATATGTAATACTCCTATATTGCTAATAGAAAATGCTCGCAATGTGTTTTGAATTCGAAATCAAAACAAGACAGCCTATACAATTTTTGTGATTGTAGAAGCATAAGTGTGAGAAGAAAAAATTTAAATTTAGGTACATTCGATTATTGAATACAAAAACAAAAACTTTTAAACAGCAATATATCGGCACTCTGATGTTTGGGAATGTACCTAGCTTTTTGTAGCAATATAGGAGTATTACATATATGGTCATAAACAAGCATAAAATCAATAATTATGAAAGGGAATATTTTCTTTTTACTTCAGTTTTTCTACAAACAGTATTTTCTCTTTACCTCTTCTACTCTATGTGCATGATAAATTTTTTGACAGAAAACTGCCGCAGTGCGTTTATTATGGATGCAAATCGTATTTTGGGTTCAAAGGGTGTATGGAATATACGTGCAAAATGCTAAATGTGGTCTGAGCAGTGTTTTGTAGGAAGGAGAAAAAGACACATATTTCTTTCCATCTCGTTGTGGTTTAATATTTTTTTTTAGAAAACCAGGATAACTTCTTTTGGGTTTTAACGCTGTTTTGCTGACACTCAGAGTTACATCGAACATTTTGTTATGAAAGAGTAAACAATTTTAAATTTTGTGTAAACACACAAACCGGATGCTTACACATTAGTATTTATCAAAATTTTGCCTATTCACGGCTATAAACGTAATGTGTTTTTCATTCCTTCAAAATTTCATTATCCTCACTATTTCATATAGTGCTTAATTATAACTGTTTCCTCTTATTTCTAGGGTGGAATTCACAGTGGGCAGCAAACCTGTAAATAATTTTCGTATGATTGAAAGACACTTCTTCAGGGACCGGCTGTTGAAAACATTCGATTTCGAATTTGGGTACTGCATTCCCTATTCTAGAAACTCCTGTGAACATATTTACGAGTTTCCAAATCTTCCTGCTGAACTAGGTAATTAATCTTGATTGTAATAATAAGACAGTTAATGAACTTGCAATAGAAGAATTACAATAGAAAAGGTTCGAGAAAATTGAGAAAATAACATCAAAAAATATAATGTCTCAATACAAATACAATTTTTTATTGTGAATTTTAAGTAGGTTTTATGAATTTTTCAAAACCCCCAAAAAATTGATGTGCACTTATTATGTTTTGATGTGGAACTCCTCAAATAAGATGAAAATAAGATTGATTTTGATCAACTTAACTAAAGCAAGTAAGGGTGTCACAACTTTTGACGCAGTCCGAGAAGAAGACGCTCCTCGCCTCTTGTCAGGAGACGATCATCGGTGCTTGTGGCAGTACCATCCATAGTACACTAAAAGCAAAAACAGCACTAACAACATCAAAAAATATCCAACTGGGTACCAACCCGGGAACCAACTTCTAACCCCAAGGTGGCTTGTGGCACCAACCATAGTGCACATGCCTCTAAAGGTAAGAAGACGATGAAAAACGAAGGGCAGTTAAGACGCAACCGGTACCAGCCTGCGCTTTACACTCTTAACAACATTACTATACGTCGATGGTACTCCCAAAACAGATCATCAGACTCCTCGACAAACACACTCGGCCGGCGATGCCTTTCAAAAGAGGAACAGATCCGGCCAAGATATAAGTAGTGGAGCGGTTCCGAAGAACAAACCTCCAAGAGACAATTCAACGAGGTCGCCAGATATCACCTCGCCAGCAACCATACAACAGAACTGGGTGGAGATAAAGGTCAAGCGTTCGAGACTAGCCATGCGGCACGTGCGAAACAACCCTGCCGGACCTCTTCCGATTTTTGACCCTTCGGAGAACCTTCCGATCTACAGGGTTATCAAGTGCGCAGATCAGGCCTCTTTGGATTTTCTGTCGAGATGCGTAGCAAAAATTAGCGGAGAGGTCAAAAAACTCAAGGTTAGGCTTATACCTGGCGCAGATTTTCCAAAGAGACCGCGAGTGCATTTGGTTGCCCCCATGGGGACTCAGAGAGGAGTTGCTGGCCTGCATCAAGCTGTACAACAGCGGCATCCCGGCCATGTCGGACTGGCAACTAATTAAAGAAGCGGCGCGGTCAAAGACCAGCAAACCTATCCTGGTGGCTATATGTGAAGGGTCTTTGGAGGCTCAGGCAGAGGTCAATTTCCAAATAGCGTTCAGAAATATCTGTTCAACAAGACATATGCAGGCAAGCCAAGAGCATGCATTTTTATCAAAAAAGGCATAAATGATTATGCTCAAGTAACAGAACAATAATTTTAACAGTAGTAAAGGTTGAATTTGATTCTCATGTAGCCATATTTGTAACCTCGGCTTACATGGTCCATGACAGATTATCCCGCTTCCAGAGCTGCAACACTTTTTAAATAACAGCGGTGAGTATGGAATCATTATCGGATGTGATGCGACAATAACGACATCCTTAATTCTAAACTAAATATTTGTAACATCGGTGATTGGGGGCTAAGATACTTGACTTGGATATCATAAGTGGTTCCAGGCTCTGGATCAGGGACTGTTATCAGTCTTAGACCGTCCATAGTGACGAATGTCACGCGTGATTAGTTATCACGTCCTGCACGAGGTGCCCATGCTTCTACTGATAATGGCGGATCTAGAGAGGACAACTCGATAAAACCCGCACCCCTGAGTCATTGTGTCGAGCTCAGGGGAGAGAGAACTCTTTAAGAGTCAAGATCGGTACACAGCGGTGACGAACTGGATTGTTTAGGGCTTTTGATTATTGATATTCAATTTTGACTTGATGACTTTGGGCTGGTAGGTGCGGTATTTTGCCACCTTAGTAGGTCGGGGTGAAACCCTACCGAAATGGCTGGTAGGCTTATGCTGCACCTGCCCACGTCCCGTTAAAACCGTGGCGTGCCTCAAGGTACGTTCCGGCTACGTCGCCGTTAAGGTGGTGGTGTAGGTGCGGTTGAAAATTTTCCCGCTTCGCGTCCGGTCTGGCTCTGAACGCATTACTCATAAGGTAATGCGTCAACCCTCGCGTGGTCTCCCTGCATAGCATAGGTAACCAAGGAACCGTTGAAGGGCGACTACACAAACGGCTCCGGATAGCGGCCTTGAGTGGGGACTTTTTAGAATGGACACGATTAACACGACTCCGCCAATGATGGGGTGCGGAAGAAGAGCGGTTTTGATGGAAATCCGTCAAACCAATCTTCAGCACTCTAAGGCGGCTTCCGCAAATTTGGTGCTCTGCCTTGAAAAAGGCGGAGTGGATATAGCCTTTGTCCAGGAGCCGTGGCTGAGTAGTAACGGCAGTAAGATTTCTGGATTAAGGACTGGAAAATTCAACACCTTGGTGCATGGGGAGGCAAGTAGGCCTAGATCCTGTGTGCTTGTTAAAAAAGAGATTAAAGCTTTTATTCTCCCTAATTTCAGCAATGCTGACGTAACCACGGTCTGCCTCGAGCGAGGAAGTAATGAAATGTGGGTGGTCTCAGCGTACATGCCCCACGGGGATGTAGCGGGACCACCACCTGCGATACTGGGCGAAATCACCGCTGAAGCAAGGCGGAGAGGTGTTGGCGTGATTATCGGTGCCGATGCTAATGCCCATCATAGCATCTGGGGAAGCTCGGATACCAACACTAGAGGTGAGTCTTTATTTACTTTTATTGTAGTTGAGGGACTTTGTATATGCAATAGGGGGAATCACTACGACTTTTATTACTGCGGTAAGGGAGGAGGTCCTGGACCTCACCCTGGTTAGTAGAGAACTGGAAGGTCGGATATCTGGCTGGTGGGTTCTCAACGAGCACTCCTTCTCTGATCACTGATATATTCAGTTCTCGGTGAACGAAGAACGTCCCGGTAAAATACCTTTTAGGAACCCTAAAAGTACTAACTGGGACTTGTATTGTAAGAAGCTGGGAGAGCTATTGCCTGCGGCGCCTACCGTTAGTTCGGACCTGTCCGAATCTGAGATAGACGTTCTTGTGGAAAACTTCACCTCGGCAAGCAATAGCGCCTTTCAGCTGTCCTGCCCATTGAAAACTTACAGAGGGAAGGGCAAGCCGCCCTGGTGGTCGGATTCTCTTGACGACCTAAGAGCGTCCAGTCGGCGGCTCTTCAACAGAGCCAGGAGGAGTAAATTACCCTCGCACTGGGAGCTCTATAAGGTGAGTCTGGGGATTTATAAATATGAAATAAGGATAGCCAAGCGAGATGCATGGCGAAGCTTCTGCGAAAACGTAGAAGGCTGCAATGAATCCGCGAGGCTTAGAAAAATACTCTCTAGGAATCCCGCTCCTCTGAGGCATCTGAGAGAGGATGGTGGGGACTGGTCGATGAGTAGCGAGGAGTCCCTAAAGCTTTTACTGGACAATCATTTTCCCGATGTCCCAGTTGCGCAGGAATCTTTGCCTGCATGGTCGGCGGTCGTTGGCCATGCAGAAGTGCCTGCCATTCCAATACGGGAAAGTCAAATAACCTGGGCTATAGGGTCGTTCAAGCCCTATAAGTCTCCGGGCCCGGATGGAATCATTCCTGCGCAACTTCAAAAGTCTTTGGGGATTTCCTTCCGCTGGTTGGCCATTCTCTATACTAACTGCCTCAGGCTTAAATATATCCCGAAGTCTTGGCACACGGTTAGGGTTATTTTCATTCCGAAGGCCGGCAGAAGCTCTCATGTATCTCATAAGGATTTCAGGCCAATCAGTCTCTCGTCGTTTCTTCTTAAGACGTTTGAGCGGTTGATTGACCTGTACCTACGGGAAAGGATACCTCGGGGGTTACTGTCGGATTCACAGCATGCGTACTGCAAGGGAAGATCGACGGAAACGGCTCTCCATTCGATTGTAAAGCAAATAGAGGGGTCCCTAGAACACAAAGAGTATGCTCTGGGTGCCTTTCTAGACATCGAGGGGCTTTTAACAATGTCTTACCGGGGGCAATCGAAAGAGCTCTGGTGGGTTTAGGAGTCGAGGCAGCTCTGGTTGAATTTATTAGCAAACTTCTATGCGGCAGAATTGTTGCATCGGAGTGTGGAGGGGCCATAATTAAGAGGAAGGTGTGCAGGGGTACGCCACAGGGGGGTGTCCTATCTCCTCTCCTCTGGGTTGTGGTAGTCAACGAGCTTCTTGTGGAGCTGGAAGCCAATGGTTGTCGGGTGGTTGCCTATGCAGATGATATCGCTATCCTAGTCAGAGGCAAATTTCTGGGCACCGTTCGCGATGTACTGCAGGGCTACCTGGATACTGTGGCTAGGTGGGCTGAATCATGTGGATTGGCGATCAACCCGGGAAAAACGGGATTGGTTCTTTTTACAAGGAGATATAGAATGCCCGATTTCAGAACTCCCTCGATTGGAGGGGTACCGTTGGTACTTTCTGATAGGGTTAAATATTTAGGGATTGTTTTGGACAAGAAACTGTCCTGGAGACCCAATGTGGAAGATCGGGCCAGGAAGGCCGCCATTGCCTTGTACTGCTGCAGAGGGGCTATCGGAAAGAGATGGGGACTCTCGCCAGGAGTAGTACACTGACTTTATGAGATGGTGGTCAAACCGATTCTGCTATATGGGGTGCTGGTCTGGTGGAAAGCACTGGACACAGCGAGCACCTCCAAAATGTTAGTGTCAGTGCAACGGACGGCGCTGATCGGTATCAGTGGCGCTCTCAGAACAACACCTACCTTGGCACTGAACATCATGCTGAACATATACCCAGAAATTATTGCGGGAAAGGCGGCCGCGGCAAGGTCGTTGGTCAGGCTTCGTGATATGGGATATGGACTTTCTGACCGCGGACACTCTAGCCTTCTTACCAGTTTCGACTTCATCCCGGACAGAACGGACTACTGTATGCCGATAACTGCTCCCTATACAACCTTCACCCCAGTTATTCCAGATAGAGAGGAGTTGGGAACAGGAATCATCTGGGGCATGGGACCGGTTAACTTGTTCACGGATGGGTCGAAGCTGGATGGAAAGGTTGGTGGGGGGTCTTTTGTCAAGAGCTAAATTTAAGCCGCAAGTTTAAGTTGGCTAATCACTGCAGTATATTCCAAGCGGAAATTGCTGCGATTAAGGATGCGGTGGATGGAATGCTATCCAGTGCTACTACTCTGATAGCCAAGCGGCTATCAAGGCCTTGAGCTCAACTACAGTGCGATCGAGGGTGGCCTGGGAGTGCCTGACATCGCTTGCGATTGCATCGAATTATTTTACAATTAAGATTATCTGGGTCCCGGGCCATAGTGATATCCCGGGTAACTGTCAAGCGGGCCTCTTAGCCCGCAACGGTACAACTGAACCGGATGAAGATGGCTGTAGGGATTTCGGGATCGCGCTGGCCACATGTGGATTGCTTCTCCATAGCTGGGCCTCAAATCAGCTCAGCAAACGTTGGGCGGATACCACGTCTTGCAGGGTAGCAAGATCTTTCTGGCCAAAAGTGGATGGCAGGAGGTCTGCTGAAATAAGGCTCACCTATCAATGTTCATTGGGGTTGTGCAGGGCACTGTCCCATGGGTATCCATGTGGTACGTCTCAATATACTGGAAACTCCATCCTGCTGCAGCTGTATGGAGGATGATGAGGTGGAATCACCAAATCACTTTATGCTTGATTGTCCAGATTTTGCCAGAACTAGGCGAAAGTACTTCGGTCGCGACTCACTTGGATCTCATGAGGATATATCCAAAGTTGAGATCGGTATCATTCGGAGCTTTATCGTTGCTACCTAACGATTCTCTAAGTAGCTAGATCTAAGTCACCGTTATTTTTGGTGTATGTGGTATCACAACGGAACTTCGTGTTGTCCAAGTGAGCTATCCTTATCAGGGCAGCTACCACCTAACCTATCCTATCCTATCCTAGCATCGGTGATACGCCCACAATTAAATTCCTTAGTTTGGATAGGCTCTAACTTTCTCAACTGAAGAGGGAATCACGTTGGTCGAAAACTGGAGAGAGTCTAAAAAAGCTTCTCTCTCGGATCACCGCTGGATCTTCTTCGACTTAAAGTTGAGATCTGGTCAGAATCTTCACTGCAGAAACCCAAGAAGGACTAATTGGAAGCTGGATATGGTAGTGAGTAAGCTAGCGCTAACAACTACATACAACAAATCCACCACAGTATTAACTCTTAAAAAGAAGTCCCCACCCTCGAGGGACGGGGAGCTTAGGGAACATAGAACAGCAGTAAGAAAGGCTTTCAATGAAAGCCTCACAACCAAAGTGTGGCAGCCATATAGGGATACTCTCAATCATTACAAAAAAGCTGCTAGAGTAGCAAAAGCTGTGTCCTGGAAATCCTTCTGCTCCTCAATAGAAAACACTCGGGATACCTCGATACTGAGCAAAATTCTGTCTCAAGATCACTACAACGGCCACTTCACAAGAAGGAAGGATGGGGTATGGACGGACTCGGCAGAGGAATCCTTGAACACGAATACGCACAAAGAAAAATCTCCCTGTAGGCGCTCTCAACTCTCGGAGGGACTTCTATACTCGATAATAGACAGCAACAAAATACGATATGCACTCAAAAATTTTCCCCATTTAAATCGCCTGGCCTAAATGGCGTTACCCCGGTGATGCTCCAAAAGCTAGGCAACTCAATGATCCTCTGGCTGGAAGGGTGTACAGAGCCTTTATCACCCTGGCTTACACTGCACGAACGTACGAGAATGCAATATGTCTCACATCCTTTATGCTTAAAGTTCTTGAGAGGTTGTTGTACATCTATATTAGGGTAACAACAACAGAACCAAACATTCCAAAAGCGCAGCATGCTTACATTAAATGCAGGCAAACAGAAATCGTGCTCCATGAGATCATTGCCATTGTAGCAAAAACAGTCCACTACAAATATTGCACCCTAGCTACCTTCCTAGACAGAGAGGGTGCATTCAATAAATAGAAACCAGCGCTATTGTCAAAGCCTGGGGTAAACTCCAAGGCAAAGTAGCATAAAAATTTAGAAACAACATTTGTTATTCGAGAACAGTTTTTCTAATTGGGGTCGCTCCTCGGCAGTGATTTGGCTAATACACCGAGTGTATTTCTGCCATGAAACGCTTCTCAGTGAAAATTTGTAGTCGGCATAAAACATTAGTTCCCGCCAATTTGTAGGGAAATTAGAAAAGAAGCTCGGCCTAAATCTCATCGGAGCCAAATCGCGCCAAATTTTTTTTTTTTTCAGTTTGGTCGTTAGACAAACTTCTGGTACCACTATGGACTCATTAAATCTGTGTGATGTCCTCATGGACCGACTAGTTCAAACTAACATAATATGACGAAGGAAAATGGGTATTGCATTTAGTTATTTCACTAAATGGATCTTTTCGGCCGTTATTTAAAATAGAGACACTTAAGTTTAGAGAATGCTTTTGTTGTTTCTCGTTCGTTAAAATTACACATATATTGAAGCTTAGAAAACAGTTACAGCCTTTTTTTCTGAAACCCGGTTGTGAGGTGGTGGCTTGGTGATAGCGTGCTTACCTTTCACGCCGAAGGTCATTGGTTCAAGTCCCGGGGAAAGCAACCTCAAATACTTTATAAAGGTGTTTCTATTAGAAACAAGTTTTTCTAAGGGATGTTCCCCAGCAAAAACTCATCAGCCTTGCAGATGTCGCCAATCTGTAGGACATTTGGAAAACACCATATAGCGTCTTGTATTCATTTATTTGAAGCTGAAAGTTCCGTCCGGCTTGGGCTTCAGTTCAAAAAATCCACTTTCGGTCGGACTCTACTTATTACTAAAAAGAGAGGGCTTTATGCTCATAATGTGTATTCCAACTGGACCCTGCCTTTTAGCGTCACATGATTTTAAGTAAACTCTTGCAGTGAAAGCAGATGTAGGAAGTGCGCTTTCAGGAGGAGCGAAAAATCATTCTACAATTTTGCACTCGCCAGGTTAAGACTCCAGCTATTAGGATTGACATACTTGGAAGCAGCAAGCAGGATGGGTCCTAGCAAAAGTTTCTAGTCAAGAGGACATAGTTATTTTATAATATAGTATGGTGTTTTAGATAGGGGTTTTCAGTTTAGTTGTTGTTCTTAATGTTGTTGTAGCAATGCTTCGCCCCATCCAATAGGTGCGACCACTCGTAAATTGTCATCAATATCCGCTAGAGTGACGCGCGTCTCCCTAGAAAGAGAGCGTTCCTCTCCTGCAAGTTCTGAGTATTTTTCTTTAAGAAGTGGGTTCGCCGGGCAATTTCTAGCATAAAGTTCTGACGCCTTTTTCTGGATATCTTTGAAGGCCTGTGCTCAGGTGCCATTTTTCCTCATAATTCTTGCGGAGATGACTTCATAAGCCCCTGGGAGGTGGGGCCTCTTCAATCAGATGTCTTTTGGGATCCCCAGGATTCTGAGTATTCAACAGAACTGTTGTTGAGCATTTCATTTCTCTCCCTAATGGGGAGTACTCTCTTCTCACAATAATTTGACAGGAGACAGTGTCAGATTTAGCGACGCGAAAAAACTGGAGAGATCAGGGAGGTAGCCGTTTATTCTGTTGCAAAGCTCATCGATCTATGAACCTGGGCCTGTGGCCATTATTGTACAGTCATCGGCGTAGGAAACGATAGTAACTCCTTCTGGTGGCGAAGGTAGCTTAGATATGTAGAAATTAAACAAAAGTGGGGATAGGACACCATACTGTGGTAGCTCTTTTTTAATTAAACCGGGCTTATATGCTATGTTCCTGAACTGCACCGATTCCTGCCGGCCAGACAGATAATTTGCGGTCCATCTTTTAACACTTAAAGGAAGGGAGGGCGCTTCCCGGTCTTGCAGTAACGTGCCGTGGTTGACTGTATTAAAAGCTGTTGATTAGTCCAGCACTACGAGTACTGTTTTGTAGAGCGGTTTATGATTCAAACTGCAATTTATCTTAGCGTATAGCGCGGTATTAGGCTATGTAGTTTTCGAAAGCCATGCTGAGACGCCAGTTTGCAGTGAAATAGAGAAGCATAAGTGTCTTAGCTACTGGCGATAAGACAGATATGGGCGATAAGATTCTCCCAGGCTTCAGTATCGGTACCACACCGGCCATTTTCCATTTCTCGGGGATGATGTAGGTGGACAATGAAAGGTTGAAGACATGCGCTAGATATTTAAATCCCTCTTTGCTCGCGCAAATTTTTCGCATCCGACAGCACTTTGTCGCCAAAGGCGATGGATATTTTGTCTTTGTGGTTAGTCGGGTTCGATATGGACTTTATTTGGGGGTCGCCAGGATCGTGCTGTTTTATAAGGTCACATTCTTTGCTAAAGTTGCCGCCTCTACTGGAAAGTGTGACCGGCTTTCCGGGATTCTTCCAGCGGGAATAAAACGACGCGGATTCAATAACCTTGTAGAAAGCACGCTCCCTTGACGGGCATCAGTCGGGATTGGGAGGGCAGCAAAGCAATTGTCAGTATATTTTTTATAGTCTTCCCACTTTATTTTTTTAAACTTTATGAAAGTGCGTTTTTCAGTGGTGTTACCAATGTTATCATCGGCTGCCAGCTAACGTTTCCTGAGGTCACGATGGATATGGCTGGCGAACTATGACAGCCTCCTACAGTACGTGTGGAAGCGTCCCCGCTTATCGTGCAGAACCCGTTTCTTGTATTTGGTCTGCCAGCATCTCACCCCCGGCTGTCCACTTGTAGATCAGAATACAATAGATCGTGGTGACCTAGAATCGTGCGAATTTTCACCGGTGAGTAGTGTGCTGATGTCAGATCAGTAACCACTGGGTCTTCAGTAGGAGGCAAGAGAGATAATTTCTAAATTTGCATTGCCTGACCTGACCAATGTGCCTTGAAGTTCAAGGACGCTGTCCCTACAGCCGATGTCGGTGAGTAGTGGGTGATAAATGGAAGTCCGCCGCCATTTTCGCTCTCGCTATCTTTTCTGTGGACGTTGTATCCAGAGCAGGTCTGCAAAGCAGATCTTGCCGCGTGTTTAGTCTTCTGGATCGCAGTAATGCGAATGCTGTGCCGTTTCATAAATTCGACTATCACCGTGATTTTCCCAGTTACTCGTTACTCTGGGGTTAAGTGACGGGTGACTGCGCTTGGGTTGAGGGAGGCTAGGTCGCAAGTGCTGTTGTGTCCCTGAGACTAGGCGTCCTTGGGTAAGCATAGGAGTGCCCGGTATAGTTGGGTTTGCGGCACTGCCGTAGTATCAATAGGAACTTTGGGGATTCAGCCCAACCTATAATTTGCTGAGCCCCACCCAGAAATTTCTGAGCATCCCAATAAAAATGAAAGTTCAATATTTCGTTGAAAAGCAATAAAAGCAAATAAATATGACCTGAAAATTGTCAAAATTATTTCAAATATTAGTGTTTGGAACTATCGAATGAATTCAACTATCGATAATTAGTTATTGAATGATTTTAACTATCGTATGAATTTTTTCATTCATTCTTTCATTTGATATGCTCTTTAGCTGGCCCGAGGCGAGTACCGATGTTCTTTGTAGTACATTTACTATACAAAAGAACAATTTCTGGACTGTTTGGTTACCCCACGGGGTAGCTAAATACACGCCTATATAAGACAAAATGTTGAGTGTGACTAAAATGGGTTAAGTTTTGCTACAAATAAATAATGCAAATATTCAACTTAAATGCCTTTGTTACATTCTATGCAAAACGCATTCATGATATGCAAAAGGTTTTGGTTCGCAACCCACAGGTTTTTGGTCTTACCACTTCATATATAGTTTGGCAGCTTAAATAGAGGTTATATTGCGATTAGAGTGGAAGGAAGTAGACTAGGCAGTCGAATGTCATATAATGAAGGAATGGTGTTCGAAGTTTTTTCAAAGTTAAAAAAAATGATAAAAGCTTTGATATAAATAAAAATATTGTTTTAATAACAACAAAAACGCCTTATATATTCTATATACATAAATTCGTAAGGATTATCTCACTTTAAAATTTGAGCTAAATAATCTAAAGTTTTTTTTTGAAACTAAGTCAAGAACTGTGCGTGTGAATGTGCGAATTTTCACCGATGAGCTGTTAGTTGCGCTACTTGGTAAGATTTGCAATGATGCCAGTACTCCCCCAAACCTATGGCGAGATTTTATGCCGCTACAACAACAACAACAACAATAGGACAGAAGATTAGTGAAAATAGGGGGACTCATTTAACCTTATAAATAACTTATAAAGTGTGTAAACGTATAAATTTATCTAGTGCGTAAACGAACTGTCAAATTTTGTATGAAAAGTCATTTACACAATTTATATAAATGTACGCGCACATTTCATGGTGTAAACGCGGTAAACTCAAAGGAATTCAAACTTGCAAACACAATTGCCGTCCTTTTCATCAGAAATCTCCGACATCAGCAAGTCATTTATTAGAATTTCTTAGTAAAGAAGTTTTAGTTTAATTTTTCACTTAACCTTGGCATTTTTTAATTTGTGTAACAATCGAACATTTTTTTGGCAATAATACAACTGATCTACAATTAAGTTTATCAAGAATATTACTATGTGTGTTCATATAACAGCGTGTGTAAATGGATATAATTTTACACCTTATAAATTTATATGCTTTAATGAGTTCCCCTAATGAATTTGTGTCTGTATTGTTCAACAACATAATTTTGTTTCAACAGTGCTTCTCAAACATCCACTATTGGAAGTGTCTTCGATAGGTACTGTTAAGGAACTGCTCGCTGTTCTTGCTGCAGTAGTTGACGAGGGAGAAGTAGAACTTCATACGTTCCTCTTCAGAAATTACAGGTGCTATTTCTCCTGAAGTTACATTCCTCTGTTCTGAGGAAGACGGATGCTCACGGCGTAGATGGTCATTTAAATGATGTGCTTCCAGAAAATTAAATTTTTTTGCATATATGGCATTTAACTTCATTGCAATTTTTGATGAAAAATTCCCAAACTGAAGATCTCTTCAATGCAGGACGCATCAAAGAGGATAAATATAATAAGAGACGTCAGTCGTTACTTGTAGCCATTTGCTCGATGTTTTCTATGAGGTAGTCGCTGTTTTTTTTTTTTTTTTGCGAGATGTGCACAAAATGTCTTCTATACATTTTCGTGGGGTATTTGTGTTTATTTTTCCGACTTTATTTAATTAATTAATCAATTCTCTTTCCCAAAATTACATTTGCATAAGGTGCCTATACCGCATGGATAAATGGGAGATAATTCAAAAATGTCATTCATAGAAAACATTTAGAATACATTTTTTATTTCCAGCGAGTTACTCGCCACTCGTAGCAGACTGGAGGCCCTTATTATATTTATCCTCTTTGGCCTTTTTTAGTTAAAAGCACTTCCTCAGGAAAAAATTTCATATACTCGTAAATACCACGCTTAAAACGTTTGTCGATTAGGTTGAAGTATGCTAAGCGTTAAAATTACTTTAAATATCTTTTTAATTGAGATCACTCATATATGCATAGTAAAAATTTAAATAGAACGAACGATTCGAAAAAATAGTAAAGAACGAATCAATTATACCAAGAACAAGCAATTCGAAAAATTAGTAATGAACGAATATCAAATGACTATCAATGAGTTAACTATAGAATAACTCGATACTTCTCCTGCTTCGGGACCGAATCCGGGTCCGTCTCCCGACCCCGGTCCTAAGGAATGGTTTTGCTGCGTTTGCCGGAAGAGAATCTTTTTGCATCGAAACTTTTATAAATCTTTTGTGGCTCCTTGCTGTTCACGCCCAAGGGCATCCCGTACATGAGTGCCTAACCAAAAACAATTGTGATCTAATCCGTTTTGCAATGCAGTTGAGCAGGGAGAATTCGTGGACGTACGCCCAAATTGTAAAGCTGTTAAGGTGACTGATATCGAGAGTATTGAACGTGTTGTTGCTGCAGACACCTGATTATGTATGATTAATATTAAGTGTATCTGATATTATATATTCTCTTTATTTTTCTCTTATCTTCTTTTTCAAACATTCTACTGTACTCCTACACTCTCATCCTATCATATGTTTAATTGTTGTCGCTACCGTTTTTCGCTCTATTTTTTCAATCATGTGTTTAATTGTTTGTCTTTCTTTATCTTGTCATTCCCCATGTTTTTGCCATGGTGTTTTGTGTACACACGCGTGTTGCTTGCCTGCCTTTGGCTCGTTCTGTTTTGGTTCAGCTTTATGTGTATGGGGTCATTCCGTCGATCTCGCCCTGGCGCTAGTGAAAATGAAAGAATTTTGATTGATATTTTTTGTAAGCAAAATCTTGGCTTCAATGCAGTACATTTTAATGCACGTAGCCTTAGCCATGACAAACTTGATTTTGTTAGATATGTTTTCGAGGATTCTGCCGTGGATGTGATTTCAGAAACGTACAAATAGGACAAATATTCCCTGGTTTTATACAAAGAAGTGCGAAATGAAACAACATCTATTATCAGGCAGGCAAAGTGTAGGTACAGTAAGTCAAAGCTAGATCCCTCATTTCCATCCAAGAAGCTGTGGAGAAACTTAAAAAGGTTTAAAATACATGACGGGGATACTTCTGAGTGTGAAATAGATGTATATGAACTAAATGACTTTTTTGTTAGCGCTAACAATGACGTCAATGCTCCTGCCCTGCTAAAAGATTACTCCTCCTATGTCTTCGGCCTCTTTGATTTGGTAGGCACTACTTACGCTGACCTTGCCCTTTTTGTTGCCGCTTGTGGCTGCCGCCTTTCTGCCAGACGAAAGTCCGGTATCACCTCTTTCGCCCATTTGATTTCTGCCAGGATTTCTCCCACGTTGTCGCTTTCCGCTCTACTACTGGCATTCGTGCGGATCTTGTTAGAATCCTACCGGCCGCTCTCCTGTGCTTGTATCCAACTTCACTGGGGTGTGGCCCCTCATTTGGCTTCGTGAAGGCTGTATGGGGGGTGGATCACGCGGGGCCTACACACCAGCTTCAACGGAACCATCCCCTTTTTTAGCCATCCTCTGGCGGTTAGAATGACCCTGCATCGCACTGGTCGCCGTTGTGGTGGGCAGAAGCCCTCCCGGCTTTTGAAGAGCGCCCGTATCTATTTGTTTTCTTGTGTTTTTTTTTTGTTTTCTTTGATTTTTATTCATGTTCCCGCGAGTGGCGGAGAAAGGAACGTCCACCCGGGCAGAGATCCGCAATACCCATGTAAGGTCTTCATACAACCTGATACCAGGAGGGCTCCGTTCGCGACTGGGCTATTTTGAGGCCCCAGCCTGGCTGATCCTCGGCATAGCGCCTTGATGCAGCCCCCGAGAAGAAAAGGAAATAGGAAGAAAGAAAAGAGAGAGAAAAAGTAATAAAAAGATAGAAAGATACCCCAGAAACCATGATCAGGAATCATTTCCGTATAACCCGGCCATTAATGAGTCAGGCACACACCCCTGATTCCCTGATCATCGTCCTGATATCGCACAGGCTCAATACTGGAGTGTCCATTACCAGTCGCCACCCTCTAGGAGGGTTCAGTTGGGGATTTGTGCCATCCAAAATCTGAGTGCAAGATAGCAGAAAAATTCATCAAGAAAAATTAGAGCAGGTCCAGGGCAGTTAATGAAATAAGATTCTAACAGTGCGATATATTGGAAGAAAGAAAAATAGAAGTTTTTGATAGAAAACCCCAACCTCAGCGCCTAATCCCAGCCTATCCTAATAGTCTCGTGCTTTTATTATTCCTGTGTCCTAGTCCACTGTAAATTCCTTTTGCGATTCTACCTTCCAGTTAATGTTGTGTTTTTCGTGCGGTATGTCGGTAGATCACTATATGAAAAACCCGGAAGAGGCACAAAAACCAAAAAAGTGTTCATCCTTGTTTCACGGTCTGTTTTGCGTGTGGTAGTAATTTTTCCTTCTGTGTTTTTAAATCAAAGAAGGTAAACCCAAGGCTGGCAGACCTGGAACTTCCGATCCAAACAATTTTTCAAAATATCTAAATACGTGCTCGATTGCAAAATGTCCAAATTCGGACGAGTTATTAAGGTAACAACTTACAACAGGGGTTGACTGCTAATACACGTACAAAAAAGTCAAAAGACCTCAGCATCAATAAACCGAAGGCAGTAAAAAAAACTGTACCTCTATTAAAAGATTTTGCGAAAAACCAAAAGATGACTCCGAACCTCTCCGAAAAAATTATCCTGACCGGTCCACCAATGGTGTGGGATTAAAATTAAATCCATAGAAATCCCTTTGTACAAAGTTTGTCTTCCTGTACACTCAGAGAAAAAATCGTTCTAAAACGAACGAAACAAGTTCAAAATTAAGAACATTCGTTGACAAAAGTCTGTTAAGTACGTTTTTTCTTAACTCGTGACCGATGGGCTTGTTTTAAGAACAGTTTTTCCAAGCACACCGTTAGTATTTTATGCCCAGTTTGGTATTGATGTGTGAACCTTCTGTGCTCATTTCAAGCACTACTTGGGCTTGATTTAAGATTTTTCGTTCTCACGCTTCGAGAATGATTTGTGATCCAAAATTGTTCGGTGTCAATTCAAGAACGGTTTGTGCTGATATTGGTGGGAGAAGATAATTTTCTCAATTATTTCTCATTTGTTTTTATTTTTTTTTATTAATAATAATTGTTTGTCATTAATTAAAAATATTAATAACAAAAAAACTATTATTAAAATCAAAAAGATTAAGAAAAAAACGCATAACGCATTTTGTCATATATTTCTCTTATTGAGAAATTATTCTTATTTGATGATGCAATCTGAATATATACTTAAAACATTTCATAACAAGTTTGAGAATTACTTGTGAATACATATGTGAGTGGAACTGAACGAAAAATAAGAGTTAAGAAAATAGAAGATAAAGAAATTGTTTTAAACAACTTGAGAGTTTGACGGTGATCGAACTCGCGCCACACGATCGCAACCGCAACATCATAGCTGCTGGGCCACTACAACTGCTTAATAGCTTGTGCCAAATGTTGTATTTAACATTGTAGTGCACACGAATTGTACCGTTTCTTTTTTCTTGGACTTAAGTCCCCATTACTGATACTTAGCATAGACTTGACTTGGCTTGAGAACTGTCACCTACAGTTCTGTTAAATTAACATTGCATGTTACTGATTACTCAAAACTTTGCAACAATTAACTTGACTTAGAAGTCTGTTGAATTTTGATTTTCTATGTAAGTTCTAAGTGACGTTTACATTTTGAGAAGCCATTTGTTTGTTTCCATTTCATTTTGACATTTTGTCATACAAATTGACATTTATTGATTATGATACCAGATTGTATGCGCTAAGTGGAGTATAACCAAGGCTAAGTTGTCAAGTTTACGCCAAGTCAAGTCAAGTCTATGCTAAGTATCAGTAATGGGGCCTTTAATTTAAGAACATCGTTCTCATTAATATCGTTCTCATTTATATTTTAAGACCAGGCGTTCTCTTTTTAAGAAAATGGTTTCATTTCAAGAACAAGGTTCTTGTTTTAAGAACAGGTTGTTCGTTTTTCAAGAACAAAAAAGGAAGCACATGAAAAGCTTGAATTGAGTCCGGTGATGTTGGAATTTAGAAAGGCGTTTTTCTCTGAGTGTACAGCAAAATTACAATAACCATATGAAAATGTTCAGCTTCAACTGCAAATATCTCGTGACAGACTTAAAACTTTTCTTTTCCGCTTTCGAATTATTGTTGTCGAGGTCAAGATGCGACGTTTCACACCTCCGCCAATATTTTTGTAAAACTTTTTTTAATATCACGACCATTGGCGCAATTATCCTGGTACGTTGTATTGTTATGGGATTCTGAACTACATATGTTTCAAGTTTCAATACTCTACCTCCAAGTGAAGCTATAAAAAATAGATTACAGGATTACCCAATTTTGTACTGATTTTTGTGGACACGCATGAAACAGTCCTAAAATAAAGGAACTAAAAACCAAAAACAGAGACAAAGACAAGGACAAACACATGGACAAAAGACAAAGGCATAGACAAAGATAGCTTGGCTTGTTTATACCATCGGTCCTAGGGTTTCGTCTGAACGGGAGGAGTATTGGCTGGTGGTAGGGTACAAGCACTAACATCGGCCATCCAGTACGAGGTAAAAGTTTCCAGTCACACATGTGGCGCGTGTAAGTCTACCTGGCTGAATGCCGTTCCTTTCACCTAATGTCTGCTCTAGAGGTAAAGATCGAACTCAAGGCCTGCATTATTCATATTAAATTAATGGTCGTAAAAATAATTTAATTTATAATAATCTTGAAGTGAATTATAGTTTAACATAGATTTTTATTTAGTTTCAGAAATGATTGCAAGCCCTTTTGAGACACGATCGGACAGCTTTTATTTTGTTGAAAACCAACTAATCATGCACAACAAGGCCGACTACGCATACGATGGTGGCATGTTTATATAAATAAATGCATTCGAAAAATTTTGAATACATTTTCACCAAAAGCCTTACTATTAATATCGTTCTGTAATTAATTGTTAAATCATGTATATATGTATAAGAAACTAATTAATAAAACATTTTTGATTGCAGTCGAATTATCCTTGCGGCAAAGATTTATGTATAATTAACAAGGCGCAATTGATCGAAAAACATAAGCAGGAAGATTGAAAATGATTTGTCTTACCCAGCAAAACAGCAGTTTCCAAAGGAAAAGACTCGTTACTTTTCGGTGTTCGTCTGCGCTGGCTATCGAACATAGAAAACAGAATTTCTATTGTTAGAAAACGCTTTTGAAAGTAATATTTTTTGTTTTTTATTTTTAGGCGATTCACAAGGACTCTTAAGTTTTATGTAAAAAAATTTACTAAATACAAAACGCGATTACCTCCAAAGAGATTTTAGGCCGAGCTTTTCTCTTTCAATTTACATCGTGCACCTTTTTAATTTTCCCTTGAAGATGATGAGACGGGACCTACATGCTTTTCATGACAGAATCTTTGAGGGTTGCATAAAACTGAACCACGTCCCGCAATCTTGGAGAACAGCTCGAGTAGTCTTCATACCGATGCGGAAAAACCAGTCATCTGCATCCGAAAGACTACAGGCTTATTAGTTTGACGTCTTTTCTGCTCAAAAACCTAAAAAATCAAAAATTAATGAATGAGGAATTATTCTCTTCAGCCGGTGTCCTTAAATTAAAAAACTTGATTCTCTTATTTAAATACATTATATTTAGGAAAGGTTTTGTTTATATGTATTTAAGGAATGGACGTTTTGGCCATTTTGGACCTCCCGCGGCAACCAGTTCTATATTTTGGAGTGATCCAGTGTTTTTCCAGGACCAATGGCTAATATTTCAATGTAACGCAATTTAATTTTTCGCGGATCTTTCAAAAAATTCCAGGAGTAGAACCTTGCGGAAGGACTGTCCGTCATTCACTTACTCCAGGGAGGCTTCAAATATAACCCCGGTCCTAGGGACTGGTACTGCTGCGTCTACCGAAAAGACAATACTGTGACGAATATTAGCAACACTAAGGGATACTATCATCTCTAAGGCGATGCTAAGCAGTGACTTGTATGCACATCAATAGATCTATCATTATGTCTACACATATGTACGTATACGCAGCGGAGAAGAGACGCACAAACACATACAGATATCTTATCTGAGATGCTCCCAAAAGTATGCAATTATCATTGTGGAAGTGTCGCTCACAAATACATGCGCATATGAGAAGCTATCCACGTGCATTTGTAGTTATAATTTTAAAGCAGTAACTAAGTAAATTCTGGAAGCGCCTAGAAGATGCAACGAGGAAATCACAGAGTATAAAATGCAGCAACAGTGGAGGCACGAGAATCAGTTTCATTTAAGCAAGCTATTGGTTGTGAAGTATCAGTGTATTGTGAAGTACTTCAATAAAGGCCATTTTGCATTATTAAATATTGGAATTATTTATTCAACAGTTTAGCGATACGAACGTTAGCAGAAGGTTGCAGTAAATTCGTAACAATACAAATACCTAAAATGATCATACTTTTGTCTGTATGTCACGTGCAAAGCGTCGTTTCACCGAAGAAGATGTTCTGGGCTAACTTCTAGTACTCGTTGTCGACGCGAACTCTTAAAATAATTTGTGGCTCCTCAGCACTGAAATCCATCGAAGAATCAATCTTGCCAATAAATGCTACTTTGGACTAGGTAGGCAATTGAAAAGTAAAGTCCTCTCTCGGCGAACGAAAATCATACTCTACAAGTCACTTATCGTACGCGTCCAGCTATATGGGGCAGAAGCATGGACCATGACAACATCAGATGAAGCGGCTTTGGGAGTGTTCGAGAGAAAAGTTCTTCGAAATATTTATGGACCTCTACGCGTTGGCGAGGGCGAGTACCGAAGAAGATTTAATGATGAGCTGTACGAGCTATACGCAGACATCAACATAGTCCAGCGAATTAAAACGCAGCGGCTGCGCTGGCTAGGCCATGTTATGCAAATGAATAATGATGCTCCGGCCAAGAAAGTGTTTCTATCGGAACCCGCCTATGGAAGCAGAGGTAGAGGGCGGCCCCCACTCCGTTGGAAGGACCAGATGGAAAACGATTTAAACTCCCTTGGTGTGACCAATTGGCGCCGGTTGGCAGAGCGAAGGAGCGACTGGCGCGCCTTGTTGGATGGCCATAACCGTTTAGACGGTTAAGCGCCAATTAAGTAAGTAAGTAAGTAATGGTCTATTAATCGTCATGATTCTCTGGCTATTCTTCATTGCGCCAAAGAACGCCACAAATTTTTCGGCTGCTACAATTTCCGAAGTTTAAACAGCACCTATAGGACTGCGACTTCGAATTCATACCTTCGTCAACGTCACTTTCCTAGAAGCTCTAGGTGTATCTCCGAAGACTTTCTTACAGATGTTTTAGTCGCGCTATGCTGCCGAACTACATAGCGCAGGAGACCATGCGAATTACAATAGAAACATCTTGAAACGTTAGGTTGTAACTGTTCTGCCACGGATGCTGCCCTCGAAGTCATAAGCTGTTTACGTGGATATCACCACAACTCATGGGTGAAAATCGTCTTATTCTCTGCGCATCTACATAATTTAAATTTTACAAGGACCCTGGATAAAATTTTTTAAATGTATGTAGGCTAAAATTTGCATACGTTTACGCCCTGCCCGAAACATTGATTTCAATAGTCCTCGTTAAATCAAAACAATATTTTAAAATGAAAGTCGAACAATTTTAAGTTGAAAGATGTTAATGGTTATATGCTCGGTCCAAACTATTTTCTCCCGGGTAGCTTCAGTTTTCCTACTAGTTCGACTGTCCACTACGTTTGGGTAACTCATTTGTTCGACTGTCTTGGGAAAGCTTTTGCTTTACCACTCAGCATACTTTGCACACAGAGTATATTAACTTTGATTGGATAACGGTTGGTTGTACAGGAATCATCAGTATCGAAAACAAATTTGATAAGCCATGTCAGCCCGTCCGTCTGTCCGTCCGTTAACACGATAACCTGAGCAAATATTGAGATATCTTCACCAAATTTGGTATACGCGCTTATCTGGACCCAGAATAGATTGGTATTGAAAATGAGCGGACGATAACCACGCCCACTATCGAAATTTTTGAAAAATGGAAAAAGTAGATAACTCAAAAACGAATACGGCCAAGCTAATGAAATTTGGTACGTGGATAGGTTTTATGACGTAAAACATAATTTACAAAAAAAAATTGGAATATTGGCGTGGCACCACCAACATTTAGAAGAAGAAAATGTGAAAGTTTAACAAGCCGTAAATCAAAAGCCGTTAAAAACGAATACGGCCAAGCTAATGAAATTTGGTAGGTGGATAGGTTTTATGACGTAAAACATAATTTCCAAAAAAAATTGGAATATTGGCGTGGCACCACCAAACGGTTGACCACATTCTGTGTTCGTGTCCAGCATTCGCCAGGTCAAGGCTCCAGCTATTGGCGGGTGAGTTGCCAGATCTAGATGCAGCAATTAAATAAGGTCCTAGAAAACTTCTAAACCAATTCAAGTTGGATTTTAGAAAGCGTTAATTGGATTTTAGAATTGTCAATTGTATTTTAGAAAGCGTCAATTGAATTTTAGAATTGTCAATTGGATTTTAAAAAGCGTCAATTGGATTTTAAAATAGACATTTGGAAATTAGAAAGCGTCAAATGGATTTTAGAAAACGTAAATTGGATTTTAGAAAACTGGATTCTTCCATTGGACTTTAAAAAACGTCAATTTGATTTTAGAAAACGTTAACTGGATTTTAGAAAGCGTCCATTGTATTTTAGAATAGTCAGTTGGAATTTAGAAGGCGTCAAATAGATTTTAGAATAGTCAATTGGAAATTAGAAAGTGCCAATTGTATTTTAGAAAACGTAAATTGTTCAGTTGGCCTTTAGAAAGCGTCAATTGGATGTTAGAAAACATCAATGGGTTTTGAAAAGCGTCAATTGGATTTTAGAAAACGTAAACTGGATTTTAAAAAGCGTCAATTGTACTTTAGAATAGTCAATTGGAATTTAGAAAACGTCAATTGGATTTTAGAAAACGTAAATTGGATTTCAGAAAGTGTAAATTGGATTTTAGAAAACGTCAATAGTACTTTGGAAGTAGTAAACTTTTATTAATTCACACGCTACGTATGCATATAATAGCAACAAGATGATAATGAAGAAGGAATAGCAGTATAAATATGTATGTATATTTACATACATTTAAAATGTGAATATGAATAGGTTAAATAAGTATAAGAACGAGTTATAACAGGCGGTTAATACGAATATTTTAAGTAAGTAAGAGTTATAAGAAAAAGCATACAAACAGCTCATGTAACAAAGAAAAATAAAAGTTCATTCACCAACCGGCATGTCTTCTCTTGCCATTGCAGCCGCGTAGAAAATGGAGCTGTGCTGCACTGCCCTGGCGCAATCTCTCCCAGTTATCGTGCCCTTAGTGGCGCTAAAGGCGTTTCCACGTATTGTAACCTTTGCTCGCATACCCCGGAGCCTACTGTAATGGGAACTTCCATTGGGCTTTTCACGTAGCTCTTCACTTTTGCCTAGTTTCTATTGGGTTTAGCATAGGGCTATATTGTCCCAGCCGTAGAAGTTTGCACCTTCCACCCGTATGCTCCTCTATGACAGCTCCTATGCTTGCATGACATGGCGCGTTGTCGCATACAACGACCAAGTTGTTGTTGTTGTAGCGATAAGGTTGCTCCCCTAAGGCTTTGGGGAGTGTTATCGATGTGATGGTCTTTGCCGGATACAGATCCCGTACCCTCCGGTAACACAGCACCATTAGGGTGCTAGCCCGACCATCTCGGGGACGATTTATATGGCCACATTAAACCTTCAGGCCATCCCTCCCTCCCCACCCAAAGTTCCATGAGGAGCTTGGGGTCGCCAGAGCCTCCTCTGTTAGTGAAACAGAATTCGCCGCGGATAGGTGAGGTTGATAATTGGGTTTGGAGAAGCTGTATGTTGCGCTGACAACCTGAAGGCTTGCGCTACACAGCCCCATGAATCTGGTATTTTAGTCGCCTTTTACGATAGGCATACCTACAGCGGGTATATTCTGACCCCCTAACCCGCTGGGGAACAAGTCGCTAAAGCTGTTTCCCTGTTGCTCCCGCAAATCCAACATATTGCTTGCCCATAAAGCGCAGGCAGATGAATTAAAAGATCCTCGTTGTCTGTCGACAGTCACAACCCCTGATACTGCGATTGCTCCTATTAAGTGGACGTTTGGCCCTCTGGCTGCAGGAACCTACTGCACAGCACGACTGCCGACCTTTGACCGCCCTTTAGTGTTGACGGGTGGGAAAATAACACGTATTTTAAGCTGTATTAACTGGTAAAATTCATTTAATTCAGGTGTATTTTATACAAAGGAAATGGTTAACTTATATTATAATGCTACGATTAATTAATTGTAATTCTGATTGATTGTAAGCGTCGTTGCTAAAATACTTGTGCTGATTGTCCTCTTTGTTCAACGCGGCCAACGAAAAGAAAAGGGAAAAGGCATAGGCGCCAATGCAATGCCTTCGTCAGTTGAACTCGTGTAGGCAATTTACTTGACATACAGCCACAACATAACGTCAACCTGATTATTCGTGAGCAATTTCGGCCTATTTCCGCCTCTTGGTTTGAATATCTTTTCACCGGCGTTCACCCATGACCATGCCGTTTTGTACGCGACACCCAAAGTCTGAGCCAGAGCCACCCAATTTTCGCCCTTGCATCTACGTTAACAATCCTCTCCCGCTCATGCGATGAGGTTCTCATGTGCACTTTTCTACTGCGCGCATTCATTCCTGAGAAGGTACACAGAGTCAATATAAAGAAAGCTGTGCAAATTATAAAAATTATACAGTTACCCGTTATATCTCTGCGACACAGGTTGTGTGAAAGAAATGCCCACACGGCGAAACTGTACTGACCTCTTTGCCGCGACGCATACAGCTTAAACAAATGCCACAGTCTACTTTCATTTGCATTTCTTCATTTTTTTTTTTTTTAATTTGATAACAAAATGCATGGCGGAACGATACAAGGTGGCAGCATGGTGACATACCTACAAACATAAATAAAAATTCCATGTACTTTGTTTTTGTAAATTCGATGGACAAATGTCGTAAAATAAAAAATCGTAATGCGCCGGAAGTTGATGTATCAAATCAAATAAAAAAAGTTTATAATCAGCTGTTCCATGCTGCCACCTTGTATCGTTCCGCCATGACAAACTGTATGAATTTAGCACAGACCGATACAATCTTCGCTTGAAAATAATTATTTTACATATAAAAAAATTTTGCATTTACAAATACCGCTCATAGAAAAGTGATTCATAATGTAAAGTGAAAATTATCTAAAATCCAATTTACGCTTTCTAATTTCCAATTGACTGTTCTAAAATACAATTGATGCTTTCTAAAATCCAGTTTACAGTTTTGACGCTTTCTAATTTCCAATTGACTATTCTAAAATCCAATTGAAGCTTTCTAAATTCCACCTGACTATTCTAGAATACAATTGACGCTTTCTAAAATCCAGTTTACGTTTTCTAAAATCCAATTTACGCTTTGTAAAGTCCAACGGAAGAATTTCCAGTTTTCTAAAATCCAATTTAAGTTTTCCAAAATCCAACTGACGCTTTCTAAAATCCACTTAACCCTTTCTAAAATCCAACTTTAAATGGTGTAGTATTTGGCAAGAGGACCAAATTATTCTATAACATAAGTCCTGGTACCTATTTGGGGTTCTTAGGTTTGGCCGTCAAACAAATTCTGGTAACACTATGGACACATTCGATCAATGTGAAGTCTTTATTGAATAAAGTTCAGATAAGCCAAATGTTTTTTTTTTGCCACGAAGAAAATCTATAAGCTCTGATTTGTTGAATAAACGCTTGGTTTACCTAGATAAATGTTGGGTCTTGGGACCGTATACCACCAATCCCGCGTATTACAAGCCGCCCAGATACTCATCCACAACTTCATGATATTGTTCCTGATCATTGACCACAGCAGCGGTGTTACCGTTTTAGCTTTTTTCAAAAAGATAGCCGGAGCATCATCTTTCGTTCGCATCGTAGCCGCTGTGTTTTAATTCGGCTGACTATGTTGATGTTTGTGTAAAGCTCGTACAGCTCATCATTCTTCTGGTGGTGCTCTTCAGCTTTATGGGCCATGTAGCAGGATGCTAGGATAAGGGACGGTTCTTTCTTCCCCTCTGTTAAAACCACCTCTTAGTCTTCAGGGCTGAAGTCAGATGGCATACACGAGTATAGTTGTTTCCTTACCAGGACTGCATTCACGCACTCTGCATCCGGAATAGGAGCCATAGCTCCTGTACCAGCGCCAAATCAAACAAACCCTCATCAAAAGATAAAACGAGCACGCTCGACGCCACTTTACTGTGTTGGAGATTTATCTGTAATACTGGCAGCGCCAGCGAGCTGTTTGTTTCTCTCCAAATTTTCCGCCACTGCGCACGCGCAATAAACTTTCGCCGCTGATTTCAGGTTCAGGAGGTCCGTTTCTACCTCCCCTGCTAGTAGCATCTTATGGTTATTTTTAAGACTCGCAGCACTTCCACGATTTCCGTCTCTACGGCTAATCTTGTAGTTTGACGCTACTTCTACGAATCCTCTTTTTAAGGCGCATATGAATGCTGCCAGGACATTCTTCCCAGCGGAGATTGCGAGCCATCCTTCCCTCTCACTCTGGTCCACCCCTATTAAAACTGCAAGTTCAAGAAAAATTGTTATCGGTAGCGCCTATTGGATGGGGTGAAGCACTGCTACAAGAACAACTGCACACTATCGTCGTTATCCCCGTTTAATTCATTGCTGATAGCAACTTCCTTCTTCCTACTATAGCGTTTTCCTTATCATCATTAATTACTTCTGAAGTTTGTCAGGGTGTGGGTGGTCCCCGCGTTGGGTCGAAAGCGCATCTTGTCCCGCTCGAATGCGGAAGTGGGGAGTAAAGGGATCAAAGCCGGAGTATATAAGGTCCGCACTGTAAGATAAAAAAAGAAACTTTAATTAATGTGGGTCTAAAAGGGTATATCACTTATATGAGTGCACAATTTTTTTTGGTGGGTATTTAAACCATCGAAATTACAGCAGCCGCATGAACATATTTCTTTGCAAATATCTCTTGGCGGATACAAAATTTTTGAATTCGGCTCTCGGAATCGTGATCCTGGGCCCAAAGCACGTCTTTTGACACCCTCACCGAAATTTTTAGACGCCAGTAGCCCTAGACCTTAAGTCTTGGCCAATATTTTGGGGCGCCTACGCCTGGCTGCCAAAAGCACGAAGCTGGCTTTTCCACAGCCAGTCCTGAGGCAGATAGCAATTTGCTGATGGAAGCACAAAACCTCGTTTCTGTTTTTTTTTGCTTACTGGCACTAAATCACTGCTGAAATATTTGTATAAAACATTACAGTTAATCTCTCGAATAAATAAGCGCACGCATAAAAACATAAACAAATAGAAACGTTAAAATAAAGAAAACCATCAAAATTCCCAACAATGGGAAATTAAAAAAAAAAGCTCTATTCCAAGGGTTGCCAGATGGTATCCATAGGGTAGCTCCGAGCGTGGTGAGTACAGGAAAGGGATGGATATAGGTTATTATGGTTGCGTTGAGATTAAGGATGACAATAGGTAAACGGCACAAGAAAACGGTGTATCTGCTGGAGGGGTATCTATACAAGGGGGTGTGACTGTAGAAAGGAGATCAGTCCAAAAGTATATTGCACCAATTCCCTTGTGGCTGTTCGTTGTGGTGTAAAATAAATATCTAAAATTTTGATTTTAAAAGTAGTTCCCTGTGCGCGGAGTGAGAAATCGAATTTTTTAAGTTTACAATTGTTTTATAAAAGTTTGTTTTATAAGGCTTGTGTCCGTAAAAACACATATCGGGTCCGTCGGTAAACTAATTAACCCAACTGCTGCATATGGATGTGGAATAAATTTTATGAGGGTATGTGCCAGATTGAAAAAAAAAATTTTGTAAAGGTTTTTTTTGTTAATCCCCTTTCTTTTGCGCCATTTTGGAGTTCACGCAACCCCATTGTCGACTTCGGTCATACAATTTCCGGGTTTTAATCCCCCCTTTTTAAAGTTTAATTATCTTCTTTTTTTTTTTGAAATAAGTATCCTTTTTTTTTGTGTTGCAAAAATTTTCTTGATACATTTTAAGTTGGTCGGAAAAACTTAACCGCATTTTTTGTTTGTCTTTCTGGGTTCATATCCCTAGTTAAAAGCTAAACATATTTTCAATAAAAGTAATTCTCATAATATTGAGCACGTATTTTTTTTTGTTAGAGTTTTGTTTTGGCGCTATAAATTTTGCTACTTTGGTGGTATCAGAAACACCCTAATAAAAACGCGTGAACGCCAAAATTGGCGTGAAATACCTCATTAGCCCATTTAAGTCGAGCTGAATGGTATTTTTCTATTCCTCTAGTGGGAATGCCATCTGGTCACCGCGGATGACGAAAGCTCCAACAGCGCCAGGGAAATTACTTATTACATTTTACCGGACATTTATACTTTTCATGTACGCATTTAAACTGGTCACCTATACCAATCACCTATATTTGAAAAAAAATACCCCCATATGTTATCTGGTTCCGGCAGTCGAGACTGCATGCAATATATACCTTTAACAACAACAACTCGAGATCGACGAGGAGCGGAAGTAAAAGGAGGAAGGCGTTTGCATGGATAATAATAATAGTCTAGTTTAGGTGTTTTATATGTATATTTTGTTCCTGTATTTAGTAAATTTCATGTAAATTTGAACCTTGCAAAATGTAAATGCACCTATAGGGCACTAAAAAGGCACTCCAAACGGAGCATTTCGAAATTTTGAGAGAACTGACGGAGAGGAAGCAAAGACCAGGGGAAAATATAGATGAGTATTTCCACGCAGTTGGTATTTTACGTTCGCGACTCAAAAATCCGATACCCGAATACGAGATAGTACGATTGGTAAAAGGGAACTTGCGTGAATCGTTAGCTAAAATGGTCTACCCTATTTCGGCATATTCTCTAGACCAATTAAGAATGGAATGCAAGGAGCTCGAGCGATGCTTTCCGCGCCGGGACCGCTCGCCGTTGAATAGTTTTACGCCACGCACACAATATGTGAATGAAGTTTACCAATCTGAAGATGATGATCGTTTTACTCCCGGTGATGAGGGTCAAGTCACCGTGGAGGAAATACGTGATCAGTCTTCAAATAAGCAGTCGGGCGTTCGTAGAAACGTTTCATGCTGGAATTGTGGCGCTGACGGCCACTTTTTCACCGAATTTATGTCGCTTCAGCGACGCATTTTTTGTTAAAAATGTGGCAAACAGGATGTCATCACTCCTAAATGCCCAATGTGTAACCCAGCGGGAAACGCTTCACGGAACGCGGTTGTGACGGGGGAATCGCGCTCCACCCAAACCTCGTCAAAGTAGACGCGTCAACCAATACGGAACCGTATATGGAACCCGAAACTACAACTAATATTTGCATTTTTAATAAAAATACGGAAAACATAAAGCCGTCAAATACCAGGAAGGAAAATACGGTAACCTATGAAGAACGATTTAGAAAATACCGTGAATCTCGGGAAAGAACTTTTGCAGAAAGTATTATTATGGGACGCCGTGCAGTTTCGCGTTAAGTTCAGAAGGCTAGGGAACGATTTCAAAGAAGGAAAAAACTCCGACAGAGGGTAGTGGCATCTATTAGAAAATAAGTACAACAAACCCGCGTGTGTATGCGGATATAGATATAAAGGGCATACAAACACGTTGCTAGACACTGGCGCTTCAGTCAGCATTCTAGGCCGTTGCTGTAGGGAGTTTGTAGAGGAATTAGGGGTTCCAATCAAACGCTATGTGTCTTCTGTCAAGACTGCAGGCGGCCGCAGACATAACGTCTTAGGCAAAATTACTATACCAGTAAAATTCAACTCGGTAGAACATGAAATCACATTTTTTGTATGTCCATATTTAGAACAAAATATTTATCTTGGGGTGGACTTTTGGAGAGTTTTTGAGCTGGCACCGGTAGTTATCGCCGTTGATGAAATTGATTTGACCAAAATAGAAAAAGAGATGGTGACTGAAGAAGACAAGAATGAACGCCGCGTCCTACATATTCTACCGCCAGAGAAAAAAGAGCGGTTGGAAAAGGTAGTCAAAAGTTTTAAAACATACGAAGAACACAGTTTAGGACGCACTAGCTTGGAAAAGCATACGATCAAGCTTGTCGACGAGGCAGTGCCCATCAAGGAGCGACACTATTCCTTTTCGCCCGCAATGCAAGCTATCGTATATGAAGAAGTGGACAAGATGTTAGAGTTGGGTGTGATAGAGGAGAGTGAAAGCCCGTGGAGCAACCGGACGACAGTCGTACGAAAACTGGGGAATAATCTTTTCTGTTTGGATGCTCGCAAGCTAATTGCTGTCACCGTAAAAGATGCCTATCCGTTACAAAACATTGATGACACGCACTTTATAAGTAGCGTCGAATTAAAATTAGCTTTTTGGCAAATCGAACTAGACGACGAGAGCAAATCCTATACCGCTTTCACTGTGCCTGGACGCCCACTCTATCAATTCGTAACTGTGCCGTTTGGACTGTGCAACGCTGCACAAAGACTATGTCGCCTGATGGATTGGGTCATTCCACAACGATTGAAATCTAACGTTTTTATTTACTTGGATGATTTAGTAATCATCGCCCCTGAATTCGACTCACATCTTCGGATCTTGCAGGAGGTCGTCATCTGCCTAAGAGATGCGAACCTTACAATAGGGTTGAAAAAATCGAAATTTTGTTTTAAAGAGTTGCCGTACTTGCGTTATATAGTAGGAGGCGGGATGTTGAAGACAGACCCGGAGAAAATCCAAGCCATACAAAATATTCCTATACCGAAAACGGTCAAACAGGTGCGCAGTTTCCTTGGAACTGCCGGATGGTATAGACGATTTATCAGGGATTTCGCCACAATGGCTGCACCTTTGACCGATTCGTTGAAGAAAGGTAAGAAATTTGAATTGTCTACAGAAGCTATTGAAGCATTACGAGCGCTCCGGTACTTAGGCATCTCGATTTTGCAAAAAGATTTTGGGTACCGTGCGATGCGTCTGACTACGATCTGGGAGCAGTCTATATCAAAAAGAAATCGATGGGGCAGAGAAACCAATTGCATAATGTTCACAAAAATTTAATGATTGCCAGAGGAAATATAGCACTACGGAGAAAGAGTGTCTTGCGGCGGTGAGGCCGTCAAGAAATTTCGACCCTATATAGATCTAATGCCATTTACAATTGTGACTGACCATGCTAGTCTTAAATGGCTGATGTCGTTAAAAGATTTGAATGGGAGGCTTGCTAGGTGGTCACTACAGCTACAATCTTTCAATTTTGAGATAGAACATCGTAAAGGTTCGGACAATATAGTGGCTGACACGCTATCGCGCTGCATAGAAGAGATTACAGAATCCCCGATAGGCAACATGGATACAATCGAATTTGAATCGAAAGAATACAAAGACCTAATGGATACTATAGAAAACAACAAAGAAAGGCTTCCTGATTTAAAGGTAGAAGACGGGATGGTGTTTAAAAGGTTTTTGTCCAAAAACGTAGAATTAGAAGAAAATGAATGGAAGTTGTGGGTCCCTGAGGCTTTGACCTCAACTCTCATTGAAAATGCACATTGCCCAGAAATAGCTGCCCATGGGGGTATGGCGAAAACCTTGCATCGGCTAAGGAGGTTGTATTATTGGCCTAACGTGGTTGTACAGGTTCGCAACTTCGTGCGGGAATGTCAAACTTGTAAAGAGACAAAACCCTGCAATGCCGTTATGAAGCCAGGTATCGGAAAAGAAGTGGTAACAGTTCGGCCATTTTAGAAAATATATATTGATTTTCTCGGCAAATACCCAAGGTCGAAACGCTTCAACTGTTTTATTTTTACCATCGTTGATCACTTTTCGAAGTTTATTTTTTTAAAGGCGATGCGTGAAGCTACCGCAAGCAATGTGGTTAAATTTATAACCGATGAAATCTTTCACAAATTTGGGGTTCCGGAAATAGTACATTCCGATAATGGAAAACAATTTGTGTCCAAACAATTCTCTGACTCTTGGAAGCCTATGGAGTTAAACATTTAAAAACAGCTTTTTATTCACCGCAGTCGAATGTTGCTGAACGGGCGAATCAGTCTGTGTTAGCTGCTATTTGATCTTATCTAGAGAACGACCATCGGGATTGGGATTTATACTTAACCGAGATAGAATGTTCACTTCGAAGTGCAATACATTCCGCAACGGGGGTGTCACCATACTTCGCGCTATTCGGTTTTAATATGTTTACAAATGGGGCTGATTACGCACTGGCACGGAAATTAGAGGGTTTGAATGACAACGAAATGTTTGTACTTTATCATAGTGACAAGCTTAGATTAATGCGGGAGAAAATACAAGACAATTTACATGAAGCGTTTGAAAATAACGCGGTTCGCTACAATAAAAGAATCCATGAAATACAGTTCAAACCCGGTCCAGAAATCTATAAACGTAACTTTGTACTTAGCGACTTTAAACAGAATGTAAATTCGAAATTTTGTCGCAAATTCACAAAGTGTCGTATTACAAGGGCATTAGGAAACAACATGTACCTATTAGAGTCATTGGCAGGGAAGAGTTTAGGGGCCTGGCACGCGAAGGACCTCAAACAATAACCGAAACCTAAAGAACTGGGTAGTAAAAGATCTAATGTTAGAGCGCCTAATGCTAAAGAACCTAATACTGAAGGACGTAATGTTAAATAACTTATTACTAATTAACCTAATACTAGGTAGCCTGACCCCAAATAACTAAGTGGTAAATAACTTAAAACTAAATAACTTTATGCTAAATAACTAAATGACTTAAAGCTAAATAGCTTAAGGCTAAGTAATCTAAAACTACATAATATCTTAATACTAAACAGCCGAAATTGTTCACCTGAAAAAAAATTTAATTAACTACATAAAATGATATATTCAATACTTGCGTAATACCCCCGCCGATGAGGGTCAAGTCGGCGGGAAAGACGTCTCCAATAAGTACTCGTACGCAGTTTGCCTAGAAAGAAGAAACCAAAAAGTAAGACTTCATATATACACATATTAAAATTTTTGTTACTTCCCGTAACATATGCCCGGCTAAGTTCTCGAGGCAGGAGACGTTGTCAGGGTGTGGGTGTTCCCCGCGTTGGGTCGAAAGCGCATCTTGTCCCGCTCGAATGCGGAAGCAGGGAGTAAAGGGATCAAAGCCGGAGTTTATAAGGTCCGCACTGTAAGAGAAAAAAAAAGAAACTTTAATTAATGTGGGTCTAAAAGGGTATATCACTTATATGAGAGCACAATTTTTTTTGGTGGGTATTTAAACCATCGAAATTACAGCAGCCGCATGAACATATTTCTTTGCAAATATCTCTTGGCGGATACAAAAATTTTTGAATTCGGCTGTCGGAATCGTGATCCTGGGCCAAAAGCACGTCTTTTGACACCCTCACCGAAATTTTTGGACGCCAGTAGCCCTAGACTTTTAGTCTTGGCCAATATTTTGGGGCGCCTACGCCTGGCTGCCAAAAGCACGAAGGTGGCTTTTCCACAGCCAGTCCTGAGGCAGATAGCAATTTGCTGATGGAAGCACAAAACCTCGTTTCTGTTTTTTTTGCTTACTGGCACTAAATTACTGCTGAAATATTTGTATAAAACATTACAATTAATCTCGCGATTAACGAACATAAACAAATAGAAACGTCAAAATAAAGAAAACCATCAAAATTCGCAACAATGGGAAATTAAAAAAAAAGCTCTATTCCAAGGGTTGCCAGATGGTAGCCATAGGGTAGCTCCGAGCGTGGTGAGTACGGAAAGGGATGGATATAGGTTATTATGGTTGCGTTGAGATTAAGGATGACAATAGGTAAACGGCACAAGAAAACGGTGTATCTGTTGGAGGGGTATCTATATAAGGGGGTGTGACTGTAGAAAGGAGATCAGTCCAAAAGTATATTGCACCAATTCGCTTGTGCTGCGCGGTTCGTTGTGGTGTAAAATAAATATCTAAAATTTTGATTTTAAAAGTAGTTCCCTGTGCGCGGAGTGAGGAATCGAATTTTTTAAGTTTAAAATTGTTTTATAAAAGTTTGTTTTATAAGGCTTGTGTCCTTAAAAACACATATCGGGTCCGTCGCTAAACTAATTAACCCAACTGCTGCATATGGATTTGGAATAAATTGTATGAGGGTAAGTGCCAGATTAAAAAAAAAATGTTTGTAAAGGTTTTTTTTGTTAATCCCCTTTCTTTTGCGCCATTTTGGGGTTCACGCAACCCCATTGTCGACATCGGTCATACAATTTTCGGGTTTTAATCCCCCTTTTTAAAGTTTAATTATCTTCTTTTTTTTTGAAATAAGTATCCTTTTTTTTTGTGTTGCAAAATTTTTCTTGATACATTTTAAGTTGGTCGGAAAAACGTTTTTTGTTTGCCTTTCTGGCTTCATATCCCTAGTTAAAAGCTAAACATATTTTCAATAAAAGTAATTCTCATAATATTGAGCAGGTATTTTTTTTTTTTTTTTTGTCAGAGTTTTGTTTTGGTGCTATAAATTTTGCTATTTTGGTGGTGTCAGAAACACCCTAATAAAAACGCGTGAACGCCAAAATTGGCGTGAAATACCTCATTAGCCCATTTAAGTCGAGCTGAATGGTATTTTTCTATTCCTCTAGTGGAAATGCCATCTGGTCACCGCGGATGACGAAAGCTCCAACAGCGCCAGGGAAATTAGTTATTATATTTTACCGGACATTTATACTTTTCATGTACGCATTTAAACTGGTCACCTATACCAATCACCTATATTTGAAAAAATAATACCCCCATATGTTATCTGGTTCCGGCTGTCAAGACTGCATGCAATATATACCTTTAACAACAACACCAACTCGAGATCGACGAGGAGCGGAAGTAATAGGAGGAAAGCGTTTGCATGGATAATAATAGTCTAGTTTAGGTGTTTTATATGTATATTTTGTTCCTGTATTTAGTAAATTTCATGTAAATTTGAACCTTGAACAAATTGCCAATCTGTGATTGGAAAACATGTGTAGGGATATATCCCATGATGGAAATTGTTATAACATAAAACTATTCTTGTTTGAATTATATACATGCGAATGAATAATATTTTTTTTTTTTGCCAAAATTCGAGAATAATCGAAAGACTGATTTTTTTGTAATATTGTATTTTTAATAATTCCGTTACATGTACATATTTCTTATTTTTTGGTACAGTGTCGTAAATCGAACATTTTTCAGAATATATATATATATATACCGTTTTAAGTTTTGAAAGTACGTATGTGAATCTATATATATATATATATATATGTATACATATACCGTTCAGCAACCTATTTTTTTTTTTTGGAAAACGGTTAAAATTTTTATTCCGTGTGTCTTTTTTTTTGTGGTTTTTGTTGAACCTGTGAACAATTATACATTTTTTTTGTGGTACCTGTGAATATTCACATATATATACATATATTGGTTCAAGTGTGATATAAATTTTTTTTTGTCCTGATCTAAATCATTATTTTTCATAAGCATTGGTATTTGGCTCAATAGCCATAAGATATGTTTTTTTTATCGATTTCTTTGTATAGAATTAAGATTTTTCAAATAAATAGAATGTTAGATTGAAGTATAAAATAAAGATAGAATGGCGCGCTATACTTAATCGATGGGGGTGGGGAAGAATGACGTAAGGGTAAGTGAGTGGGGTCATTTGGAGCAGAAGAAAAAGGGGACTCGCTGCCAGGCGAAACAAATCGAGCGGTCCAAGGTAGGGAGGGCTTTCTGCGAGGGGTACGCATGGAAGTCAGAAGATAGAGGTGATTGTAACATCCGCCCCGCATCAAGGTGGACAAGGGTTAAGGGCCCCGACCCCTCACACTGAGCTAGCTGGGGGCAATCCACCTTGATTGCGCAAAGGGGCGGATCCACACTAGGTGTACGTTACAAGTTTTTGAGTTCATCTTTGTTGTACGGCTTCCTTACCAACAAAGGTGGGCTCAGCGGTCTAATATTAAATATATTAAGGGCATCATTACTTCCCGAGGCAGTAACGTCGGGAAATTTGGTTGACCGGTGGAGGGCAGTGGGGCGAATATTAGCAGTTTCGATACGTCACTATACCGCTGAAAGATGAAACTGCCACACATACATGTACACAGCAATAAACAGCGCATATTCCTTGTCAACCATTGCTACCCCCTTTCAGTCATTTCACCACGAATACCAACAGCAACGCACATTATGAAAACTTTTTTTGTTATTTCTAAAGCAAAAATATGTTGCTCTTTCTACAATGAGTGCAAATGAAACAACATTTCATTTCATTTACACTATGCGACAAAATCAACTTTTTCTCTGGGTATTGGACCAAACCAATTTTTTTGAGGAGATTGAGGCTTAAGTATAAAAAGTTTTATCTCCGTTTTCCTAAGTTAGCCTCCAAAAAATAGATACCGGCATTCGATGTTCGAAATTCAACATTTGGATTTTTTTTTTTTTTTGTTAACGCGTTCAGCAAATTAAAAAAGTAAAAATGTGGTCGTGGTCCGCTCTTTTCCCTTATTTGAAGGGTTGAATTCTTTTTTGAGAAATTTACTATAACAGCTGTTATACGAGATGTAAAGTCAGAACTTCGAAAATATGAAAAACCTGATATTTCCGAATTTTCGCTACACATATAAAAAATCTTAGTATTGCTGTGAAGGTGGTTAAATGGCCTTTATTTTGATATGCATATTTTTAAAGAAAAATTTGGCAAAACCCCTGTTTAAGCGAAAAAATTCGTTTTTTTACCAAAAATTTATTTTAACCAACACAATTTCTAGCTGGTAAAACTATGCAAAACAGCTGGTAAAAATGAATTCTTAATTATCAAATCGGAGGAAAAACGTTAAAAAATGGTGTCAAATTATTTATTAGTCTTGTTATCTTATAATATTTATTCCGACAATGGTAGTTGTTTTTGTATTCTTCAGGTATGCTTGATTAAAAGTATTCGAAAAAGCATAGATTTTGCTTTTGCTCAGCTCTAAAATGACTGAAGAGGATAATTGGATTTTAGATGACGAGAAATTTTTACACATTCATTTCTACTTTTTCCTTTGCAGGGCTGCAGCAAATAAAACTGCGTTATCTACATAAGTCAGGTGTAAGAAGGTTGGGGTAAGGTCCTGGACAATAAATTAAATTCCACCCAGCCTGCCAGCCCTTCGTAAATAAATTTAATTTTAATTTCTTGTTATAAATTTGCTTAGAATTAGGAGTGGTTAGTTCTAATGTCGAACATTGAATTTTGCAAATGCGTGGAATATATTGGAAATCGGACAGCGAAGTAAAGACGCTGATGGACACAAGAAACCAGACAATTATGTGGATTCATTTATTGCAGGCAGTGCAGTATCCGAATTAGAATGGAAAATTTTTCGACATACAGAAGAACTCTTCTGAACCGGCAAACGTTCTTTTCAGTTTTTCCCAATAAACAAAAATAATAATTAAAAAACAATTATTATTTACCGGTGTTAAGCTCATTAATTCTTAAAACTATTGACTGAAATTTAACACGCCATTAAATATACAAACATATAATTTTATTTCATTCACTTTATTTTATTTTATTTTACGTTATTTTAATTAGTTTTATTTTACTTTATTTTATTTTTCTTTATTTTATTTTACTCTATTTTATTTTAGATTGTTTTAATTTATTTTTTTTTAATTTATATTATTTTACTTTATTTTATTTTGATGTATATTGGAACGATTTTCCGTCGTCCCTGGACAGATTTGGTTTCGAGACAACCCGGTTTCGGCGTTGTGCCATCATCAGTGTCAATTTCCGTTCTGTTGTTGTCGTTTGTCTTTTGGTATTGTCGAAATGGAGGTTTATGTAGGTATATGTATTGTTGTTATTGTTGTTGTAACAGTGCTTCACCCCATCTAATAGGTGCGACCAATCACAAATTTTCATCAATGTCCTCTAACAGGAGTCCAAGGAAACTTGCAGTTTCAACAGGGGTGGACCATAATGAGAGAGGTGTTAGAGGCGTTGGTTCCACATTATAATTAAAGAGATGGTTGGTGTCATGTGAGGACACATTGCAAGCGGGGCATACATTTTGTATGTCGGAGTTGATTCTGGATAGGTATGAGTATAACCTCTTACAGTATCCAGAGCGAAGTTGAGCTAGAGTTCTCGCGTTTCCCTGTGGATTATACGTTCCTCTTCCGCAAGTTTTGGGTACTGTTTTTTGAGTACTGGAATCCCCGGCCAATTCCTGGCATAAAGGTCCGACGCCTGTTTGTGGAGTTCGCTGACGACCTGCTTGTGTTTTTTGGCTTCATATGGCTGAGTTCTCAGGTGCCGTATTTCCTAATAATGCTTACGGAAATGACTCCTTAAGCCCCTGGGCGGTGTTGGCTCATCAAAAAGATGCCTGTTGGGATGCCCAGGTTTCTGGGTATTCAACAGGAACTGTTTGGTTAGCATTTCATTTCTCTCCCGCAATATATCTGGGTGCTAATGGCTTTTAGCGCGGTGGTGGTGCTATGGAGTTTTCTAAAACCTGATGAAAGGCTAGCTGCAAATTTGCTTTGAAGTAGGGGAGCAAAATGGCTTCAAGCGTCTTGGTTACAGGCGATATGAGAGATATCGGGCGATATGACTCTCCTATGTTAACTGGTTTCCCAGGCTTTAGTAGCGGGACCACCTTGGCCATTTTCCATTTTTCGGGAATGGCAAAGGTGGAAAGAGACAGGTTGAAGACATGTGCTAAATATTTGAAACCCTCTTTCCCTAGGCTTTTAAGCATCGGCATGGTTATGCCGTCTGGGCCCACTGCTTTGGACGGTTTAGCATGACCGATGGCATCCTCAACCTCTTTGGCGGTGATGGTAATTGGGGACACGCTGAATTTATGCTTATGTGAGTGTGTGTTGGCCCTCCGTCTATCTTTGTCAAAGGTAGAAGGCATTATATATTGTCGGCAAAAAGCGCTCGCGCATTTTTTCGCATCCGACAGCACTTTATCGCCAAAGGCGATGGAAATTTTCTCTTCGTGCTTGGGCGGATTCGATATGGACTTTACGGTGAACCAAAGATTACCCACACCGGCAGAGAGGTTACAACTATTTAGATGCTTCTCCCATTTCGCCCGCTTGTGTTCATCCACAAGCAATCTGATGCGTTGGTTTATATCCCTTATTTGGGGGTCGCCGGGATCGAGCTGTCTTATAAGGTCACGTTCTCTCGGTAAATATGCGGCCTCCGCCGGCAAATGAGGCCGAATTTCGGGAATTCTTCAGGCGGGAATAAAGCGAGCCAAGGCGGATTCAATGACCTTGCGGAAAGCACGCTCCCTTTTGCGAGCATCAGTCGGGATAGGGAGGGCAGCAAAGCGGCTGTCTGTAGAGGATTTGTATTCATCCCACTTTCCTTTTTAAAGTTTATGAAAGTGCGTTTTTCGGTGACAATACAGTCAGCGGTACACTCGAGCGAAATAAGTATTGGCAGGTGGTCGGATGCCAATGTTGCCATCGGCTGCCAGTTGACGCAGTTTACGAGCGCTGCGCTCACGATTGATATATCTGGCGATCTGTGACAGCTTCCTACCATACGAGTGGAGCGTCTCCGTTTATTATGCAGAACGTCGTTTTTTCTATTTGATCCGCCAACATCTCACCCCTGCTGTCCGCCTGCAAGTTTGAAGGTCACAGATCGTGATGGGCATTGAAATCGCCTAAGATAATACGATTATCGCCAGTGAGTAAGGTGCTAATGTTAGGGCGGTATCCACTGGGGCAGCAGGTGGCAGGAGGGATGTAGATGTTGATGATTTCTAGGTTTAAATCGCCTGACCGGACAGATAAGCCATGGCGTTCTAGGACATTGTCCCTGCGGGCGATGTCGGGATCGAATATATGATATTGCACTGAGTGGTGTATGATAAACGCCTCCATTTCCGCTCTCAAGATCTTTTCTGTGGACATTATACCCAGAACAGGTCTGCACAGCAAGGTGAGTTTAGTCTCTTGAATCGCAGAAATGCGGATGCATTGGGGTACCCGGTGTATTTGGGTTTACGACCTGGCAATATGGCACAATGAAGCCCGTCGGGGGTTTCCGTCGCGGTGACCAGAACATCTACGAAAGTGGCAACGTCCAAGGCAGGAGCTGCATTGTACGGATGTCGCAAACATATATATTCTGTGTTGCCAAACGGTGCAAAAGGTGGTAGGGATTAAGAGTCTGTTTCCCTGACCTACACGATTGCTGCCGGAAAAGAGGGGGAATAAGACGGGGCGGGAATTGATGCTCGGAATTGCTGCCCACTCTACTACGGATATTGCAGCTGTGAGTGGGAGCGGCCGTATGAGCTGGTGACGCCGTAGGGCGCGAGCAGCAGCGGGTACTTGTTGTGGCTTGCTGAGCAGCAGAGCTGCTGGAAGGTAGTGGGGGCGCTGAGGCGTAGACTACGGGACGCCCTTGGACGTAAACAGCAAGGAGCCACAAAAGATTTATAAAATTTACGAGGACGACTGGTTTTGGGATCTAGCCCAGAACAACCTGTCCGATGCAACCATCCCTTGTACGTGAAGCACTGACAAGAGTATGACCGTCCTAAAAGGATTCTTTTCCGGCAAACGCAGCAAAACCATTTCTCAGGACCGGGGTCAGGAGACGGACCCGGATCGGGTTCGATACCTTCCCGGAGCAGGAGAGTATGACGCATTCCTGCTGCAAGGAGCTGCTGGGAGGATGACAATTTTTGGGAGGGACACAACAAATTAAATGGGGTTACACTGATATGACAGTCCTTGGTCGGGAAAAATCCCGAGTCGCTCCGGTACATAGAACCGACTGCCTTGGGAAGCGTTGTTTGTGTGTTCGTTTATTATTATTATTATTCTGCCTTCGAATGTTTTGTTTGTAGATTTCCATGTTTTCGATTACGTTGAGACATCGACCTTTTGCTTGCATGTGAGGGGCCTTAACTGTTTTATTGATGTTTGCTGGGGAACATTCCTTTTCGATCATGTGATTATCGAAGTTGGACTCTGGCAGATGTTTGGATTCCGCGTTTTTTAGATGTTGTGCTATGCTAGAATGTTGCTTTAATTGCTGTTTGACTGTCAATATAAAAGTTGACGCGGTTGCAGTTTAAGCTATTTTCTCTTAGTGTTTTTACTGCTTTGGTTACGGCTATTACTCACTCCTGGAAAACGCTACAGTGATCTGGCAGCTTCTATGATCTGTTTTTTTCCGGATCAGCACAGTAAACAGCAGGCCCACTCCTTCAACTACTTTGGAACCATCGGTGTACACGTGTATTCCCTCGTCTGCCATTTGGGCACCCTTGCGCCAACCATCCATCTCTATTGTGGCTCTAAGAGACCCTTCGAATTGCAGATACGGAATCAGGTAATGCGTTCGCTGTAATGGATGGTCGTATGGTCTGCGCTTAAGCTGCTCCGAGGCACTGAGCATCGTTGCAGTTGTTAACGCTATATTCTTTGTCACCAAGGTGGAATACGCAGAATGGCATACAGTGCAGCCGTTGTGGTTATTTTCAGGGCTTAATGCTAAGCATTGATAGCCTGCATACCTCATCTAATTTTTTGAGGTAGGTTCTTTTTTGTGTGGCTGCACACCAAGCAAGGACTCCACAGTAGAGAATAGGCTTTACAATCATTGTAAAAATGCAATGAGAGAGAGAGAGAGCGCGATAAACCCCACGTACAACCCAGTATTATTTTACATGCATAAAATGCCGTTGAGGCCTTCTTCACTTTCTCTTCCACGTTGAGCATCCACGACACTTATATCCCGAAGCTCTCGATCCACCAATTAGATAACCGTTGGAAGGCGCTTTCCACTTGTGACAATTTCAATGTCATCTGCGTAGGCCGTAAGTTTGACCCGTCCCTCAACGAACCGACTGAGCAGTTGGTTGATGACCAGCGTCCATAGTAGAGGTGATAACATCCCGCCCTGCGGCGTGCCCCTGTCCACTTATTTCGTGGCCTCATACAATCCCCATTGTGAAGTAATCTTCCTGCAATCTAACATGCAGCCGATCCATCTAGTTATGGCTGGATATACTTCAATGTAATTAAGACCATCCATGATCGCCCATTTAGAAACATTGTTGAAAGCCCCGTCAATGTCTAAGAGGACTCCTGTGACATACTCCATATATTCCAGGGCTTCTCAATGTTTATTACCACCCTATGCAGTGCAGCGTATGAGGTGGGTTTTGTCGAAGGCTGAGGTAGCACTCAGTCAATCCAGGGTCAAGTAGAGGTCCCACAAACCCCCACTTAATAAGAACACAGTTGTTATGTGTTAATGACGAATACACGCACACACACACGGCTTGACGGGTAGTGAACGCAGCAGCTTTCCGTACAAAGATGGCGGGGGAGGGAGGCGAGCGGCGGCTAACGGTCGTTGTAATAGCAGAGGGGTCGGTACGGCGCCCGGACGGCGGACAGTATTAGCGGACAGATTGGTACAGCGGTATGCAGTGGCGGGATTAGCATGGCGGCTGGACGGCGGACAGTATTAGCGGACGGATGGATGTAGTGGTATGGACACAGTGACGGTACCAGCGAGCTGGTTGGACGGTGGTGAGGTAGCCGCGGCTAACGGTCGTCGTAGCAGCGGCGCAACGGCGGTAGGATAGCGGGCAGCCAACGGTCGTTGGAGCAGCGGCGCAACAGCGGTAGGATTGCGGGCAGCCAACGATCGTCGGAGCCGCGGCGCAACGGCGGTAGGATATCGGAAGCCAATGGTCATCGGAGCAGCGGCGCAACGGCGGTAGGATAGCGACGGCAACAACAGGGCGACGGAGCGCATAACAATGGCGTGGCCAAGGCGAGGTGGTGATGTAAACGTTCTACTTGATTACTTTTTCGGGGGGTTACCAGCAGCGGCGTTGCGGGTGGCGGCTTCCCGTGATGACGCTGTCCCAGTGGCGGCGGCGGGGGCACCTGCGAGGAATGAACAGAATTGTGGTTAGAGCCGGTCCGCTAGCTGGACACCACCGCCTCCATACCCGCACGATGGCAGGGCTGGACGCGGAGTTGTACCAGCCGGAACTCCGTAGGCCGATCCCATGGACTGAGGGGAAGTGCACCTTACGGCACAGCGGTAGCCCCTTTAGCTGCTGGACCGGTCTACGGCCGGAGCCGGGGCGGAGGGGAAAAGGGCCGGATGGTCATAAGGCGGCGAGCCCCCCCCCCCCCCCCCCCACTTAGCTGGGATACGGGAGAGAAAACCATAAAGGCAACAACCCGTTGTCCCCGCAAGCAAGGGTGACCCGTTCCCTGACAGCGCCCCCTTCCACTCCGTGGTGTGGTTGGCTCACTCGCTTTTAGTGCGCGCTCGCTAGCTGGACAACACCGCCTCCATGCTTGCACGATGGCAGGGCTGGACGCGGAGTTGTACCATCCGTAACTTTGTAGGTCGATCCGTGGGCTGAGGGGAAGTGCGCCTTGACGGCACAGCGGTAGCCCCTTTAGCCGACGAGTCGCTCTACTGCCTGAGCCAGGACTGAGGAGAAGGGATCTGTTGGCCGAACGGCGGCGAGCCCCCCTTTACTTAGCTGAGATACGGGCGAGAAAGCTATAAAGGCGACAACCCGTTGTCCCCGCAAGCAAAGGGTGACCAGTGCCGTGGCGGCACCCTCTTTCCCTCTGGAAGTGGGATTGGCTCGTTCGCTGGACATCGCTCACCCCGTGGTCGCACACTAAGGTAAGTTGCCGGGGGCGGTGCACCAGCTCTGTCCTTGCCGGTTCGTAGCCTGCGAGGAGGAATTGGGCCCGAAAGCACCACGCTACGCAGCTGTAGAACCGGGTCGGCTGGAGCCTTAGCTGAGAGGAAGGGGCGGGGTAGCCCTAAGGCGGCGAGCCCCCCCTTACTTAGCTGGGACATGGGTGAGAAAACCATAAAGGCAACAACCCGTTGTCCCCGCAAGCAAAGGGTGACCAGTGCCAAGGCAGCACACCTTCAACTCAGCTAGTCAGGAGGAGTGACTGGGTTGCTTAATAAAGCAACCACTTCCTCTGACTAACCTGCGAGGAATGAAGTGACAACAGCAAATTCATTCTCTTTTATACTGCTTCTGCTATGATGCGAGTGAGAAATGAACCGCTAATTGGGTACTTCAGTTTGTCATTTACTGTGAGTTGGCGTACTGTGTGCATATTATTGTTATCGCCAAATGCTATTCGCATGCATTGGTATGTAGCTGCTGCTGTTGGCTACCTGTTAATGTACTATGTATGTATACTCTCAGGCGTAGGTGAAAAAGGGTTAGAGTGGGGGTCTCAGGCGTAGGAGGAAAGTGGGGGTCATACTATTGTAACGCTATGTTACAGTCCCCCTCCCACTTCGGTTGATGGAAAGCGGCTGTGAGGAACAGGAGTATCACGCCAGGCCTGGCCTAGTGGTTGTATGTGTGCCGTTATGCCGGCTTTGCCGGTGTGTGTGCGTGCATCGTTTTATTAACATTTTTTTCCATAAAGTATACAGAGTCATTCCACTTATACCTAACAAAGTTGATTCAGAAAAAAAAATGTTTACATATCAGGTTTAATTACAATTTCATTGTTCTTAAAACTAACACAATATTTAATTTTAAAATAATGCGCAATTCATGAATATTATAAATAAGTTGCCGTCCTTCTTCTTCTTCTTCCATCCTTGACATATTGGCGTTGTTCTCATCTACCTCGTGTTGTGATTGCATTATGGCCATTCGGTATTTGGTAATATATGGGCCGGAAAAAATAACGTGGTACCCTTTGTATTTTGACTCGGTTGACTGGCCACTGGTACTGCTCCCTCCGTGTGCACCCGCTCTAACGTCGGTTTATTTCGCCGAAGTTTATGTCTGCTGAAGATGCTTTTGTACCCTCTTTGCTGACTGCATTTACTGCAAATGCCATTTGTGGAGTCCCCTACTCCCATGTGCGGTGGTTGCTCAGGAACGGGGATAACGCTTTTCCGCCGAACTGCTTCCCATTGTCGGTGGGGAAGGTTTTCGTGCCACCAAGTCGGTATAAGACCTTTTCTTGTAGCGCTTTGAGCACGCTTGCCGTTGTTGCTTGGCGCGCCGGAATTAACTGCACCCACTTGTAGAATTTGTAGATCATGGCGAGGTAAGTGCTTCTTTGCTTGAAACGGGTTAGTAGTGGCACGAAGTTGGCGGTTACTATTTCCCATGGCTGCGGATATTGTATGGTTGCCAATAATCTCACCGGGCTCTTCTCTGTCGCCTTTTATTGTGTAAAATATGTCTGGTTCGGTGTTTTGTAACGGGCGGCGGGGGAGCGCATTGCATATCTCGTTCGGCGCTCTTTCTCGGTAATCTTTGACATTGTGTGTTTGTATAGCCGAGTAACGGGGGTAGAAGCCTTGCTTCAGCGGTCGGTTATGTTTACGGATGGTCGAATGGTCGGCTGCGGTAATTGGGCTACCGGTTTTGCTCAATCGCTTCTGGTGGTGCTCCGGTTTTTGACCATTGTTCACGTGATCCCGGCAGGTCATTGCACGTAGTGTGTCCACCTCGGCAGATCTCCTGGTCAAGGTGACTTCTAACGGCTGGCCATCTAGCGTGAGGGTGATTCCCCTTTCCCGTAGAAAGTCCATTCCTAAGATCATCCGTTCTGCCAGGTTCGGGATGATGGACATCATTATTTTAGTCGTTCGTCCTTGGTACGTAATGCTTGCTGGGTACGAATTCGAGCTATAGACACACGTCTGGTCTACCAATTGGACGCTCCGCCTGTGAAGATGTGGTTTGATGTTGTTCCTCTCCAGGTGGTTTCGTATTGACTCGTCGACGTATGAGAGGGTGGCGCCGGTGTCTACTAGCGCGCGCCGCTCATGCCCTCGATGGTTATCGGTATGTAGAGACGGTCATCTACTTGCATTTCGGCAGTGGGATTGCAGGCTGGTGGTTCCATATACTTCTATGGCCGCACAAATAATGCTTGGCGGCTTCCTCCCACATAACTTGACGGCATCCTGGATGTATTGTTGTCGGTGGATTAGTTGGTCGAAGGGCACAGGCAGTCCCTGGAGAGGATGTTGTCTTGTCCACACCTGGAGCAGAACATTCTCCAGCGGCCCCTGCATTGGAAACGGCGGTGTCCGCGTTCCCTTGCAGCGCCAGCAGCACTCCTTGCTATCGTAATCCGTTTGAAAATGATACAGGCTGTGGATCGCCACTTTGCCCTGTTTCGCTTCCTCGATTTTTAGCAGCTCATATTCTTCCGTTATTTCCTGGAGCTCATCGATCGTCTTAAACTCGCTGCGCTTGACGAAGAGCTGGTATTCAACGCGTAGGCCATCGTATATTCGTTCGATGTGGTTTTCCTTAAACATTGTCGGGTGCTGGCGGATCAGCGTTTCTAATGCGAGGATGTAGTCTTTGACTTGTTCACGGCCGTGTTGCTTGCGTTGTCGGATGGCCTCTTACAAATGTGGAAAATGACGCTTGGGCAGGAAAAAATTTTGCACCTCCGTTCGAAAATCGCTCTATTGGCTGATTTGTTGTTTACGGAGGCGGTACCATGGGAGTGCCTTGCCACGTAGAAATTCCGGCAGCGTTGGAAGGAGCCGGCCGATGGGGATGCGGTAACATTCGGCAAGCTCCTCTATCCTCTCAAGAAATTCGTGCAGCGACTCTTCACCCGAAAAATGCAAATCCCAGCGGCAAACGGTGTTCATCAGCTCACCGTCGCTGATTTCGTCTCGCTTCGGTGGTGCGCGTTCTCTCTCATGCGCATGCGGTTGGGGACTATGAATCTGGATCGAAGGGCTCGGCGTTGTTGTTGGCTGGGGTAGCATAACGGATTTCCCCTCTTCTTCATTCGCTTCCCTTTCCAGCTCCTTTAGCAGGTCTTCACTTGATTTTCTCACACGTTTCGCTCGTACGTAAATGCTCAGTGCGCGGCGCAGCTCGGCTACGGTTTGGCCTTCCACGGGGATTCGGTGTTCCTTACACTCCTCTATCAGCCTCTCCCTTTTCAGCAAGTAGATCCAATTGAGCGAGTCGGTGTTCAGCGTTGTACCTTCGGGGGCCGGTGTGTTTGTTATTTCTGATGGTGTGTTCGTCGAACCCGCCCCGGCGGTGTTGGTAGTTGTTGTGTTTGGTTTTCCACGTTCATCTGCGGAGGAGGGTCGCGGCGCCATTTATGAGGTGGGTTTTGTCGAAGGCTGAGGTAGCACTCTGTTAATCCAGGGTCAAGTAGAGGTCCCACAAACCCCCACTTAATAAGAACACAGTTGTTATGTGTTAATGACGAATACACGCACACACACACGGCTTGACACACACTCAGCTAGTCAGGAGGAGTGACTGGGTTGCTTAATAAAGCAACCACTTCCTCTGACTGACCTGCGAGGAATGAAGTGACAACAGCAAATTCATTCTCTTTTATACTGCTTCTGCTATGATGCGAGTGAGAAATGAACCGCTAATTGGGTACTTCAGTTTGTCATTTACTGTGAGTTGGCGTACTGTGTGCATATTATTGTTATCGCCAAATGCTATTCGCATGCATTGGTATGTAGCTGCTGCTGTTGGCTACCTGTTAATGTACTATGTATGTATACTCTCAGGCGTAGGTGAAAAAGGGTTAGAGTGGGGGTCTCAGGCGTAGGAGGAAAGGGTTACAGTGGGGGTCAAACTATTGTAACGCTACGTTACAGTCCCCCTCCCACTTCGGTTGACAGAAAGCGGCTGTGAGGAACAGGAGCATCACGCCAGGCCTGGCCTGGCGTTTGTATGTGTGCCGTTATGCCGGCTTTGCCGGTGTGTGTGCGTGCATCGTTTTATTAACATTTTTTTTCCATAAAATATACAGTCATTCCACTTATACCTAACAAAGTTGATTCAGAAAAAAAAATGTTTACATATCAGGTTTAATTACAATTTCATTGTTCTTAAAACTAACACAATATTTAATTTTAAAATAATGCGCAATTCATGAATATTATAAATAAGTTGCCGTCCTTCTTCTTCTTCTTCCATCCTTGACATATTGGCGTTGTTCTCATCTACCTCGTGTTGTGATTGCATTATGGCCATTCGGTATTCGGTAATATATGGGCCGGAAAAAAAAATGTGGTACCCTTTGTATTTTGACTCGGTTGACTGGCCACTGGCACTGCTCCCTCCGTGTGCACCCGCTCTAACGTCGGTTTATTTCGCCGAAGTTTATGTCTGCTGAATATGCTTTTGTACCCTCTTTGCTGACTGCATTTACTTCAAATACCATTTGTGGAGTCTCCTACTCCCATGTGCGGTGGTTGCTCAGGAACGGTGATAACGCTTTTCCGCCGAACTGCTTCCCATTGTCGGTGGGGAAGGTTTTCGTGCCACCAAGTCGGTATAAGACCTTTTCTTGTAGCGCTTTGAGCACGCTTGCCGTTGTTGCTTGGCGCGCCGGAATTAACTGCACCCACTTGTAGAATTTGTAGATCATGGCGAGGTAAGTGCTTCTTTGCTTGAAACGGGTTAGTAGTGGCACGAAGTTGGCGGTTACTATTTCTCATGGCTGCGGATATTGTATGGTTGCCAATAATCTCACCGGGCTCTTCTCTGTCGCCTTTTATTGTGTAAAATATGTCTGGTTCGGTGTTTTGTAAAGGGCGGCGGGGGAGCGCATTGCATATCGCGTTCGGCGCCCTTTTTCGGTAATCTTAATTGACATTGTGTGTTTGTATAGCCGAGTAACGGGGGTAGAAGCCTTGCTTCAGCGGTCGGTTATGTTTACGGATGGTCGAATGGTCGGCTGCGGTAATTGGGCTACCGGTTTTGCTCAATCGCTTCTGGTGGTGCTCCGGTTTTTGACCATTGTTCACGTGATCCCGGCTGGTCATTGCACGTAGTGTGTCTACCTCGGCAGATCTCCTGGTCAAGGTGACTTCTAACGGCTTGCCATCTAGCGTGAGGGTGATTCCCCTTTCCCGTAGAAAGTCCATTCCTAAGATCATCCGTTCTGCCAGGTTCGGGATGATGGACATCATTATTTTGGTCGTTCGTCCTTGGTACGTAATCCTTGCTGGGTACGAATTCGAGCTATAGACACACGTCTGGTCTACCAATTGGACGCTCCGCCTGTGAAGATGTGGTTTGATGTTGTTCCTCTCCAGGTGGTTTCGTATTGACTCGTCGACGTATGAGAGGGTGGCGCCGGTGTCTACTAGCGCGCGCCGCTCATGCCCTCGATGGTTATCGGTATTTAGAGACGGTCATCTACTGGCATTTCGGCAGCGGGATTGCAGGCTGGTGGTTCCATATACTTCTATGGCCGCACAAATAATGCTTGGCGGCTTCCTCTCACATAACTTGACGGCATCCTGGATGTATTGTTGTCGGTGGATTGGTTGGTCGAAGGGCACAGGCAGTCCCTGGAGAGGATATTGTCTTGTCCACACCTGGAGCAGAACATTCTCCAGCGGCCCCTGCATTGGAAGCGGCGGTGTCCGCGTTCCTTGCAGCGCCAGCAGCACTCCTTGCTATCGTACTCCGTTTGAAGATGATACAGGCTGTGGATCGCCGCTTTGCCCTGTTTCGCTTCCTCGATTTTTAGCAGCTCATATTCTTCCGTTATTTCCTGGAGCTCATCGATCGTCTTAAACTTGCTGCGCTTGACGAAGAGGCGGTATTCAACGCGTAGGCCATCGTATATTCGTTCGATGTGGTTTTCCTTAAACATTGTCGGGTGCTCGCGGATCAGCGTTTCTAATGCAAGGATGTAGTCTTTGACTTGTTCACGGCCGTGTTGTTTGCGTTGTCGGATGGCCTCTTCCAAATGTGGAAAATGACGCTTGGGCAGGAAAAAATTTTGCACCTCCGTTCGAAAATCGCTCTATTGGTTGATTTGTTGTTTACGGAGGCGGTACCATTGGAGTGCCTTGCCACGTAGAAGTTCCGGCAGCGTTGGAAGGAGCCGGTCGACGGGGATGCGGTAACATTCGGCAAGCTCCTCTATCCTCTCCAGAAATTCGTGCAGCGACTCTTCACCCGAAAAATGCAAATCCCAGCGGCAAACGGTGTTCATCAGCTCTCCGTCGCTGATTTCGTCTCGCTTCGGTGGTGCGCGTTCTCTCTCATGCGCATGCGGTTGGGGACTATGAATCTGGATCGAAGGGCTCGGCGTTGTTGTTGGCTGGGGTAGCATAACGGATTTCCCCTCTTCTTCATTCACTTCCCTTTCTAGCTCCTTTAGCAGGTCTTCACTTGATTTTCTCACGCGTTTCGCTCGTACGTAAATGCTCAGTGCGCGGCGCAGCTCGGCTACGGTTTGGCCTTCAACGGGGATTCGGTGTTCTTCACACTTCTCTATCAGCCTCTCCCTTTTCAGCAGATCAAATTGAGCGAGTCGGTGGTCAGCGTTGTACCTTCGGGGCCGGTGTGTTTGTTGTTTCTGATGGTGTGTTCGTCGAACCCGCCCCGGCGGTGTTGGTGGTTGTTGTATTTGGTTTTCCACGTTCGTCTGCGGAGGCTCCCTGCTCGGGCGCCATTTATGATGTGGGTTTTGTCGAAGGCTGAGGTAGCACTCAGTCAATCCAGGGTCAAGTAGAGGTCTCACAAACCGCCCACTTAATAAGAACACAGTTGTTATGTGTTAATGACGAATACACGCACACACACACGGCTTGACGGGTAGTGAACGCAGCAGCTTTCCGTACAAAGATGGCGGGGAGGGAGGCGAGCGGCGGCTAACGGTCGTTGTAATAGCAGAGGGGTCGGTACGGCGGCCGGACGGCGGACAGATTGGTGCAGCGGTATGCAGTGGCGGGATTAGCATGGCGGCTGGACGGCGGACAGTATTAGCGGACGGATGGATGTAGTGGTATGGACACAGTGACGGTACCAGCGAGCTGGTTGGACGGTGGTGAGGTAGCCGTGGCTAACGGTCGTCGTAGCAGCGGCGCAACGGCGCAACGGCGGTAGGATAGCGGGCAGCCAACGGTCGTCGGAGCAGCGGCGCAACGGCGGTGGGATAGCGGGTAGCCAACGATCGTCGGAGCAGCGGCGCAACGGCGGTGGGATATCGGAAGCCAACGGTCGTCGGAGCAGCGGCGCAACGGCGGTAGGATAGCGACGGCAACAACAGGGCGACGGGGCGCATACCAGTGGCGTGGCCAAGGCGAGGTGGCGGTGCAAGCTTTCTACTTGATTACCTTTTCGGGGGGTTACCAGTAGCGGCGGTTGCGGGTGGCGGCTTCCCGTGATGACGCTGTCCCAATGGCAGCGGCGGAGGGACCTGCGAGGAATGAACAGAATTGTGGTTAGTGCCGGTCCGCTAGCTGGACACCACCGCCTCCATACCCGCACGATGGCAGGGCTGGACGGGGAGTTGTACCAGCCGAAACTCCGTAGGCCGATCCGTGGACTGAGGGTAAGTGCACCTTACAGCACAGCGGTAGCCCCTTTAGCTGCTGGACCAGTCTACGGCCGGAGCCGGGGCGGAGGGGAAAAGGGCCGGATGGTCATAAGGCGGCGGAGTTTTGAATAAAATCAGTTTGTTCATTTTTATAGTTTACTTACATTTATTATTTATCTATTTTTAATTTAAAGTTTCTTTCTCAAGATATATATTGACAAATATATGTGAACTTTTTAAATGTTTTATTTCAGTTATTTATTGTGTTTTGAAATTTTTGAGTAAAATTAGTAAAACTACCACTAGACCTTAATTATCCCTTATTTCGGTGTAAAGTGGCACTGTTAAGATGCAAAGTAAAGTTTTTGTAATGGCCATTTTTAACCCACTACTTTTCAAAGCGGGTCAAAGTTTTACTTGACATTCTTCTTCACAGCGAATTGGGCTGAATTCGCTTTGCCATCACCTGGTATGGATTCGCCTTGGTACATTCATTCATTTCACTAGCACCATAACAGTAACTTCAAAAATCAGGTGAGTATGTCGGTTTATAATAAACGTTTATGATCTACATATCACACTTGCTTGTCCACAACGTCTACATGTAGCGAATGTAGGGTTAACGTTTTAAGAATTGTGTTACCAAATTTATAAATTTGTCTGGTTCTTCGAAATGGACCAAATGGCCGGCATCTAACCAATGCAGCTCTGCGTTTGGAAACAACTGTTGAATCGCTGGCCAACTGTCTGGACTGTAAAAAAGAGGAAATATAAGCTTTAATATAATTTATAAACATCATTACTTTACTATTCATTTACTCGACAAAATTTGATTGATTTCCACAGATGAACATTACTGGTCCGTTGAAAGGAGGTAAATGTTGCACATTATCCTTGAATTTGTCAAATAATCTCAAGTTTTTCTGGAGGACTCCAATATTTGCAACCCAGTAGAATCTGAGAAAAACAAAAATTGAGAAAAAGTTTATGAATATGTAGTCATTTATTCCAAATATGTGTATTAGAACAGACAGATTTCTTAAATGTGAGTTTTGAAATGAACATACACTTAGTCCCCTTTTACACCATACAATTCTTGAATTCAAGTCTTCCGCGACATAGGCGAAGGGATGAGAAGAGAGGGGAAGAGTACAAAAGCATCCGCACCGTCAAGTCATTTCAATTTTTTCTTGAGAGATATCTTCCCCTCTCTGTTTGTATGCCATTTTTAGTTTCACACTTGCTTTCATGAAAAAATAAATAAAATTAAACGGGAATAGAAAGTACGAAGGAGAACCCCAGCAGAATTGAATTGAAGAATAAGGGCCGCGTCAGAGTTTTAGCTTTGAGAATTGAGAGCTTCAAAGCGAGGAGCGCAAAGCTGTCACAATGAAGCACCAAGTACAATGTTAAAAATTTTATTGAGACATGTTTTAGAATAATTTTAGTTATGAGAAATATTTTTACGTTGATCAGTTGATGTTAATTTATTCTAAAACTTGAAAAGTGCTGCGAATATTCATATATGTAATATATACTCCTATATTGTTAATAGAAAATGCTCGCAATGTGTTTTGAATTCGAAATCAAAACAAGAAGAATTTTTGTGAGCAGCATAAGTGAGGCAAGAAAAAATTTAAATTTAGGTATATTCCATGATGAAATTAATATTCAGGTTTTCTCATCCCGATGACGTTTTCCCTTATTCTGACAAGTTGGGCATGCATAATTTAGAGGGCTGTCTATCATACATAACTGCTTTTGAATTCTACTACGACCGGCGTAGATTTTATTATACGTTTAGAAATATAATAACTATGTAGACATAAACATAACTTTATATTCCCCAAAAGATTATAGACAAAATTTTGCAGGAAACTTAATTTTTTGAGGAAATTTGTAGGAAAAATTTAGCAATAAAATTTGGTACTTTTGTAGTACAAGTAAATACTGGCAAATAGACTGCAGAAAAAGTGAGGTTATGTTGTTGACATCACCTTTATTATTTCATCATCATTCGATGATTGAATACAAAAACAAAAACGTTTAAACAGTAATATATCGGCACTCTGATGTTTGGGAATGTGCCTAGCCTTTTGTAGCAATATAGGAATATTACATATATGATGGAAATGAAAGTTCGGCTGATCAAGTTAGAAGTTGCCTAACTTTTCGTTGCGTATCTAAGTCAAAACATTCATTATGTTAACTTTCACAAAATTCTTTTGCCTTGACTTTGTCAAAGTTGAAGTCGGACGTAAAGTTCTATTTGACAGCGACTTAAAAATGTACACTCAGAGAAAAAATCGTTCTAAAACGAACGAAACAAGTTCAAAATTAAGAACATTCGTTGACAAAAGTCTGTTAAGTACGTTTTTCTTAACTTGTGACCGATGGGCTTGTTTTAAGAAGTTTTTCCAAGCACACCGTTCGTATTTTATGAACACTTTGGTATTGATGTGTGAACCTTCTGTGCTCATTTCAAGCACTACTTGGGCTTGATTTAGGATTTTTCGTTCTCACGCTTCGAGAACGATTTGGGGCCGATTTAACATTTTTCGGTCTCAATTTAAGAACGGTTCGTGCTTGATCTTTGGTGGGAGGGAAAGTATTTTTTTAAATATATTTATTTAATTTTTATTAATAATAATATTTTTGTCATAAATAAAGAATATTTACAACAAAAAAATTGTTATTAAAATTCAAAAGTTTAAGAAAAAATGCATAATAAGCATTTTCTCATACATTTCTCTTATTGAGAAATTATTTTTATTTAAAGATGTAATCTGCATATATACTTAAAACATTTCATAACAAGTTTGAGAACTACCTGTGGATATGTGAATGTAACTGAACGAAAAATAAGAGTTAAAAAAATAGAACAAAAAAAATTGTTTTAAAAAATTCAGAGTTTGGCGGTGATCGAACTCGCGCAACACGATCGCAAGCGCAACATCATAGCCGCTGGGCCACTACAACTGCTTGATAGCTGGTGCCAAATGGTGTATTTAACATTGTAGTGCACACGAATTGTATCGTTTTTTTTTTTCTTGGGCTTGATTTAAGAACATCGTTCTCATTAATAGAACATTTGTTCATATTTTAAGACCGGCCGTTCTTTTTTCAAGAAAATGTCAGTTCAAGAACAAGGTTGTTGTTTTAAGAACAGGTCGTTCGTTTTTCAAGAACAAAAAAGTAAGAACATGAAAAGCTTGAGTTGAGTCCGATGGTGCTGGATTTTAGAACGGCGTTTTCTCTGAGTGTACTGAAAATATGCCAAGGGCCGCATGTTAACGTTAAATCAATTTTGTAACAACAACATTTGTTTTCATTAATTATAATTGTTCCATTTGGCTATGTAGTATTACAAAACTGAAATGTTTAACATTTTACTTGTGCACTCATTGTAATGTCCTGTAAAAATACAACACTGTGCGAAGCATGGTAGTACCTAAAAAATACATCACTTACGATCAGCATCGTCATGCTGGCCTATAAATACTGGCAGTACAATAATAATGATAAAATAATTATTGTTAGGCCTTGAGCTCGATTCGAACACGCGATCTTACATATCAATAGGCCGATCTAACAACAAAAATTGTTAAAACATCGCAGACCTTGGAGAAAAAGTGTCAATAAATATGACACTATGGCATCATTGCCATGAAACAAGTCCAATTTTCACATCCATTCTGCAACAGATGTTGCAGTGCTATGAATATCAATTGGCAAGAAACAGGATAGAAGTAGAAATAATGAAGACAAACAAACAACCGCTGTGACAGCTGAATGGTTATAGCAGCGTCGCCTAAACGTTGCCGGTGAAGGAATTTAGCAGTTCGCGAAATGGATCTATACAACGAGCTTTGGCAGTTGTCTAAATTTTTTCTTTCTTCTATTATAATTAAATTTTTTTCAATTAAGAAAAAATGTATCATAACAATAATAATGATAGAATAATTATTGATAGGCCTTGAGCTCGATTCGAACACGCGATCTTAAAAAAAACTTGAAAAATCTGAAAATTATATCCGATTGTCAACAATAAAATGCTAGCATATAAAGGGATGCTCACAGTTTCTATATAGTAAAGTGGTAAATTTTTAATATTAAAAGTATACTGTGAGTAATAGTTTTCATAATCAAAAAAATATAAATTTACACATTTTGTATAAAATTTGCTTTGACGTTTCTGTTGCTTTGTATACTAAGAACGTTGTTAAGAAAACTTTCTGCATAAAGACAGCTATGAACGGCAAAATGATGCTTTCCTTTCCTTTCGATTACTTTCCTTTTTTCCTATTCTTTCCTTTCTTTTCATATTTACCTTTCTTTATATTACCTTTTCTTTCCTTTCCTTTCATTTCCTTTACTTTTCTTTTCGTTGCATGGCTAACTTAGCTGTTGTTTACAAACAAGAGAAAGCAAATTTGAACCCATATACGCATATGTATATCTTTGTTTATATATAATTTTAATTATTTTAATAATAAGAAAATTATTGTATGCCATATTTGATGTAGCCCTTGAAGACGACTAGAAATTTTCTTGAAGTTAAATGTTTCAAAAAGTGCCTAAGCCGATTAATGGTTTAGAATGTACGCTCAGATTTTTAACAATGCACAGAACAAATTTCTATCACTCAACTGACGGAAATATGCTTGCAACGTATAAACAAAAATTGTGTTCGCTGTAAACCAATGGGCGCAGATATAATAAGTCACTTACTTGGCGGACGATGAAGAAACTGAAAACCGAATTGGCCGTGTTTATTTTAATGGTAAACAACAGATAGACAACGTATCAGTCGTCGCATCCTTCATACTTTGCAAATTGTATACTTTTAAAAAACACGTCCTTGTAAAATTGATGTCTGAAATTTATTTATTTATTTACAGGACAGCTCCGTTTGAAAGAGTAGATGAGGATGCTACTACAACAAAAAAAAAGTTGTAGCTTTGCCAGATCAATCTTAGAACGGCAAGCCCAGCACTTCAATTTCATTTTTGTTTTATTTTTATCAACAGCGGTTTCCAAATGGCTCGTTAATTCGTGAGTCCGTAGTTTTTTTATACGTATTTTGTTTTAGGGTTTCATTCTGTATTGCGAACGATAGCTCATACGAACGACTCGTATCCAAACGATTCCGTTTAGCAATGGTATTTTCTATCATTTTCGTTCGGCCTTTACGTTTCTTACTTCATGTCAACAGGAAGGAAGCAAGTGTGTATGTTGCCATCGTTTAATATAGCGCAAATACGTCTTTGAGGCAAAACGAACGTCCGTTTCGTAATAGAGAATAAGGCCCTTAATAAAATTATTAAAAAAAAAATTATAATTTCATATACTTTCTTTTGACACTGCCTGTATAAAATTCAAGTCATGTATCTATTTATATTGGAGGGACAGATTGCGTTGCGTCCTAAACGGATCGATCGATCAGAACCAAATTTGAAACACCCACTAGAAATCTTTCAAGGATGGTCATGGGCTAAAAATAATTTCGATACGTAAGAGGGTCGTGGCTCATACAAATGGAATTTTTGCCGCCGGTTCTATGTATCGGAGCGACTGGGGATTTTTTCCCCGACCAAGGGATGTCATGTGGCTTTAGGAGTCGAGGCGGCTCTGGTTGAATTTATTAGCAAACTTCTATGCGGCAGAATTGTCGCAGCGGAGTGGGGAGGGGCCATAATTAAGAGGAAGGTGTGCAGGGGCACGCCACAGGGGGGTGTCCTATCTCCTCTCCTCTGGGTTGTGGTAGTCAACGAGCTTCTTGTGGAGCTGGAAGCCAATGGTTGTCGGGTGGTTGCCTATGCAGATGACCTCGCTATCCTAGTCAGAGGCAAATTTCTGGGCGCCCTGCGCGATGTTCTTCAGGGCTACCTGGATACTGTGGCTAGGTGGGCTGAATCATGTGGATTGGCGGTCAACCCGGGAAAAACGGAATTGGTCCTTTTCACAAGAAGATATAAGGTGCCCGATTTCAGAACTCCCTCGATTGCAGGGGTACCGTTGGTACTTTCTGATAGGGTTAAATATTTGGGGATTGTTTTGGACAAGAAACTGTCCTGGAGACCCAATGCGGAAGATCGGGCCAGGAAGGCCGCCATTGCCTTGTACTGCTGCAGAGGAGCTATCGGAAAGAGATGGGGACTCTCGCCAAGAATAGTACACTGGCTTTATGAGATGGTGGTCAAACCGATTCTGCTATATGGGGTGCTGGTCTGGTGGAAAGCACTGGACACGGCGAGCACCTCCAAAATGTTAGTGTCAGTGCAACGGACGGCGCTGATCGGTATCAGTGGCGCTCTCAGAACAACGCCTACCTTGGCACTGAACGTCATGCTGAACATATACCCAGTAGATATTGCGGGAAAGGCGGCCGCGGCAAGGTCGTTGGTCAGGCTTCGTGATATGGGATATAGACTTTCTGACCGCGGACACTCTAGCCTTCTTACCAGTTTCGACTTCATCCCGGACAGAACGGACTACTGTATGCCGATAACAGCTCCCTATACAACCTTCACCCCAGTTATTCCAGAGAGAGAGGATTGGGGAAGAGGAATTATCTGGGGCATGGGACCGGTTAACTTGTTCACGGATGGGTCAAAGCTGGATGGAAAGGTTGGTGGGGGGGTCTTTTGTCAAGAGCTAAATTTAAGCCGCAAGTTTAAGTTGGCTGATCACTGCAGTGTATTCCAAGCGGAAATTGCTGCGATTAAGGATGCGGTGGATGGAATGCTATCCAGTGCTACCACGGTTAGGGAATTTAACATCTACTCTGATAGCCAATCGGCTATCAAGGCCTTGAGCTCAACTACAGTGCGATCGAGGGTGGTCTGGGAGTGCCTGACCTCGCTTGCGATTGCATCGAATTATTTTACAATTAAGATTATCTGGGTCCCGGGCCATAGTGATATCCCGGGTAACTGTCAAGCGGATCTCTTAGCCCGCATCGGTACAACTGAACCGGATGAAGATGGCTGTAGGGACTTCGGGATCCCGCTGGCCACCTGTGGATTGCTCCTCCATAGCTGGGCCTCGAATCAGCTCAGCAAACGTTGGGCGGATACCACGTCTTGCAGGGTAGCAAGATCTTTCTGGCCGAAAGTGGATGGCAGGAGGTCTGCTGAAATAATTGGGTTCACTAAGGCTCACCTATCAATGGTCATTGGGGTTTTGACAGGGCACTGTCCCATGGGTATCCATGCGGTACGTCTCAATATACTGGAAACTCCATCCTGCTGCAGCTGTATGGAGGATGATGAGGTGGAATCACCAAATCACTTTATGCTTGATTGTCCAGCTTTTGCCAGAATTAGGCGAAAGTACTTCGGTCGCGACTCACTTGGATCTCCCGAGGATATATCCAAAGTTGAGATCGGTATCATTCGGAGCTTTATCGTTGCTACCCAACGATTCTCTAAGTAGCTGGATCTAGGTCACCGTTATTTTTGGTGTATGTGGTATCACAACGGACCTTCGTGTTGTCCAAGTGAGCTATCCTTATCAGGGCAGCTACCACCTAACCTATCCTATCCTAAGGGATGTCATTTCAATGTAACCCCACTTAATTTGTTGCGTCCCTTTCACAAATTGTCATCCTCGGAGCAGCTCCTTGCAGCTGGACTGTGCCATTCCCTTCTGCTCTGTGAAAGTATTGAACCTAACACGGGTCCCAGAAAGTGGTTCTGCTGCATATGCCGGAAAAGGCTCTACCTCAGACGGCCACACTCTAGTCAGTACAGGTGACAAAAGATGGTTGCGTTTTTCGGGTTGTTGTGGGTTACAATCCAACGTTCGTCGTCCCCGAAATTCCAACAAAACATTTGTTGCTCCCTGCTGTTCGCGTCCACTGACGTCCCGCGATAACATTCAAGGGTACCTCAGCCGCCTTCTAGCAGCAACGCTGCCCAACAGACCACATCAACCGTATGTTGTTGCTCGCGCCTAACGTCGCCTGCGTAGCAGGGACAGAAGCAAAGCCGAGCACCAGCCTTTACGCCCGTTGTTGTTGTTCTTGTAGCAGTGCTTCGCCCCATCCAATAGGTGTGACCGATCAGAAATTTTCATCAATATCCTCTAACGGGAGTCCAAGGAAACTCGCTGTTTCAACAGGGGTGGGCCATAATGAGAGGGGTGTTAGAGGCGTTGGTTCCACATTACAATTGAAGAAATGGTTGGTGCCATGTGGGGACACATTGCAAGCAGGCCATACATTTTGTATGTCGGGGTTGATTCTGGATAGGTAAGAGTTTAACCTGTTACAATATCCCGATCGAAGTTGAGCTAGAGTGACTCGCGTTTCCCTAGGAAGTGTGCGCTCCTCTTCTGCATGTTTAGGGTATTGTTTTTTGAGTACAGGATTCACCAGGCAATTCCTGACATAGAGGTCCGACGCCTGTTTGTGGAGTTCACTGAGGACCTGCTTGTTTCTTTTGGCCTCATACGGCTGTGTTCTCAGGTGCCGTATTTCCCCATAATGCTTACGGAGATGCCTCCTGAAGCCCCTGGGCGGTGTTGGCTCATCAATCAGATATCTGTTGGGATGCCCAGATTTCTGGGTATTCAACAGGAACTGTTTGGTTAGCATTTCATTTCTCTCCCTGATGGGGAGTATTCTCGCTTCATTATGTAGATGGTGTTCTGGGTAGAGGTTTACGCCGATCACTATATCGGCGGCGGCGGCGTAGGCACGATTATATACCGGCGCCGGCGGCGCGCCGGTGTTCTTGCTTTAAAAAGCTTTTTTCTATTTAAAAAAATAATATTTAGGAAAGGTTTTGTTTGTATGTATTTAAGGGAATCAACGTATTGGCGATTTCGAAAAGATCCGGTGTTTTTGACGAAAAGTTTCGCGGATCGTTCAAAAAATTTCAAGAGCAGCTCCTTGCAGAGGGCTGTCCTTCATTCACTTACTCCAGGGAAGCTTCGAACCTAGCCCCGGTCTAAGTGACTGGTACTGCTGCGTGTGCCGAAAAAAATTGAAGTACTTAAAATGGTCACACTTTTGTCTGTATGTCTCATACAAAGCGTAGTTTCACCGAAGGAGATGTTCTGGTCTAACTTCTAATATTCGTTATCGACACTATTTCTTTAAATCATTTGGGACCCCTTGTTGGTCACGGACAAAGGCGATTTATGGTTGCTATTAATGGTCTTTTAATACTCATGGCTCTCATGGCACAGTTTTAACGATGAGCACCAACGCTGGCCTATTGTTAATCACGCCAAAGGGGGCATCTAGTTTTTTCGCCTGTTTTAAGAGCTATAATTCCCGAAATGCAAACAGTAGCAATCCTGTCCAAAACCAGTCGGTACCACGCCTCCTGGCCCTCATACAACATGCCAGCACAGAAGCTATATATTCGTGAACGACACTAGAAGCTCTAGGTATAGCTCCGAAGGCTTTCTAACGGATTTTTTTGTTGCCCTATACTGCCGAGCACTACCAGATAAACACCTTGAAACGTTAGGGAGTAACTATTCGGCCAAGGATGCCACCCTCGAAATCATAAGCAGTACAAGTGGATATTATTGCGTAATTCATCGGTGAAAATAGTATAATCCTACATAATTTAAATTTTACAAGGACCTTGGATACCTTTCTTTTTTAAATGTAGACCAAAATTTGCAGACGTAACATTGATTTCAATAGTCATCGCTAAACCAAAACGATATTTTAGAATGATAGTCGACCATTTTTAAGTTGAAAGATGTTAAGGTTATACGCTCAGTTCAAACTGTTGTTTTCCGGCCTTTCGATACAAGTATTCATTATGAATAACCGCGTAGCTTCAGTTTTCAAACTTGTTCGACTGTCCACTACGTTAGAGTAGTAGCACACCCGGTCATTTGTTCGACTGTCTGGGGAAAACTTTTGCTTCACCACTTTTAGTGTTATTGCGAAGGACAAAGCCTCACCTGGTAAATATATGTGCCCACGTATTCACATATGTACCAGGAGCCGAAACGTGTAGGTGATATTTAAACTTGGTTGATAGGCTAGAATCACTGTGATTCACTCTAAGGGACTAATTGGTATAGGGCCGCCAACTTTAGGAAATGTTAAAACGGGAGACTTGGGTGTTGAATGATGAAGTGTGAAAATCAAAATTAACACATCAGACGCTATTTTAAAGTTTTGCAAATAAACAACAGATATTTGAATATAAGGCCAAGTGTTTTTTCAAACCCTTCTATATTCAACTTAAGTATGAGGTGAGAATCATTTCAAAGGAGAGTTTAAACCCCTGGGACCTACTTACTAAAGGATTTTGCATAACTGATTTCACTTATTACTTACGCCAATCGCAATATAGAATTTTTGAAAAAATCAGCATTTTTTTTGGGTAACTTGCTTTTTCAACAACATAAGGACAATTTGAAAACAAGTTCGACTTGGGTCATTTTATTTAAATTCATTGTTCCTTCTTAATTTTTTTTTTAAATTATGCAAAGTGAGCATTTAAAATTTTTATATAATTTTTCTTTTAGTGTTTTGTTTTAATAACTTGGTGAATTGGGTGATGCAACGTCCGTGTTAAGCTGGCATTTAAAGCGGTTGTTTTTTTAAATTACTTTTGAACGGGTAGAAAGAGTTATATTACGCAATTGGATTCTTATAACTGGCAGTGATGCGCATCCGTTGATACCCCTTTCGACCATATCCGTCCAATTTTCGACATGAACAATAAATGGCCTAGACAGTCTTAAATGAGTAGAAAATATAGTACCGCGCCGGACGCCGCCGCGCCGATATTTTTGACATTCGGCGGCGGCGTGCAAGAAACGACTAAAATCGGCGGCGGCGGCGTTTATCGGCGGCGTATATCTCTAGTTCTGGGGACATAAGGCAACCCATGGCGGTTCTGAGGGCAGTATTTTGGCAGGCCCGTCTCACCCGTCCTATTCCGACACACGCACTCGCCTCCACACCATGTCCTTCGTAAGCCAGCTAAGAATATTTATGATCGCAACATCGGGCCAATGCAGTTAATGCCTTAGCCGATGCCTCCGTCATAGATGTTCCGGGTTTAGCACTAGCAACCATCCGACCGGCGCATTCGTTGCACCGTGCTGCCATAACACAAGTGCCATCCCATCAACACCAGGTACTCCAGTCGGACAGCACACACGACCAGGCCTAAATCCTTCAATTGCCCACAACACCGTTCAACAAAGTCTATTTCAACACAAAACATTAGAAAGTCAAGGCATAACCATCCGGTTAAGTGATGTTTACCTAGAATAATTAAATTCTATGTTTCTCCTGCCACCTGCCGTCCAAGTGGCCCTGATATCAGCACTTAGTGGCGAAAACCGTATTATTCTTGAAGATTCCAAAGCACACCACCATCTCTGCCATTTCAGCCTGCCAGCTTACTTTGGCGTTTGAAAAGCTGACTTCTATTCATTTCAAAAAAGATTACACATCTTCACAAATCAATCTTTTGCTGCTCTTCCCATTCCGACTGATGTCCGACAAGGCGAGCGTGCGTTCGGCAAGGTCGTCGCTTCAGCTTCTGCACGCTTTATTCCCCCATGTCAGGAGCCTCAACTTGGATATTATGCCACTTGTAAATGAACACAAACGGGAACAGCATCTAAAGAACTGCAACTGGAAGGAACAGATGACGCAAATATTGGAAGTTCACTTCTAAACGTGATAAAGATAAAGAGACGTTGCTAACCACGTACAACGCAATTGACTATGCGTCTCCAGTTTGGTCACCTGGTCTTAAAAACATACACTGGAAAAGGCTGCAAATAAATAAATAAATGTAAGGCGCGATAACCTCCGAAGATATTTTAGGCCGAGCTTCTCTTCCAATTTGCGTCGTGCTCCTTTTAATTTTTCCTACAAATTGGCGGGACGGGCCCTTCTTGTTTTATGCCGACTTCGAAGGGCATCTGCATGGCAGATGAGCTTTCACTGAGAGCTTTTCATGGCAGAAATACACTCGGAGTATTTGCCAAACACTGCCGAGGGGCGACCCCGTTTAGAAAATGTTTCTTCTAATTAAAAAACCTTGTTTCTAAAATTTTCATGTTGCTTTGCCCAGGGCGTGAACACAGGATCTTCGGTGTGGTAGGCGGAGCACGCGACCATCACACCACGGCGGCGGTCAAGGCTGTATGCCTGTCAAAATGGGAAATCAGAACTGCGTCAGGATGTCTTCTTGTGACCCCTGAACTTCACCAAAATAGTGAGGCCTAAGAGCATAACGAAATGCTGAAAGGACAGTTTTTGCTTAATTGTTACAAAACCTGGACACCCTAGCAAACAACTGCTTGATATAGCCAAGGGGGTTAAGAGAACATCTCCATAAGCACTATGATGAAATCCGGCACCTGCCAACCCAGGAAGCCCTAGGCAAAGAATCGGTAAACGCCTTTTCCAGGATGCGCCCGGTGAACCCCTTATCAATATACAATATCCTACTCTTGCAGAAGAAGAGAGCACACTACAAGTGGACACGAGTCACCCTGGCCTAACTTTGTTCTGCATACTGTAACAGTTTAACTCGTTATTTGTCCAGAATCAACCCCGACATACGTAATGCATGTCCTGCATGCGATGTGTCCCCATTTGACACCAACTATCTTTTCAACTGTAATGTGGAACCTACGCCCCTAACACCAACTTCCATATGGTCCACCCCTGTTGAAACTAGTTTTCCTTGGACTTCCGTTAGAGGACTTTGATGACAATTTGTGAGTGATCGCATCCATTGAATGGCCGAAACACTTAACACAACAACAACCTCCAAATCTTCGGCGAGTATATTCATCGCTAATACAGCAACAGTATTACAATAGATACTTGAAACTTTACACCACAAAATAATAAAAAACCAAATAAATTTAAAATTTTCCAATTCAGTGTTCGAATCAGATTTCTTCACAAAAAACATAGGCCCATGATGAAATGATCATGTATAGACCGATCAAAAATGAAAACAAAATGCTTAAACCCAAAAACATAACCGCAGAACTGTTGCGCAGTTGGATTTCAAACACACTGGTTTACGCTACGCAAAACACATGTGTCACTACCATGATTCAATTACTAGGTTTGCTCTTCAATGATGACAGATCTTTGACACTCTCATATTGAAAAATCTGGACGGGTTGCTTTTACGAAGTAAGGAAAACGGGGAATAATTCAATCCCCTTGAGTGAAATTGTAGTAGACAAGTATCTTTGGTAGTACATTAGTAGTGAAAATAAATTTGTAAATGCCAAAAGTTTTTGGGGAAATAATTCATTTTCTACTAAATATTTCGTGAACTGATTGAACTGATTGGTTTGGTCATTCTTTCAGAAATTGTTTGAAGAATGCCGTACGTTAGAATTTTATTCAAAAATGCACTATCTCAAAATTTGTTCCAAAACTCCTTACATGATCATAAGTTCAATGCATTTTGTTATAAGAGGGAGTTAACGAAAAGCAATCTGAGATGAAGCGTTCTTCAATCTAACTCTAATATAGGGCGGTTTTGTGACAAATCCTGAATTGGGAAATTTTTGAAAAATATTTTGAGATAGCATGATTTTGAAGAGGCAGCCGACAAAAACAAAAATAAAGAAAATGGCTTATTTTCTTAGAACTTCATATTCCTACCTTGATTTTGACAGAAGAGTTAAGCTTTTGTGCGGTCCTGCTACACAGGGAAATTTCGGAAAGCTCTTTTCCGTTAAGCATTCATGGAAGCGTTCCGGATTAACCCTTAATTTAGAATATTCGGAATACGTTCATTTGATACTACCTCACGAGGTCCGAATATGCATAGTATTCCAAATATAAACCGACTCTCCAAATTCTTAAATGGAGACGAATGTTCCGAACATACGGAATTATTGGAACTTTTAATACGCCCCAAAAATATCGAGAGAAGTGTCAAAAACGCGTTTTGACCTCGATAACAATAATTCGAAGGCGCAAATAAAAATTTTAGCTCGTTCAAAAGATATTGTAGAAAAAACGAAAAATGGCCCGGGTTGCATTAGCGACCTTCAGACGAGCTTATAAAAAATACTCTGGCCGGTCCACCAATGCGGTGGGATCAAAATGAAATTCGTGCAAAATCCCTTTGTACACAAAATCTTTTTCAGTGCACAAAAACATTACAACAACCACATGAAAATTGCCAACTTCAACTCCAAATATCTCCGGACAGAGATACAATTTTTCTTTTCCGCCTTAGGATTATTGTTGTCTTGGTCACCTCTCTCGATAGTTTTGGACACGTATTAGCAGTAGACTCCTGTTCTAGACTTTTACCTGAATAAGTTAACATGCCCAATGAGTACATTTCGTTATGGCATCTCCATTATTTACTAATGACATTTTTACGTGAATCGATTTAATAGTCGAGGTTTTGACGTTGAACGATGAATTTTGAATTGGTTTAGTTTTCGTATGTTCATAGGTTTATGAAAGTGCACGATTCCTTGCTGTCCGTACTTTTCATAAAACCTATGTTCAGCCACACTAATAAATCCATGCCCTTAGTTAATAAATTCATCATAAAATTAAAATAAATGTTGTAAGGAATTATGCAGTTAAGTACTTATCGGGTATTTGTAAACTGATTGATGCCTATTTCTACTACTAATATTTTCCGAAAATTGGCAAAGAAACAACACAGTTAACGGATGTCAATTCGATTTGGGAGCAAAATGGCTGCAATTGTCACAAAATGTGTCTGTCGAGCAAACCTCTTGTGATTGAATCATGTGTCACTACATGCTAAGAAACATCTATTAAAACAAAATTTGCTGCATAGAATTGGTGTTGAGTAACAAAAAACCCCAAACCACCAGGTGAAGTAAATAAAAAAGACAGATTATGTACGCTATCTGAGACGGTAGGGATGTATTTTCAACGGTCGAAAGAGGGTAAAATGTTTACCCGCTGTGAAAAAGTAGGAGTAGAAAAAAAAATATCGTGCTACGAAAGCCTTTACAGAAACTGTTTTTTTTTTTTTTAACATATCAATGCCACCTTAAGCCAATGCCTCGAATAAAAATAAAAATTTTATTTTCCCACTTAAACTGTGATGAGCAGTAAAATTCAATGGATGCGGCCAAAGTAAACTGACTTCAACTTAACTGCAGTTGAAATTTTAACAGTCACAACTGGAAGTGATCGTAATATTCTTAAATGTGTTTCCATCCCCAAAAAACCATTAAAGTATCCATCTGCTCCGTTGATTTGTCGTTGGGAGTTAGAAGTAAAACATATGCCCTTCTAATATATTACACAAACTTGATCAGAAGATCCCCCAAAATTTCTTGACAATTGAATTCATGATGTCGTCGCTCGCTAGACAGAAGCATGAATGTGCAAATTATCCGATTTTGTGTTAGAAGCTTCGATGGATTACCCTTTATATTCTTTAGGTTCTACTTAAACCTACAGCTTCCTACCTTACATGGAAACCCAAATAATTTGCAATGCCGTTTTCATGAATGTATAATTCAATCACAAAAAGATGGGCCAGAAAAATTAATGTGGCACATTCATGTTTCTGGCTGGCAACAAAGTAATGCTGTTCCTGTTTGTATGACATATTCGTTGTATGGCTCAACAATTTTTGAAAAAAAAAAGTAAGAATAGCACACGTTAGTACTAATATTTACTAATAATTTTAATTATTTTAAATATTTTTATTTACCTTCAAATATTATAATTTATTAAATTTTGATGAGCTCAAGGCAGTTTAAAAAATTGAAACACTGTTTAAATGTTTGTATTTCTAATTTTATTTATTTGGTCGAAACTGTGTTTCAATTTTTTAAACTGCCTTGAGCTCATCAAAATTTAATAAATTATTATTTTAAATATTTAATTATTTCTATAATAATTAAAAAAATGGTGTTCGGCACTACTTTGCTGATAATTACTGTGCTATAACCACGCTATCCGAAAAAAAGGTCGTCGTTGTTTAATTGAAGGCAAACCGGTTTATTCGCAGCCGTTGCCTACCGCCGAGGCAAAACTAAAAGACTTCAGAAAAATGGTAGAAAAACTGGTTATACTAAGAGAATATCATTCTGTTTATAAAAATCTAAAGGGCAACAGTGAGGTTCGTGACGCTTTACCCGAACCCAACATTTCAGAAGATTCTGATTCCGAAAATGAGAACTTGTTCTAAGTTTGCGATAATATCTTAGATAAAAACACATTAGTGTATATAAAGGTTAATTTAATGTGTAACTTTTATCATTTACATACTTTCTATGAGTCACCGCCACGGATGTTTCCCCAAATATTGTGATGCTCTGAACCCGAATCCGCCAACGGAATTGGTCAGTAGGAATTTTTTTACGTCTTTTGAAGTTAAGGCCATACCATGACCAGTTGGGCCAATTCTTATAGCGTATTCGGACTCAGCGCATTAAAAGGCACAAAAACATGAGACGCATTACGTGATCCGACTACTTTGAATTTTTTTGTATAGCTGTGTTAACAAAAAATTAGATCAGTTTTTAAAACTTTTGTTGTGCCAGAAAACGAATGTGCTAAATCTCGGAGAATAAAAGGGATGCGAGCGAAAGAGTTATCTCAGTTGAAAGAGCATATTGTGAGTATCATTTATTGATACATTTTTACATTAAAAAATAATACTTCTAATTTTAAGGGAGCAATAAACTTTAAAACTCGATTTCCCAACATTTTCATTTTGGCACATTCATGCTTCTGGCAAACGGACGATATATTACTAATGTTACCAGGTTATTATTTACCAAAGTATGTTAGGGGATAGACAAGCCCCGCGGCAGTCGACCTAAAACCAGAAGATGCTGATCCAAAGCGAGCCGGATTCATATATTCTAAATTATAATCCATAACTGTAACATTCCTCTCATCTTAGTGTTCTGATTTTTATGGAAAACAGCAACAGTTCTTGTATATTTAGAATACTATTGTTTTAGCGAAGTTTTTACATAAATAAGGTATAATACGACAATTTTGTTGTTCTTGTTGTAGGAATGACAAAAACAATCTTCGGAAGTCTTAAGGTAGCGCTGCACAGGGGAAAATCCTTGGTGGGATATTACGTGAATACAAATATTTTGTTCTAACGAAGACCTCTTCGGTTCTGGGAGTGTTCGAGAGAAAAGTTCTTCGAAAGATCTATGGCCCTCTACGCGTTGTCGATGGCGAGTATCGAAGAAGATTTAATGATCAGCTGTACGAGCTTTACACAGACATCAACATAGTCCAGCGGATTAAAAGGCGGTGGCTACGCTGGCTAGGTCATGTTATACGAATGAAAGATGGCGCTCCAGTTAAGAAAGCTTTTTATCGGAACCCGCCTATGGACGCAAAGGAAGAGGGGGGTCCCCATTCCGCTCGAAGGACCAGAGAGAGTTGGCAGAGCGAAGAAGTGACTGGCGCGCCTTGTTGGATGGTCATAACCGTTAAAGCGATTAAGCGCCAATTAAATAAGTTTCAATTTTTTTGGGAACAAATTAAACATACTTTAGCACGGCCTTGCTTATGGAAGCCAACACTAAAGATACCCAAATGATGAATCTCTGTAATTAAACCCAGCAAAGGTCCATTGATATTAACCTAATAGCTTATGTGAAAAAAATACTAAATGTGGCATATTTTACTCCTGAAAAATGCAAAAAGGAACACTTTTTCGGGGACAACATTGGTGAAAGATTTTCACATGTTGTTTAGGGGTTGCACATGTGTTTTAGGGGTAAAATCCAAGGGTGGTATTATGTACATGAGTTTCAAAAAACACCTTTTGATGAAATGAATTTCCTAACGAACACGATTAACTGATATTTACATTTATATGGTATACATACTCTCCACTTTTTTGTTTTTGCAAATTCATTAATATGAATTCTACAGTTGCTTGGCTTCGCACTGCATCTTTTATTTGGTTTTCAGCAATTTTTCGCCCTTGAGCTAAAGAAGTATCGGCAGGTATATGAACGTTTTTCATAGCTGTAAATATCTCGTCCATGTGACTGAAATCGCGTGGGACAGCGATTGGAGATATATCTACAATTACTGCCCTATCCACTAGCTCAGGCTGTGAAACAAGTAAAATAACTATATTGCGGAAAATTCCTTCGACAAACTTTAAAATACCTACATGTTTAAGAGCTAGATGCATCATAGCTCTGCCTCCCATACTATGACCCATTACGCATGATTTCGCAATACCTTTGTTCTTCATCAATTCGATAACATCTTTTGCCATATGAACTGAATCGTGATCTGTTGTATGAGGGCTATCGCCGTGATTTCTGGCATCAACAGTGAATATCTGTAAAAATGAAAAATCCAAGGTAAATTAATTAACTTCTTTAGCAGATGGAGGGCGTTTTTACAGAAATGCGGGAAGAAATTTGTTAGGAACCTAGAACAGGAGGAAACTTGCAAATAAAATAAATACAAACTGTCTAAGCTTTGGTGATTCGGCGGGCGAATAGTTTTTTTATAATTATATTATTCGTTATTTAATTTTTTTTTATGTTATTTTATGTTTATTTTATTTGTTTGTTCTTGTAGAAACATCCTTCCAATTGAAAAACCTTGTTTCTTAAGTTTTGAGGTTGCTTTGCCCGGGGCGTGAACCCAGGATCTTCCCAGGGGGTCAATTCACTATCTGTGAGTTTTAAAGTGTTCACAAGAAATTGTGTAAACTTTGAAATTCTGATTCTGTAAAGCAACCACATGAAAATCGCCAACTTCAACTGCAAATATCTCTGGACAGAGATAAAATGTTTCTTTTCCGCCTTCGGATTATTGTTGTAGAGGTCAATACGCGTATTTTGACAACTCTATCGATATTTTTGGTAGCGTATTAGCAGTCGACCCCTCAACTAGACTTTTACCCAAAATTGTGAACAAGAAAACTCACTGATAAAAATTTCGTGAGTTTTCTTGACAGTAAGTATACACTATTGTGACATTCAAAACTCATACGCACTATTGCAGAATAAATTTTTTGTTTTCATGGCATTTCATAAACATTTTCTCACTGACATATGATTTTTACATTCAGCAAAACAATGTGCACAATAATTTATAGAATCGCATACAAATTTAAGGTGTAAATTTTGTGTGCAAATGAGTTTTCAATAACTGTACATTTTTCCGTTTTTCAGTTAGGGAATTTACCCCCTGTATTGTTATTCGCCTTATACTGGCACTATTCTACACGGCTCACAATCAGTATTGCAATTTTTCAAAAAAAAAGAAAAAGATCGATGGCAAAAAAACGTTTAGGGCTAAAAACAAACTCAAAGTTCAAGAAAGGTTTTTAAGCGTTTTATCAATTTTTTTGCATAAAAAACTTTGAAGTTTAAACAATTTCATACTACTACAACTATTTCAGTAAATATTTCAATATCACAGTGTTCTTCATCATCTGATGAATAAATAAGTTATTCATTAGTTCTTTAGAATTTATTAGAAGCAATTTAGATTACCACTGGGAGGTGACAGACCGTCAATGGGATCGTTTGTTCTAAGAAAGTCATGACTGTACATATGTACTTGTTTTCCTTCTTAAGTCAGTAGGTTGGCACTGTGCCGAAGACTTCACACCTTTCATGAATGGAACTTAGTAATAATCTTATGTCATTCGTAATATCCGAATAATCGTCTGTATAAGATATAAAATATATAGGGAACATACATATCGTTAGTTGTGACAACCAACAAATTTAAAATTTTACAAGAGAACAATTCAGCATTTTTGTTTTCACATTCACTGCATGCAGAAATGGCTTTCTAAAAGTGACATAACTCCATTGTTATTGGTTCTAAATCTATAAAATTCTTACTGGGGGTGTATTTTAATATATCACACCAAATCTGTGACCTTTGTGAATTAAGCTAACGATATGTATGCCCATAAGTGAAATTTTCGGTAAATATGAAATAAATAATAGATCCAGACATCACACAAATTTTCATGTTTCTTGTTGTCTACTTGAGATAGCCATGACTATGAACCTCATATCTGAATAGGTTGTACTATACATACATATATACGACCGATCTGTATGATTTTTTTCAGACAACAATAAGTGACATATACGCAGAGTTGGGCAAAATTTATTCGAATAACGAAGGTTAGGTTAGGTTGGATACATTTACTAATAGAATAACTAAAGCGATGTGCAATTACTTATTAATACAAAAATTTACCCCCACGGCAGTAAATAATTATCCAAATCTTGGTTACATTTTGCATTTTCCATCTGTTTTTGACAATACCTACACCAGTGAACAAAATAAAATCAGCCGATGAAATGAGGCAACCATATAATTTAGCCATGAGCAATGCTGAGCTTTTTTCTTTGACTTTGTGTGGCCTAGAGCTCGAATAACTTTTTGATAAGCAAGAAGATTAAGGACGGTAGTACAAAAAAAAAGATGTGCACAGAAAATTGAGTGGCACTCTGAAAAAGTCACCTCCGTGAGCAATACTCTCCGAAGTTTAATTACTATCTCACAATGATATTCAATAAAACATCTTCTCAATCTATTCGACATAGCAAGACAATTATTGTTATTAATTTTCCACAGGATCTACATTTTGGTGAGCATGCAGCCGCAATAAAATCCCCAAATCTCTTGCTGGCAGTAATTGGGGTAAAGTTAAAGAAACGCTCATTACCACATACAAAGCAATTGGCCAGCCGATTGCATGCTACGCGTCCCGGATATGGTTGCCAAGCCTAAAGACTACTCACTGGAAGCAGCTACAGGCCTGTCAAAATACTGCCCTTCGAACCGCCACGGGTTGTCTTCTTATGTCCCCAGAACACCATCTAAATAATGAGGCGAGAATACTCCTCATTAGGGAGAGAAATGAAATGCTAACCAAACAGTTCGTGTTGAATACCCATAAACCTGTACATCCCAACAGACATCTGATTAATGAGCCAACACCGCCTAGGGGCTTAAGGAGTCATCTCCTTAAGCATTATGAGGAAATACGGCACCTGAGAACACAGCCGTATGAAGCCAAAGAACACAAGCAGGTCCTCAGTGAACTCCACAAACAGGCGTCGGACATCTATGCCAGGAATTGCCCGGCTGTACTCAAAGAACAATACCCAAAACTTGCGGAAGAGGAACGCATACTCCCCAGGGAAACGCGAGTCACTCTAGCTCAACTTCGATCTGGATACTGTAACAGGTTAAACTCTTACCTATCCAGAATCAGCCCCGTCATAAAAAACGTATGCCCCGCTTGCAATGTGTCCCCACATGACCCCAACCATCTCTTTAATTGTAATGTGGAGCCAAAGTCTCTTACACCCCTCTCATTATAGTCCACCCCTGTTGAAACAGCAAGTTTCCTGGGACTCCCGTTGATGAAAATTTGTGATCGGTCGCACCTATTGGATGGGCCGAAGCACTGCTGCAACAACAACAACAGCGCAATTTTCACTGTAGAGTTATCTGCTTGTAACAAATGAACTTGGCTCATTCCATTTCAAGACACCCGGTCCGCGCAGGACATGATTTTTGATTTCGATGAAATTTTAATATGTTGTTCTTTGGTCAAAATAATGAAACACGTGTATTTTTTTTGCCTCAAAAAAATTTTTTTCGGATTTATCGGCAATCGAATTCCATAAAATGCAGTCGGTATTTTATTCACCTATTTTTTCAACTGTCAATAACTTTGTCAAAAATTAACCGATTCCCATGATTTTTTCTTTGAAAAGATCGTTATTATATTTACTTTTATATAAATTTATAAACAATAGCATATAGTTTAAAAAAATTTTTGTTTAGTATTTAGTAAAAATAATTTCTCAAAAAAACGTTATCTTTTTTGTTTAAACTTTTTCTGTATTGAGTGAACAGTTCATATTTCAACTTGGCTAAATGCCTATTAGCCGAAACTTGTTGATTTCGAGATATGAATTTTTGAATATTAAACAGTTTTCCCCCCATTTATTGATGCAATGCATTACAGCATACAATAACTTTGTCGAAAATTAACCGAAAATTAACTCATGATTTTTTCTTTGAAATGTTCGTTATTACTTTTAATTTTATATAAATTTATAAACAATTGCATATAGTTACACAAAAATAATATTCTTAGTATTTAGTAAAAATGTATTTAGTATTTTTTAGTATTTAGTAAAAATGTATGACTTTTTTTCAAAAATTAATATTTCAAATAACGGTTATTGTTCTTTGTTTAAACTTTTTTTATATCGAGTGAGCAGTTTATGCTTCAACTTGGGTAAATATCAATTGGCCAACGCTCGTTGTTTTCGAAATATGAATTTTTGAATATTAACCTTTTTTTCCCCATATATTGATGCATTACATATCAACATACAAGGCGATGCTTAAAATGCTTAACAGAAATTAAAATATCACATTTATTATTGAAAACATTAATTTGTTATTATATTTGTGTAGCGCTTGAGGAGGGAATTGTTAAACCATATTTTAGGGAGAACATTGCCCTGTAGCTCTGCAGGTTAGCTACTAGTTATCAGAGTTCTTTTGCCCGTTGTACCAGTGGTCACCTTGGGGCAAGCCCCGCCTATGCACATGTGCCCCTTAGCATTGACATGGATGTAGCGTTCTACAAACGTAACAAATTAACCACCTACCGCTCACTGCAGACTTTGGAGATACACTTTTTCCAACATGTCATGAAATATCCACTGTAGAGGTATGATAATATGCTAGAATAACTGGATTTTTCTTCGTGTATTTATTTCTGTCTAGGGGTCAAGCTGCCATAAAGATATTAGTCATTAACCAATGTATGATTCATTATCCACTATTTTTCAATAAAATTGCATGTTTTTTTCCTGACACAAGGCGTCAAGCGATACGGACGTGTTTATTTTCGCTCCGTATTTATGTGCAATTTTTAATAGTTCACTTAACAAATGTTAATAATTTGTGCTTACTGCCACATTGAGATAGTGACTCTTGTTTTGGATTTCAATCCTGAAAGTAATTTTAAATGTTACAAATGAACATGATATAAATAAAATTAAATTAATAGTGGCAAAGTGTTATCATTAATATATCATTATGCCGTGCGATTGTGGACAAAAGGTTGAAAGAGGCCAACTGAAAGTGTTGTGTGCTAAGTGCAATGACTTCTTTCATTTGAAGTGTGCCAACATGTCGTCGGATGATCTTGATTTTCTCATTTCGCCAAACAAACATTATTTCTGCAAAGTGCGTTCGGTTGAGCTACGCGCGTCTATTCGTACGCCGCCACCTACTGCTCTCCCACTATCGTTAACAATGTTGAGCGCAATGATAATTTAAGTGGTATTGTTAAAAGCATTGCCGACCTACGTTGTGATAACGCTCGTATACTATCGACCATGGATGCTCTAAAATGTGAAAACTCTCAATTATCACTAAAGTGTGATTCTTTATCAGCTGAAATCCGCTCATTATACTCAGTTATAGAAGATAAAAATTGTATAATCTCTACAGTTGCTAGTGATATCAAATCCATTCTCACTAGTGCTGCGGACAGCAATAAGCAAACAAAATCTGCAATAACAAAACAGCCTACAACAAAAAAAAAGGGCAAAGGCAAAGGCATGGAGTTGGCTGGCTCTACAATCTAAAGATATATTTTTAGCCACTTCACGGTGCGACTATGATGTCTAGGGATTCAAGGGGTTGTGTAGCGCAATATATAGCTTCTCCAACCCAATTGTCAACCTCACCTTCGAGCGGCGAATCCCGTTTCACTAACAGACGAGGCTTTGGCGACCCCAAGCTCCTCATGGAACTTGGGGGTGGGGAGGGAGAGATGGCCTGAAGGTTCAATGTGGCCATATAAATCGTTCCCGAGATGGTCGGGCCAGCACCTTAACGGTGCTGTGTTACCGGAGCGTATCGGATCTGTATCCGACAAAGGACCATCACATCGATAACACTCCCCAAAGCCTTCGGGGAGTAACCTAATCGCTACAACAACAACAACTATGATGTCTACGTCATTGTTGAGACTTGGCTTAATAATGACTTCTCTGACTCAGAATTTTTTGATCAAAGTCTGTTTCAAACTTATCGAAAGGATAGAGACCCTATCAAAACAGGGCGTCTCAGAGGCGGTGGGGTGTTAATTGCTGTAAGGCGTTCTCTTCTCTCTTCTTTTGTGCCGCTTTCTAACGATGAATCTCTCTTTGACCAGCTTTGTGTCTGTATTACTGGGCCTTCTGGCAATTTATTTATCTGCGTTTCTTACATTCCGCCTTTCAGCACAGATTTGCTGTACTTTGCCCATGTTAATAATATATTTGACCTATATGAATATAATGTTGATAGTAATTTTTGCGTTCTGGAAGATTTTAATCTCAGCAAGGTTGTTTGGTCGAAATTACTAGAAGATGATATCTTAACACCTACTAATGTTCATCATCCCCATGAGATTAATTTCTTAGACACACTTTTTAGTGCCAATCTAATTCAGATTAACAGTTTCGTGAACCAGTTAAACAATATTTTGGACCTAATTTTTGTCGATGAGAACCTCATAACTCACTTGTGAATGTGTGTTTCCTATATATAAATCAGAAATGCATCATGTAACACTATATTTATCTATTGAATTCTTCGACCTAGTGCCGAAAAACAATATAAATAATAATGAGCGGGCCTATAACTTTAAGGATGCAAATTATGAATCTTTAAACTACTTCATATCTGAAATAGACTGGACATCTATTTTCTTTGCTAAAAATACAACTGAATGTTTCGACATTTTTCTGCTAAAGATGGCTGACATATTCAGTAGGAATCTCTCTCTCCTACCAGTTAAAGTTCACAAACTACCCTGGTACAATACTAGGTTGAAAAAGTTGAAAAATCAAAGAAATAAGTACTTTAAATTATACAAGGATACCAGCGATTTTCTGTTTTTAAAGATCAGTATACTTCCTATATGACGCAGTTCAATGTTCTTGATAAGTTTTTGTACAATAAATACGTTTCTAGAGTTGAAGATGAGTTGAAAGTTAATCCTAAATCTTTTTGGAACTATGTTCGTTCAAAGAAAGGTTGTTCTAATATACCTACCTGTGTCAAATTTAATGACATTTGCTCCAACAGTTTGGTCGATTCGGCAAATCATTTTGCTGATTTTTTCAAATCTACGTTTGTTGTTGAGGCCGACAACTTTGATAACAGGTATCTTACTGATAGCCCCAAACCTTTAGACTTTGGGTCTCTGTCCTTGTCTGAAACCGATATTATCTTGGGTATATCCTCCTTACAGACCTCAATCAAAATTGATATTGATGGATTGTCCTCTTTTTTATTTAAGAAGTGTAGTACTTCTCTTTGTGTGCCACTGTGCCACATTTTCAATATTTCGCTATCGTCTGGAGTTTTTGTTGATCGCTGGAAGCTGGTGTCTATCACCCCTATCTTCAAGTCAGGCAATAAAAATGAAGTAAAGAATTACAAGCCAATATCCAAACTGTCAACATGTTCAAAACTTTTTGAAAAGGTAGCTAAAAACGAAATATCATTCGCTATAAAGAAAATAGTCGATCCATGTCAGCATGGTTTCATTGCGGGACGTTCGACTACTACAAATCTGGCTGTTTTCTCTCAGTTTTGTGTCTCTGCGTTTAAGGATGGATGTCAAGTAGACACCATATATACGGATTTTTCCAAGGCTTTTGACACAGTTTCGCATAAATTACTTCTGTGGAAACTTGAAAACATGGGCTTTCACTCAAGCTTTCTGTCGTGGCTGAAGTCCTATTTGGAAAATAGAATATCTTTTGTTGAAATCGATAGAACTAAGTCTTATGAATTCTCAGCAACTTCGGGTGTACCACAAGGTAGCATCCTTGGTCCTATTTTGTTCTTAATGTTTATTAATGATGTTGGCTCAAGCATAAACTATTCGAATTATTTGCTTTATGCTGACGACTTAAAACTCTTTCGGAGAATCTCCTATACTTCTGATGCATTGCGTCTGCAAGAAGACCTGAATGCTATAATTAATTGGGCCTGTGAAAATAATCTGCGACTCAATATTAGTAAATGCTGTCACATGACGTATACTAAGCCTACGAATGTGGTTTCATTCGCGTACTCAATTTCAAATGTAACTCTTGCGTCAATTAATGAGTTTCGCGATCTTGGCGTAACTTTTGACTCATCTTTTACTTTTCTTGCGACGATATGCCAAGGATTTCAAGGACCCATATACCAGGAAAATCTTATACAATACCTTAGTGCGTTCCAAGTTAGAGTATGCATCAGTCATCTGGAATCCCATATACTCTTCACAATCTTTAAGAATTGAAAGAATTCAGCGCAAGTTCATACGATTTGCTCTTCAACCTCTGCACTTTGTTAATCCCCTGCCACTCTACAATGCAAGATGCATGCTTATCAATGTCTTGTTCAAAACGTAATGTTTATTTTTGACATAATATCCGGTGCCGTTGATGGTCAGAACTACTTGGGCAGTTGACTTTCAATGTCCCTAACAGAGCTCTCCGCTTTCACAGTACATTCCGCGTTGAAGTGCTGCGTTCGAATTACTTCAGTTTCGCACCTCTTCTAAGAGGTCTTGTAGAATTTAATCGCCTATCCAGAAGCCTTGACCTGGACTTTGCCATGCCAAGGTCTCTGTTTAAGGCACGCATTGAGTCCTATTACTTATCTCAGTAAATCTTACTTTAAAATTGTTAAACTAGTACTAAGTTAACCTGTAATCTAGTCAGTAAGGTTCTTACCATTTCATTTAATAAAGATATGAAATATGAAATATTCTAAATCGATATATATGCACATAAATCATGCTAAAGCATATTATTATTGTCTCAGCTGACCAATGCGTTTTCTTCCTGAAGGAAATTTCCATCCCGAATAACCACAATTTCGCCTTAAACAGTAACGGTATGGCAACGCTTCTAACAAAAAAAAACAAACTTTACGAATTTTCAAAAATCCCCAAATACGTCAAAAAATGTTGAGTGGAACTACCTTCTTTTTTATACCATGTACCTACCCTCAACTTTTGGTGAGCTATTTTGTTCAAAATTTCACATTTTTTTGTTTTAAATAGTACGTATTTTTTCAATGAAAGTTTGTTGTCTAAATCTTTCGTTGAACCAATTTACAAACAATTTATTAAATTTATATTTTAATACAAATGAATGATAAAATTATTAAATATATACAAAAATGTAATTAATTTTTCTAAATTATAGTTTAATTAAGTACATTTGAATTATGTACACTTCTTCTCCAGTTTATATTCAAGAATATTTATCATTTACACATATAAAATATTTTACAGCAGACATACATCCTCCGCAATACAAATAAATTCATTTTCAATTCGAAAGTAACACAATACACTACAAAAAAAAGAAATAACTTAAAATTTTTAAAATTAAACTAATTACTATAATCATTCCTTATCAACAACTTGGACATCAATTATGCAGAGTACAATTACATATTGAACATATATTCTGCATAATACAAGTTTTTAATTTTTGAGTGATTGTGCACACAAAATTTCCATCTACTTTCAACCTCATTCTAGGTTCTTCCAATAATACAACCAAATACTAATGTACGTAAAATATTAATACAATATAAACAATTGGGTATGGACTCAGGGGAATTCGCACTCGCGCGGGGTTTCCGGGTTCTAAGGGCTAGGGGACTTTGGGGCGCTTAACTCACTCAAGAGAGACCAAGGGGCACTTGCACGGCACTACTTAAGTCGCTTGCAATTTGAATAAATAGTAACGCACGAGTTTGAGGCGAAGGAAGCACTTTATTGGCGGCACAAATAGATCGATGTGTTGTCGCGTTGATGCTCGCAAAGTTGTGTTAAAAAACAATTAAACAAGTTGACAGGTGTGGTGTGTTGTGTTACAATAAGTGTCTATGTGTATGCATGTATTTGCCTGCTTGTGTCCAGTGTGGAGTGTTGGGTAACGTGTTCTGTGTTCTGTGTGACGCGACCTCTGTGGGAATAATTGAATAATTGCTCATTTGACCATCCCGGCCCCCCTAGGCGTATACTTAGCCTAGCAAACGTTGTAACTGTCGCAACGTCTCCACGACGTTGTTTGGCCCGGTGGCGCGTCGGTGATCCGACCGGGGCTGCTGACGATGATGAGTAGCTGGGAGAGGCCGAGATAGTCGACGATGCTGCGGCTGCTGAGAAGTTTGACGTACTACGGGACGGCGGCTTCGTGAGGCTGCGACGGGTGCGTAACTTCCGGCGCGTTGCGTTTCTCTCGACGTTGCAGGTTGGCGACGGCGACGGTTCCCCATGGCGATCGGATTCCCTTGTGGGCCTCGATGGAACATCGTGTGGTGGGGTTGGTAACAAATTTGGCACACGTTGGCTGATGTGCACTCCGTTGCGACATGCGTGTGCGCCAGGCAATTAAGGCAGTACCCGTGCGCGGCTGCCACTTGTCGACGTTGCGGTGGTGTCATGCCCCGGAATATGGGACACAGGCGGAGTGCGTGAGGACGACTACAAAGTCCACATCGTAAACGGGTGCTGTTGGCGTCGCGCATCGTTTCGGTCGGGGCAGGCCGCTCCAGTGGAGCCGGCTGGGATCGCCATGGGCTGTGCGTTGCTGCGACGCGGCGGAGCTACTGGGGTTTCGTTGCGTCGTCCTACTACATTCCCAGACTGCGTGACATTGGATTCGGTGGTGGCAATCATCTCGGTGTCCATGATCTCTATCGGGAGAGAAAGAAAGTTCGTGTTTTATACGAGGTTGCATGTTAGGGGTAGGCAACTTGTTCAATATGGTAGTGAGGTTTGAGGTAGGGGTATCGTTTCGTAGGTTTCAGATTGAAGGGGTTACTATCTTAATCACTATTGGCAGTCGGCAGGAAGCATAACTTAACTAGCGGTCTAGTTAGCCTGCCATTTTGTGTTCGGAGGTCGACGACTCTGATATGACCGTCAGGTCCATGATGAACCTTTTCTATACGGCCAAGTCGCCACTCAGGGGGGGGGGGGGGGGGGTGAGACATTCGTCGCTTATTAGGACGCATTCTCCAACATTTGGGGCCCCTTGGGTGTCTTTCCACCGGTATCGTTTATGGAGGTCTTTGAGATATTCCTCCTTCCATCGGTGGCTAAATTCGTGATGTAGAACCTTTATTCGTTCCCATCGATTTAGAAGGGAAAGAGAGTCAACACTTGGTTCAGGGGCGGCCAAAAGCGGTGCTCCTCTAAGAAAATGCCCAGGGGTGAGGGCTGTGAAATCGGAGGGATCTTGCGAGAGTGCAGATAGTGGCCTTGAGTTAAGAACGGCTTCGATTCGAGTGAGTAACGTGGTAAATTCCTCGAAATTGAACTTGTGAGGTCCAGCGATTTTTTTGAAATGCATTTTGAAGCTTTTTACAGCTGATTCCCATAAGCCGCCCATATGTGGGGCCCTAGGTGGGATGAATTGCCAATCGACACCTTGGGGTGCGTATTTTGCTATGATTTCTGGGGAGACTTTTTCCGCGAATTTGACAAATTGTCTTTCGGTTGCTCTTTTAGCTCCGACAAAAGTTTTTCCATTATCGCTCATCATTTTAGAGGGAAATCCTCGCCGTGCGACGAAGCGAGCAAATGCCGCGAGGAAAGCCGCTGTGGTCAGATCAGAACATAACTCGAGGTGTACCGCTTTTGTTGTGAAACAAACAAAGACGGCAACATAGCCCTTTGTATAGGTGGAAGACCTTAACATGGAGGCTTTTATCTGAAAAGGCCCGGCAAAGTCAACACCAGTGGTGGTGAAGGGCGGAGCGAAGTTACAGCGTTCCGGGGGAAGAGCTGCCATGATCTGAGTGCACATCCTTTGTTTATGCATAGTGCAAGTTTTACACGTAAATATGCATTTTTTGATTTGCGGCTTTAAGCGTGGGATGTAGAACTCTTGACGGACCATTTGTTGCATCAGGCGATGTTCAGCGTGTAACATTAACAGGTGGAGGAAATTTAAGTACAGAGAAGTAAGGCGTTGTATAAATTGAATCATACGCAACGACTCGCATGGCTCGGGGGCAAAGCATTCAAATTTTCGACCTTCGGGGGGTATTATGCTCCGCGCTGGAGCATATGGCCAGGATTCTGGTGATTCTACTAGCCAATTTGGGCCATTCCACCATAAAGCGCTGCTGGTTAGTTGTGGGGGATTGCAGCCTCTTGTACCAAGATCAGCGGGATTATCACCACTGGCTACATGTCACCAAATGGCTGGTCCGACTAAATCAAGGATTTGGGCTGTGCGATTGGAAACGTACGTTTTCCATGTATGGGGTGGTTTTTCCAGCCAGGCTAAGACGATTTCGGAGTCAGACCACAGATACAGTTTCCGATCGTTGAGACTTAAATGAGCTCGTACGGTTGAAACTAACTTGGCTAAGAGGAGTGCGCCGCATAGCTCTAGCCGTGGCAGGCTCACAGTTTTCAGAGGAGCGACCTTACCTTTTGAGACTAACAACTGGCTGGTCGTTTTGCCATCGGCTAGCTGTGTTCGCACATATATAACTGCGCAGTATGCCTTTTCGGAAGCGTCGCAGAAACCGTGTATTTCGACTTGATGGTCGGGGGGGGGGGGGGGGGGGGGGGGGGGGAAGTTGACCCATCGAGGTATCTGTATCTCTGAAATTGAGGGCAAATTGTTCGCGAATTGGGACCATTTTAGTAAGCGGAGTGGTTTTACGGACTCATCCCAATCGGTTCCGTCTAGCCATAGCTCTTGAATAAGCATTTTGGCCTGTATCATTACTGGCGATAGCCATCCTGCGGGGTCAAAAAGTTTTGCCACAGACGACAGAATTTGCCGTTTTGTCTTTGCCGATATAGCAGATATTGCTTCGAGGGTATAGGAGAATGAATCTGTAATCGCATTCCATTGAATACCAAGAGTTTTAGTGGTACTCTCTTTTTCAAACATTAGGAAATTCGAGTCCAGTATATGGTCTGAATCTATATCCTTGAGAATTTCGGGGTGATTCGCTGTAATCTTTTTCAGCGGGAATCCTGCTGAGTTGAGCGCTTTTATCACTTGGGATAGTGATTCGCATGCAAGTGGTAAACTGTGGCTTCCAGACAGGATGTCGTCTACATATGTTTGTGTTTTTAACACCGGGGTTGCCTTGGGGAATTTGTACCTTATTTCCTCTGCTAGTTCGTGCAGGGTACGAATGGCTAAGAAGGGGGCGCAATTGACGCCGAATGTTACCGTCTTTAGTTTATAGTGAAGTATTTTACTATTTGGGGAATTTCTGAATATGATGCGCTGGTAATCTTGGTCGTCTTTATGCATCAGTATTTGCCTGTACATTTTTTCGACGTCACCATTAAATACGTACTTGTACATACGCCAATTTAAAATGAGAAGCATTAAATCGGGCTGTAATGTGGGGCCAGTGTATAAAACATCATTGAGGAAATTACCTGAGCTTGTTGATTTGGAGGCATTGAAGACTACTCTGACTTTAGTGGTTTTTTTATCTGGTTTTACCACCGCGTGATGGGGAAGGTAAAATGAGGTGTATTTACCTTGGGTTCTTTTCTCATATGGATTTACCTTTTCCATATGATCCAATTCGATATACTCTTCCAGGACACCATCATATACTGATTTTAGCTCGCCTTTTTTAAGCAGGTTGTTTTCAATACTTAAACATTGCTGAAGCGCAGCGATTCGGGAGCGACCTAATGCGAGTGTGTCGGGGAATTCGGGTTTGAAGGGGAGTCGTACGATGTATCGACCGTTTTCGGCACGCGTTGTGGTGGCTGTGTAGTAGTCTTCGCAAGCTTTGTCTTCTGGTGTAGTGACTTGCACGGGGGGAAGTTCTTCCAGCTCCCAAAATTTTTTGAGCTGAGAGTTCAGATATTCATTTGATATATCTGTCACTTGAGTTGTAAACGAGGAGATTTGTTCCGTCACTTGACCACTCAGAATCCATCCAAAGATGGTATTTTGAGCTAATAATGAATTTGAGATTTTCTCAATACCACTTAGCATTATCTGGGGTATAAGGTCACTGCCTAAGAGCATATCTATTTGAGCAGGTGTATGGCAGTTGGGGTCTGCCAGCTTCAGATGTGCAAATTTTTGCCTATCTTTGTTGTTTAATTTATAGTTGGGGAGCATATTCGTTAGTTGCGGTAATACAATGGCTTGTGCCCGTATTCTTATATCCGTATCGGTGGAAACTAGAGTTAATGAGCAGATTTTATTAGAGTTTTGTACAACTCGTCCGCCCATTCCTGAAATTTCAAAGCTAGAGGTTTCAGTGGGAAGTCTCAACCGGTTCTGTACTTTAGAAGAGATAAACTATTTTTGTGAGCCTTGATCGATTAGAGCTCTCAGTTTGAATAGTTCTCCACGGTGTTCGATGGAGACTATGGCAGTGGGCAATAATATTCTGCTTTCATTATTCGAATGAAGTGCTTGTACATTCGATGCATGTGAGCAGCAAGCCCCCTGCTCAGGGTGCATTTCGGGATTTTGCGTCTCTGTACTTTCGGTTCTAGCTGTTGCAACTAGACCTGTTGTTCTTCTGGGGTGAGAACTATTTTGGGGGTATTTGTATTGCCATTCATGTGGAGCATTGAATGATGTCTCCTTTGACAATACACACAGTCAAAATTATTGTCACAATCTTTCAAAAGGTGGGAGTGTGAAAGACAATTGATGCATAGGCCTTTGGTTTTTACGACGTTGTATCTGTCATTTATTGACATCCTTTTGAATTTCTCGCAAGATCTTAGGGCATGACTCTCCGCAGGCTTCGCACGAACCATATCTATTTTCAGACATATACGTTTGCGATCGATTGTAGCTTCGATTTGTGTTATTCTGATTGCTGGCTTGGGGTTTTGTGAAACTTCTATAACTATCATTTTGTGCATTTTTGGGATTGAGTGTTTTTGTATCTACCCTCTCTGCGATTTCATATTGGGTGGTTAGGAAGTCTTTCATTTGTTGCCATGTAGGGACTTTTTTACGGGACGTTAACTACTGTTCCCATAATAATAGCGACTTTTCTGGTAATGTTGAGGCGCATATGTGTACCAGAATCGGATGCCAGTTATCCGTTGGGATATTCTGGGTGGATAGAACTGATAGACAGTTGCTTACGGTGGACTGTAATTTAATAAACTCTTCGCTTGTTTCCCTCTGAATTTTTGGTAAACTCATTAAAATTCCTATTTGTTTATCTACCAGTGCTCGAGTGTTTTCGTATCTCTCTTTAAGAGCTTGCCAAGCCAGATTAAAATTATCATCGCTTAGAGCGAATTGCTTAACTATAGTGCCTGCCTGCCCTTTGGTTTTGTTCCTGAGGTGGTACAATTTTTGTGCTGGTGATAGTTTCGGATGGTTTATGTAAACGGCGGTGAACATGTCCCGGAAGGACGGCCATTGTTCATACCCTCCGTGAAACTCCTCCGTATCACAAGCTGGCACTTTGAGGTAAATGCCTGAGTTGACCTATTTTATTTGAGGCTCGTCGACTCTCGGGGGTGGAGCAGGTGCGCTACTTGGCTTTAATATGTTGAGCTGATCGGAGATCTTGGCTTTGGTTTCTTCATATAAGTCAAGGCAGTGTTCGTATTTAGATTCTGCGGAAGCTTCGAAGCCATCGGGTAAATCGGAATCCTCAGCTTCCAAGATATTATCGTATATGGGCTGCAAGCGAGCCCAAAAATCATCGAGACTATTATTTTTTATTATCAGAACTGATTCTGTATTGTCTTCGACTGCGGACTGTGAAAACTTTGTGCAGTACTTTATAAGTCTGTCACCTTCCGCAATGAATTTTGCGGCCGAAAATTCTTTGTTTTTTGGTGTTGCCCCTTGTTTTGAGCGGGTATTGTCGGCAGGGCTACTTTGGGCCTTTTCCTCATCAACCGTCTTTGATACAATTAATTTCGGTGGTGGGGTCATTTTTTGAACTTACGTTGGTTTTTGTTTTTTAACAAATAAGGTATTATTATGTATGTAAGTAAATGTATAATTTTAGGTGTATTTTTTGGGGTATGGGGTTTTATCTGTATGCGCTGCTTATATTTTGCTCGCAAGTGTTATTTCTAATTTGGCTTTTTATCCTAAATATATGCTAAGGCTAATTTGAATTACTACTGCTTATTTTTACCTTATATTTTTTTTTAAATACTTACAGTATTTTTGTATGTAATTTACTGTGTAAGTACTTTTACTATTTTTTGGTGGGTTGCCGTTTACCGAAATGTATATATGTAGGTTTGTTAGCTAGCGAGGGTGGGCTGTATACACGTTTGTGTGTATGCCTATTGTTATAGGTATACAATAATAAGCAACAGATCAAAATGTTTCAATTCTCTGTTTTGGTTCGATTTTCTTTTCGCTAAATTACCTTATGTTGGGTGCAAGGAACTTAATTTCCTATGCAGTTATGGACTGCCGCTTTGTAGCTTGTAAGCGTTTGATGGCGTGTATATTTAATATATACGTACGCTGAATGATGATTTGTTGGGATTTAAAGCAGTTAGACTTTTTTTTTTTGTTGCTGCTTATTTTCTTTATACAATCCTGCCTTTGATAGACTTTTGAATATAAGTGGATACTTGAATTTGAAGTTGTTGTTGGAGGATTATTGGTGTTTAACAACATGAAAAAATAAGCAGCAGAGCCGAGTTCGATATTTTATTTTTAACTAGGTATATATGTATGTATGTATGCCTATATACATAAATGTATTTAATATTGGGTTTTTATTTTTTTGTGTTCTGCGGTACAGTAATATGAAATTGGAAGGGGGTTTGAAACCAACGGGGGATATCTTATACGTATTTATACCGTACGTAACCAGGTGATTTTTTTCTTTTTTTTTTTTGAATTTTCCAGAGAAATTAGAGTGTTTGCAGGAGAAACAAATTCTCGCTGCCTATACGGTTTTAGAAGAAAGCCCGTATAATATCAATATATGTAAATATATGTAAATATATGGAAATTGGTGACGATACAACTCACTGCGATTTTTTAGGGGGTTAAAATGTTTCTTTTAGGGGGTGGGTTGGATCCAAACTTCCTTTGTAGTTGATTCCCTCGCTGTCCGTCTATCTACGTTCTTGTTCCTTCTTATGATGGTGTTGCTGTTGTTGTTGTTGTTATTGTTGCCTTTGTTTTTCTTGTTGGCGTATCGATGTTGATTTTGTTTCTTGTTGTTTACAGGTGATTTTTGTATTTTTTTTTTTTGTAAGTTTATGTGTCTTTTTCAATAGTTCAGTATCCTTTAATTTTTGATTTTCTTAAACTTTTTATTTTTTGGTTTTTTAATCACCCTACTGTATATATGTTATTTCGTCTTTCACCGTTCTTTTCTTTTTGGTTTTTTGAGTATGTATGTATGGAAATTTGTCTTCACAGCACTTTTTTTTTTGTTATGTGCGCGAAATTATTATATTTTATTTTAAAATGTATATTGTTCACTTTCAGTTTACGTTTTTTTCTTTTTGTTTTGGACTGTAGCTTGTGTTTGTTTTTTTTTTCAAATACCCACAGGTGCCTTTCCTAGTGGTTCAGATGGACCATAAACAATTGGGTATGGGCTCAGGGGAATTCGCACTCGCGCGGGGTTTCCGGGTTCTAAGGGCTAGGGGACTTTGGGGCGCTTAACTCACTCAAGAGAGACCAAGGGGCACTTGCACGGCACTACTTACGTCGCTTGCAATTTGAATAAATAGTAACGCACGAGTTTGAGGCGAAGGAAGCATTTTATTGGCGGCACAAATAGATCGATGTGTTGTCGCGTTGATGCTCGCAAAGTTGTGTTAAAAAACAATTAAACAATTTGACAGGTGTGGTGTGTTGTGTTACAATAAGTGTCTATGTGTATGTATGTATTTGTCTGCTTGTGGCCAGTGTGGAGTGTTGGGTAACGTGTTCTGTGTTCTGTGTGACGCGACCTCTGCGGGAATAATTGAATAATTGCTCATTTGACCACAATAAATAAATAATAACAACACCTACCAAAAATTAAAATAAAGTTTCAAGTATATCGAATCGTCAAAAGATTTAGTACTTACTTAAATACAGACGTAACCTTAACACAAATACATTAACACTTTCTCAAAATTCTGACAATTTAAGAACTAAATAATTACAATATATTTAAAACACAAAATTCAAACATTTTTTAAAGTACAACACAAAATTCTTACAGTAATCAATATAACATTAAAAAAAAAATAAAACCGTTTAATAATTTTTTCGTTTCACTGGAGGGGGAGTATATGTAGAGTTATCTGCTTGTAACAAATATACATGTTACATTTTAAATTTATTATTATTAGATTATTTTGTTATATCCATTGACTGAGTGTGCGATAGGCACATTCAAGGACAAAAGAGCAGCAGTGTTTGTGGCAAGGTGCAATGACCACGGCGTGTGCACTGGCGTTTAGGCCCGGAGCTTCAGCTTCGTGGATTCCTTAACGTGATCACTGCACAGCACTACTCTCCCCAGTCAATGGTCAAACAGAATAATTTAGTTTGCACACTGGGATACACTAGCATAAGAATATAAAAAAAAAAAACAACAAACGCACTTGCATGCCACACTTCATCAATATGACACACCGTATACCTACCTTTACGCATGTCAGCTCATTGTTGCAACGATTGGTGGCTGCCTCTGTACCCGCCCTACCATTAGCCTCATAGATGTTATTGAGGCCCCGATACATTACCACTAACTTCTGTGCCTCAAACCAAAGTAAAACAAACTAATTACCCATTATAACAATTATTATTATTGAAACAAAATTCAATCCATAGGAGTTACTTCTTAAAAGTCTAGTGGACCTATTTATGTATTGTAACGAATATACTTGCAAATCCTCTTATTTGCAATCTTCTGCTAAGTTCGAATCACTAAACTGTTGAATAAATAACTCCAATTTGTAATAATGCAAAATGGCCTTTATTAAAGTACTTCACAATAACACTCAAACTGTGCAACGAATAGCTTGCTTAATAACCAAACTGATTGATAGCTCAAATGAAACTCTACTATTCAAAATAATACTTCTCTTGCTCGCTAGATAGCGTCTTAGTCGAAACTGCTTGACAACTCAAATCAAACTGAATTTTAGCGCCTCTACAATTTCCGCATTTTATACTCTTTGATTTCAACCGTCGCATCTTCTAGGCGCTTCCAGAATCTACTAGTCCAGCAGCTCTCAAACTTCTCAGCTGTAACTACAATTGCACAATTTTATAGTTTTTCTCATTGCATACTTATAGGAGTATCTCAGATATATGCATGTGTTTGTGCATTGACTCTCCGCTGCTCGTTTACGTACATGGTACATATGTGTAGACGCAATTATTGTTTCGTTTATGTAGATACATAATGATTGATCTATGGATGTGAATTCACGTCACTGCTTAGCATCGGCTTAGAGGCAATAGCATCGCTCAGTGCTGCTAACATTCGTTACAGTATGAAGTTTTAAATTTCAATTAAAGAAAACATTTCTCATTAAATATCATATATTTGTATTAAAAGTAGAACTATAATTACTCCTATCAGCGCTTAGTTCGTATCTTTAAACTTTAACAAAAAGTATTATACATATGTATGTAAATATGTATGCGCGAGCGTATATAATAAAATAATCAATTTACACAAAAGAAAGGATTTACTAGGAAATGTCATCCGACTTCGATTTAATGAGCCTTATGTATGTATATCTACATGTATACACATATGTACATACAGTATGTATGTACAGCAAAAGAAACAAATTACAGGTGTTAACAAAAAAAAATGTATATAAGTAATATTAATAAAAGCATATAACTAAATATGCATATATATGTGGTGTGATTAAATAATTAGGGAATCAAAAAAAGTAGAAATGTATGTATATATATGCGTATGTATTGCATTCCTACGATGCGTTGAAGGCCTCCTCGCTTGTATTTGCTTAAAAAAGATTCCCTAATCTTGGACTGTACCAGCCCGTGAAAAAAATGTTTAAAGTTTGTCAATGAAAAATTATTCAATAACAAAAATATTTAAACATTTGGTAACCATAAATATAAATAGAAATATATCATTGAGAGCTCGCAATAAATAAAAATTATCAAAGCTGTAAGTTTGGTTCAGACCACGTCATACAACTCTCTATCAAACATGTCCAATGCCTCTAATTTCATACAACTTCTATTTGGCACAGGTTCGAGAGACAGCTGTACACCAACAAAAACACAAGAATATGTTGATAATAGCTAGTTACATATTTTAAGTAATAATTATATTTGAAGGATTATGAAAATCTTTTAGGTTTTTAGTCTAACCTACAGTGCTTACAAAATGTATAGGAACCATAATTATTGTAATATATTATAGATGTTATGAGAAAATATAAAATACATTTATTTATTACTTCCTTTCTTATTTGGTAGAGGTAATGATTTTAATTCCGCAATATTGTGTCTATATAAGTTCTATACACTGGTTCCAGCAACATCTTCTGATGCTTTGTTGCTTTTACATTTTAGTATACTAATATTTACTTTATTATATTTTGCTTAACCTATGTCTTCTTCCTATACCTTCATTTTATGTATGTACATATAGTATAGACTATTTTATAGTCAACATAATTTAAGATTGCAAAATGATTTTACGGCATTTTTGAAGATTCCAACGCTTGGGAAATCTGCTTGGAGTCGGAATTTAGGTACTCCTAGGTGGGCGTTTTGTAGATAGTTGGTTTACAGCAACTTCGGAAGCATTTTATGAATATTTTTGTGGTGGCGTCGAAACGCGGAGAGGCCAGGTAGAGGGTTGCGTGTGGTTCGCACAAGCAACCCACATGCAAACGTTAAAAATTTTGCAAATAGTGAATTTATCGAAAAATTTGGTGTATATTTGTGGAAATATCTGCGGAAGAAACAGACACCACGCTGTTAGGGATTTAGTTTTGAAAACTTCGCATACATACTAAATAAAAAAAGGGGATCCGTTTTAGAACAATATGCACACTTACCATATATGTATTTGTTTTTAGTCCTAGATTTTTATTGTGTAGATAGACCTACACAACAGTCTTGTTGGTCGATTTCAACTTTAGGCATAAGCAAACTTTAATTTTTAGCTTCTATAGTTAGGCTTTAGAGTTAACTAAATTTTTAATAACTTAATACTTTACCACTTCACTTCACCAAACGATGTTAACGCTCTTAGATATCCACAGGAAAAGAAAGATGGTTGCTTCAGGAAGTTATATTAGACCCACGATTTTCCCATATGTATCGATAACTCAGTTCAAAAACATATGTTTTTGACATTAACAGAGATAGAATATTGAAGTTGAAACAGTGGTGGCCAAAAAAAAAAATGCAAACTATATTAATAAAACTAAAAGTAGCTATAATTCAAAGTGAAAAAAAAAATGAAATTATATTTGCGGCTTTGTACTACGGTACACATCTCCCCACCTAGAGAGTTGGCGCGGTTGTACCTAATTGCTGTTTTGAATGTCTTTGCTGTGATAGATTTCTTTTCTTCCTGTATCTACGTCTTCCAACTCGTACATGCAATTTCCTTTAATAGCAAGCACTCTACTCTTCACAAATTTTGGGGCTAGTTTTGCTGAAAATTTCATTGAGGCATCGCTCAAGACGAAGTTACGACGGAAGACGAAATCACCAATCTCAAAGCGTTTGTCGGAGCTTCCAAGTTTGTATCGTTTTGAGGAATTTTCAAAGGCTGTTGAGATGTTTTCAGAGATTTTCTTTCTTATGAGTTTCAGGTTGTCACTTCGTTCCAAAACGGTGTCGTCCAGGGTCTTGAGCTTCCTTAATAGTTCATAATCACCTGCATGTGACATCATCTGCTGTCCAAACAATGCAAAGTATGGTGTTACACCGATCGTTTGGTGATATGAACTTCGACGTGCTTCAGCAATTTCAGAGATGTTCCTGTCCCAGTGTGATTGATCCTTTTTAACGTAAGCTCTTATACCTTCAATGATTGAGCGATTCACACGCTCGCTTGCATTGGCCTGAGGACTATATAGGGCCGTGTAAACATATCTTATCCCACGGACCGACAATAAAGTATTAAATTGTGTGGATCTAAATTGATTGCCATTGTCACTCATTACAATTTCGGGAGTTCCGAAAATACTAAAGACGTTATCTTGGAGGAAGTCGCATACAACTGAAGTGTTGAACTTTTTAACAGTTTTTAAAAGGGGAAACTTTGTCAAATGGTCTAACACAATGAATATTCCTATGTTTCCTTGCTTGGCTCTAGGGTAAGGTCCAAGGAAGTTAACATATAACTTTTGAAACGGTCGTTGTACCGTGTACTGTACGGACATTGGTGGTCTTAGCGTAGCATTGGGCGATTTGTTTTGCTTACAGGTTTCGCATCGGCTAACGTAATTCTTGACATCAACTGTCATATTAGGCCAATACAAATTGTTGCGCAATCGCTCCAAAGTTTTCGCTATCCCACCATGACATTTAGTTGGAGGGCAGTGCGCGTTTTCTATGACACTCGGAACTAGAGAGGTGGGAATCCAAAGCTTCCAATTAAATGATTCCCTTTCCAGGTTGCCATCGGGGTGTTCGGTTCTTTTATAAACCAGGTTGTCGATTACCTCAAGATCAGGCAAGCGGTTCCCATTTTGATGGACATGATTTATCAACTTTTGATAATCATCGGACAAAAATTCGGACGACTGTAAATCAACTAACGGACGGACCTCGATCTCACGGACTTCAGCTACTTTCTCAAAATTTTGTCGTGACAGACAATCAGGCACTACATTAAGGGAACCTTTCCTATGTTCTAAATTAAATCTGAATCCTTGCAATTTGAGAGACCAACGCGCTAGTCGGCTGGATAAGTCAGTTTGTCGCATAAGCCACTGCAAGCTAGCGTGGTCAGTAGCTATAGTGAACTCTTGTCCCTCTACATAGGCTCGGAATTTCTTCAAGCTAAGCAAAGCTGCTAGACATTCGAGCTCTGTTACACTATAGTTACTTTGCGCTTTGTTCAACTTCTGGGAAAAGTATGCTATAGGGACCTCAATATTATCACCATTCTTTTGGAGTAATACCGCACCAACTCCTAGCTAACTTGCATCACACTGGATGATGAAAGGTTTGCTATAATCGGGACTGGCCAAAACTGGTGATGTACAAAGTTTTTCTTTTAAAGCGCAGAAATCTTGCTGAGCGTCGTCGTTACAGTCAAAACCTTTTCCCTTCTTTAACAAATTAGTGAGAGGACTTGTCAACGCAGCAAAGTTGTCCACGAATCGGCGATACCAACCCGCCATTCCGTCTAACCTGCTTGACATTCGTTGGAACTGGGTATTGGGTTACGGCAGAAATATTCTCGGGGTCGGTACGTATAGTTCCGTTGACCACAATATACCCCAAATATTTCACTTCTTTAATACAAAATTTTATTTTGTTGACGTTTATGGTCAACCCCGCTTTCCTTAAATGTAGAGCAACTTCAGCAAGGACGGACATATGTGTGTAAAAATCTTCTGACACAATTAACAAATCGTCTAAATAGACGAAGACTTGGTTTCGTAAATTGGGCGGGATTACGCGATTCATCAAGCGACAAAGTGCTTGTGGGGCGTTACAAAGACCGAAAGGCATGACACGGTATCGGTAAAGCGGACGATTAGGGACGGTAAAACAGGTGTAATCTCGGGACTGTTTGGCTAGGGGAATTTGCCAAAAGGCACGCCTTAAGTCTAGCGAACTTATAAATTTTGCTTTGGGTATTCTGCTAAGAATCCCATCAATATGAGGAAGGGGGTAAGCGTCCTTCACGGTAACGCTATTTACTTTTCTTGAATCAAGACACAGACGGACTTTACATGGATTTTTCACTAACACAACCGGACTGGACCATGGCCTATTTGGAGCTTCCCCGATTACACCTAACTTAATCATTTCATCAATTTCGGCATGTGCGAGTTTCTCGACAGCTGGTGAAATTGGAAAGTAACGCTTCTTAATCGGACGGACATTGGGTTCGAGCTGTATCTCATACTCCAATAAAGAAGTGTTTCCTAAGCCTTCTTTTTCGAAGCTTGGAAATCTATTTTTAACTAAACTTAACTGATGCTGTTGCTCAACATTCAACGAAAGCGAGTTTTCGTCATTATAATTTTCATCAAGTGAGATTTCCGAAATAATATTCGGCGCAATTTGGAATTTATGCCAAAAGTCAATTCCTAAAATTAACTCTTGCGACATGCTAGGCACAAAAAAAAAGGTTATGATTTCTGTTTTATTTTTATATTTTACAGTAAGGTCTATAGTACCGAAAACTATTTGGTTCTTGATATCAGCTGTGCAGATTGGAGTTTGGTGTTTTCGTAAAGGACGTTTAGAAACCTCCTTTGCTAACAAACCTCCTTTGCTAACAAACCTCCTAGTCAAGACACTTGAGCTCCGCTGTCTAGTAGGCCTAAGTGGTCACTTTCCAATAACCTAACTTTGGCATAGGGCCTCAAATCACTTTCAGTTCGCTGCAACGAACAAATAACTTTCTTTAAGTTTTTTCTATTTGTTTTAACTTTTTTCCAAAAGTCTTTTATACGAGTTGAGGAACGTTTTGGAAATTCTGAGGTATTATCATCAGGACTAAATATTCTTCTTCTAACTTCATTGTATCTCTTCAACCGTATGGAATAAGTTCTTTTCTTGGCGGAGTTGTAAAAGTCTGAGAATCACCAGTGTGTATACTTGACTGTACACAACTGGTTTGTCGAGATTCCTCGCTCGTTCTGCAGTTTCCCGGGCTACACTTCGGGCGTTTGGGACGATAAGTATTTGGTGCGCCACAACCGTAGCAAAACACCGTTCGCTCTTCAAGGCAGTCATAATATCTATGTCCCTCCAGCAGCCAGGTTTTAGTTTGGAAGCTTGCTGAGAAACAGCGTCTACCTCAGCAAATTCACTTTGCACTATCGCATCATCATCTACTTCCAAGTCAAGGTAGGCTTCGTTAACTTGTCTCCTAGGCAATAGTCGAGAGCTGTTTGCTTGTGAAGATGGCGTTGTCTTCGCAGTTTCATTGGCAAGACTCTCACCTTTTAAACAGAGCCTACGTAATTCCGCCGCAGAATGAATTGGTACAAAAAAAAGTTGTTGCCGAAGACGTGGTCGCAAATTGTTTTAAAATTTCAAGTAACTCTACCTCTGAAAGTGGAGTTTCAAGAGGTTCCGCGATTTTCAATATGGCGTTACGGAATTCGTCAAAACATTCATTTTGACCCTGCTTTCGAGCACGAATCGATTCTTTAATTTCGAAGTCACTCTTATGTTGTTGAAAGTTTGTTCTTAACGAAACTATCTACAGATAAACGAGACGTACCGTCAATCTTTACGTCCCAACTTGAAATTAATTGGGCTATTCTACCCATGTGGCTACGGCCACCGTGGTGTGATGGTAGCGTACTCGGTGTGACGGTAGCGTATCTCACCGTATGCCCTGGGTTCGCACCCCGGGCAAAGCAACATCAAAATTTTAGAAATAAGGTTTTCAATTAGAAGAAAATTTTTCTAAGCGGGGTCGCCCCTCGGCAGTGTTTGGCAAGCGCTCCGGGTGTATTTCTGCCATGAAAAGCTCTCAGTGAAAACTCATCTGCCTTGCAGATGCCGTTCGGAGTCGGCATAAAACATGTAGGTCCCGTCCGGCCAATTTGTAGGGACAATCAAGAGGAGCACGACGCAAATTGGAAGAGAAGCTCGGCCTTAGATCTCTTCGGAGGTTATCGCGCCTTACTTTTATTCTACCCATGTACGGCACGGTCGACATATCACTTAGCCGTATTTGGTCAATCTGGTTATGAAAATTTGTATTGGTATTATTTGGCAATGGAGGTACATCTCTAGGCCACACTGGAGTAGATCTATTTGGTGGGTGTTGAGTTGTGGACAAATTAGCTGGCTGACTTATGTTATTGCCTACAGAGACTGCTTGTGTAGGGTTAATATTTAATCGTTCTAAAAAACGGGATAAAGTATTTTCTATCCGCTGTTCTACCATTTGCGCTACGCGATTCTCTAAATCTTCAAAAAAAAAAAAAAAAACGGTTGCTGACCTCGCTGATACAATAGCCGAGACCATATTCCTAACACGAGCTTCGTCATCATTTACTGGTGGTACGTCACCACCATGTGCTCCTTCAACTGACAAATTATTGGCATTTTCGGATCTTTGTTGCAGCTTTTGCTGCTCTTCCCTATGGGACTTTTGCAGGTTTCCACTCCCAAATACCTGCGTTGCCCTGAGACATCGTCTTCAATAATCTTGTGTTATATATATTCTGATTAAAGTCCCTACTGCGACAAGGAGCTCTACAAAGTGGACAAGAAGAATTGTTCTTAAGCCACGGCAATAGGCAGTTTCGGTGGAAGCGGTGGTCACACGTGGTAGTTTGTATGTTATCCCTATTCGTAAAAGCCTTCCTACATAGAAAACATCCAGCCTGCAAAGGAGCGTGTTCGTCGCTGTGACGCAATGGCATGTTCCCAAAAAAGTAAAAAAAAGGTATATGTATATTTGCGCAAACAAAATTGTTTTTAAGAAAACTAAAAAAAATCACCAAAAATATTAGAAGCTTTTTCGCTCGGTAATCAACGCAAAAAAGGTTCTTTATCAAAAAAACAAAAAATCATCAAAAATAAACTTGGTTTGAGACCATGGGAGTCTGTGTAGTGGTAATGTTGGCATAAATGTTAAATTCGGCATATAGTCATATTGTGCTGTGACATGCAGCATTTTGAGAAAGAAAGATCGGTTGTGACTTATTTGATTTACGATCACAATTTCCGAAATATTCTGTCTTTCCCAAATACTAAACGAAAATAAAAACAAGGTATTAAATTGAGGTGGCATCTCGACAATGGGTTTGAGATATACTTACTATTGGAAAACTTGTATACTTTTTCTATTGGATTGTAGCAAAGGTGAACACCAGGTAAGTCAATTGGCACTTAGCCTTAATGACAAAAATTTCCAAAAAGCGTATAACGTATTTTTGCAACAAAACCAAAAGAAGTGCTATGCTCAAATAATTCCCTAAACACGAAGTTTTAACGCGGCACGCATCTCAAGGCATCTAGCCTATAGGATGGTCAATTCCAGCGAAAATTCCTCGCATCTATACAAAACTGTTTGAACACAAAACCAATCGAAAAAAATTCAAAAATTTATAAAATGTTAATCTAATAAAAAAAATTCGAAAAGCAGACAGACTATGTGATTCAAGGAGTGAATCATGTATGTGGAGCCAATATTTAACAAAAGCACACAAAAGTTGCTTTCCTCTATCGGGCCCCACGTTGGGCGCCATTTTATCTGTTATGATATCCATTGACTGAGTGTGCGATAGGCACATTCAAGGACAAAAGAGCAACAGTGCTTGTGCCAAGGTGAATTGACCACGGCGTGTGCACTGGCGTTTAGGCCCGGAGCTTCAGCTTCGTGGATTCCTTAACGTGATCACTGCACCTCACTACTCTCCCCAGTCAATGGTCGAACAGAAAAATTTAGTTTGCACACTGGGATACACTAGCATAACAATATAAAAAAAAAAACAACAAACGCACTTGCATGCCACACTTCATCAATATGACACACCGTATACCTACCTTTACGCATGGCAGCTCATTGTTGCAACGATTGGTGGCTGCCTCTGTACCCGCCCTACCATTAGCCTCATAGATGGTTTTGAGGCCCCGATACATTACTACTAACTCCTGTGTCTCAAACCAAAGTAAAACAAACTACCTACCCATTATAACAATTATTATTATTGAAACAAAATTCAATCCATAAGAGATACTTCTTAAAAGTCTAGTGGACCTCTTTATGTATGAAGTTTTAAATTTCAATTAAAGAAAACATTTCTCATTAAATATAATATATTTGTATTAAAAGTAGAACTATAATTACTCCTATCAACGCTTATTTCGTATCTTTAAACTTTAACAAAAAGTATTATACATATGTATGTAAATATGTATGCGCGAGCGTATATAATAAAATAATCAATTTACACAAAAGAAAGGATTTACTAGGAAATGTCATCCGACTTCGATTTAATCGGCCTTATGTATGTATATCTTCATGTGTACACATATGTACATACAGTATGTATGTACAGCAAAAGAAACAAATTAGAGGTGTTAGCAAAAAAAATTTATATAAGTAATATTAATAAAAGCATATAACTAAATATGCATATATACGTGGTGTGATTAAATAATTAGGGAATCAAAAAAAAAGTAGATATGTAAATATATATATGCGTTTGTATTGCATTCCTATGATGCGTCGAAGGCCTCCTCGCTTGTAGTTGCTTTAATAAAGATTCCCTAATCTTGGCTTGTACCAGCCCATGAAAAAAATGTTTAAAGTTTGTCAATGAAAAATTATTCAATAAAAAAAATATATAAACAGTTGGTAACCATAAATATAAATAGAAATATATCATTGAGAGCTCGCAATAAATAAAAATTATCAAAGCTGTAAGTTTGGTTCAGACCACGTCTTACAACTCTCTCTCAAACATGTCCAATGCCTCTCATTTCATCCAATTTCAATTTGGCACAGGTTTGAGAGACAGCTGTGCACCAACAACAACACAAGAATATGTTGATAATAGCTAGTTACATATTTTAAGTAATAATTATATTTGAAGGGATTATGAAAATCTTTTAGGTTTTTAGTCTAACCTACAGTGCTTACAAAATGTATTGGAACCATAATTATTGTAATACATTATAGATGTTATGAGAAAATATAAATTAAATTTATTTATTACTTTCTTTCTTATTTGGTAGTGATAATGATTTTAATTCCGCAACATTGGGGTTATATAAGTTCTATACATTGGTTCCAGCAAAATCTTCTGATGCTTTGTTGCTTTTACATTTTAGTATACTAATATTTACTTTATTATATTTTTCTTAACCTATGTCTTCTTCTTCCTATACCTTCATTTTATGTATGTACATATAGTATAGACTATTTTATAATCAACATAATTTAAGATTGCAAAATAATTTTTGAAGATTTCAACGCTTGGGAAATCTGCTTGGAGTCGGAATTTAGGTACTCCTAGGTGGGCGTTTTGTAGATAGTTGTGAAGATTTTTGTGGTGACGCGAAACGCGGAGAGGCCAGGTAGAGGTGTGCGAACCACAAGCAACCCACATGCAAACGTTAAAAATTTCGCAAATAGTGAATTTATCGAAAAATTTGGTGTATATTTGTGGAAATATCTGCGGAGGAAACATACACCACACTGTTAGGGATTTAGTTTTGAAAACTTCGCATACATACTAAATAAAAAAAAAAAGGGTATCCGTTTTAGAACAATATGCACACTTACCATATATGTATTTGTTTTTAATCCTAGATTTTTATTGTGTAGATAGACCTACTCAACAGTCTTGGTGGTCGATTTCAACTTTGGGCATAAGCAAACTTTGATTTTTAGCTTCTATAGTTAGGCTTTAGAGTTAAGTAAATTTTTGTTTTTCTCTATTAGCTTAATAACTTAGTAATTTATCACTTCACTTCACCAAACGATGTTGACGCTCTTAGATATCCAAATGCAAACTATATTAATAAAACTAAAAGTAGCTATAATTCAAAGTGAAAAAAATGAAATTATATTTGCGGCTTTGTACTACGGTACAATTTATTTTTAATTATCAAAAAATGAAAATATTTGAAGTCGTCAAAAATATCTTAAAAAATAATGGTTAAATATATTAATCCAAATTAAATAGAAAATTATTATCTTGGGATAAAGGGTGAGATTTAAAATTTTATTGAGAAGCTCAACCGATTCTGGTAGTTTGCTACCTTCAAAGCCTAGTTTTACTGTGTAAGTTGGAGACAATTTTGATTTGTCACTAGGTCCCTCCTTATTAACCTGGAAAGAGATTTGTCAAATTGTTGTGCTAGGAACCCCTCACTAAGGTAGGCACCTTGTCGTTGGTGTGAGGGCTTAGCCGAACTCCATAGCGCCCAACTATGAGGCGGAGCTGTTTAGGACTGACATCTACGCCGTTTCGCCTCATAGGAGGGCGGCGGGATGTCGGTGACCAAGAACTGCCAACCCCCTAATCCAGGTTATGCGGACCGTGCCTATTTGACGATTTGCAGCCAGGGGATAAATTCGGCTGTATTCGAACGGAGCCTTCCCGATACCGGGCCACATCGGGAAGTATTTATGGCCTTACCACAGTAAGGGGCGCTGCTGTGGCAGACGGTTCTTTCCCCGTATATAATACTGGACCGCTGAGTCCGCCTTGTCGGGCAGGTGGTCGTACGACCAAGATGAACGACTCATTACCTGATTGTAATAAAATAAAAAATAAATGTAAGGCGCGATAACCTCCGAAGAGATCTAAGGGCGAGATTCTCTTCCAATTTGCGTCGTGCTCCTCTTGATTTTCCCTACAAATTGGTCGGACGGGACCTACATGTTTTATGCCGACTCCGAACGGCATTTGCAAGGCAGATGAGTTTTCACTGAGAGCTTTTCATGGCAGAAATACACTCGGAGCGCTTGCCAAACACTGCCGAGGGGCGACCCCGCTTAGAAAAATTTTCTTCTAATTGAAAAACCTTATTTCTAAAATTTTGATGTTGCTTTTGCCCGGGGTGTGAACCCAGGGCATACGGTGTGGTAGGCGGAGCACGCTACCATCACACCACGGTGGCCAAATGATTGTAATAAGGACGATGTAAAGAGGAGGACTGAGTCGCAATGCAAGTACGACAAATACGAATTAAGCGATGCGTCGGACTAGGGGAGCGAGAGTAGTGCTGATTCAATGAACTCCGTGTTGGGGAAGCACACAAATGAAATCGGAGTAGAAGAGTGGAGAAGGGTACGGAGCAGAGGAAGTAAAAGAGCTCTCTCGCAGTGCCGTGCAGCACTAAGAATTGTACAACGGTTGGGAGCAGTGGTCGACCCAACGGAAGTGGAGATCGAGCGCTTGGAATGGGCCCATGAAGCGGTAGAAGTAGGTCGAAGGCAGTTCAAAAGGTTTGCTGCGAGAAACCATCGGTTCTGCAACCGGTACGAGGAGGAAGAAGCGTCGAATGCCAGAATGAAGAGGCAACGTTCGGCGGAAGGTGACAAGCCTGCTTTCAAGGGGCAGAAAGGACCCAGTCCTAGCGCCGGAAGGCATGGCAGTCGCATAGACAAGACAAGTAGGCCCAAAGCTGTAAGACAGATGGGCTCCAATAGCGAGGTAGCAACTACCTCGAAAGCTGCGATTCAGAGGGAAGTTCCAACTACGGAAGTAGGAGATAAGCCAAAGGGAGATAACGCTAAGACTCCGGCTTTCTCGGAGGGGCTAAAGGGAGTTAACGCTAAGACTCCGGCTTTCTCGGAGGTGCCAAAGGGAGATAACACTAAGACTCCTGCTTTTCTCGAGACAATGAGTGATGTGGCAAAGCAGTCACTGACTGTGGCGCTGGTTGATCGTAGCAGTCCTTTCGGACAAATGACTACTGAAAGGTGGAGATCTGTGGAAAGGGAGCTTATTAGCGTAATGCTAAGATGATGCGGGAACAACCAAGTAAGCCCTTCCAACCTTTGATTCGGGGGGATGGTATAATGGTGTGAAGATGATAGCATGCGACAACATCGCGAGCTTGCGGTGGCTGGAGGAAGTGATTCCAAACCTCCAAAGGCAAGGCACGAACGCGCGGTTTGAGGTGGTGGATAAAGCGCAAATCCCCACGGTACCAAAAGTTAAGGTATGGATACCATGCGTGATGAAGTCGGAGGATACACTGCGACTTCTGTAGTCAGAATCCGAACATACCGACACAGGATTGGAAGGTACTTACTGTATCTCGGCCTAGCGAGGATGGTCAGTTCTACATCTTCCAGATAAACAAGCAGGCGGAGGATATTTTGTACACGCAGCTTGGCAAAACATCCTTTGGCACTGGCAAAATTTACATGCGACTCAGGAAAAGAAGTCCCGAGGATAGAAACCCTAACACGCTAGAGGTGGGCGAAGTCGAAAAGGACCTCAAAGGCCTAAGGGAAAAAAGACAGGTGGAGGTCCCCGACGTCACCACGAACGTGCTAGAAGTGGACCAACGCTAAATGGTGCTGTGACTCGCACAGAGGAACACCCGGCACAACAGTCACGAGAGGCTGAATGGGGCCTCGAATACTCTAAACCAAAAGGGCAAGGGGAGGACGACGACGTCAAGACGAAGGTTCTGGAGGGGGGCAAACAGCCCAATGGTGCTGCGAGTCCTACAGATAAACCTCCAACACAGTAAAGTGGCGTCGAGTGAACTCCTCCTCGTTTGACGTGCCGCTGATCCAGGAGCCGTAGCTCTCATCGGGAGAAAAGGGCGGTTGGTCATAGGCGGAGATGCAAATGCGCACCACAATGCGTGGGAGGAGCAGATACGAACGAGAGAGGCGAATCTCTATTTTGTTACATCCTGCAAACCAAGTTGCATATAGCCAACAGGGGAAATGTCCCTACATACATTGAGCTCCGAGCGTGATATATCAAGGTATGATTGGACGGTTCTTGATAGACCATCCTTCTCCGAACATGCGTATATCAGCTTCAGCATCCCCCTTAAGAGGGTAGAGAAGGGAGGAAGCTTTAGAAACCCTAGGTCAACGAACTGGACTAAATTCCAGAAACATGTAGAAATAAAACTGGGACAACCCAAAGAGGTTGCTAATTAGAGGAACTGGAGGAGTCGAATGAGTCCCTAACAAGGACGCTTATGACTGCGTATAATAAAGCTTGCCCTCTTAGAAGATTCAGAGGAAAAGCAAAGCCGCCATGGTGGAGCAATAAGCTGAGTTTTCTAAGAAGACAGGTAAAAGAAATGTTTAAGCTCGCAAGGACCGTGGAAAGCGAAATTACCAGGGCGAAGAGAAACTCATGGAAAAGTTTCTGTACGGACATAGAGTGGTCCAGCGAAACAGCACGGTTGAAAAAAGTCCTATCAAAGGGAAGCATAGTCCAGGGACTAATAAAGAAAGAGAACGGGGAATGGTCACGTAATAGTGAGGAATCCCTTGAGGTGCTTCTCGATACACATTTCCCATCGGGATACGGTTTAGAAAGCCAGCAGACATCACTCACACTTTGTTTTGTACTTACTATCGCATGTGTAAGTGTGTGCAACTGCACTCATACCATATGAAATAAAACGCACATAGCTACAGGGAAAAAGGCCAAAGGCCAAAAAAACCCTTTTTATTTATGCACAAATCTAGCACTCAGCACGTATTGTTATTTCTGTTATATATATATAATTATATTACAATGTATTCGCGCACCACACTACTATTCTATACACAACCGTTCTAGCAACTTGCTGGCACCGCGTTCAATTCCTAACTAACTAAACTGATTGATTCGCTCAACTCGAATCGTTATTTTAATTCTAATGCGCAATAGTTTCGATCATGGCAATCCATGACATGTTCCACTCCAACGTATATTTTAAAACGGTAAACTTATTCGGGCAGGCGCATTCTCCCCTGCGCGACATTTATGACGCACAGTGAGAAAATGCCCCTGTACGAAACACACTTCGATCACGGAGCTAGTAGTGCCGGGCTTGGTGACCGATACCAAGATCTAGTGGGCAGTGAAGACGTTTTCTAAGTTTAAATCGCCGGGCCCAGATGGTATATTCCCGGCCATGCTACAAGTCTCAAGTAGGGCGGTCGTGGAATGGCTTAAAATAATATTCGATGGGTGCATAAGAGTGAATCATGTACCGCACTCTTGGAGAACTGCTCGTGTAGCTTTTCTACCAAAGGCGGGGAAGATCGGTCACGTGTATCCCAAAGACTATAGACCCATTAGCTTAACATCATTTCTGCTCAAAATCTTTGAGAAGCTCATAGATGTGTACATAAAGTCCAACGTGGATGAAAAGCTGCTCTCCACAACACAGCATGCGTACACCAAAGGCAAGTCGGTAGACACCGCATTGCATAGGGTGGTAAAAGCATAGAGAAATCCCTGGAATATAAGCAGTATGCTCTAGGAGTCTTCTTGGACATTGCCGGGGCTTTCAATAATGTTGCAAAATGGGCGATTATGGATGGTCTTAATTACATTAAAGTACATCCTGCCTTAATCAGATGGATCGGCTGCATGTTAAATTGCAGAAAGAGCACATCACAATGGGGATTGTACGAGGCCACGAAATCAGTGGACAGGGGCACGCCGAAGGGAGGGGTGCTATCAACACTGCTGTGGACGCTGGTCATCAACCAACTGCTCAGGCAATTCGATGAGGGACCCGTAAAACTTACGGCTTACGCAGATGACGTTGCAATTTTCATTAGTGGAAAGTGCCTTCCAACGATTAGTTCTTTGATGAATCGGGCGCTTCGGGATATTCATATCTGGGCATCTAATGTCGGGTTGAAAGTCAATGCGGAGAAGACGGATATTGTCTTGTTTACAAAGAGGTACAAGGTCTCAAATTGGACCAGGCCTAAGTTAGGAGGGGTGACCTTACAGGAGAAACCTTGCACAAAATATCTAGGAATCATCCTAGACAGTAAGGTGTCATGGAAGCTCAACGTGGAGGAGAGGGTCAAGAAGGCCTCAACGGCATTCTATGCATGTAAAAGAATGCTGTGGTGTACGTGGGGCCTATCGCCCTCTCTTTCTCATTGGGTTTTTACAGCGATTGTAAGCCCTATTCTATACTATGGAGTTCTTGTTTGGTGGAAAGCCACGCAAAAAACAACATACCTCAAAAAATTAGGGGGGGGGGGGGGGGTCTGTGCAGACTTTCGATGCTTAGCATTACGGGAGCCCCGAAAACAACCCCGACGGCTGCACTGCGTGCCATTCTGCACATTCCACCTGTAGACCTGGTAGCAAAGAACAAAGCATTAACGACCGCAACCAGGCTCGGTGCTTCGGGGCAGCTTGAGCGCCGACCATATGGCCATAGTAGTATAGCGTCATAAATCACAAGACGAACAGACTACCTGATTCCCTATCTGCGCTTCGAGGGAGATCTTAAGGCCACAATAGAGGTGGACGGTTGGCGCAAGGGTGCGGAAATGGCGGACGAGGCGATACATGTGTACACCGATGGTTCCAAAGTAGTGGAAGGAGTAGGGTCTGCGGTATACTGCGCTGATCCGGAAATAATCAGATCCTACAGGCTTCCGGATTACTGTAGCGTTTTCCAAGCGGAAATATTAGCCGTAACCAAAGCAGTAGAAACCCTGGAAGAGAATAGCTTAAGATGCAACCGTGTTAACTTTTATATTGACAGTCAAGCAGCAATTAAGGCAATAGTCTCGCATAGCACAGCATCTAAATGCGTGTAGAGTGTAAGCAGTCTCTGGAGAGAATCGGGACAGGGAGAAGCATACATCTATATTGGGTCCCAGGGCATATGGGAATAGATGGGAATGAAAAAGCGGACGAACTAGCTAAAAAGGGCGCATCCCTTGAACCTTTCTCCATAGACGTCCCAACTAGATTGGGCGAGATTAAGCGAAGGCGAGAGGTGCACAAGATCGACCAAGCGGGAAAGGCGTGGGTTCAAGCTCGGGGCTGTAAAGTGTCGAAGATTATGTGTAGGTCTTACAACCTTAGACTAACACAGTTGCTTCTATCATTAACATGTAAGGAAGGTTAAGTTCGGGTGTAACCGAACATTACATACTCAGTTGAGAGCTATGGTGACAACATAAGGGAAAATAACCATGTAGGAAAATGAACCGAGGGAAACCCTGGAATGTGTTTGTATGACATGTCTATCAAATGAAAGGCACTAAAGAGTATTTTATGAGAGAGTGTGCCATAGTTCTATAGGTGGACGCCATTTAGGGATATCGCCATAAAGGTGGATCAGGGTTGACTCTAGAATTTGTTTGCACGACATGGGTATCAAATGAAAGGTGTTAATGAGTATTTTAAAAGGGAGTGGACCTTAGTTCTATAGGTGGACGCCTTTTCGAGGTATCGCAACTTAGACTTTGTACGATATGGGTATCAAATGAAAGGTGTTAATGAGTATTTTAAAAGGGCGTGGGGCTTAGTTCTATAGGTGGATGGATTTTCGAGATATCGCCATAAAGGTCGACCAGGGGTGACTCTAGAATGTGTTTGTACGATATGGGTATAAAATTAAAGGTATTAATGAGGGGTTTAAAAGAGAGTGGTGGTAGTTGTATAGGTGGTCGCCTTTTCGAGATATCGCCATAAAGGTGGACCAGGGGTGACTGTAGAATGCGTTTGTACAATATGGGTATCAAAAGAAAGGTGTTAATGAGTATTTTAAAAGGTAGTGGGCCTTAGTTCTATAGGTGGACGCCTTTTCGAGGTATCGCAACTTAGACTTTGTACGATATGGGTATCAAATGAAAGGTGGTAATGAGTATTTTAAAAGGGCGTGGGGCTTAGTTCTATAGGTGGACGCCTTTTCGAGATATCACCATAAAGGTGGACCAGGGGTGACTCTAGAATGTGTTTGTACGATATGGGTATAAAATTAAAGGTATTAATGAGAGTTTTAAAAGGGAGCGGTGGTAGTTGTATATGTGAAGGCGTTTTCCAGATATCGACCAAAATGTGGACCAGGGTGACCCAGAACATCATCTGTTGGATACCGCTAATTTATTTATATATGTAATACCTGCCAAGATTTCAAGGGTTTTTTATTTCGCACTGCAGAACTTTTTCATTTTCTTCTACTTAATATGGTAGGTGTCAGAACCATTTTACAAAGTTTTTTCTAAAGTTATATTTCGCGTCAATAAACCTATCCAATAACCATGTTTCATCCCTTTTTTCGTATTTGGTATAGAATTATGGCATTTTTTTCATTTTTCGTAATTTTCGATATCGAAAAAGTGGGCGTGGTCATAGTCGAATTTCGTTCATTTTTTATACCAAGATAAAGTGAGTTCAGATAAGTACGTGAACTAAGTTCAGTAAAGATATGTCGATTTTTGCTCAAGTTATCGTGTTAAGGGCCATGCGGAAGGACAGACGGACGACTGTGTATAAAAACTGGGCGTGGCTTCAACCGATTTCGCCCATTTTTACAGAAAACAGTTAACGTCATAAAATCTATGCCCCTACCAAATTTCAAAAGGATTGGTAAATTTTGGTTCGACTTATGGCATTAAAGGTATCCTAGAAAAATTAAATGAAAAAGGGCGGAGCCACGCCCATTTTGAAATTTTCTTTTATTTTTGTATTTTGTTGCACCGTGTCATTACTGGAGTTTAATATTGACATAATTTACTTATATACTGTAAAGATATTAAATTTTTTGTTAAAATTTTACTTTACAAAATTTTTTTTTTTAAAAGTGGGTGTGGTCCTTCTCCGAGTTTGCTAATTTCTATTAAGCGTACATATAGTAATAGGAGTAACGTTCCTGCCAAATTTCATCATGATATCTTCAACGACTGCCAAATTACAGCTTGCAAAAGTTTTAAATTACCTTCCTTTAAAAGTGGGCGGTGCCACGCCCATTGTCCAAAATGTTACTAACTTTCTATTCTGCGCAATAAGTTCAACCCACCTACCAAGTTTCATCGCTTTATCTGTCTTTGGTAATGAATTATCGCACTTTTTCGGTTTTTCGAAATTTTCGATATCGAAAAAGTGGGCATGGTTATAGTCCGATATCGTTCATTTTAAATAGCGATCTGAGATGAGTGCTCAGGAATCTACATACCAAATTTCATCAAGATACCTCAAAATTTACTCAAGATATCGTGTTAACGGACGGCCGGACGGACATGACTCAATCAAATTTCTTTTCGATCCTGATGATTTTGATATATGGAAGTCTATATCTATCTCGATTCCTTTATATCTGTACAACCAACCGTTATCCAATCAAACTTAATATACTCTGTGAGCTCTGCTCAACTGAGTATAAAAAGAGAGGACTGTAGGCTCATGACGGGTATTCTGACTGGACACTGCCTTCTGGCGTCACATGCCTTTAAATTAGGCTTGGTCAGTGATAGCAGATATAGGAAGTGCGGGTTGGAGGAGGAAACGATCGAGCACGTTCTGTGCTCGTGCCCTGCACTTGCCAGGCTAAGGCTCCAGCTATTAGGAGTGATACAGCTGTCAGATCTAAAAGCAGCAAGTGGTTTAAGTCCTAGGAAGCTTCTAGTATTTCCCAAGAGGACGGAGTTATTTTATAACATAGGTCCTGGTTTTTGATAGGGTTTTTCAGTTTGGTCGTTAAAACAAAATTTTGGTAACACTACGGACTCAATCAGTCTATGTGAGGCCCCCATGGACCGGCCAGTTCAACCTAACCTAACCTAACCTGTGCTAGGAACAAATTTTCAAAAAAATACAAATACAAATACTTTAAAGCAAATTTGTTTGTAGTTTTAAGTTGCTTCCATTCATTTATTTGAATGAAAGACTACCTTGGCCCGGCTTACTTAGAAGTTATAACACCATAACTAATTCTTATTTTGTGAAATCTTTCAGATGTCTAGCTTGGTTTCTTTAATTATTTAATGGTTTACTCCAAGTACGACAAATTTTTTATTTTCCCAGATGTATTTAATGCAATCCTTTATCATTTCGATTCCCGCACTATCCGCCATTTTATTCTCAACCACATGAATAGCGTCCTTTTATAGCACGCGGTTGAGTTGTGGGGAAAAACGAACTTGACGCGACGACGTTACAAAAGGAAGTGCAGCATGGCTTTAGAAAACTACATAGCACAACCACCACGTTAAATGCCATTGGCACCCAGATCAATTGCGGTTTAAATCAAAACCCCCACCATAGAACAGTACTAGTTGCGCTAGACCTATTAAACGCTTTTGATAAGGTCAACCATGGCACGTTACTACCAGGACCGTAGAAAGAAAATACGGGCCCGGGACTAAAGAATTTACGGGCCCCTTAAATCCAGTAATACATTTGATTAATTTGAATTAATGACGTCTCATTCATGAATCGTTATTGATGGATTACTTCAAAAATAATTTTTGCCACATCAACTAAATGATTTTTGGACTAAGAGCTGAAAATAAAATTAACACAGAATATTTACTATTTATACTGTTTTATTGTAACGTAGAAATAAAATTCTCTTTTAACAGCCACATATTGTTTCAAATAATCCTTTCACTCCGATTACTTGCATTACTCTATTTTGCGTCATAAATATTTTGAATTAAACAAAAAGTGCTATAATACGTACATCTGTAAGATGAAAAGGAAAATAACTTGCAATCCGAAAGCTTTCTATGACTTCGTGAACTCTAAACGTAGGGTTAAAGGGTTTCCCTCTGCTTTAAAATACCAGGGTGATTTGTCTAGCGACGATCAAGATATTGCTAACTTCTTTGCACAATTTTTCAAGTCCAACTATTCCACTGAATTTAATACTTTTTCAAATGAATATCCATTTCAGCTTAACTCACTTAACAAAATTAATATTCCAGAAATATATCCGGATGAAGTTTTTTCACATTTAACGTCTTTGAAAGAATCTTACAAGTCCGGTCCTGATTTAATTCCCACTTGTTTTCTTAAAAAATGCGCTGAACACATTTATCAGCCTCTAACTGATTTATTCAATATGTGGCTAAAAAGTGGAGTCTTTCCTTCTGCTTGGAAGGAATCTTTTCTCATACCTCTTCACAAAAGTGGTAGTAGGTCGTGTGTAGAGAACTATCGAGGAATAGCAAAGTTGTCGGCCATCCCAAAGTTGTTTGAAGCTATCGTTACCAATCAGCGAACATTTTCCATTTCTACTTTGATTGCAGAACCGCAACACGGATTCTGTAAAGGCAAATCTACCATTACTAATCTACTTTAATTCACAACTCATGTTTCTAAGGGATTTAGAGAAAATCTTCACACAGATGTTATTTATACTGATTTCAGTAAAGCATTTGACAAAGTATTCCACTCCTTACTTATCTACAAGCTGGATCGGCTTGGCTTCCAACCTGGTCTCACCCAGTGGATCTCGTCGTATCTCTGCGGTCGAACGCAAAAAGTTATTTTTAAAAATACTTTTTCAAAAGTCATCGATGTTCCCTCTGGCGTCCCACAAGGTAGCCACCTTGGTCCAATTCTGTTCTTGCTATTTATTAATGATATTTGTACCATAATAAAATATTCCAAAATTTTAATGTATGCTGATGATGTAAAACTTTTTAGGTCTTATGAGTCTATTGAAGAACGTCCATTGCTTCAAGCGGATTTAAACTGCTTAGTTGCTTGGTGCAACGCGAATTCAATGCCGCTGAACATCAATAAATGTAAGTTCATGTGCTTCTCTCGGAGATCTTTGCCAGCAGCCTCTTACGTAATTGATAATTTTTGTCTTGCATCAGTAAATTATTTTGTTGACTTGGGAGTTACGATGGATGCTAAACTTAGTTTCAACCTTCATATTATGACTACTGCCAATAAGGCTAGAGGTGTTCTATCATTCGTGAAGAGATGGTCTAAAGAATTTAGTGACCCTTATGTAACCAAAGCCCTTTTTACCACATTGGTTAGGCCGATACTAGAATACGGATCAGTAGTCTGGAATCCGCGATATCAAGTTCATGCAGATAGGCTTGAGTCAATACAGAAGCAATTTTTACTTTTTTCTTTAAGGAATTTTCATTGGGAATCTGCATATAATCTTCCACCTTATACTAGTCGGTTAAGGCTTATCAATCTTCCAACTCTCGCTAGCCGTAGAGAAATGCTAGGAGTATTATTTATGGCTAAACTACTGAATGGACTAATTTCTAGCCCCTTTCTTTTGAACGAAGTAAACTTCAATATCCCATCACGAGCGTCAAGACATTACAAACCTCTTCTTTTGAGGCAGTGTAGAACTAATTTCGAATCAAATGAACCTTTTCGGTGTTTGTGTCATGATTTTAACACACATTCTAATTCATTTGATATAACGGATTCACTTTTTACCATAAAGAAAACTGTCTTATCCTATCTTAACTCTTAACAAAAAAAAAAAAAAAAACAAATCAAATAAATTAAAAATGTTCACTTATTTAACAATGTTTTATGTATATGTATAATTTCTAACTGTTATGTAATTTCTAACTGTTATGTATAGTACTCAGCTGATGATTTTTATTCTGTAGCTGAGCAGTTTTAGATCTCGACGCTTAACAAACCTCCGCCTATCAACGACTCGAAATAACAAATCCGTGCGTCATGCGGATGCGCCCCTCGCGCCGGTCGGGCGGGCTTTGGAGGGTATTAATCCGTTGGGTATTATTATTATTATTATTACATTTCTGATAAATATAATGATGATTATAAATTTTAATTATTCAATATAGAAGGTTCGGATATGAAAGAGTGGCTTTTCTTGCTTTTTTGGTGCACATTTTTTTATAATAATATCAAAATTTAACTGTCTTGCCAAAACGGATTCAACACAAAGCATGGCAAGTCCTGAAACTCGCTCCTGAGATGAACACGATCTATGAAAGTTTTTGATTCTTGCAATGACGCTGAAAGAACCTTCTGCTCTAGCTACAGACAAGTACAGTGCAAAAGATACGTAAAGCAACATAAATGTTGGAGAAAATTGGATACAGATTTGGAGCATAGATGGCATTTAGCAATTCCATTGGTGACAGACCTTTATCAAAATTTGCTTCGTAAATGTGTTTCAAGTGAATTATTTCGCATTCTAAGCTTTGAGAAACGTCCGACTTGTATTTTTCGACAAATTTTGCTGCGCTCGCCCGAACCGCAGTTTCATCCATGTCTTCAAATTGCCACAAAAAGGAAAACTTCTCGTTCAAATTTCTCATAGCTGCAAATCGTTCAGTAATGCCAGTGATTGCCGAATCAACGATCACCAATAATCTATTGTTTTTAAAATCAGAATCTGGATCATCCGTAATCATCTCATTTACATTATCTTCAAAACGTATTTTGGGTTTTCTCTTTCGAATGTCCGGAAACTTTGGCGAGATGTTCAATTGAATAGCAACTGTTTTGCATTCGTTTAAAATTGTTCCCATTGGTTCCTGATCATCTTCAAATCAGCTAATAAGGCATCTAGATGTCGGACCTCAACATCTATGGTGGCGTCTCTAGCTTGGAGTATGACGTTTCTTTCATTAATGGTAGTCAGTATTTTGAACCAAATTCAGGACAGCACGATACATTCGAACTTGTTGGTGCACTTGAGAATGCCGGTAACATCTCCGTATGCCTGTGCAGTCAAATTTAGCTTAAGTAATCCGTTTAGTGCTTGTGTTAATCCGGGAACATTGTTTGCGAATGGTCTGATGGCCTCAATTCTAGCCGACCACCTGGTGTCTGAAAGACTGTGAATAGAGCTCGGTACATTTTTTTTTTTGAGGATGTCCAATCGTTGTGGACTGCTGCTGAAAATAGTAAAACATCTTTGTACAACTCCGAAGAAAGTAGTTGCAGCCATACAACATTCTGCAGCGTCAACACCGCATAAATTGAGACTGTGGCTTGCACAAACTGAGTAATCAGCATTCGAGTTTTTGTCGAGAACGTGACGTTGTGCTCCGTTGTTAGCTCCTTTCATATTGGCGCTGTTATCGTACCCTTGTGCACGACAATCTTTTAATGGAATTTCATGTTTACCTAGAGTATGGTAAATTAAATCAGCGACTTCCTGAGCAGTTTTTTGGTTACAATCCATAATATATAAATGAACGTAGTCTGTTCAACGTGACTAGTATCAGGCGTAGCATCAACGATAATAGCAAAATACTTGGCTTTCTTTCGTTGATCTAATATTGCTTCCCTCACGTGTTTTGCACAAATTTCTAAAAACTTGTTCTGAATGTCTGGGGAAAGATAGTGAACCTGTAAACGTTTGTGCTACTGTTTTGAAATCCTAACTTTCTCCAAATGATTTCTTAGTATCGGATCATAACGGCTTATGAGTTATAAGATGCCCACAAAATTTCCATTGTTTCGTTCACCAAGATATTTACTTTCGCCTCTTAAAGCTAGGCCTCTTTCACTCAAAAATAAAATAGTGTCCATAATTCTATATAAAATTTCGTTCTAATTTTGAGTTTCAGTGATTAGCCGTTCATTGATGAGTGTATCAATTGTAGCCTCCTTTTGAATTAGAGTTTCAACTGAGTAGTGATACGTTGAAAACATGTTTACGTCAGTTGAGTAATAGAAAGTGTGTTTTATAAACAGCGTTTTGAACCAGCTGCCAAATGAAATATGCATTTATTCTTAAAATTTAAGGAAAGGGACTTTTCAAATTATTTTTCACACTTCACTATGATATTAAAACGAAATGCAGATATTCGTTGCTTTTGAAATTCGGCTTAAAAATTGCACATGGAACAACTAAAGACTCCTGAATTAAAAAAAATGTCTTAGTACCTCTAAATCGCGGTTCACCTCAGAAACTTCGGCCCGGGGGTATCCCCCATTCACCCTCCCTCTCGTTGGGCCTGGTTAATGCAAGACCTGGAAGAGTCTTTATAAGGAAAATAATTATAAGTTATAATGTAGTTTATGCGCGTGGAACTTTTAGCTGCGGCCAACGTCACGCAATAAAAACATTATAATTTTGGCAGTGCCTAGCGTGGACATCTTTCTTCAACCTTTATCTTAAATAAAAAGTATTCTTGAATTTAAAATTGTAAAATACAAGTGTTTTTAGTTCCTTGCAATTCGGGTAAATAAAAAGTAAAACCCGCAAACCAACTATTTTGGGCATTATTAAGAAGGCACATATATGGAGGCGGCGCCCTACGACGACATCTGGCTGCCATCGACTTGCCGGCATTGAGGTAACCATTCGGGGAGATCACATGGCGACCGTGACGAAGATAGGTGGTGGTGTTAAATTTTTTTTGTTCAAAGGCAGTTCTAAGTGGCAGTGGCAGTGGCAGTGAAAATACATAATAATAACAAATAAATTGAAATAAAAAGGAAATTTTTAATACAACAAAACTAATCCTACGTTAAATGGAGGAGAAATAAAATAAAGTAAAGAAAGCGTTAAATAATAAAAATTGTCTAAAAACTACAACTAAATTATACAGAAATAACACAAAAAAAAACCTTTGAATAACAAAATATACTAAACCTACAAATAAACGATACAGAAATAATACAAAACTAAATATCTACTTGTAGAAAATAAAAATTTTAATACAACGAAACTAATACTACGACTAAATTTAACAGAGGTAACACAAAATCTTTAACATAATAAAATTAACTAAAAACTATACATAAATACAACGGAAGTAATTGAAAGAGAAACAAGTAAGGAAGGCTAAGTTAGGGTGTAACCGAACATTACATACTCAGTTGAGAGCTATGGAGACAAAATAAGGGAAAATCACCATGTAGGAAAATGAACCGAGGGTAACCCTGGAATGTGTTTGTATGACATGTGTATCTAATGGAAGGTATTAAAGAGTATTTTATGAGGGAGTGGGCCATAGTTCTATAGGTGGACACCTTTTCGAGATATCGCCATAAAGGTGGACCAGGGGTGACTCTGGAATTTGTTTGTACGATATGGGTATCAAATGAAAGGTGTTAATGAATATTTTAAAAGGGCGTGGGCCTTAGTTCTACAGGTGGACGCCTTTTCGAGATATCGCCATAAAGGTGTACCAGGGGTCACTCTAGAATTTGTTTGTACGATATGGGTATAAAATGAAAGGTGTTAATGAGTATTTTAAAAGGGAGTGGGTCTTAGTTCTATAGGTGGACCCCTTTTCGAGATATCGCCATAAAGGTGGACCAGGGCTGACTCTAGAATTTGTTTGTACGATATGGGTATCAAAAGAAAGGTGTTAATGAGGCATTGGCCTCATTTCTATAGGTGGACGCCTTTTCGAGATATCGCCATAAAGGTGGACCAGGGGTGACTCTGGAATTTGTTTGTACGATATGGGTATCAAATGAAAGGTGTTAATGAGTATTTTAAAAGGGAGTGGGCCCTAGTTTTATAGGTGGACGCCTTTTCGAGATATCGCCATAAAGGTGGACCAGGGATGACTCTAGAATGCGTTTGTACAATATGGGTATCAAACGAAAGGTGTTAATGAGTATTTTAAAAGGGAGTGGGCCTTAGTTCTATGGGTGGATGCCTTTTCGAGATATCGATATAAAGGTGGACCAGGGGTGACTTTAGAATTTGTTTACGATATGGGTATCAAATGAAAGGTGTTAATGAGTATTTTAAAAGGGAGTGGGCCTTAGTTCTATAGGTGGACGCCTTTTCGGGATATCGTTATAAAAGGTGGACCAGGGTTGACTCTAGAATGCGTTTGTACATTATGGGTATCAAACGAAAGGTGATAATGAGTATTTTAAAAGGGAGTGGGCCTTCGTTCTATAGGTGGACGCCTTTTCGATATATCGCCATAAAGGTCGACCAGGGGTTAGAGGTTTACGCCGATCACCTTATCGGCGGCGGCGGTGTAGGCTCTATTATATACCGGCGGCGGCGTGGGCGGCGCGCCGGCCCACACCGGTGTTCTTATTTTAAAAAGCTTGATTTTTCTATTTAAAAAAATAATATTTAGGAAAGGTTTTGTTTGTATGTATTTGAGGAAATCAACGTGTTGGCTATTTCGGAAAGATCCGGGGTCGCCGCCCTCGAAATCATAAGCAGTCTAAGTGGATGTCATTGCGTAATGGGTGAAAATCGTATAATCTTCGGCGCATCTACATAATTAAAATTTTACAAGGACCCTGGATAAAATTTTTAAAATGTAGACCAAAGTTTGCAGACGTTTGTGTTCACAACAATGATTTCAATAGTCTTCGTTATATCAAAACGATATTTTAGAATGAAAGTCGACCGATTTTAAGTTGAAAGATGTTAACTTTTGTTTTCCGGCCTTATGATATAAGAGCTCATTATGGATGACCGCGTAGCTTCAGTTTTCAGACTAGTTCGACTGTCCACTACGTTAGGGTAGTAGAACACACGGTCCTTAGTTTGACTGTCTTGGGAAAGCTTTTCCTTCACCACTTTGAGTGTTCTTGAGAAGGACAAAGCCTCACCTGGTAAATATATGTGCCTACATATTCACATTTGTAAAAGGAGCCGTAACGTGTAGGTGATATTTAAACTTGGTTGATAGGCTATAATCAATGTGATTCACTCCAAGGGACTAGTTTTGGAAACCTCAAACCGGGAGACTTGGGTGTTGAAGGATTAAGTGTGAAAATCAAAATTAACATTTCAGACCCTATTGTATAGTTTCGCAAATAGACAACAGATGTTTGAATGTAAGCCCAAGTGATTTTTCAAACCCTTATACGTACATATATCCTGACCTTAAGTATGAGGTAAGAATCATTTCAAAGAAGTGTGTATGCCCCTAGAACCTACTAAAGGATTTTGCGTCGCTGATTTCGCTTATTCTTTCAGCCAATCGCAATATAAATTTTTTTTTAAATCGGCACCTTTTTTGGTTAATTTGCTTTTTTTAACAACTTGAGGACAATTGGAAAACATGTTCGCCTTGGGTGATTTTATTTGAATTCATTATTAATTTTTTGAAAAAAATATGCAAAGTGAGCATATAAATTTATTAGATATATAACTTTTCTATTAGTCTTTTGTTTTAATAACTTGGTTAATTGGATGTTGCAAAGTCCGTGTTAAGCTGACATCGAAAGCGCCTGTTTTTTTAAATAACTTTTGAACAGTTTGAAAGAGTTAAATTTCGCAATTAGTTTCTTATAACTGGCAGTGATGCGCATCCGTTGACACCACTTTCGACCATATCCGACCAATTTTCGACATGAACAATAAATGGCCTAAACAGTCTTAAACGAGTAGAAAATATAGTAACGCGCCGGACGCCGCCGCCGCCGGGCACCGCGCCGATATTTTTGACATTCGGCGGCGGCGTGCGAAAAACGACCCTAATCGGCGGCGGCGGCGGCGTATATCTCTACCAGGGGTGACTCTATAATGTGTTTGTACAATATGGGTGTCAAATTAAAGGTATTAATAAGAATTTTAAAAGGGAGTGGTGGTAGTTGTATATGTAAAGGCGTTTTCGAGATATCGACCAAAATGTGGACCAGGGTGACCCAGAACATCATCTGTCGGGTACCGCTAATTTATTTATATATGTAACGAACAGTATTCCTGCCATGATTCCAAGGGCTTTTGATTTCGCCCTGCAGAACTTTTTCATTTTCTTCTACTCAATATGGTAGGTGTCACACCCGTTTTACAAAGTTTTTTCTAAAGTTATATTTTGCGCCAATAAGCCAATCCAATTACCATGTTTCATCCCTTTTTTCGTATTTGGTATAGAATAATGGCATTTTTTCATTTTTCGTAATTTTCGATATCGAAAAATTGGGCGTGGTCATAGTCGGATTTCGGCCATTTTTTATACCAATACAAAGTTAGTTCAGATAATTATGTGAACTGAGTTTAGTAAAGATATATCGATTTTTGCTCAAGTTATCGTGTTAACGGCCGAGCGGAAGGACAGACGGTCGACTGTGTATAAAAACTGGGCGTGGCTTCAACCGATTTCGCCCTTTTTCACAGAAAACAGTTACCGTCCTAGAATCTAAGCCCCTACCAAATTTAACAAGGATTGGTAAATTTTTGTTCGACTTATGGCATTAAATGTATCCTAGACAAATCAAATGAAAAAGGGCGGAGCCACGCCCATTTTGAAATTTTCTTTTATTTTTGTATTTTGTTGCACCATATCATTACTGGAGTTGAATGGTGACATATTTACTTATATACTGTAAAGATATTAAATTTTTTGTAAAAATTTCACTTCGTTCTCCGATTTTGCTAATTTTTATTAAGCATACATATAGTTATAGGAGTAACGTTCCTGCCAAATTTCATCATGATATCTTCAACGACTGCCAAATTACAGCTTGCAAAACTTCTAAATTACCTTCTCTTAAAAGTGGGCGGTGCCACGCCCATTGTCCAAAATTTTACTTATTTTCTATTCTGCGTCATAAGTTCAACCCACCTTCCAAGTTTCATCGCAATATCCGTCTTTGGTAATGAATTATCGCACTTTTTCGATTTTTCGAAATTTTCGATATCGAAAAAGCGGGCGTGGTTATAGTCCGATATGGTTCATTTTAAATAGCGATCTGAGATGAGCACCCAGGAACCTACATACCAAATTTCGTCAAGATACCTCAAAATTTACTCAAGTTATCGTGTTAACGGACGGACGAACGGACATGGCTCAATCAAATTTTTTTTCGATACTGATGATTTTGATATATGGAAGTCTATATCTATCTCGATTCCTTTATACCTGTACAACCAACCGTTATCCAATCAAAGTTAATATACTCTGTGAGCTCTGCTCAACTGAGTATAAAAAATATAGAAAATGTTCGTATAATATGCCATTAAATAACGGGATATAAACCCACGCCACTAGCCAACGGTATATCATCGCCATTTTTTAACCACCACCACCACCAGCATTAACACCGAAGACCAGCAGTGGCAGCGCCAGCGAAGACCACCAGAAACAACTCCGCCAGCAGCAGCATTGGCGACGACAGCGGCAGCGTCTACGTATACGTATAAATACTTAAGATTTTTTTTTCACATTTTTGAATATCAGCGGTGCGCCCGTTTGCATATAACTTATAAATTTTGTATTTTTTTAATAAAACGGTGGTACTGTAGAACAACCAAATAGATTTTTTTTTTTATTACAACGGTGCGTCCGTTTATATAAAACACATGGATTTTTCACTAAAACGGTGCGTCCGTCTAAATTTAACTACCTCAGTTTTCAAATTTAAAATTTTTCGAACCATTTTATAAATTCCAACATTTTCAGATATTCATTTAAATATTTTTTTGTCAAGTTTCAACTCAATTTACAAATTTACATTTTCTTCAATTTTTTCATATTTTCAAATTTCTAATTTAAGAACTCAATCCATTTTACAAATCCTCATACTTTCAAGCTTCCATTTTTCAAATTATTACACAAATCTTCCATTTGAAGTTTCACATGTCTGAATTTCCATTTTTCAAATTTACATTCTACTTCTTATCTAGTTCACTCAGTCTTATATGGTGATATTTTGTTGGAAAATGTACGTATTAAAAAAACTGAAGTAGAATGTAAATTTGAAAAATGCAGATAACCTATAAATTTGATACATTTTTTTCATTATAAACGGTGCTTCCGTGAAAAACCAAACGACATTTTTTTAAATAAAACGGTTGTTCCGTGAAAAACCAATTAAGATTTTTTGAATAAAGCGGTGCGTCCGTGATTACCACATTTTTGAGATTTTTACCAATTCATACTTATATATTTTTGTGCCATTTTAAATTCAATTACTTCTTACAGATTTTTCATACAATTATATTCCAGTTGCAATTAATTCTTCCAATAAATTTTTAAATATTTCGTTAGCGACAATTCACTGTAAATCAGTTTCCTTTTCTAAAAACTTTTTTTCTTTTTCCTCAATATTTCAGCTTCAATTATAAATGCCTACATTCAAATGAGCGCTTCATTAATTTCATAGTAGTTTAAACTAAATTCTTTTGCTGTTCTTATAACTACATATCGACAACCTTAGAGATAGGAAGCGAGTTAACAAAACTTCAGATTCAGAACCAGATTCCGATAAACTAGCTTCAAGCTCCGAAAGTTTAACTTCATCTTCGACCGAAAAAGTCACAAACCAGGAAAATAAATTATCTTTGTCGATAGATTTCCCAGGCTTCAAAGATTCTTCCAGCAAAAAATTAACTTCGACTTCTTCTAATTTAGAATTAAATCTTAACGACTCAAATAGTCCAAACTTAGTTTCCGATTCTTCTAACTTAAACCCAGATCTTAGCGATCCAATTAGTACAAGCGTTGCCTCACCTTCTCCTAATTCAGCTTCAGATCTTAACGATCAAATCATGGCAACACTTGAGAAAAATAAAACCTTCATTAACATGTGGGCTAATAATGCTATTAGAGAAAACTACAGCGGTGATCCTCTAGCACTTGAGACCTTTATAGACAAAATTGAACTACTTGAAGAGTTCGCTAAAGAAAATTTAACTAATACTTTTATAGCATTTTTAAAATCAAAACTTGAGGGTAAAGCCCTTGAAGCAATACCAACGCAAGTAACTTCAGTTAATGAAATTAAAGTAGCTCTACGTAGTAGGATCCAACCAGACAACTCGAAACTTGTAGCAGGGAAAATTGCAGCGTTGCACGTTAACAATAACGATTATAAAGATTTTGCCAAAAAAGTTGAAGATTTAACTGACTCACTTGAGCGGTCTGTTATTATTGAAGAGATCAATCAAGCGAAAGCTCATGAAATGGCAGTCGAACAAACGGTTAACGTGTGTCGTTTAAATGCAATATCCAATTTAGTCAAAACTATTATAGACTCAACGGCATTTACTGATCCGAAAGAAGTAGTAGCAAAACTAATAGTAGAACAAAACAACGAAGTAACAGAGCGTCATGTTCTAGCTTTTCGATCGCTTGGTAACAATACATTCAGAAATTCACGTGGTAGTTATCGTGGTTTTTACCCAAATCACACCTACAATTGTTATAGAAATAATAGGTCATTTTCATACAATAGCAACCGTAGCGGTAACAATAGTCGAGGATATCGATATGATAACAGAAATAGATACCAAAATAGTAACAATAGCAATACATGTTCAAACTCAAATTCAAATAGAAATAATAGTAACAATAGAGGTAACAATTCAAGATCGTCAAACGGTAGAGGTAGAAATGCAAACATCCGCGCTTTAAACGCGAGTGCTCCTCAGGAGCGAACACTGGGGGAGGACGAACTAAGTGAGTAAGCGAATTTCCCTCACCAATAGGCATCTACTGTTTAAATTTAAATTATTCAGATTTCATAGAATTACAACTTAACGGGTCACAAAAATTTTGTTCTTTCTTAGTAGACACTCAAGCAGACATTTCTTTAATAAAAATATCATGTACAGACAGTAATATTTCCTTAAATACAACCGACATTATTAACATTACCGATGTCACTTCCAATTTAGTTTCCACGTTAGGTAAAATTACAGTAAATTTAAATTTTTCAAACTTTTCTCTTAAACATACTTTACATGTAGTAAATGGAGACTTTAATATTCCATCCGATGGCATACTGGGTAAAGATTTCCTGAAAATTAACAAATGCATTATTAATTATGAAGGACAGAATTTCCTTCGGGGTAGGTAATGAAAAAGTCGCGACACCAATCCTGCACGGAACAGAAAGCGACAGTTGTATCATCCCTCCCAGATGCGAAATCTTCAGACTTTTTGATTTAGGAGATTCACCCGAGCCACGTTTCGTGGACTCGCAGGAAATCGAAAAGGGTGTTTTCACAACTAGGTGCATTGTTAATTCCAGTAACCCCATAATTAAAGTCGTAAACACCACGGATGATGCAAAGTATGTAAAAGGAAACAGTATTCGGACAGAAAACCTTTCAAACTACAATGTTTATACCAGGGATGCACCTTAACGTTAAGCTAATCGTTTATCAAAAAATTTCCACCGTTTCCGTTGAAACACTTCGAAATATTATCGATAAAGAAATTATCAAGATAAATTGTATCTCGTTTTTAACCGAAACGAAAAGCTTTCGTTAACGTTAAAAACGTTAACGAAAACGTGATACTTTATGTTTGAATTGTGCTGGCAATGCTATAGCCATGGTGAAGCCGTAAGGTGGCAACAACGAGCGCACATACACACACAAACTCTATGTAATTTGTTTGTGTAATTCGTTGGTGGTAATGTCAAAAATACTCTGAGAAATGTTCGTACTGTCAAAATTCATGAGAAAAGTTGCAATCAGCTTGGATAATGCTTTCACCTTTAATGACTCCGCCATCAATCAGCTTTGCCAGCATAGTTTGAAATTAATAATCAACATAAACGATTTGATTTCGTTTTGATATGGCAGAAAACGAAACGAAATCATTTCGTTAATTTGACGATCTTAACGTTAATAAACGAAACGAAATGACTTCGTTTCGTTTATTAACGTTGATTATCGTAACGAAATGATATCGTTTCGTTGGTTAAGCATGCCTGGTTTATACAATTAACAACACAGAAACAGAAGACAAACGTACGAAAAAAGTAATTTCAATTTAAAAAAATCAAATACCTCAACATGCTCAAAGTAAATTAATTGACCTTTGCATAGATTAAGCCGAAATTTTCGCTCTTGACACGGGCAAAATGACTTTAAACAACTTCTACGAGCAAAAATTAAGATTGACAAACAACGAGCCGGTATATGTTAAAAACTATCTCAACGCGAAGAAATAAACTGCCAAGTAAATAAACTGTTAGACAACGATTTGATTGAACCTAGCTACTCTAATTACAATAGTCCTTTGATTGTAGTTCCAAAGAAGGATACTAACGATCAAAAAGCTTATCGTATGTGCGTAGATTTTCGCGCAGTAAAAAAAATACTCATTGCTGGTAAATTTCCACTAGCAAGAGTTGACGATATTTTAGATAATCTCGGTAGGGCAAAGTATTTTTCGACATAAGATCCTTTTTCGGGATTTCATCAATCCCCTTGCATCCTGACTCACGTAACATTACGTCTTTCAGCACTGAGCGAGGAGCATTTAGAGGGAAAGTTCTTCCATTCGGCTTAAATATAGCACCAAATTCATTCTCACGAATGATGACAATCGCTTTTTCGGGTATACCAACCAATGTCGTATTTTTGTACGTCGACGATATTATCGTCATAGGTTTTAGTGAAGCACACCATATTAAAAATCTTTCCAAAGTTTTCAATACTTGTAGGTCTTTTAATCTCAAACTTAACCCAAATAAATGCAACTTTTTACGACCAGAAATTAAATTTTTAGGTCACAAATGTTCAGCCAAAAGTTTGTTGCCAGACGACTCCAAAATAAACGCAATTAAGAAGTATACAAAACCGACTGATAAAGATGCGGTATGACGATTCGTCGCGTTTGCAAACTATTACAGTAGGCAAACTATTACAGAGTGCGAAAGGGCATTTTTATCTTTGAAAGCAGCATTATTTTCACCAAAATTACTACAATATCCAGATTTAAATAAACAATTCATTATTACCGTTGATGCTTCCACAAATGGATGTGGCGCTATTTTGAGTCAAGAACAGCAAGGCAGTGATTTACCAATTTGTTTCGCTTCTAAAGCATTTAATAAAGCCGAACAGGAAAAACCCATTATAGAATTAGACTTTTAACTATTTACTTTGCAATCAAGCAATTTCGACCATACGTTTATGGCACACATTTTATTGTAAAGTCAGATCATAGACCTCTAGTATACATTTTCAATATGAAAGACCCATCTTCAAAACTTTTAAGAATAAGGCTAGAACTAGCTGAATATAATTTCACTATTGTATATATTAAGGGTAAATCAAACGTTGGTGCTGATGCACTATCGCGCATTACAATCGATGAGATTAAGGAATCGAACAAATTTTAGCAGTACAGACAAGATCAATGACAAAACGGCAAAACGATGAAAACCTTCCTAGACAAAAACGACGAAAAACAACTTACCTTACACGTTTACGACAAATTTTCATTTAATTTTTCAAAAAAGATTCCGCGAATAAGATCTGAAATTACTTACGATAAAAATAATAAATAAACAAAGTTGAAATTTTTATACATAAGAAACTCGAGTTACTTAGTTTTGAGCTTGTTAACGAAATAATTACTTTAGAGAAATTACTTTCGAGGCTTGAATCAGAAGCCAGCAAACGAAAAATTAAGCAAATAAAATGGCCTAAGGATGATATTTTTTTCAATAATTTTTCAATTACAAAATTAAAAGATCGAGGAAATAAAATTTTAAAATATCTAGAAATTATTTTAACAGATCCAGTGGAGACAGTAACAGATGAAGATACAAAATTAAAGCTAATGAAAATTTACCATAATGATCCCATTTCTGGTGGACATTGCGGAGTGAAAAAATTATACGCAAAACTGCGAACAAAATTTTGTTGGCAATAGGACCCCTACCTGAGTCCAAATATGGTAACAAGTTCGCACTTACCATGATTTGTGACATGACTAAATATTTGGTAACAATAGCTGTACCAGATAAATCAGCAAAAACAATTGCATCCGCACTTTTTGGAGGATTTATTTTAACATACGGCACAATGAATACCATAAAATGATATTTAGGTACAGAATTTAAAAATGAATTACTTGAAGAATTAACTAAACTTTTAAGAGTTAACCTGGAATCGCTTTAAATGTATGAAAACATTTATTTCAAGCAATTTTTAATTTTATAATTTATTTAATAATTTGGGAAAAATTTAAACAACGTGACATCAGGACGGACAATGCCACAGATGTTTCGATCATACCTTGTAAATCTCTTTAAAGCCTTTTCTCCCGGGAGTGGGAGTCGAACCCGCACTCCTACGATAGTTGAAATGGTTACAAACGCATTCAGCTACGTCATTCCTTAGTTGTTGTAAAGTTTTTCCCAATTGCCTTCTTTCGCATATATTGTCTTCTACACATCACATACTTCGTATGTAGTTATGTGTTGAAGTTATGCATGTTTGTAAGGCGGTTTTCAGAGAAACTTGGTATTGTTGCTGTTTTTGTTCTATTAATAGAACTACAAAGAATTAACCAAATGTTGTCTACTTATATTAGTTAACCGGGAATTGCCCGTATCGCTTTAAATGTATGAAAACATTTATTTCAAGCAATTTTTAATTTTATAATTTATTTAATAATTTTGGAAAATTTTAAACAACGTGACATCAGGACGGACAAGGCGACAGCTGTTTCGATTATACCTTGTAAATCTCTTCAAAGCCTTTTCTCCCGGGAGTGGGAGTCGAACCCGCACTCCTACGATAGTTGAAATGGTTACAAACGCATTCAGCTACGTCATGCCTTAGTTGTAAAGTTTTTCGCTTTAAATGTATGAAAACATATATTTTAAGCAATTTTTAATTTTATAATTTATTTAATAATTTGGGAAAAATTTAAACAACGTGACATCAGGACGGACAATGCGACAGATGTTTCGATTATACCTTGTAAATCTCTTCAAAGCCTTTTCTCCCGGGAGTGGGAGTCGAACCCGCACTCCTACGATAGTTGAAATGGTTACAACCGCATTCAGCTACGGCATGCCTTAGTTGTTGTAAAGTTTTTCCCAATTGCCTTCTTTCGCATATATTATCTTCTACACATCACATACTTCGTATGTAGTTATGTGTTGAAGTTATGCATGTAAGGCGGTTTTCAGAGAAACTTGGTATTGTTGCTGTTTTTGTTCTATTTATAGAACTACAACGAATTAACCAAATGTTGTCTACTTATATGAGTTAACCGGGAATTGCCTGTATCGCTTTAAATGTATGAAAACATTTATTTCAAGCAATATTTAATTTTATAATTTATTTAATAATTTGGGAAAAATTTAAACAACGTGACATCAGGACGGACAAGGCGACAGCTGTTTCGATTATACCTTGTAAATCTCTTCAAAGCCTTTTCTCCCGGGAGTGGGAGTCGAAAAAAAAATTTTCCCAAATTATTTAATCTAATATCTAATATATATATCTAATCTAATATATATTATAAATGGGAAAGTTTGGATGTTAAGATGTTTGGATGTTTGGATGTTTAGATGTTTGGATGTTTGGATGTTTGGATGTTTGGATGTTTGGATGTTTGGATGTTTGGATGTTTGTCCAGACGTTTGTCTTTGTGACTCAATAACGCAAGAACGGCTGGACCGATTGGGATGAAATTTTGCACACATATAGCCAATAGTCTAGAAGGATCTACTAGCTATATATTTTTCAAAAGGGGCGTGGTCCACGCCCCCTAGGAACAGTTATAATTTAATTATTATATTTTTCGTCTTTGCGACTGAATGACGCCAGAATGGCTACACGGATTTTGATGAAATTTGGGACACAGACAGTAGTCTACTAGCGAAATTTTTTTCGAACATGGAAAGAGGGGTGGGGGTCCCACGACCCTTCGAGAAATTATTTTTCATAATTTTTACACATTATAACTTTACGTATACTGGCCTTCACCAATATCACAGACTCAAGGGGTCAAATAAGTCGAGTGCTTACAAAGTAAGCAGTGACACCCTCCGCCCGCCCCCTTTATCTGCCTCTCTGGTGTAAAATCCATAAATTGTTATAACTCAATCTAAATTTTCTCCTAAATCAATAGTTTTTGGTATCTGGTACATACAGAACGAGATCTAGACAATTTTGGAGGAACGATCAGTGGTCCTCTCCTCTACTCCCGCCATCCGCCCTCCATCAATTGTTTTTATTAGCACGCTTTTATTAGCTTTACCTGTATGTTTCTATCTAACTTTTTATTCGCTCCAATGCGCCTGCTGCCTTATTAACATGGTTTTATAATTAGCTTCACCTTATTTGTAATCCCGTAAGGGTCATATCGAGACCCTTCCGGGATCATTTCTGGATGGTTTTCGGGATCGGTCCGGGATTACGCCGGGGTAATTTCAGGACTTTTTCGGGACTATTTCGGGATCATTTTGGGACCCTTCTAGGATCATTTCTGTATAGTTTACGGGATCCGTCCGGGATCCCGTCGGGGTTATTTTGGAACATTTTCGGGACTATTCCGGAATCATTTCGGGACTATTTCGCGATAATTTGGGGACCCTTCCGGCATCATTTCTGGATGGTTTTCGGGATCCGTCCGGGATATCGTCGGGGTCATTTGGGGACTTTTTCGGGATCATTTGGGGGCTCTTCCGGCATCATTTCTGGATGGTTTTCGGGATCCGTCCGGGATCCCATCAGGGTAATTTCGGACCTATTAGGGGATCATTTGTGGACCTTTCCGGCATCATTTCTGGATAATTTTCGGTATCCGTCCGGGATGCCGACGAGGTCATTTCGGGATTATTTCGGGTTCATTTGGGATACCTACCGGCATCATTTCTGGATGGTTTTTGGGATTCGTCCGGGATCCCGTCGGGGTCATTTCGGGACTTTTTCTCGAATAATACGGGATCATTTGCGGACCCTTTCGGCATAATTTCTGGATATTTTTCGGGATCCGTTCGGGATCCCGTCACGGTCATTTCGGAACTATTAGGGGATCATTTGAGGACCTTTCCGGCATCATTTCTGGATAGTTTTTGGAATCCTTTCGAGATCCCGTCAGGGTCATTTCGGGGCTTTTTCGGGATCATTTAAGGATGGCTTTCAGGATTCGTCCGGGAACCCGTCACGGTAATTTCTGGACTTTTCCGAGACTATTTCGGGATTATTTTGGGACCTTCCCAAGATCATTTCTGGATGGATTTCGGGATTTGTCCGGGATGCCCTCAGGGTCATTTTGGGACTATTAGGTGAGCATTTGAGGACCGTTCCGGCATCACTTCTGGATGGTTTTCGGTATCCGTTCAGATTCCCGTCGGAATAATTGCGGGACTTTTTCGGGATCATTGGGGTCCCTTCCAAAATCATTTCTGGATGGTTTTTGGGATTCGTCCGGCATTCCGTCGGGGTCATTTCGGGACTTTTTCTCGACTAATACCGGATCATTTGCGGGCCCTTTCGGTATCATTTCTGGATAGTTGTCGGGATCCGATCGGGATCCCGTCAGGGTCTTTTCGGAACTATTGGGAGATCATTTGAGGACCTTTCCGGCATCATTTCTGGTTAGTTTTCGGGATCCTTTCCGGGTCCCATCAGGATCATTTCGGGACTTTTTCGGCATCACTTAAGATTGGTTTTCAGGATTCGTCCGGTATCCGTCAGGGTAATTTCTGGACTTTTCCCAGACTATTTCGGGATAATTTTGGGACCCTCCCAAGATCATTTCTGGATGGATATCGGGATCTGTCCGGGATGCCGTCAGGGTCATTTTGGGACTATTAGGTGATCATTTGAGGACCTTTTCGGCATCACTTCTGGATGGTTTTCGGTATCCGCTCAGGATCCCGTCGGAATTATTGCGGGACTTTTTCGGGATCATTTGGTGTCCCTTCCGGCATCATTTCTGGCTGGTTTTTGGGATTCGTCCGGCATCCCGTCGGGTTCATTTCGGGACTTTTTCTCGACTAATACGGGATCATTTGCGGGCCCTTTCGGCATCATTTCTAGATAGTTGTCGGGATCCGTTCGGGATCCCGTCAGGGTCTTTTCGGAACTATTAGGTGATCATTAGAGGACATTTCCGGCATCATTTCTGGATAGTTTTCGGGATCCTTTCGGGGTCCAGTCAGGGCCATTTCGGGACTTTTTCGGGATCATTTAGAGATGGCTTTCAGGATTCGTCCGGGAACCCGTCAGGATAATTTCTGAACTTTTCCGAGACTATTTCGGGATAAGTTTGGGACCTTCCCAAGATCATTTCTGGATGGATTTTGGGATCAGTCCGGGATGCCGTCAGGGTCATTTTGGTATTAGGTGATCATTTGAGGACCTTTCCGGCATCACTTCTGGATGGTTATCGGTATCCGATCAGGATCCCCCCGGAATCATTGCGGGACTTTTTCGGGATCATTTGGGGTCCCTCCCAAGATCATTTCTCCATGGATTTCGGGATCTGTCCGGGATCCCGTCAGGGTCATTTAGGGGTGCGTTCGAGATCCCGTCAGGGTCATTTCGGGACTTCTTCGGGAATATATCAGGATCATTTCTGGATGGTTTATGGGATCCGTCCATGACCCCTTAAGGGTCATTTCGGGACTATTAGGTGATCATTTGAGGACCTTTCCGGCGTCACTTCTGGATGATTTTCGGTATCCGTTCGGGATCCCGTCGGAATCAATGCGGGACTTTTACGGAATCATTTGGGATTCCTTCCGGCATCATTTCTGGATGGTTTTCGGGATTTGTCCGGGATCCCGTCGGGGTTATTTCGTGACCTTTTCGGGGTTAATACGGGATCATTTGGGGATCCTCTAGGGGTCGTTTCGTGACTTTTTCTGTATTATTTCGGGATCATTTTAGGACCCTTTCGGCATAATTTCTTGATGGTTTGCCGGATCTATGAGGGTCATTTCGGGACCATTTTGGAATCATTTGGGGACCCTTCCGAGATCATTTCTGGATCCGTCCGGGATGCCGTAGGAGCCATTTCGGGATTTTTTGTTACTTTTCCGGGATAGTTTTTGCACCCTTCCGGTATCATTTCTGGATCTGTGCGGGATCCCATCTGGGTCAATTCCGGACTATTTCGGGATCATTTTGGAATCCTTCCGGAATCATTTCTGTATGGTTTTCGCGATCCATCGTGGATCCCCTCGGAGCCATTTCGGAACTTTTTCTGGAGTTAGTCGGGATAATTTAGGGACTCTTCCTGGATATTTTCTGGATGGTTTCTGAGATCCGTCCGGGAGCCCGTCAGGGTAATTTCGGAACTTTTTCGGGACTATTTCGGGATCAATTTGGTACCCTTCAGGCATCATTTCTGTGTGGTTATCTGGATAAGTCTAGAATCGTGTCGTTGTCATTTCGGGTTTTTTTGGGACTACTTCGGGAACTTTTGGAAGCACTTCCGGGGTTTCTGGATGGTTTTCGGGATCCGTCCGCGATAGCGTCGGGGTCATTTCGTGGGTTTTTCTGGATAATTTCGTTATCATTTTGGGATCCTATCAGGTTATCAGCTCATAAAGTTCTTTTTTTTACTCAATTACAAAAATAAAATGCATTAGACAGAAAAAAAATTTTAAACAGATAACTTTATAAGCAGGCTAACGTGAATAGCCCACATATTTCATTTTCTCCTTGCGGACGGGGCCGCGGGTAAAGGCTAGTATATATTATAAATGGGAAAGTTTGGATGTTAAGATGTTGGATGTTTGGATGTTTGGATGTTTGGATGTTTGTCCAGACGTTTGTCTTTGTGACTCAATAACGCAAGAACGGCTGGACCGATTTGGATGAAATTTTGCACACATATAGCCAATAGTCTAGAAGGATCTACTAGCTATATATTTTTCAAAAGGGGCGTGGTCCCCGCCCCCTAGGAACAGTTATAATTTAGTTATTATATTTTTTCGTCTTTGCGACTGAATCACGCCAGAATGGCTACACGGATTTTGATGAAATTTGGGACACAGACAGTAGTCTACTAGCGAAATTTTTTCGAACATGGAAAGAGGGGTCGGGGTCCCACGACCCCTTCGAGAAATTATTTTTCATAATTTTTACACATTATAACTTTACGTATACTGGCCTTCACCAATATCACAGACTCAAGGGGTCAAATAAGTCGAGGGCTTACAAAGTAAGCAGTGACACCCTCCGCCCGCCCCCTTTATCTCCCCCTCTGGTGTAAAATCCATAAATTGTTATAACTCAATCTAAATTTTCTCCTAAATCAATAGTTTTTGGTATCTGGTACATACAGAACGAGATCTAGACATTTTTGGAGGAACGATTAGTGGTCCTCTCCTCTACTCCCGCCATCCACCCTCCATCAATTGTTTTTATTAGCACGCTTTTATTAGCTTTACCTGTATGTTTCTATCTAACTTTTTATTCGCTCCAATGCGCCTGCTGCCTTATTAACATGGTTTTATAATTAGCTTCACCTTATTTGTAATCCCGTAAGGGTCATATCGAGACCCTTCCGGGATCATTTCTGGATGGTTTTCGGGATCGGTCCGGGATTACGTCGGGGTAATTTCGGGACTTTTTCGGGACTATTTCGGGATCATTTTGGGACCCTTCCGGGATCATTTCTGTATAGTTTACGGGATCCGTCCGGGATCCCGTCGGGGTTATTTTGGAACATATTCGGGACTATTCCGGAATCATTTCGGGACTATTTCGCGATCATTTGGGGACCCTTCCGGCATCATTTCTGGATGGTTTTCGGGATCCGTGCGCGATGTCGTCGGGGTCATATGGGGACTTTTTCGGGATCATTTGGGGGCTCTTCCGGCATCATTTCTGGATGGTTTTCGGGATCCGTCCGGGATATCGTCGGGGTCATTTGGGGACTTTTTCGGGATCATTTGGGGGCTCTTCCGGCATCATTTCTGGATGGTATTCGGGATCCGTCCGGGATCTCTTCGTGGTCATTTGGGGACTTTTTCGGGATCATTTTGGGGCTCATCCGGCATCATTTCTGGATGGTTTTCGGGATCCGTCCAGGATCCCGTCGGGGTCATTTCGGGACTTTTTCGCGACTAATACGGGATCATTTGGGAACCCTTTCGGCAAAATTTCTGGATGGTTTTCGGGATCCGTCCGGGATCCCGTCGGGGTCATTTCGGGACTTTTTCGCGACTAATACGGGATCATTTGGGAACCCTTTCGGCATCATTTCTGGATGGTTTTCGGGATCCGTCCGGGATCCCATTAGGGTAATTTCGAGACTATTAGGGGATCATTTGGGAACCTTTCCGGCATCATTTCTGGATAATTTTCGGGATCCGTCCGGGATGCCAACGAGGTCATTTCGGGACTATTACGGGATAATTTGGGATACCTACCGGCATCATTTCTGGATGGTTTTTGGGATTCGTCCGGGATCCCGTCGTGGTCCTTTCGGGACTTTTGTTTTCGACTAATACGGGATCATTTGCGGACCCTTTCGGCATCATTTCTGGATAGTTGTCGGGATCCCGTCACGGTCATTTCGGGACTATTAGGGGATCATTTGAGGACCTTTCCGGCATCATTTCTGTATTGTTTTCGGAATCCTTTCGGGATCCCGTCAGGGTCATGTTGGGACTTTTTCGGGGCTAATACGGGATCATTTGGGGATCCTCTAGGGATCGTTTCGTGACTTTTTCTGTTTTATTTCGGGATCATTTGGGGACCCTTCCGGCATAATTTCTTGATGGTTTGCCGGATCCATCAGGGTCATTTCGGGACCATTTTGGGATCATTTGGGGACCCTTCCGAGATCATTTCTGGATCCGTCCGGATTGCCGTAGGAGCCATTTCGGGATTTTTTTTACTTTTCCGGGATAGTTTTTGGACCCTTCCGGGATCATTTCTGGATCTGTGCGGGATCCCATCTGGGTCATTTCCGGACTATTTCGGGATCATTTTGGGATCCTTCTGGAATCATTTCTGTATGGTTTTCGCGATCCGTCGTTGATTCCCTCGGAGCCATTTCGGAACCTTTTCTGGAGTATGTCGGGGTCATTTGGGGACTTTTTCGGGATCATTTGGGGCTCTTCCGGCATCATTTCTGGATGGTTTTCGGGATTTGTCCGGGATCCTGTCGGGGTTATTTCGGGACCTTTTCGGGGCTAATATGGGATCATTTGGGGATCCTCTAGGGGTCGTTTCGTGACTTTTTCTGTATTATTTCGGGATCATTTTGGGACCCTTTCGGCATAATTTCTTGATGGTTTGCCGGATCCATCAGGGTCATTTCGGGACCATTTTGGGATCATTCGGGGACCCTTCCGAGATCATATCTGGATCCGTCCGGGATGCCGTAGGAGCCATTTCGGGATTTTTTGTTACTTTTCCGGGATAGTTTTTGCACCCTTCCGGGATCATTTCTGGATCTGTGCGGGATCCCATCTGGGTCAATTCCGGACTATTTCGGGATCATTTTGGAATCCTTCCGGAATCATTTCTGTATGGTTTTCGCGACCCATCGTGGATCCCCTCGGAGCCATTTCGGAACTTTTTCTGGAGTTAGTCGGGATAATTTAGGGACCCTTCCTGGATATTTTCTGGATGGTTTTTGGGATCCGCCCGGGAGCCCGTCAGGGTCATTTTGGAACCTTTTCGGGATCATTTTGGAACACCTTCAGGGATCATTTCTGTGTGGTTCTCTGGATACGTCTAGAATCGTGTCGCTCTCATTTCGGGTTTTTTTGGGACTATTCGGGGAACTTTTGGAGACCCTTTCGGGGCATTTCTGGATGGTTTTCGGGATCCGTCCGCGATAGCGTTCTGGATAATTTCGGGATCATTTGGGATCCTATCAGGTTATCAGCTCATTTAGTTCTTTTTTTTACTCAATTACAAAAATAAAATGCATTAGACAGAAAACAAAATTTTAAACAGATAATAAGCAGGCTAACGCGAATAGCCCATATATTTAAAATTTTCCTTGCGGACGGGGCCGCGGGTAAAGGCTAGTATATTATAAATGGCAAAGTTTGGATGTGAAGATGTTTGGACGTTTGTCCAGACGTTTGTCTATGTGACTCAATCACGCAAGATCGGCTGGACCGATTTGGATGAAATTTTGCACACATATAGCCAATGGTCTAGAAGGATCTACTAGCTATATATTTTTCAAAAGGGCTCCCCCCGCCCTGGGAACAGTTATAATTTAATTATTATATTTTTTAGTCTTTGCGACTGAGTCACGCCAGAACGGCTACACGGATTTTGATGAAATTTGGGACACAGACAGTAGTCTACTAGCGAAATTTTTTTCGAACATTGAAAGAGGGGTGGGGGTCCCACGACCCCTTCGAGCAATTACTTTTTAATAATTTTTACACATTATAACTTTACGTATACTGACCAATATCACAGACTCAAGGGGTCAAATAAGTCGAGGGCTTACAAAGTGAGCAGTGACACCCTCCGTCTCCCTCCCCCCTTCTCTCCACCTCTGGTGTAAAATCTATAAATTGTTATAACTCAAAATAAATTTTCTCCAAAATCAAGAGTTTTTGGTATATGGCACATACAGATCGAGATCTAAACAATTTTGGAAAAACGATCAGTGGTCCTCTCCTTCTCCTCCTGCCATCCACCCTCCTGCAATTGTTTTTATTAGCACGCTTTTATTAGCTTTACCTGTATGTTTATATGTAACTCTTCATTCGCTCCAACGCGCCTGCTGCCTTATTATCATGGTTTTATAATTAGCCTCACCTTATTTGTAATCCCGTTAGGGTCATATCAAGCCCCTTCCGGAATAATTTCTGGATGGGTTTCGGGATCCGTCCGGGATCCCGCCGGGGTCATTTCTGATCTTTTCCGAGACTATTTCGGGATCATTTTGGGACCCTTCCGGGATAATTTCTGTATTGTTTTCGGGATCCGTCCGGGATCCCGTCTGGGTTATTTTGGGACATTGTCGGGACTATTCCGGGATAATTTCAGAACTATTTCGCGATCATTTGGGGACCCTTCCGGCATAATTTCTGGATGGGTTTCGGGATCCGTCCGGCATCCCGTCGGGGTCATTTCGGGACTTTTCCGGGACCATTTGGGGTCCCTTCCAGCATCATTTCTGGATGGTTTTCGGTATCCGTCGGGGTCATTTCGGGACTTTTGCGGGATCATTTGTGGTCTCTTACGGCATCATTTCTGGATGGTTTTCGGGTTCCGTCCGGGATCCCGTCGATGTCATTTCGGGACTATTTCGGCATCATTTGGGGTACCCACCGGCACCATTTCTGGATGGTTTTCGGTATTCGTCCGTGATCCCGACGGGGTCATTTCGGGACTATATCGGGATCATTTGGGGTATCTGCCGGCATCATTTCTGCATGGTTTTCTGGATCCGTCCGGGATCCCGTCGTTGTCATTTTAGGGCTTTTTCGGGATCATTTGGGGTACCTTCCGGCATCATTTCTAAATGGTTTTGGGTATCTGTCCGGGATCCCGTCGGGGTCATTTCGGAACTTTTTCGCGACTAATACGGGATCATTTGGGGACCCTTTCGACATCATTTCTGGATGGTTTTCGGGTTCCTTCTGGGATTCCGTCAGCGTAATTTCGGGACTATTAGGGGATTATTTCTGGCATCATTTCTGGATAGTTTTAGAGATCCGTTCGGGATCCCGACGGGGATATTTCGGGATCATTTTGGGTACCTACCGGCATCATTTCTGGTTGGTTTTCGGGGTCCGTCCGGGATCCCGTCGGGGTCATTTCGGTCCTATTTCGGGATCATTTGGGGTAGGTACCGGCATCATTTCTGAACGGTTTTCGGGATCCGTACGGAATACCGTCAGGTTCATTTCGGGACTTTTTCGGGATCATTTAAGCATGGTTTTCAGGATCCGTCCGAGATCCCGTCAGGGTAATTTCTGGACTTTGCCGAGACTGTTTCAGGTTCATTTCGGGACCCTTCCAAAATCATTCCTGGATGGATTTCGGGATCTGTCCGTGATCCCGTTAGGGCCATTTAGGGATCCGTTCGAGATCCCGTCAGTGTAATTTCGGGACTTCTTCGGGACTATTTCGGGATAATTTTTGGATAGTTTCGGGATCATTTGGGGTACCTACCGGCATCATTTCTGGTTGGTTTGCGGGATCCGATCGGGGTAATTTCGGGACTTTTTCGGGATCATTTGGGGGTCCCTTCCGGCATCATTTCTGGAAGGTTTTCGGGATCCGTCCTGGATCTCGTCGGGGTCATTTCAGGACTTTTTCGGGATCATTTGGGGTACCTTCCGGCGTCATTTCGAGATGGTTTTGGGTATCCGTCCAGGATCCAGTCGCGGTCATTTCGGGACTTTTTCGCGACTAATACGGGATCATTCGGGGACCCTTTCGGCATAATTTCTGGATAGTTTTAGGGATCCGTCCGGGATCCCGACGGGATCATTTCGGGACTATTTCGGGATCATTTGGGGTACCTACCGGCATCATTTCTGGATGGTTATCGGGATCCGTCCGGGATCCCGTCGGGGTCATTTCGGGACTATTTCGGCATCATTTGGGGTACCCACCGGCAACATTTCTGGATAGTTTTCGAGATCCGTCCGGTATCCCGTCGGGGTCATTTCGGGATCATTTGGGGTACCTACCGGCATCATTTCTGGATGGTTTTCGGGATCCGTCCGGAATCCCGTCGGGGTCATTTCGGGACTATTTCGGGATCATTTGGGGTACCTACCGGCATCATTTCTGGATGGTTTTCGGGATCCGTACGGGATCCCGTCAGGTTCATTTCGGGACTTTGTCGGGATTATTTAAGCATGGTTTTCAGGATCCGTCCGAGATCCCAATAGGGTAATTTCTGGAATTTTCCGAGACTGTTTCAGGATCATTTTGGGACCATTCCAAGATCATTCCTGAATGGATTTCGGGATCTGTCCGTGATCCTGTCAGGGTCATTTAGGGATCCGTCCGGGATCCCGTCGGGGTCATTTCGGAACAATTTCGGGATCATTTGGGGTACCTAACGGCATCATTTTTGGATGATTTTCGGGATCCGTCCGGGAGCCCTTCTGGGTCACTTCGGAACTTTTTCAGGGCTAATACGGGATCATTTGGGGACCCTTCCGGCATCACTTCTGGATTGATTTCGGGATCTATACGGGAACCCACCAGGGTAATTACGGGACTTTTTCTGGACTATTTCGGGATCATTTGGAGACCCTTTAGGGGTCATTTCATAACTTTTTCTGTATTATTTCGGGATCATTTGGGGAGCCTTCCGTCATCAATTCTTGACGGTTTGCCGGATCCACCAGGGTAATTTGGGAACCCTTCCGTGGTCATTTCTGGATCCGTCCGGGATGCCGTAGGAGTAATTTCGAGATTTTTTATGTTACTTTTTCGGGATAGTTTTGGGACCCTTCTGGGATCATTTCTAGATCCGTGCGGGATCCCATCTGGGTCATTTCCGGACTATTTCAGGATCATTTTGGGACCTTCCTGAATCATTTCTGTATGGTTTTGGGTATCCCTCCGGGATCCAGTCGGGATCATTTCGGGACTTTTTCGCGACTAATACGGGAATATTTGGGGACCTTTCGGCATCATTTCTGGATAGTTTTAGGCATCCGCCCGGGATCCCGACGGGGTCATTTCGGGACTATTTCGGGGTCATTTGGGGGTACCTACCGGCATCATTTCTGGATGGTTTTGGGGATCCGTCCGGGATGCCGTCGGGGTCATTTCGGGACAATATCGGGATCATTTGGGGTACCTACCGGCATCATTTCTGGATAGTTTTCGGGATGCGTCCGGGATCCCCTCGGGGTAATTTTGTCCGCGATAGCGTCGGGGTCATATCGTGGCTTTTTATGAATAATTTCAGGATCATTTGGTGATCCTATCAGGTTATCAGCTCATTTAGTTCTTTTTTTACTCAATTACAAATATAAAATTCATTACCCAGAAACAAAATTTTAAAGAGATAACTTGATAAGCAGGCTAAAGTGAATAGCCCATATATTTCATTTTCTCCTTGCGGACGGGGCCGCGGGTAAAGGCTAGTCTATATATATAAAAAGAAGTGTACATTTTGATTGTCACTCCATAACGGCTCGACAGATTGCCATGAAATTTTTAGGAAAGATACAGGAAGGAGAGATAATGGTTAATTAATTTTTAAATCCCAAATCGGTTTAGCCATATATATATAAAAATCTAATTCTGTGTGTGTGTGTTCGCTATGGAAATGTATTTCCCACACATCAATCATCACCAAATTTTGGTTATGGGTTCCTTCGATCAACGGGAAAGTTTTAGGCTAAAAATAATTTCGATATATAAAAGGGGCGTGTCACCTCCCATACAAATGGAGTCTTTGGTACTGCATACCTTTGAAGGTATACATGCCAGAAAATTGAAATTCAATGAGGAGTTATATGAGGTCAATCCCTAACACCACCAAGAAAATGCGGAATTTGGAGAAAGGGGGCGTGGCACCTCCCATACAAATGGAATCTTTTGTAATGCATAACTTTGAAGGTATACATGCCAGAACATTGAAATTCAGTAAGGAGTTATGTGAGGTCAATCCCTAACACCAACAAGAAAAGGCGGAATTGGGAAAAAGGGGGCGTGGAACCTCCCATTCAAATGGAATCTTTGGTACTGCATAACTTTGAAGGTATACATGTCAGAACATTGAAATTCAGTAAGGAGTTATTTGAGGTCAATCCTTAACACCACCAAGAAAATATGGAATTGGGAAAAAGGGGGCGTGGCACCTCCCATACAAATGGAATATATTATACTGCATATATCAGGATGTCGTAATGGTAGGATAATTAAAATTGGTAAGGAGCTATGTAACGTTAAGTCCTAAAACCTCCAGTAAAATGTGGAATGGGGAAAAACTATGGCTGCCGTACAAACTTAAGTTATTTGAACACCTAAAGTTTGACTGCATTGTTGAGTTTAGCTGTTATGCCTTTTGGACGTTTAGTAATCTGCCGCTGTTAAAAAAATTGTTTAGCTTTAGTCTATCTACATATCTAATCTAATCTAATATATATTATAAATGGCAAAGTTTGGATGTGAAGATGTTTGGATGTTTGTCCAGACGTTTGTCTTTGTGACTCAATCACGCAAGAACGGCTGGACCGATTTGGATGAAATTTTGCACACATATAGCCAATAGTCTAGAAGGATCTACTAGCTATATATTTTTCAAAAGGGCTCCCCCCGCCCAGGGAACAGTTATAATTTAATTATTATATTTTTTAGTCTTTGCGACTGAATCACGCCAGAACGGCTACACGGATTTTGATGAAATTTGGGACACAGACAGTAGTCTACTAGCGAAATTTTTTTCGAACATGGAAAGAGGGGTGGGGGTCCCACGACCCCTTCGAGCAATTACTTTTTAATAATTTTTACACATTATAACTTTACGTATACTGACCAATATCACAGACTCAAGGGGTCAAATAAGTCGAGGGCTTACAAAGTGAGCAGTGACACCCTCCGTCTCCCTGCCCCCTTCTCTCCACCTCTGGTGTAAAATCTATAAATTGTTATAACTCAAAATAAATTTTCTCCAAAATCAAGAGTTTTTGGTATCTGGCACATACAGATCGAGATCTAAACAATTTTGGAAAAACGATCAGTGGTCCTCTCCTTCTCCTCCCGCCATCCACCCTCCTGCAATTGTTTTTATTAGCACGCTTTTATTAGCTTTACCTGTATGTTTCTATGTAACTCTTCATTCGCTCCAACGCGCCTGCTGCCTTATTAACATGGTTTTATAATTAGCCTCACCTTATTTGTAATCCCGTTAGGGTCATATCGAGCCCCTTCCGGAATAATTTCTGGATGGGTTTCGGGATCCGTCCGGGATCCCGCCGGGGTCATTTCTGGTCTTTTCCGAGACTATTTCGGGATCATTTTGGGACCCTTCCGGGATAATTTCTGTATTGTTTTCGGGATCCGTCCGGGATCCCGTCTGGGTTATTTTGGGACATTGTCGGGACTATTCCGGGATAATTTCAGAACTATTTCGCGATCATTTGGGGACCCTTCCGGCATAATTTCTGTATGGGTTTCGGGATCCGTCCGGCATCCCGTCGGGGTCATTTCGGGACTTTTCCGGGACCATTTGGGGTCCCTTCCAGCATCATTTCTGGATGGTTTTCGGTATCCGTCGGGGTCATTTCGGGACTTTTGCGGGATCATTTGTGGTCTCTTCCGGCATCATTTCTGGATGGTTTTCGGGATCCGTCCGGGATCCCGTCGATGTCATTTCGGGACTATTTCGGCATCATTTGGGGTACCCACCGGCACCATTTCTGGATGGTTTTCGTTATTCGTCCGTAATCCCGGGGTCATTCGGGGTAATTCGACGGGGTCATTTCGGGACTATATCGGGATCATTTGGGGTATCTGCCGGCATCATTTCTGCATGGTTTTCTTGATCCGTCCGGGATCGCGTCGTTATCATTTCAGGGCTTTTTCGGGATCATTTGGGGTACCTTCCGGCATCATTTCTAAATGGTTTTGGATATCTGTCCGGGATCCCGTCGGGGTAATTTCAGAACTTTTTCGCGACTAATACGGGATCATTTGGGGACCCTTTCGGCATCATTTCTGGATGGTTTTCGGGTTCCTTCTGGGATTCCGTCAGCGTAATTTCGGGACTATTAGGGGATTATTTCTGGCATCATTTCTGGATAGTTTTAGGGATCCGTTCGGGATCACGACAAGGATATTTCGGGATCATTTTGGGTACCTACCGGCATCATTTCTGGTTGGTTTTCGGGGTCCGTCCGGGATCCCGTCGGGGTCATTTCGGTCCTATTTCGGGATCATTTGGGGTAGGTACCTGCATCATTTCTGAATGCTTTTCGGGATCCGTACGGAATACCGTCAGGTTCATTTCGGGACTTTTTCGAGATCATTTAAGCATGGTTTTCAGGATCCGGCCGAGATCCCGTCAGTGTAATTTCTGGACTTTGCCGAGACTGTTTCAGGTTCATTTCGGGACCCTTCCAATGTCATTCCTGGATGGATTTCGGGATCTGTCCGTGATCCCGTTAGGGCCATTTAGGGATCCGTTCGAGATCCCGTCAGGGTAATTTCGGGACTTCTTCGGGACTATTTCGGGATAATTTTTGGATAGTTTTCGGAATCCGTCCGGAATCCCATGGGGCCCATTTCGGGACTTTTTCGGGATTATTTGGGGTCCCTTCCGGCATCATTTCTGGAAGGTTCTTGGGATCCGTCCGGGATCTCGTCGGGGTCATTTCAGGACTTTTTCGGGATCATTTGGGGTACCTTCCGGCATCATTTCTAGATGGTTTTCGGTATTCGTCCGGGATCCCGTCGGGGTCATTTCAGGACTTTCTCGGGATCCGTCCGTGATCCCGACGGGGTCATTTCGGGACTATTTCGGGATCATTTGGGGTACCTACCGGCATCATTTCTGGTTGGTTTTCGGGATCCCATCGGGGTAATTTCGGGATCATTTGGGGGTCCCTTCCGGCATCATTTCTGGCAGGTTTTCGGGATCCGTCCTGGATCTCGTCGGGGTCATTTCAGGACTTTTTCGGGAGCATTTGGGTACCTTCCGGCATCATTTCGAGATGGTTTTGGGTATCCGTCCAGGATCCAGTCGCGGTCATTTCGGGACTTTTTCGCGACTAATACGGGATCATTCGGGGACCCTTTCGGCATCATTTCTGGATAGTTTTAGGGATCCGTCCGGGATCCCGACGGGATCATTTCGGGGCTATTTCGCGATCATTTGGGGTACCTACCGGCATCATTTCTGGTTGGTTTTCGGGATCCCATCGAGGTAATTTCGGGACTTTTTCGGGATCATTTGGGGTCCCTTCCGGCATCATTTCTGAAGGTTTTCGGGATCCGTCCTGGATCTCGTCGGGGTCATTTCAGGACTTTTTCGGGATCATTTGGGTACCTTCCGGCGTCATTTCTAGATGGTTTTGGGTATCCGTCCAGGATCCAGTCGCGGTCATTTCGGGACTTTTTCGCGACTAATACGGGATCATTCGGGGACCCTTTCGGCATCATTTCTGGATAGTTTTAGGGATCCGTCCGGGATCCCGACGGGGTCATTTCGGGACTATTTCGGGATCATTTGGGGTACCTACCGGCATTTATCGGGATCCGTGCGGGATCCCGTCGGGGTCATTTCGGGACTATTTCGGCATCATTTGGGTACCTACCGGCAACATTTCTGGATGGTTTTCGAGATCCGTCCGGTATCCCGTCGGGGTAATTTCGGGATCATTTGGGGTACCTACCGTCATCATTTCTAGATGGTTTTCGGGATCCGTCCGGAATCCCGTCGGGGTCATTTCGGGACTTTGTCGGGATTATTTAAGCATGGTTTTCAGGATCCGTCCGAGATCCCAATAGGGTAATTTCTGGAATTTTCTGAGTCTGTTTCAGGATCATTTTGGGACCATTCCACGATCATTCCTGAATGGATTTCGGGATCTGTCCGTGATCCCGTCAGGGTCATTTAGGGATCCGTCCGGGATCCCGTCGGGGTCATTTCGGAACAATTTCGGGATCATTTGGGGTACCTACCGGCATCATTTTTGGATAATTTTCGGGATCCGTTCGGGAGCCCTTCTGGGTCACTTCGGAACTTTTTCAGGGCTAATACGGGATCATTTGGGGACCCTTCCGGCATCACTTCTGGATTGATTTCGGGATCTGTACGGGAACCCACCAGGGTAATTTCAGGACTTTTTCTGGACTATTTCGGTATCATTTGGAGACCCTTTAGGGGTCATTTAATAACTTTTTCTGTATTATTTCGGGATCATTTAGGGAGCCTTCCGTCATCAATTCTTGATGGTTTGCCGGATCCACCAGGGTAATTTGGGGACCCTTCCGTGGTCATTTCTGGATCCGTCCTGGATGCCGTAGGAGTAATTTCGAGATTTTTTTGTTACTTTTTCGGGATAGTTTTGGGACCCTTCTGGGATCATTTCTGGATCCGTGCGGGATCCCATCTGGGTCATTTCCGGACTATTTCAGGATCATTTTGGGACCTTCCTGAATCATTTCTGTATGGTTTTGGGTATCCGTCCGGGATCCAGTCGGGGTCATTTCGGGACTTTTTCGCGACTAATACGGGATCATTTGGGGACCTTTCGGCATCATTTCTGGATAGCTTTAGGGATCCGCCCGGGATCCCGACGGGGTCATTTTGGGACTATTTCGGGATCATTTGGGGTACCTACCGGCATCATTTCTGGATGGTTTAGGGGATCCGTCCGGGATGCCGTCGGGGTCATTTCGGGACAATATCGGGATCATTTGGGGTACCTACCGGCATCACTTCTGGATGGTTTTCGGGATCCGTCCGGGATCCCCTCGGGGTAATTTCGGAACTTTTTCTGGAATATGTCGGGATAATTTAGGATCCTTCCTGGATATTTTATGGATGGTTTTTGAGATCCGTTGGGGAGCCCGTCATGGTCATTTCGGAACTTTTTCGGGACTATTTCGGGATCATTTTGGTACCCTTCAGCGATCATTTCTGAGTGGTTCTCTGGATAATTCTAGAATCGTGTCGTTGTCATTTCGGATTTTTTTGGTCTATTCCGGAACTTTTGAAGACCCTTCGGCGGCATTTCGGGATGGTTTTAGGGATCCGTCCGCGATAGCGTCGGGGTAATATCGTGGCTTTTTATGAATAATTTCAGGATCATTTGGTGATCCGATCAGGTTATCAGCTCATTTAGTTCTTTTTTTACTCAATTACAAATATAAAATTCATTACCCAGAAACAAAATTTTAAAGAGATAACTTGATAAGCAGGCTAAAGTCAATAGCCCATATATTTCATTTTCTCCTTGCGGACGGGGCCGCGGGTAAAGGCTAGTATATATATAAAAAGAAGTGTACATTTTGATTGTCACTCCATAACTCGAGAACGGCTCGACAGATTGCCATGCAATTTTTAGGAAAGATACAGGAAGGAGAGGTGATGGTTAGTTGATTTTGAAATCCCAAATCGGTTTAGCTATATATATATAAAAATTAAATTCTGTGTGTGTGTGTTCGCTATGGAAATGTATTTCCCACACATCAGTCATCACCAAATTTTGGTTATGGGTTCCTTCGATCAACGGGAAGGTTTTAGGCTAAAAATAATTTCGATATATAAAAGGGGCGTGGCACCTCCCATACAAATGGAATCTTTGGTACTGCATACCTTTGAAGGTATACATACCAGAACATTGAAATTCAATGACGAGTTATATGAGGTCAATCCCTAACACCACCAAGAAAATGCGGAATTTGGATAAAGGGTGCGTGGCACCTCCCATACAAATGGAATCTTTTGTAATGCATAACTTTGAAGGTATACATGCCAGAACATTGAAATTCAGTAAGGAGTTATATGAGGTCAATCCCTAACACCACCAAGAAAATGCGGAATTTGGAGAAAGGGGGCGTGGCATCTCCCATACAAATGGAATCTTTTGTAATGCATAACTTTGAAGGTATACATGCCAGAACATTGAAATTCAGTAAGGAGTTATATGAGGTCAATCCCTAACAAGAAAAGGCGGAATTGGGAAAAAGGGAGCGTGGAACCTCCCATTCAAATGGAATCTTTGGTACTGCATAACTTTGAAGGTATACATGCCAGAACATTGAAATTCAGTAAGGAGTTTTATGAGGTCAATCCCTAACACCACCAAGAAAATGCGGAATTGGGAAAAAGGGGGCGTGGAACCTCCCATTCAATCTCCCATGGAATCTTTGGTACTGCATAACTTTGAAGGTATACATGCCAGAACGTTGAAATTTAGTAAGGAGTTATTTGAGGTCAATCCTTAACACCACCAAGAAAATATGGAATTGGGAAAAAGGGGGCGTAGCACCTCCCATACAAATGGAATATATTATACTGCATATATCTGGATGTCGTAATGGTAGGATAATTAAAATTGGTAAGGAGCTATGTGACGTTAAGTCCTAAAACCTCCAGTAAAATGTGACATGGGGAAAAACTATGGCTGCCGTACAAACTTAAGTTATTTTAACACCTAAAGTTTGACTGCATTGTTGAGTTTAGCTGTTATGCCTTTTGGACGTTTAGTAATCTGCCGCTGTTAAAAAAATTGTTTAGCTTCAGTCTATCTACATATTCTATAAAAATCAAATTCTGTGTGTGTGTTCCCTATGAAAACGTGTTTGCTATACTTCGATCATCACCAAATTTTGGCTCGATCAAGACGAAAGTTTTTCATATTTCAGAATTAAGAATTTTAAATTTAAATGTTTTTGTTTTTTGGCTATGCGAAAGAACTATCTTAGCTGCCAAAAATGATCATGTTAACAAAATCAATGATCGCATTCAAAATCAATTTCCATGTGAAGTGACGAAATATAAATCGATCGGCACAGTTACAGATGAAGATAAAATTGTGAAAACAGTGAAAACTCATCTGCGTTGCAGATGCCGTTTGGAGTCGGCATAAAACATGTAGGTCCCGTCCGGCCGATTTGTAGGGAAAATCAAGAGGAGCACGACGCATACATTTATTTATTTTTTTTTTTTTTTATTTACCACCTGCAGATATGCTCAAATGCATGCTTATGCAGATGATGTTCAACTTTATATGTCTGGAACACATGTGCAAGTTTCTGAACTTTGCGCCAAGTTTAATAGTGATTTATCAGCTATTTCGTCTTGGGCGCAAAAAAATTATCTCTCCCTTAATAGTGACAAATCGTATGTGCTACCTATATCTAAAAGGCAAATTAACTCATCAAATCTACCAGCTTTATATATGAATAATAAGTGCCTTAAGTACGTGTCTAAAGTAAAGAATCTGGGGGTTGTTATTAACTCTAGTCTCTCTTGTGATGATCATATTAACGCTGTTATCAGTAAAGTTTACTACACTCTACGTAATCTACGAATATCTGCCCCTTCACCCCACTTGGAATTAGGAAGCGGCTTGCTATACAATTAATACTACCAATTATCTGCTATTCGGATTGTATATACAGCAAATTAGATTCAAAATCGGCACATAAGATGGATGTCGCCTTTAATCATATCACGCGGTATGTCTTCGGGTTGGCTAAGTATGATCATATATCAGCGTGGCGAACGAATCTCTTGGGTTGTGAAATATCTGAGTATCTTAAGGCAAGGAGCTGTATATTTTTGTGTCGTGTGATTGCTGATAAAATGCCTACTTATTTATATAGCAAGCTAACATTCTCTAGATCTGCTCGCATAAATAACTTGATCGTGCCCAGCTACAATTATCTAAACTCTGCAAGACTTTTCTTTGTCAATGCTATCCGCATTTGGAACTCTATCACCAACTCGGTTCGCAATAGCTTAAGTAGAAGCAACCTTAAGAATGTTATATTTTCTTTCTTTGGTAAAGTTTATAGAAATTAGAATCTGAGTTTAGCTACTTATTAATCTAGTCAACCATTGTTGCTAAATGTCTTTGTCACAATTCTTGTTAAACTTATATATTTTCACTTTTGTTACTTTATGGAATAATATATACATTTTTAAGTTTTAAAAAATTATACTCATTATTATGTTACCATTGTTGCACTATAAAAGATCATACAAGATCTTATTGTACAAATACTGTCAATAAATAAATGAAATGAAATGAAATGAATGGAATGGAATGGAATGGAAGGCAACTTTACTTAATGAATTAAGAAAAGAAAAAAATTTACCCAATTTATAATGTCGAAAACTATGCTAAAGAAGTTAAGTTTAGAATGCAGAAAGTGCACAAAATGGAACAAAACCTAATAAATAAAAATAAGTTACAAAGCAAAAATCTTTATGATAAAACGGCTCGTCCGTTAATTGTCAACATCGGAGATAAAGTACTTTTACGGAAAGAACCACATCACAAACATGAAAATATTTATCAAGGTCCGTTTACTATTTTCGATGAAGTTAAAAATAAAGAGAAAGTGGTAAATAAAAATAGAATTAGTAAAGTAAATTAACATTACTTTAATACTTTGATTGAACCTTAAAATCAGTTAACAAAACAAATGCAACAAAAAAAACACAAAATCCAAAAAAAAATGTTAGTACTAGCATTTTGTAACAGCCACGAAGGCACAAAAATTATTAAAACAAAAAAAAGACAAACACAAATTTAAATGTCGAACAGAAAAAAGACACAAATTTAAACATCGAAATTAGCATGTAATTAATGCAAAATGCAAAACACAAAATATATTTTTCTATATGTACTTATATATATGGGGTATACCATCCCATTTCGACCAATTTTGAACCCGACCCGTTTAGAATTGGCTGAAAGTTTTTCTTCTTTTTCTAGCTTACGAAAGACGTTTTTCAGAAGTTTTTCAAATTTTTTCATCCAACTCAAAAAAAGTTACGAATTTTTAAAAAAACACCGTTTTTGTTTTCAAAATGCTACAACTTTTTCACAAATTGACCGTTTGGGATCTTTTTTTTTAAATATGTTTTTAAATGTACTTTTCGGAAAAAATTCAAAAAAATTTTTTAAGTTTTTTTTTGTAATTTTTCAGTTTTTCGAGATTTTTCGAATTTCGCCCTTTTTTTTCTCATAAAAAACTTGAATCAATTCTGCAACCATCCCCACTAATCCCGGAGTGGGGCGAGATTTTTTTTTTTTTTATTTTATTGAAAAAAAAACTTAAAATTTTTTTTTGTATTTTTTCAGAAAAGTACATTTAAAAACATATTTAAAAAAAAAATGATCCCAAATGGACAATTTTTGAAAAAGTTATAGCATTTTGAATAAAACACCGTTTTCCAACTCAAAATAAGTTTTAAATATTTTGAAAAAACGGTGGTTTCAGACAGGGTGACCCCCTATCGTGCGACTTCATTAATTTCATGCTGGAGAAAATTATACTAGCTGCAGAACTTAACCGCACTGGATCAATATACTATAAAAGCGTGCAATTACTGGCATATGCTGATGACATTGATATCGTCGGCCTAAATACTCTACAAGTCACTTATCGTACCCGTCCTGCTATATGGAGCAGAAGCATGGACCATGACAACAGCAGATGAAGCGGCTTTGGGAGTGTTCGAGAGAAAAGTTCTTCGAAAGATTTATGGACCTCTACGCGTTGGCGATGGCGAGTACCGAAGAAGATTTAATGATGAGCTGTACGAGCTATACGCAGACATCAACATAGTCCAGCGAATTAAAACGCAGCGGCTGCGCTGAGAATGCGCCAAGAAAGTGTTTCTATCGGAACCCGCCTATGGAAGCAGAGTTAGAGGACGGCCCCACTCCGTTGGAAGCACCAGGTGGAAAACGATTTAAACTCCCTTGGTGTGACCAATTGGCGCCGGTTGGCGGAGCGAAGGAGCGACTGGCGCGCCTTGTTGGACGACCATAATCGTTTAGACGGTTAAGCGTCAATTAAGCAAGTAAGTAAGTAAGCTTACGGAGGTGACTCCTAAAGCCCTGGGCGGTGTTGGCTCATCAACCAGATGCATGTTGGGATGCCCAGGTTTATGGGTATTCAACAGAAACTGTTTGGTTAGCATTTCATTTCTTTCCCTTATTGGGAGTATTCTCGCCTCATTATGTAGATGGTGTTCTGGGGACAACCCGTGGCGGTTCTGAGGTCAGTATTTTGGCAGGCCTGTAGCTTCTTCCAGTGGGTAATCTTTAAACTTGGCGACCTTATCGGGGACGCGTAGCATGCAATCGGATGGTCAATTGCTTTATAAGTGGTAATGAGAGTTTCTTCATCTTTTCTCCAAGTACTGCCAGCAAGAGATTTGAGGATTTTATTACGGCTCTGGATTTTCGGTACAATTGCTGCTGCATGCTCACCAAAATGTAGATCCTGATCGAACGTCACACCTAAGATTTTGGGGTGCAAGACAGTCGGTAGCGTAGTGCCATTGACGTGGACGTTCAAAATGGTCGACATTTGTTGTAAATAAAGTCGTCGATGATTTAGTCGGTGATAATGTCAGGTTTCGCGAGGTGAAGAAACTGGAGAGATCAGGAAGGTAGCTGTTTATTTTGTTACATAGCTCATCGACCTGTGGGCCTGGGCCTGTGGCCATTATTGTGCAGTCATCGGCGTAGGAAACGATAGTAACTCATTCTGGTGGCGAAGGTAGCATTGATATGTAGAAGTTAAACAAAAGTGGGGATAGCACACCACCCTGTGGCACCCCTTGTTTACTCTTCTTGGTTTAGATGTTTCGTTTCGAAATTGCACCGATGCCTGCCGACCACCCAGATAATTTGCGGTCCACCTTTTAAGACATGGGGGAAGGGTAGACCCTTCCAGATCTTGCAGTAACGTGCCATGGTTGACCGTATCAAAAGCTTTTGATAAGTCTAGCGCAACGAGTACTGTTCTATGGTGGGGGTTTTGACTTAAACCGCAATTTATGTGGGTGCTAATGGCATTTAGAGCGGTGGTAGTGCTGTGTAGTTTTCTAAAGCCATGCTGATGAGAGGCTAGTGGCAAATTTTCCTTGAAATGGGGCAGTAAAATGGTTTCAAGCGTCTTAGCTACTGGCGATAGGAGAGATATCGGGCGATATGACTCTCCTATGTTAGCTGGTTTCCCAGGCCTTAGTAGCGGAACCACCTTGGCCATTTTCCATTTTTCGGGAATGACAAAGGTGGAAAGAGACAGGTTGAAGACATGTGCTAAATATTTAAAACCCTCATTTCCTAGGGTTTAAGCATCGACATGGCTATGCCGTCAGGGCCCACCGCTTTAGATGGTTTAGCTGGACCGATGGAATCCCCAACCTTTTTGGCGGTGATGGTAATTGGGGACGCGCTGAATTTATGTTTGTGTGTGTGTCTGTTGGCCCTCCGTCTAGCTTTGTCAACCGTAGAATGCATTATATATTGTCGGCAAAAGGCGCTCGCGTATTTTTTTCGCATCCGACAGCACTTTATCGCCGAAGGCGATGGAAATTTTGTCGTTGTGCTTGGACGGATTCGATAGGGACTTTACGGTGGACCAAAGCTTACCCACACCGGCAGAGAGGTCACAGCTTCTTAGTTGCTCCTCCCATTTCGCCCGCTTGTGTTCATCCACAAGCAATCTGATGTGTTGGTTTATGTCCCGCCGTTTATGCTACCGCCGGAAAGTGAGCCCGAATTTCGGAAATTCTTCAGGCGGAAATAAAGCCAGCCGCGGCGGATTCAATGACCTTGCGGAAGGCACATTCCCCTTGACGAGCATCAGTCGGGAACGGGAGGGCAGCAAAGCGGCTGTCTGTAAAGGATTTATATTCTTCCCACTTTCCTTTTTAAGGTTTATTTCAGAGACGATGAAGACGGCGGTACGCTCGAGCGAGATGAGTATTGGCAGGGGGTCGGAAGCCTATGTTACCATCGGCTGCCAGTTGACGCAGTTTACGAGAGTGCGTTCCTCTTCTGAGAGTTGGGGGTATTCTTCTTTAAGAACTGGGGTCCGACGCCTGTTTGTGGATATCACTGAGAACCTGCTTGTGCTTTTTTGCTTCATACGGCTGTGTTCTCAGGTCCCATATTTCCTCATAATGCACGCTCTCTTGACGGGTATCAGGCGGTATAAGGAGGGCAGCAAAACGATTGTCACGATAAGATTGGATAGGGCGAAGCACTGCTACAACAACAACACCAACACACAAAACATATGTCCTGCTTGTAATGTGTCCCCACATGACACCAACCATCTCTTTTACTATATTGTGGAACAACCAACGCCTCTAACACCCCTCTCATTATGGGCAACCCCTTTTGAAACAGCCAGTTTCCTTGGACTCCCGTTAGAGGATATTAATGACAATTTGTGATCGGCCGCACCTATTGGATGGGGCGAAGCACTGCTATAACAACAACAACAACAAATTTGTATCTGTTTAGTAATGGAGGTGACAGTTATGCCTGGTTAATACGGTATCCAACTGCATCAACAAATCACTTTTGGAAAAAACGGCCAACTGCCCGCGCCTGTCAAATACAGCTAAAGCTCCACGCACATAAACTACATTATACAAAAAAAAAAAAAAATGATTATTTTCCTATTTTTCAAAATGCTATAACTTTTTCAAAAATTGACCGTTTGGGATCATTTTTTTTTTTTTAAATATGTTTTTAAATGTACTTTTCGGAAAAAATTCAAAAAAATGTTTAAAGTTTTTTTTTTGTAATTTTTCAGTTTTTCGAGATTTTTCGAATTTCGCCCTTTTTTTCTCATAAAAAACTTCAATCAATTCTGCAACCATCCCCACTAATCCCGGAGTGGCCCGAGAATTTTTTTTTTTATTTAATTGAAAAAAAAAATTTAAAATTTTTTTTGTATTTTTTCCAAAAAGTACATTTAAAAACATATTTAAAAAAAAATGATCCCAAACGGTCAATTTTTGAAAAAGTTATAGCATTTTGAAAAAAAAAACACCGTTTTCCAACTCAAAATAAGTTTTAAATATTTTGAAAAAAAGGTGTTTTGTTCAAAATGCTATAACTTTTTCAAAAATTGACCGTTTGGGATCATTTTTTTTTTAAATATGTTTTTAAATGTACTTTTCGGAAAAAATACAAAAAAAATTTTAAAGTTTTTTTTTTTTCAATTAAATAAAAAAAAAATTCTCGGGCCACTCCGGGATTAGTGGGGATGGTTGCAGAATTGATTGAAGTTTTTTATGAGAAAAAAAGGGCGAAATTCGAAAAATCTCGAAAAACTGAAAAATTACAAAAAAAACTTTAAAATTGTTTTTGATTTTTTTCCGAAAAGTAAATTTAAAAACAAATTTAGAAAAAAAGATCCCAAACGGTCAGTTTTTGAAAAAGTTATAGCATTTTGAAAACAAAAGCGGTGTTTTTTTTAAAAATTCATAACTTTTTTTGAGTTGGATGAAAAAATTTGAAAAACGTCTTTCGTAAGCTAGAAAAAGAAGAAAACTTTCAGCCAATTCTAAAGGTGTCGGGTTCAAAATTGGTCGAAATGGGATGGAATACCCCATATATATATATATCTTAATATAAATTTAGGAAAAAGAAAATTTATAATTGAACTATATAAAATTTCAATTTATTATACAAAAAATAAAAGCAACAAAGCCAAAAAAAATACTAATGTAATTTTAACATTCCCTAATTTATTTGACAAAAAATGTAAAATTGATCCGGATGAACGAATTTCAAAAAGCAAGGTACACCCTAAAATAGCATCTTCGTTCATCCGAACCAATGAATGCAAAAGGAGAATATGGCAAACATGATCAACTTGCCAAATTCTTCTTTTCAAAGGAAGGGTGATATAAGGAAAATAATCATAAGTTATAATGTAGTTTATGTGCGTGGAGCTTTAGCTGTATTTGACAGGCGCGGGCAGTTGGCAACGCGCATGTCAAATACAGCTGCGGCCCACGTCACGCAATAAAAACGCCAGATACAGACATATAATTTTGGCAGTGCCTAGCGAGGACATCTTTCTTCAACCTTTATCTTAAATAAAAAGTATTCTTGAATTTAAAATTGTAAAATAAAAGTGTTTTTAATTCCTTGCAATTCGGGTAAATAAAAAGTAAAACCCGCAAACCAACCATTTCGGGCATTATTAAGAAGGCACATATATGGAGGCGGCGTCATCCACGACGACATCTGGCTGCCATCGACTTGCCGGCATTGAGGTAACCATTCGGGGAGATCACATCTTCCCTTCCCCAAAAGGTGGTCGGCAGGCATCGGTGCAATTTAGGAACGCAACATCCAGACAAAGAAGAATTAAACAAGGGGTGCCACAGGTTGGTGTCCTATCCCCATTTTTGTTTAACTTCTACATATCAAAGCTACCTTCGCCACCAGAAGGAGTCACTATCGTTTCCTACGCCGATGACTGCACAATAATGGCCACAGATCGATGAGCTTTGCAAGAAAATAAAGGATCCCTCCAGTTTTTTCGTCTCGCGAAACCTGACATTATCACCGACTAAATAATCGGCCACCTTATTTACAACACGGACGTCCCAAATGTCGACCATTTTGAACATCCGTGTCAATGGCACTACGCTACCGACTGTCTTACACTCCAAAATCTTGGGTGTGAAGTTTGATCAGGATCTACATTTTGGTGAGCATGCAGCCGCAATTGTACCGAAAATCCAGGGTCGTAATAAAATCCTCAAATCTCTTGCTGGCAGTACTTGGGGTAAAGAAAAAAAAAACGCTCATTACAAAAAATTGGCCAGCCGATTGCATGCTACGCGTCCCCGATATGGTTGTTGTTGTTGTTGTATTAACAGTGCTTCGCCCCATTTAACACTCACAAATTGTCATCAATATCCTCTAGCGGGAGACCAAGGAAACTGGCTGTTTCAACAGGGGCGGGCCAAAGGGAGATGGGTGTTAGAGGCGTAGGTTCCACATTACAATTGAAAAGATGGTTGGTGTTATGTGGGGACATATCACATGTAAGACATACATTACGTATGTCGGGGTTGATTCTGGACAAGTATGAGTTTAACCTGTTACAGTATCCCGGGCGAAGTTGGGCCAGGGTGACTCGTGTTTCCCTTGGTACTGTGCTTTCTTCTTCTGCAAGGGTGGGATATTGCATATTAATAACGGGGTTCACCGGGTGCGTCCTGACAAAGGCGTTTACCGATTCTGTGTGGATTCGGCTAAGGGCCTGCTTATGCTTGCCTGGATCAAACGGCTGTGTTGGCAGGTGCTGGATCTCGTCATAGTGATTTAGGAGATGTTCCCTTAATTAAGCAAAAACTGCTTGTTCAGCATTTCGTTGTACGCTTTAATATTGAGCTCTTTCCGGTGGCAGTTCTGATTGCAGCATTTTGACAGGCCTGTAGCCTTTTCCAGTGTGTATTTTTAAGACGAGGAGACCAGACTGGTGACACGTAGCTCATGAGCGGCCGGCCAATTGCTTTGTACGTTGTTGTTGTTGTTGTTGTTGTAGCGACACGGTTGCTCCCCGAAGGCTTTGGGGAGTGTTATCGATGTGATGGTCCTTTGCCGGATACAGATCCGGTACGCTCCGGTAACACAGCACCATTAAGGTGCTAGCCCGAACATCTCGGGAACGATTTCTATGGTCACGTTAAACCTTCAGGTCATCCCTCCCTCCCAACCCCCAAGTTCCATGAGGAGCTTGGGGTTGCCAGAGCCTCGTCTGTTAGTGAAACAGGATTCGCCGCGGACAGGTGAGGTTAACAATTGGATTTGGAGAAAATACATATTGCGCTGGCAACCTAAAGGGTTGCGCTACACAGACCCTTGAATCTAGTATTTTAGTCGCCTCTTACGACAGACATACCTACCGGTGGTATATTATGACCTCCTAACCCGCTGGGGTGAATGTCGTAGTGTCTATTTGCTCTGCTAGCTGCCTGTCTCTACTGTCGTCTGGCAAGCTGAAATGTCAGAGATCGTGGTGAGCGTTCAAATCGCCAAGGATAAGATGGTTTTCGGCACAGAGTAGCGTACTGATATCAGGGCGATAGCCACTTGGACAGCAGGTGGTAGGGGGAATATAGATGTTAATTATTTCTAGGTCAGCATCGCCTGACCGGATGGTGATGCCTTGACTTTTCAAGGTATTATCCCTACGGTTCATGTTAGGTTGAAATAGACTACATTGCACGGTGTGATGAGTGATAAAGGCAAGACCGCCACCATTACCCCTTGTGCGATCTTGCCTATGAATGTTGTAGCTATCGCAAATTCGGAGGTCCGATCTGGCAGTTAGCTTTGTTTCTTGAATTGCGGCAATACGTATATTATTTTTATTCATGTAATCAACTATCTCCGCGATCTTGCCAGTTAATCCCCCAGCGGGTTAGGGGGTCAGAATATACCCGCGGTAGGTATGCCTGTCGAAAGAGGCGACTAAAATACCAGATTCAAGGGGCTGTGTAGCGCAACCCTTCAGGTTGCCAGCGCAATATAAGCTGCTCCAAACCAAATTGTCAACCTCACCTATCCGCGGCCAATCCTGTTTCACTAACAGACGAGGCTCTGGCGACCCCAAGCTCCTCATGGAACTTAGAGGTGGGGAGGGAGGGATGGCCTGAAGGTTTAATGTGGCCATAGAAATCGTTCGCGAGATGGTCGGGCTAGCACCTTAATGGTGCTGTGTTACCGGAGCGTATCGGATCTGTATCCGGCAAAGGACGATCACATCGATCACTCCCCAAAGCCTTCGGGGAGCAACCTTATCGCTACAACAACAACATCTTGTTAGTTAAACCGTTACAACTAAGTTGCAGAATGAAGTGCATAGGGAGGGCAGTCGTCTCTCTGGGAGTCAGAGATGGATGAAGGCGCCTTGAAGGATATAGGCTTTGTCGAGTGTGCTATCCGATTGCTGCTGGTGTACCTAGTGTCAATGAGTTGGTACTAATGTTTTGGCAGCAAGGTGCAACGAATGTGCCGGTCGGACGATTTCCGCTTGTAAGCCCAGATCAGCTATAAAGGTGACATATGCCAAGGCATGAACTGCATTGGACCGATGCCGAGATCATAAATACTCTCAGCTGGCATACGGAACACACGGTGTGGGGGACGAGGAGTTGATGACTCCTTCTTACGCGAGTACGAGTGTCGGCAAGGGAGGGCAGGGACGGGGGTAAAAGCTGGTGCTCGGCATTGCTTCTATCCATGCTACGTAGATTGTAGTGGTGTGTTGTAGCGGCCGCGTTAGGTGGAAGCGCCATTTGGCGCGAGCAGCCGCGTACGGTTGATGTGGACTACTGAGCAGCGTCGCTGCTAGAAGGTGGAGGAGGTATGTTTGAGAGTGAGCCGCGGGACGTCCTTGGACGTGAACAGCAGGGAGCCACAAAGATTTATAGATATTTCGGGGACGACGAACGTTGGGTTCTAACCCAGAGGAGCCCGAACAATGCAACCATCTCTTACACGTGACACAGTGACAAGAGTATGACCGTCTAAGATAAATCCTTTTCCGACATATGCAGCAGAACCACAGCTTGGGACCGGGGTTAGGTTCAATACCTTCCCGGAGCAGGAGGGTATGGAGCAGTCCAGATGCAAGGAGCTGCTCCGAGGATTACAATTTGTGGGAAGGACCTAACAAATTAAATGGGGTTACAGTGAAATGACAGCCCTTGGTCGGGAAAAAAATTCCGAGTCGTTTCGGTACGAAAAACCGGCTGCCGTGGGAAGCGATATGGTCGCCAAGCCTAAAGACTACTCACTGCAAGCAGCCAGGCCTGCCAAAATACCGCCCTCAGAACCGCAACGGGTTGTCTTCTTATATCCCCAGAACACCATCTACATAATGAGGCGAGAATACTCCCCATTAGGGAAAGAAATGAAATGCTAACCAAACAGTTCCTGATGAATACCCAGAAACCTGGGCATCTGATTGATGAGCCAACACCGCCCAGGGGCTTAAGGAGTCATCTCCGTGAGCATTATGAGGAAATACGGCAGCTAAGAATACAGCCGTATGAAGCTAAAAAACACAAGCAGGTCCTCAGTGAACTCCACAGACATGCGTCGGACCTCTATGCCAAATTGCCCGGTGAATACTGTACTCAAATAACAATATCCAAAACTAACAGAGAAGGAACGCACTCTCCCTAGGGAAACGCTAGTTTAGCTCAACTTCGATCTGGGTACTGTAACAGGTTAAACTCTTACCTATCCAGAACCAACCACGACATACAAAATGTACGCCCTGCTTGCAATGTGTCCCCACATGGCACCAACCATCTCTTTAATTGTAATGTGGAACCAACGCCTCTAACACCCCTCACATTATGGTCCACCCCTGTTGAAACAGCAAGTTTCCTTGGATTCCCGTTAGAGGATATTGATGACAATTTGTGATCGGTCGCGGTAGGTATGCCTCTCGTAATAGGCGACTAAAATACGAAATAGATTCATGCGGTTGTGTAGATCAACACTTTCAAGGGGTTGCCAGCGCAATATATAGCTTCTCCAAACCCAATTGTTAACGTCATCTATCCGTGGCGAATCCTATTTCATTTACAGCCTAGGCTATGGCGACCCCGAGCTCCTCAAGAATCTAGGGGATGGGAAAGCGGAATGACCTAGAAGGTCGCATGTGGCCATAACAAATCGTTCCCGAAATGGTCGGGCTTGGTACCGGAACGTACCGGATTTGCATCCGGAAAAGGACCGTCAACATCGGTAACACTCCCCGAGGCCTTCGGGTGGTGATAAATACGAGTCCGCCTACATTTCCACTCGCACAACCTTTTCTGTGCACGTTATACCCAGAGCAGGTCTGCAAAGCAGATCTTGCCGTGGATTTAGTATCTGGGATCGCAGCAATGCGGATGTTGTAAAATCGATTATTATTTTATAATCCTGAAACTTGGCATACATAGCTGTCAATATTGATAATATCAAAGTGTTATCGAAAGTTGGGGTAGATTGAAATCTCCATTTTTGTGTATCCGTGGCCACGGAATCTGCATTATGGGTATTCTCTGTATATTGCTAATAATATGAAGTCTTACAGAAGAAGGTGTGCTCTGAAAGAACTATATTATCATATCGTCGCTTGGAGTGTAAACCTGCTAAGTACCGTTTTTTCCAAAAATGATTTGTTGATGCAGTTGGATACCGCATTAACCAGGCATAACAGTCATCTCCATTACTAAACACACAAAGTTGTTGTTGTTGTTGTTATAGCAGTGCTTCGATCACACATTGTCATTAATATCCTCTAACGGGAGTCCAAGGAAACTGGCTGTTTCAAAAGGGGTTACCCATAATGAGAGGGGTGTTAGAGGCGTTGGTTGTTCCTCAATATAGTTAAAGAGATGGTTGGTGTCATGTGGGGACACATTACAAGCAGTACATATGTTTTGTGTGTTGTTGTTGTTGTTGTACCAGTACTTCGCCCCATCCAATCTTATCGTGACAATCGTTTTGCTGCCCTCCTTATACCGCCTGATACCCGTCAAGGGAGCTTGCATTATGAGGAAATACGGGACCTGAGAACACAGCCGTATGAAGCAAAAAAGCACAAGCAGTGATCTCAGTGATATCCACAAACAGGCGTCGGTCCTCTATGCCAGGAATTACCCGACGAATCCAGTTCTTAAAGAAGAATACCCCCAACTCTCAGAAGAGGAACGCACTCTCGTAAACTCCGTCAACTGGCAGCCGATGGTAACATTGGCTTCCGACCCCCTGCCATACATTCATAAACCTTAAAAAAGGAAGGTGGGAAGAATATAAATCCTTTACAGACAGCCGCTTTGCTGCCTTCCCTATCCCGACTGATGCTCGCCAAGGGGATGTGCTTTCCGCAAGGTCATTGAATCCGCCGCGGCTCGCTTTATTTCCGCCTGAAGAATTCCCGAAATTCGGGCTTACTTTCCGGCGGAAGCCGCAAATTTAGTGAGAAAACGTGACCTTATAAGACAGCTCGATCCGGCGACCCCCAAATAAGGGACATAAACCAACACATCAGATTGCTTGTGGATGAGCACAAGCGGGCGAATTGGGAGAGGCATCTAAGAAGCTGTGACCTCTCTGCCGGTGTGGGTAAGCTTTGGTCCACCGTAAAGTCCCTATCGAATCCGTCCAAGCACAACCACAAAATTTCCATCGCCTTCGGCGATAAGATGCTGTCGGATGCGAAAAAATGCGCGAGCGCCTTTTGCCGACAATATATAATGCATTCGACGGTTGACAAAGCTAGACGGGGGCCAACAGACACGCACACAAACATAAATTCAGCGCCTCCCCAACTACCATCACCGCCAAAAAGGTTGGGAATTCCATCGGTCAAGCTAAACCATCTAAAGCGGTGGGCCCTGACGGCATAGCCATGCCGATGCTTAAACCCTAGGAAATGAGGGTTTTAAATATTTAGCACATGTCTTCAACCTGTCTCTTTCCACCTTTGTCATTCCCGAAAAATGGAAAATGGCCAAGGTGGTCCCGCTACTAAAGCCTGGGAAACCAGCTAACATAGGAGAGTTATAACACCCTATATCTCTCCTATCGCCAGTAGCTACGAAGCTTGAAACCATTTTACTGCCCCATTTCAAGGAAAATTTGCCACTAGCCTCTCATCAGCATGGCTTTAGAAAACTACACAGCACTACCACCGCGCTAAATGCCATTAGCACCCACATAAATTGCGGTTTAAGTCAAAACCCCCACCATAGAACAGTACTCGTTGCGCTAGACCTATCAAAAGCTTTTGATACGGTCAACCATGGCACGTTACTGCAAGATCTGGAAGGGTCTACCCTTCCCCCATGTCTTAAAAGGTGGACCGCAAATTATCTGGGTGGTCGGCAGGCATCGGTGCAATTTCGAAACGAAACATCTAAACCAAGAAGAGTTAAACAAGGGGTGCCACAGGGTGGTGTCCTATCCCCACTTTTGTTTAACTTCTACATATCAAAGCTACCTTCGCCACCAGAATGAGTTACTATCGTTTCCTACGCCGATGACTGCACAATAATGGCCACAGGCCTAGGCCCACAGATCGATGAGCTATGTAACAAAATAAACGGCTACCTCCCTGATCTCTCCAGTTTTTTCACCTCGCGAAACCTGACATTATCACCGATTAAATCATCAGCGACGTCAATGGCACTACGCCACCGACTGTCTTACACCCCAAAATCTTAGGTGTGACGTTCGATCAGGATCTACATTTTGGTGAGCATGCAGCAGCAATTGTACCGAAAATCCAGAGCCGTAATAAAATCCTCAAATCTCTTGCTGGCAGTACTTGGAGAAAAGATGAAGAAACTCTCATTACCACTTACAAAGCAATTGGCCAGCCGATTGCATGCTACGCGTCCCCGATAAGGTCGCCAAGCTTAAAGATTACCCACTGGAAGAAGCTACAGGCCTGCCAAAATACTGCCCTCAGAACCGCCACGGGTTGTCCCCAGAACACCATCTACATAATGAGGCGAGAATGCTCCCAACAAAGGAAAGAAATGAAATGCTAACCAAACAGTTTCTGTTGCATACCCAGAAACCTGGGCATCCCAAAAGACATCTGATTGATGAGCCAACACCGCCCAGGGGCTTAAGGAGTCACCTCCGTAAGCTTACTTACTTACTTACTTAATTGGCGCTTAACCGTCTAAACGATTATGGCCGTCCAACAAGGCGCGCCAGTCGCTCCTTCGCTCCGCCAACCGGCGCCAATTGGTCACAACAATGGAGTTTAAATCGTTTTCCGCCTGGTCCTTCCAACGGAGTGGGGGCCGCCCTCTACCTCTGCTTCCATAGGCGGGTTCCGATGGAAACACTTTCTTAGCCGAAGCATCATCATTCATTCGCATAACATGGCCTAGCCAGCGCAGCCGCTGCGTTTTAATTCGCTGGACTATGTTGATGTCTGCGTATAGCTCGTACAGCTCATCATTAAATCTTCTTCGGTACTCGCCATCGCCAACGCGTAGAGGTCCATAAATCTTTCGAAGAACTTTTCTCTCGAACACTCCCAAAGCCGCTTCATCTGCTGTTGTCATGGACCATGCTTCAGCCCCATATAGCAGGACGGGTACGATAAGTGACTTGTAGAGTATGATTTTCGTTCGCCGAGAGAGGACTTTACTTTTCAATTGCCTACCTAGTCCAAAGTAGCATTTATTGGCAAGATTGATTCTTCGCTGGATTTCAGTGCTGATGTTGTTGCTAGTATTGATGCTGGTTCCCAAACAAAGGAAGTTTTTTACTATTTCGAAATTATGGCTGCCAACAGTAGCGTGGTTGCCAAGGCGCGTATGCGCTAACTCTTTGCTCGATGACAGCAGGTACTTCGTTTTGTCCTCATTCACCGTCGAACTCATCTTTACCGCTTCTTTTTCCAGTTTGGAGTAAGCAGAACTAACAGCGCGGGTATTTAGGCCGATGATATCAATGTTATCAGCATATGCCAGTAATTGCACGCTTTTATAGTATATTGTTTTAGTGCGGTTAAGTTCTGCAGCTAGTATAATTTTCTCCAGCATCAAATTAATGAAATCGCACGATAGGGGGTCACCCTGTCTGAAACCTCGTTTAGTTTCGAACGGCTCGGAGAGGTCCTTCCCAATTCTGACTGAGCTGATGGTGTTGCTCAACGTCATTTTGCACAGCCGTATAAGTTTTGCGGGGAAACCAAATTCAGACATAGCGGCATATAGGCAGCTCCTTTTCGTGCTGGCTAAGGCGGCTTTAAAGTCGACGAAGAGGTGATGTGTGTCGATTCTCTTTTCACGGGTTTTTTCCAAGATTTGGCGCATTGTGAAAATCTGGTCGATGGCTTGCTCTGCAGTGGGGCTTCTACAAGGTAGTGGGGGCGCTAAGGAGCAGACTACGGGACGCCCTTGGGCGTGAACAGCAAGAAGCCACAAACTATTTATAAAAGTTACGAGTACGTCGGTTTTTGGGGTCTAGCCCAGAACATCCTGTCCGATGCAACCACCTCTTGCACGTGACACACGGACAAGAGTGTGACCGTCCTAAAAAGATTATTTTCCGGCAAACGCAGCAAAACCATTTCTCTGGACCGGGGTCAGGTAGAGGTCCCGGGTTGGGTTCGATACCCTCCCGGAGCAGGAGAATATGGTGCAGTCCCGCTGCAAGGATCTGCTGGGATGGACGCAACAAATTAAATGGGGTTACACTGAAATGACAGCCCTTGGTCAGGAAAAATCCCGAGTCGCTCCGGTTCATAGAACCGGCTGCCTTGGGAAGCGAGATGATTTTTAATTATTTTTACATTGAAATGAAAGCACTTTCGCCAGCGATTAAAAAAATATAAGCAAGTAAGTACATAACCGTTTTTCAGAGTACTTCTAGTACTGTGAGCATAGGGATTCAAGGGGTTGTGTAGCGCAATATATAGCTTCTCCAACCCAATTGTCAACCTCACCTTCGAGCGGCGAATCCCATTTCACTAACAGAAGAGGCTCTGGCGACCCCAAGCTCCTCATGGAACTTGGGGGTGGGGAGGGAGGGATGACCTGAAGGTTTAATGTGGCCATATAACTCGTTCCCGAGATGGTCGGGAACTGTGGCCGGGTGCTGTGTTACCGGAGCGTATCGGATCTGTATCCGACAAAGGACTATCACATCGATAACACTCCCCAAAGCCTTCGGGGAGTAACCTAATCGCTACAACAACAACAACAACTGTGAGCATATATGTAGCTGTTTCGATCACTTCTAAACCAAGAGAGAAAAAAGAGAAAAAAAAAAATGACATGCAGAAATGTGGGCTCTATATAGTGATAATAAAATATGCAATAAAAATAAATTTGAAAAAAAAAACACATAACTGTTTTCGTTAGCGCAGCGACGATTTGTTATTGTGATTGCAAATTTTTTAGCTCACAACTGCTTGAATAGAAGAAACGGTGCCTTGAGTTAAGTTGAATTTACAAAAATAAAGTATCGAATTTGTTGTCGCTATTTTTATAGGGTGTAGACAACTTTCTTAAATATAATCACCCTTATCGCGAGTTTTATTTTCACCCGAAAATATTCACAGTTTTTGTTCACCCTATCGCAGAGGGTGGCGAAAAAATTTTTCGTGTTCGAAAAAGATTTCACCTTATCGGCAACTCTTTGTTCGGGCGAAATGAACAGCGGGGAAACCCAAATTTGTTTACTTATATTTTACAGGCGAACGAGAGGAAAACAAAATTTAAGTAATTTTTTGTTTTGAAATTTGATACTCTTATAATTATATGTTCTTTTATTATTAGAAATATATCAATACATAATGCACAATCGGAAGCTGAGTGGAAGAAGTGAAATTTCTGTATTGCTGTAAATTCTATTTTTTATGACAACGTATCAGTCGGCCAAGTTTTCCATTGTGGACAAAGCAACGGTTCCAAAACGTTGAGCACCTCACTGAAACAAGATTGGCTAAGACCAGGCATGCTTAACCAACGAACCGCTATCATTTCGTTACGATAATCAACGTAACAAAGTCATTTCGTTTCGTTTATTAACGTTAGAACGTCAAATTAACGTTAATTTGACGTTCTTAACGTTAATAAACGAAACGAAATGACTTTGTTTCGTTTATTAACGTTGATTATCGTAACGAAATGATATGGGTTCGTTGGTTAAGCATGCCTCTTCATGGTCCTTTCCGACGAATTTTCCCTATGCGAAAAAACGAAGACATGTGCAGAATTTTACAATTGGTGGAAGTCTAAATGTTTGCTTCAGTGGTGGCAAGGAGTGGTAAGAATAACTAGCAAATATATTATATTATTAATGCCGACTTGTTTAGCCTGTAATATTCGCGAAAAATAATTGAAAAAAATGAACTTGTTATTCAAATGTGTTGAAAATAGTAATTTTTAGCTTACAGAGAATCATTAGCTCCAAAGGGTTAGAACTGTCCCTTAATTGCCTCCGAACCGCTTTCACATTTATGTATATTCTCCTCACGCTCAATCAATACCAACCTAAGTGCAATACTAAACATTATTTTTAAAATTTTTTATTTCTATTTTTGTTGTATTTTAAGGAAATATATGGTTGGTTACAAAATTTACACAATTGTAAGTAAATTATTTGTTTACTACCAATTCGCAATAGAGCATCAGTTGTTTCTGTGAGAGATAAGCTAATACATAAATCGTAGCGTTAAGTTGAACTATGTAAACATGCCATTAGGTTGAGTTCTTGTATATGCCGATGTGGCAATGCTATAACAAATGTCAAATAAAGAAACAAAAAAAGCGCTCTCTTCCGGGTTGCAATTTTTACGAAAACGAAGTTTGTCCTTTTTCATTTTAATATATCTTAATATATCACAGTGGCGACGAGCAGAAAACAATTCAAACTGATTTATAAACGCGTAGCAAGTGCTTGGTGATCAGCGGCTAATAATATTTTGGCAAAATGGCAACCAACAATTTTAATATTCCATTTTTTGACCACGAAAAAAACTCATGGTTTGTCTTTGAGAAGCAGTTGTTGCAATTCTTCATTGCTGCTAACATTGAGGAGGTAAAAAAGAAGGCAATATTGTTAACTTCGTTATCCGAAAGTGCGTATACTCTGTTGGACAACTTAGTACGTCCGGAGGCGTTGGAAGATAACAGCGTAACTTTGGAAAAGTGTCTCGATTGTCTGCGAAGCCATTATAGGCCAACAACATCTGCGTTTGTGGAGCGTTACAAATTTTACAATGCTACAAAAACAGCGTCAGAATCAATAAATGATTGGGCAGCTAGAGTGAGAGCGTTAGCTGTAAAGTGTGAGTTTGGCCAAAGTTTAAATATGGCGCTAAGGGACAAATTTATAATGGGTCTGGAAAAGGGTCCAGCCAGGGACAAAATTTTTTTGGAAAATGTAGGCGCAACTTTCGAGAAAGTGGTAGCGATAGCAAATACAGCAGAGTACATTAAGCAACAACAAGAGGATATTATACAAGTAAAACAGGAAGATCTAAATTTTTTGAAGAAAAATCAGAAGTCGCAAGCAGAGCAAAAGAAACAGCAAAATTGGAAAAACAAGTCAAATCAAGGCCAGCCGAAACAGCAACCATGCGAAGTGTGCGGCTACACTAACCATAGCAAAAGTGAATGTAAGTTTAAGAATTATAAATGTATTAATTGTAAAAAAAAGGGGGCACCTAAAAAAAATGTGCAAAGAGAAAAGTTTAAATTTTTTGAATAATGCAGACGAGTTAAGTTTATTCTCACTTAATAGTGCGAAAGATAAACCGATTGTTGTAACCATTTTTGTTGAAGGCAAGGCTATTGATATGCAGCTCGACACAGGGTCAGAAAACAATGTGATGTCGGAAGAGACATACAAAAGCCATTTTAGAAAAAATAAACTAAATGAGATATCAATTTTGTTGAAGACATACAACGGTGGCAGTATTGTGCCGCTTGGTGAGTTTGAGGTGGATGTACACTTTAAAGAGCAACGCAAATGCATTTCATTTTTGGTTATTAAGGCCGGCGGTCCGCCGTTGTTAGGTCGAAAATTCTTAAACAGTTTTGGTATTGAATTATCTAGCTTACATTTTTCTAAACAAATCAGATGCGACGTCAATGTCTTACATAAATTTTCCGAACTATTTGATGGGTCTTTGGGATTATTTAAGAAGAGTAAAGCCCATTTACATGTAAAGGAAGGCACCGAACCGAAATTTTTTAGGCCTCGACCATTACCTTTAGCGATTAAAGAAAAAGTTGAAAAGGAGATAGACAAGTTAGTAGAACTGAAAGTTTTGGAACCAGTGGATTATTGCGAGTGGGGGACACCGATTGTTCCAGTGCAAAAAAAAAGATGGGGGAATTCGCATATGCGGTGATTTTAAAGTGACATTAAACCCACATATGCATGTGGAAAAGTATCCCTTACCACGTATTGAAGAGATTTTTGCCAAGATGCACGGCGGGGTGAAGTTTGTAAAACTGGATTTAAGTACAGCGTACCAGCAAATCGAATTGGATGAACAATCTCGCAAATTCACAACAATTTCGACGTCAAAAGGCCTTTTTCAGTATACAAGACTGATATACGGGTTGGCATCCGAACCCGCCATTTTTCAAAAAATTATGGACACACTATTAGTAGGCATTGAGGGCGTGGTAGTATTTCTCGACGATATACTAATAACAGCAACCAACGTCAGACTTCTTACTCGAAGACTTGAAAAAGTGTTAGCCCTGTTAAGTGAGGCAGGGTTAAAGTTGTCTAAATCGAAGTGTGAGTTGTTTGTTGACGAAATTAAATATTTAGGGCATATTATAAATAAAGAGGGCTTGCATATGGATCCTGATAAAGTAAAAGATATTAGAGGCGCTAAAGAGCCATCAAACGTAAAAGAGCTTCAATCTTTGTTAGGGGTGATAAATTTCTATAGAAGATTTTTACCTAATTTATCTACTTTGCTTCACCCACTTTATCAGTTGTTGCAGGCGAATACAAAATTCGAATGGTCAAAAGAATGTTCGGAAACATTTTCAAAACTTAAAGACTTATTGGCATCAGAGAAATGCCTAGCCCATTTTTGTCCCGAAAAAAGAATTAAATTAACGGTGGATGCTAGTCCCACGGGAGTAGGTGCGGTTCTAATGCAAATAGAGACTGGTGAAATAGAGAAACCAATAGAGTTTGCTTCAAGAACATTGTCGGATACTGAAAAAAGGTATTCGCAACTTGACCGAGAAGCATTGGCTATACTGTTTGGTGTAAAAAAGTTTCATCAGTATATTTTCGGTAGGCATTTCACCTTGGTTACTGACAACAAGCCGTTACAACACATTTTTAGTCCGAAAAAATGAAATCCAGAAATGGCGTCAAATAGATTGCAGCGTATTGCTCAAACGCTATCAGGTTATCGTTTCGACATTGAACACGTCAAGTCTAAAAACAATATAGCAGATTATTTCTCGCGAAACCCCGACAGAAGTGCCGAGGATCAATGCGTTTTGCCTGATGATGTTTATGTAAATTATTTTCAAGAGCTTGGTGGACGAAGCGAAATGATTAACCTAGAAAGCATTAAAACAGAAACTGCACAGGATAGTACGCTACAACGAGTAAAGAAATTTCACCATGAGGGATGGCCAGAGAAATGTCGGGATCCAGAGTTGTTACCATATTTTAATAAAAGATTGGAATTGGGCGAAGAATCAGGTTGCTTATTTTGGGGTTTTCGGGTTGTGGTTCCAAAAGCATTGCAAAATAAAGTTGTCGAATTTTTACATGCGACACACATGGGAATTGTGAAAATGAAATGCATGGCTCGTGAGTGTTGTTGGTGGCCGAACCAGGGAAAAGATTTGGAGAAGGTAGTAAAAAGTTGCGAGCCCTGTTTACTTAATCGTCCGAACCCACCAAAGCAAGAGCTTCTCCCATGGAAGAGACCCCAGGAAGTATGGTCGAGAATCCATTTAGATTTCTTTGGACCTTTTAAAAACCGCTGGTGCTTAATCGTTGTAGACAGCACAAGTAAATGGGTGGAATGCATAGACATGGGAACGAATATAACTAGCCGAGCTCTTATAGCAGTGTTGAGAGAAATGTTTGCACGTTTTGGGTTACCAAAATGCGTGGTTTCGGACAATGGTACGTCGTTCACATCGAATGAGTTTACCAATTTTTTGAAATTTTTTTAGGTCACCCACCCACTAATGGTCAGGCGGAAAATGCGGTTAAACAGTTAAGACCGCCTTAAAACGGAATTTACTTAATACACCGTTGTCTGACTTCAACAAAGTTCTGAGTAATTTTTTGTTAGATTATCGAAATACTGTACATGCTAGTATGGGCGTATCTCCAGCCTACATTATGTTTAATAAAAGGAAATTAAGATGTCGATTAGACTTACTCAATGGAAAGCGAAATGTTGTTAATCTAACCAATACTGAAATCACAGCATTTGTTGAAAAAAAATAAAAATGAACAAAAGAGATATTTTAAAGCAAAGCAAAACAACAACTTTAACGTGTATGACGCGGTGATAGTTAAAGATTATTCGGTTCCTGGGAAAGTAAAGCTGTGATTTGCAAAAGAATTGTAAAAACTTACCATAATAAATCTTGGAAAAGACACGCAAATCAAATTATCTTAACGCAAAAAGAATCATCGCACTCATCACTAGATGATCCACTACAACCTTTAACAAATTTAAGTAATGAAAATCAAAACATATTAACTAATAATTGTGGTCCCGATGATACAAGTACAGACAAAAATACAACAACAACTACACATACAAGTAATAACGTACCCAACGATATTATTTGTAATGAGAAAACGAAGTCACGGGAACCCACTACTCATTATAATTTAAGACCGAGAAAATAACAATTTCTTGTCAAACAAATTTATGTATCCTAAGCGCGAAAGTCTGTATTAAAATCATGTATATGTTACCAATTAAGAAGGGGGTATTGTGAGAGATAAGCTAATACAGAAATCATAGCGTTAAGTTGAACTATGTAAACATGCCATTAGGTTGAGTTCTTGTATATGCCGATGTGGCAATGCTATAACAAATGTCAAATAAAGAAACAAAAAAAGCGCTCTCTTCCGGGTTGCAATTTATACGAAAACGAAGTTTGTCCTTTTTCATTTTAATATATCTTAATATATTACAGTTTCGAAGTGAACTTTTGTTCGCCCGAAATTGCCGATAGGCGGAAAAAGTTCACCCGAACAAAAGAAGTGAATGCGAACACTTTTCCGCGTGAACTTCGCGATAAGGGTGAATATTTTCAACATTTTTCTGCTTTTGTTATCCAGACTTTTTTTTAACAATATACATACATTTCACATATCTTTATTAAGTCAAACGATAACAACCTTACTGACTAGATTACCGGTTAGCTTAGTACTAGTTTAACAATTTTAAAGTGAGATTTACTGAGATAAGTAAGAAGACTCAATGCGTGCCTTAAACAGAGACCTTGGCATGGCAAAGGCTTCTGGATAGGCGATTAAATTCTACAAGGCCTCGTAGAAAAGGTGCGAAACTGAAGTAGGGACATTGAAAGTCAACTGCCCAAGTATTTCTGAGCAGTCAATGGCACCGGATATTATGTCAAAAATAAACATTACGTTTTAAACAAAACGTCTAACTTCAAGCAGCAAGACATTGATAAGCATGCATCTAGCATTGTAGGGAGGCAGGGGATTAACAAAGTTTAGAGGTTGAAGAACAAATCGTATGAACTTGCGCTGAATTCTTTCAATTCTTAAAGAGTGTGAAGAGTATATTGAATTCCAGTTGACTGAAGCATACTCTAGCTTAGAACGCACTACGGCATTTTATAAGATTTTCCTGCTATATGGGCAAATCCCAAAAACTTTTACTTTTTTGGATACTCGGGTTTTACACACGAGCAAAAAACTTAAGGCTAGAAAAAAGTACAAGGACATTAAGATTGACCTTTTGACTATCCGATCTGATGATTTTAAAAATCAAGAAAGTTGATAGTAAGTTTTTGCAGAACTTCGAAACGTGAAAAACGTCGATTTTTACACTTTTTCAAGCGATACCCTTGATTTTTTTTTTTTTTTTTTGAATTTTTTCGATAAAATTTTGAGGCATCACTGAAACGCTATGGAGTTTAAACTGAATGTTGTTTTTGAGACGGAGATTCTAAAATTATGAGCAAAATTAATGTGCTCCTCCAATAATCACAACTATCATCAATCAAAGTAGCGATACTTTTTTTTTTTGTCATTTTCAATATTGACAGTTTTTTGCTTATAGATTTTTGAGGCAACTGAGTATTGAAATTTGGATTATGCACGATAATAGCCTATCAGGGACTAAAAATACGGGGCTTCAAATTCGTTGTGCCCCTTTCAGTTTTAAAGGTAGAGGCAGAAAAGTGGAAGCACTTGGTTGCGTAAATTTTATTCAGGAGCATGTTTTTTTGCAGCTACAATTTTACTTTTATCACTTCATACCCGTTTGTTAATTTTTTCTCTACACCACAGTGGTATACCATCAATCGCTTCATCTTGGAATATTCACGCAAAGAAAGTTATTGATGTTTGTACATGGCGCAAATATACGAAATTTCCGACAAAAATTGGCAATCGTCAAAAAGTGTAGACAAAATTTTTTCTGTCGAAAGTTATTCACAAAAAATCGTAAAATTACCCCGAGAGGGTCCGAAATATGGGGCCCGAACACGCTTTTATTAGAACAATTAGGACTGTGATATAAACTGTAAGATTTAATAATTTAGGTGTAAAGTTTTAATGTTAAAAATATATAATTATGTACAATATGGGATTTTTTGTCGCAGACGAAAAAGCCTAATTATCGTTAAAGGTTACAATGAACTTATAAAGTGTTATATTTTCTTACAGTCAATTTAATTTTTACTTTTTAGTTAATTTTATTAACCAATAATAAAAGCTTATTTTTAAAAAAGTTTTTATTCTTTAATTTAATTTTTACTTTTTAGTTCGTTTTATTAACAAGTAATAGAAGCTTGTTCTTAGAAAACTTTTTTGTTAAATTTAATTTAAATATGATTTTTTTTAATTTTTATTAGGGTAAAATATTGTTTAAATTAGTTATGTAATCTTTACTTAGTTATTTGTAACGTTTCTCATCCTATCCATTTCTTTTAATGCATCAACATTACAATGTTTCTTCGAAGTCAACTTTGAACAGTCAAGTTCTTCTATTCGAGTGTTAACTAACTTAAAATCCAATTTTATTGTGACTTTGCCTATGTCGCGTTCAGTTTACAACTACTCATTGCAGATCTCTGCTCTATATTTCTTCCAAAATCAAATCACTTTTGCATTTGCTTCAAAAGCTGAATATAAAAATAAAAATTTTTAATCGCATTCGTTGTACATATATAAAGTTATCGCTTTCAAGAAGTATTTCTGCCTTCCAGTTAAAATATTTCTTGTGCTGAGGGAAAAAGATTTAAATATCGACGTGCCTTCACAAACTCTCAATATCTCTCGGTAGGCTTGAATTAAGTAAGTGGCAAGTACGCTTAATACAAAATAAATTAGTTTCATTCTTTTACTTAGTTTTCAATTCATTAAACTCCACGCTTCATCAGTTGCAAGCCTTGTCAAATTTCTTAGAGGCGCAAGTGCATTTGAAATACATACTTTTAGCTCTTCTAGTGACAGAAATCTTTCACTAAATGTTTAATAACCGATGGAAATATCTAGTCATTATTATTATAAATATTGAACAAGAGTTGTTTTCATAAGTCGGCTATTTCATCAACAATTAACGACAGTGTGTTTGCCAACACTTTTTTTTTAATGCCTCGCCTAAATTATTTCCTAGGTGAAATGTCTCTGTTCTCGTACATTTTTATTGACTGAGCAATTTTTTGTGGTGAGAAATCCATTCAAGTAAATTCAAAATTATATGTGGATTAACGAATGTACCAAAACACAACGCAACTGCTTAAAAAGGGCCAAAATTGAAGAAAGTGGACCAGTGGACCAGTGGACCAAATGGGGTTGGAAGGGACCATTTTTGGTCCAAATGGACCCAAAGTGGCAACCGTGATCGCCAAAAATCTGTAAAACAAAATCAAGTGCGCAGAAAAGTTTGCAACAAAAAGTATGGAACATTGAGGAATAACAGCCTAACTTCTACGTTTGTTGCATACACAAACAAAGCGAAGTTACCTGCGTCCTTGACGACTTAGGCTGTTATTCCCCATGTGAATACAAATCTTTACCGATAACGCTGTTATCGATTAATTTATCGAATTCTCGTAAAGTAATATTGCATTGTCATCGGAGTTATACATGTGTGCAAAATTTCAGCACAATCGGACACCGGGAAGTGTATCAAATTTAACTTGCAAGATTTCATTACATACAACAGCCAAGTGAAAGTAAATAAAAGCTTATAAAATGAATATCCGTTTGTGTGAGGCTTATAGAATCAAAAACTATAGGGTCGATTTTGTTCAAACTTTCACATAAGTTGCGTATACCTCACGAGGTGGTTTGCCCATAGGTTTGGTTGCGATCGACGCACAGGGTCTCGAGATATAGGTCAAAACGTGGACCCGGGTACCCCTAGAATGTGTTTATAGAATATGGATAACAAATGAAAGCTGTTGATGAGTGCCTTAGTAGAGGGTAATTTTCATACCCCTGGGTGACTAGGTATAGTGTTAACTACTTTGTACTCTTTACTTTAATTTTTAAAATAAAACCAACGAAAGATCAATATTTTCACTACTAGTCAACCATTTGCTTTTTATGAATTTATCATCTACAAAAATATATATATTTGTAATTGATTCTATAACTTTAGATAAAAAATTTTATTTAAAAATATTACATTTCACAAAATCGTGAAATAATAAAATAGTTTAATTATTAGATTGTTCTACTTTATAATTACATTAAATATATTTTAATTATATATACTTTTCCTCCAGTTCAAAAATATATATCATTTACACATGTAAGTAAATTTACAGCAACAGCCATATAAACTCAAATTCATATTTTACCAATCTCATTTCCAATTAAAAATAACAAACAACTTTAAACTTTTTAAATCAAATTAATTACTGTAATCAATTTTAAAAAATCTCAAAAGATTTCTTAAAATAATTTTTATTGACATATCAATTCTTTCATATTGAAATTAAAATAATATAAAAACTCAATTTATGCGCACTAACATAATATAAATCAATGACAATTTCACCCTCAAACAATTAAAGGAATCAACTTTTCATTCCTTATCAACAACTTGGACATACATTATGCAGAGTACAATTATATATTGAACATATATTCTGCATAATACAAGTTTTAATTTTTGAGTAATTGTGCACACACAGTTACAATCTACTATTATTCAACCTCATCCTAGGTTCTTCAATCACATCACCATAAAAAACAATATTTCTCAAACAACATAGAAATAACACAACCAAATATTAATATCATAAAATATTAATACAACAAGTAAACAATAACAACAACTAAAAATCAGTTATCAAGTACATCAAATAATCAAAAGATTGGGTACTTACATCAATACTAACATAAACTTTTAACGCAATTAACACACAATTCAAATGTTTCTCAAATTACAACACAAAATTGTTACAGTAAGTAATATACACTGTAAATTAATATTTAAAAAATAAAATTTTCGTTTCACTGGAGGGGGAGTAAATATAAGGTTATCTACTTTAGTTATATATACTTTGTTTTTATAAATTTATTATTTTTAAATCATTTTATTTTGTATAATATTTCAAAATGAAAATATTGGAAGTATCAAAAAAACATCTTTTAAAAAAATAAAGTTAAATATTTTCTAAATTCAAAATTAAAAAATAAATATTTAAATATTTGGTTAACCACCAATCTGAATCTGATCTGTGGAAAGGGAGCTTATTAGCTTAATGCTTAAGATGATGCGGGAACAACCAAGTAAGCCCCTTCCAACCTTTGATTCGGGGGGATGGTATAATGGTGTGAAGATGATAGCGTGCGACAACATCGCGAGCTTGCGGTGGCTGGAGGAAGTCGTTCCAAACCTCCAAAGGCAAGGCACGAACGCGCGGTTTGAGGTGGTGGATAAAGCGCAAATCCCCACGGTACCAAAAGTTAAGGTATGGATACCATGCGTGATGAAGTCGGAGGATACACTGCGACTTCTGCAGAATCAGAATCCGAACATACCGACACAGGATTGGAAGGTACTTACTGTATCTCGGCCTACCGAGGATGGTCAGTTCTACATCTTCCAAATAAACAAGCAGGCGGAGGATATTTTGTACACGCAGCTTGGCAAAATGTCCTTTGGCACTGGCAAAATTTACATGCGACTCAGGAAAAGAAGTCCCGAGGATAAAAATCCTAACACGCTGGAAGTGGGCGAAGTCGAAAAGGACCTCAGAAGCCTAAGGGAAAAAAGACAGGTGGAGGTCCCCGACGTCACCACGAACGTGCTAGAAGAGGACCAACCGCTAAATGGTGCTGTGACTCGCACAGAGGAACACACGGCACAACATTCACGAGGGGCTGAAGGGGGCCTCGAATACTCTAAACCAAAAGGGCAAGAGGAGGACGACGACGTCATGACGAAGGTGCTGGAGGGGGACAAACAGCCCAATGGTGCTGCGAGTCCTACAGATAAACCTCCAACACAGTAAAGTGGCGTCGAGCGAACTCCTCCTAACCCTTGAGGAGGGTTCGTTTGACGTGGCGCTGATCCAGGAGCCGTGGCTCTCATCGGGAGGAAAGGTTTCTGGACTTAGCGCGCGCGGGTTTGGCGTTTACTACGCACAAACGGAAGGACGGGTGCGAGCTGTAGTAATGGTAAGGAAACAGCTGCATTCATATATGCTGCCTAATTACACCACCGAGGATCTCGTAGCGGTGGCCGTTGAGCAAAAGAATAAGCAGGCATTTATCCTGGCGTCCTGCTACATGGCCCATGCTGCGGAGGTTCCACCGATGGAGTGCAAAAGGCTAGTACAGGAGGAAGGGCGCAAAGGGCGGTTGGTCATAGGCGCGGATGCAAATGCGCACCACAATGCGTGGGGAGGAGCAGATACGAACGAGAGAGGCGAATCTCTATTTTGTTACATCCTGCAAACCAATTTGCAGATAGCCAACAGGGGAAATGTTCCTACATACATTGGTCCAACATCCAGCAATGTTCTGGATATTACATTGAGCTCCGAGCGTGATATATCAAGGTATGATTGGATGGTTCTCGATAGACCATCCTTCTCCGACCATGCGTATATAAGCTTCAGCATCCCACTAAAGAGGGTAGAGAAGGGAGGAACCTTTAGAAACCCTAGGGCAACGAATTGGACTAAATTCCAGAAACATGTAGAAACGAAACTGGGACAACCCAAAGAGGTTGCTAATGTAGAGGAACTGGAGGAGTCGAATGAATTCCTAACAAGGACGCTTATGACTGCGTATAACAAAGCTTGCCCTCTAAGAAGATTCAGAGGAAAAGCAAAGCCGCCATGGTGGAGCAATGAGCTGAGTCTTCTAAGAAGACAGGTAAAAGAAATGTTTAAACTCGCAAAGACCGCGGAAAGCGAAGCGTGTCGGGACGAGTACAGGGATCTACTGAGGATCTACAAGCGTGAAATTACCAGGGCGAAGAGAAACTCATGGAGAAGTTTCTGTACGGACATAGAGTGCTCCAGTGAAACAGCACGGTTGAAAAAAGTCCTAGCAAAGGGAAACATAGTCCAGGGACTAATAAAGAAAGAGAACGGGGAATGGTCACGTGATAGTGAGGAATCCCTTGAGGTGCTTCTCGATACACATTTCCCATCGGGAGACGGTTTAGAAGAACCAGCAGACATCACTCACACTTCGATCACGGAGCTAGTGGTGCCGGGCTTGGTGACCGATACCAAGATCGAGTGGGCAGTGAAGACGTTTTCTAAGTTTAAATCGCCGGGCCCAGATGGTATATTCCCGGCCATGCTACAAGTCTCAAGTAGGGCGGTCGTGGAATGGCTTAAAATAATATTCGATGGGTGCATAAGACTGAATCATGTACCGCACTCTTGGAGAACTGCTCGTGTAGCTTTTCTACCAAAGGCGGGGAAGATCGGTCACGTGTATCCCAAAGACTATAGACCCATTAGCTTAACATCATTTCTGCTCAAAACCTTTGAGAGGCTGATAGATGTGTACATAAAGTCCAACGTGGATGAAAAGCTGCTCTCCACAACACAGCATGCGTACACCAAAGGCAAGTCGGTAGACACCGCATTGCATAGGGTGGTAATAAGCATAGAGAAATCCCTGGAATATAAGGAGTATGCTCTAGGAGTCTTCTTGGACATTGCCGGGGCTTTCAATAATGTTGCAAAATGGGCGATTATGGATGGTCTTAATTACATTAAAGTACATCCTGCCTTAATCAGATGGATCGGCTGCATGTTAAATTGCAGAAAGATTACATCACAATGGGGATTGTACGAGGCCACGAAATCAGTGGACAGGGGCACGCCGCAGGGAGGGGTGCTATCACCTCTGCTGTGGACACTGGTCATCAACCAACTGCTCAGGCAATTCGATGAGGGACCCGTAAAACTTACGGCTTACGCAGATGACGTTGCAATTGTCATAAGTGGAAAATGCCTTCCAACGATTAGTTCTTTGATGGATCGGGCGCTTCGGGATATTCATACCTGGGCATCTAATGTCGGGCTGAAAGTCAATGCGGAGAAGACGGATATGGTCTTGTTTACAAAGAGGTACAAGGTCCCAAATTGGACCAGGCCTAAGTTAGGAGCGGTGACCTTACAGGAGAAACCTAGGAATCATCCTAGACAGTAAGCTGTCATGGAAGCTCAACTTGGAGGAGAGGGTCAAGAAGGCCTCAACGGCACTCTATGCATGTAAAAGAATGCTGGGGTGTACGTGGGGCCTATCGCCCTCTCTTTCTCATTGGGTTTTTACAGCGATTGTAAGCCCTATTCTATACTATGGAGTTCTTGTTTGGTGGAAAGCCACACAAAAAACAACATACCTCAAAAAATTAGAGGGGGTATGCAGACTATCGATGCTTTGCATTACGGGAGCCCTGAAAACAACCCCGACGGCTGCACTGTATGCCATTCTGCACATTCCACCTGTAGACCTGGTAGCAAAGAACAAAGCGTTAACGACCGCAACCAGGCTCGATGCTTCGGGGCAGCTTGAGCGCCGACCATATGGCCATAGTAGTATAGCGTCCTCAGTCACAAGACAAACAGACTACATGATTCCCTACCTGCACTTTGAGGGAGATCTTAAGGCCACAATAGAGGTGGACGGTTGGCGCAAGGGTGCGCAAATGGCGGACGAGGCGATACATGTGTACACCGATGGTTCCAAAATAGTGGAAGGAGTAGGGTCTGCGGTATACTGCGCTGATCCGGAATTAAGCAGATCCTACAGGCTGCCGGATTACTGTAGCGTTTTCCAAGCGGAAATATTAGCCGTAACCAAAGCAGTAGAAACCCTGGAAGAGAATAGCATAAGCTGCAACCGTGTTAACTTTTATATTGACAGTCAAGCAGCAATTAAGGCAATAATCTCGCATAGCACAGCATCTAAATGCGTGTTAGAGTGTAAGCAGTCTCTGGAGAGAATCGGGACAGGGAGAAGCATACATCTATATTGGGTCCCAGGGCATATGGGAATAGATGGGAATGAAAAAGCGGACGAATTAGCTAAAAAGGGCGCATCCCTTGAAGCTTGCTCCGTAGACGTCCCAATTAGATTGGGCGAGATTAAGCGAATGCGAGAGGTGCACATGATCGACCAAGCAGAAAAGGCGTGGGTTCAAGCGCGGGGCTGTAAAGTGGCGAAGATTATGTGTAGGTCTTACAACCTTAGACTAACACAGTTGCTTCTATCATTAAAAAGAGAGGACTGTAGACTCATGACGGGTATTCTGACTGGACACTGCCTTCTGGCGTCACATGCCTTTCAATTAGGCTTGGTCAGTGATAGCAGGTGTAGGAAGTGCGGGTTGGAGGAGGAAACGATCGAGCACGTTCTGTGCTCGTGCCCTGCACTTGCCAGGCTAAGACTCCAGCTATTAGGAGTGATACAGCTGTCAGATCTAGAAGCAGCAAGTGGCTTAAGTCCTAGGAAGCTTCTAGTATTTGCCAAGAGGACGGAGTTATTTTATAACATAGGTCCTGGTTTTTGATAGGGTTTTTCAGTTTGGTCGTTAAAACAAACTTCTGGAAACACTACGGACGCAATCAGTCTATGTGAGGTCCTCATGGACCGGCCAGTTCAACCTACCTACCTACCAAATATAAATGGGGGGAGTAAATATAGTGTTAACTACTTTGTACTCTTTACTTTAATTTTTAAAATAATTTTAATTGAGTTTTCGTGTTAACTTAAAATTTTGAATAACTTCAAAAAAAGAAAATTCTAATTAGTTTGAAAATATCTAAACTCAAAAATCAACAAAAATAAATTTTTATACTTAAAATCAAAATAAAAGATTCTTTTAAAATATCAATTTGAATGTTGATATACTAGGGTCTCGAGATATAGCTCAAAACGTGGACCCGGGTACCCCTAGAATATGTTTATAGAATATGGATAACAAATGAAAGCTGTTGATGAGTGCTTTAGTAGAGGATAATTTTCATACCCCTGGGTGACTGGGGTCTCGAGATATAGGCCAAAACGTGGACTCGTGAACGCCTAGACAGTGTTTTTACATTACGGGTATCAAATTGAAGCTGTTGATGAGTGCTTTAGTACAGGGTAGTTTTCATACCTATTAGTAACTAGGGTCTCGAAATAGAGGCCAAAACGTGGATAAGGGTAACACTGGGATGTGTTTTTACATTATGGGTATCAAATTGAAGCTTTTGATGTGTGCTTTAGTACAGAGTAAGTTTTATGCCGCTGGGTGACTAGGGTCTCGAGATATAAGCTAAAATGTGGACCCGGATACACCTAGAATGTGTTTTTACATTATGGGTATCAGATTAAAGCTGTTGATGTATGCTTTAGTAGAGTAAGTTTTACACCTCTGGGTGACTAGGGTCTCGAGATATAGGCCAAAATATGGACCCGGATACGCCTAGAATGTGTTTTTACATTATGGGTATCAAATTGAAGCTGTTGGTGTGTGCTTTAGTACAGGGTAGTTTTCATACCTATTGGTGACTAGGGTCTCGAGATATAGGCCACACCTTGGATCAGGGTAACCCTAGGATGTGTTTTTACATTATGGGAATCGAATTGAAGCTGTTGATGTGTGTTTTAGTACAGAGTAAGTTTTATGCCGCTAGGTGACTAGGGCTCGAGATATAGGCCAAAACATGGACCCGGATACTCCTAGAATGTGTTTATAGAATATGGATAACGAATGAAAGCTGCTGATGAGTGCTTTAGTAGAGGGCAATTTTCATACCCCTGGGTGACTAGGGTCTCGAGATATAGGCCAAAACGTGGGCCCGTGAACGCCTGGACAGTGTTTTTAAATTATGGGTATCAAATGATCAAATTGCCGAACATAGAAAAAATTCTGGAAATTGTAATAAAAAATCAACTGCTTAATTACTTAGAAAATAATAAAATCCTTATAAAGGAACAATCCGGTTTCCGAGAAAGGCACTGTTGTTGTTGTAGCAATGCTCGCCCCACCTAATAGCCGCGACCGATCACAAATTGTCATCAATATCCTCTAACGAGAGTCCAAGGAAACTTGCCGTTTCAACAGGGGTGGACCATAAGGAAAGGGGTGTTAGAGGCGTTGGTTCCACATTGCAATTGAAGAGATGGTTGGTGTCATGTGGGGACACGTTGCAAGCGGGGCATACATTTTGTATGTCGGGGTTGATTCTGGATAGGTAAGAGTTTAACCTGTTACAGTATCCAGAACGAAGTTGAGCAAGAGTGACACGCGTTTCCCTGGGGAGCATGCGTTCCTCTTCCGCAAGTTTTGGATAATTTTCGTTAAGCACTGGATTCACCGGGCAATTCCCGGCATAAAGGTCCGACGCCTGTTTATGGAGTTCACCAAGGACCTGCTTGTGTTTTTTCACTTCATACGGCTGGGTTCTCAGGTGCCGTATTTCCTCAAAATGCTTACGGAGATGACTCCTTAAGCCCCTAGGCGGTGCTGGTTCATCAATCAGATGTCTGTTGGGATGCCCAGGTTTCTGGGCATTCAACAGGAACTGTTTGGTCAGCATCTCATTTCTCTCCCTGATGGGGAGTATTCTCGCCTCATTATGCAGATGGTGTTCTGGGGACATAAGAAGACAGCCCGTGGCGATTCTGAGAGCAGTATTTTGGCAGGCCTGTAGTTTCTTCCAGTGGGTGATTTTTAGGCTTGGCGACCATATGGGTGACGCGTAGCACGTAATCGGCTGGCTAATTGCTTTGTATGTAGTCATGAGCGTTTCTTTATCCTTTCCCCAAGTACTGCCAGCGAGGGATTTGAGGATTTTGTTACGGCTCTGAATTCTCGGAACAATTGCGGCTGCGTGCTCACCAAAATGTAGATCCTGATCAAACGTCACACCCAAGATTTTGGGGTGTAGGACAGTCGGTAGCGTAGTGCCATCGACGTGGATGTTCAAAATGGTCGACATTTGGGGCGTCCATGTTGTAAATAAGGTCGCGGAAGATTTAGTCGGTGATAATGCCAGGTTTCGCGAGGCGAAAAAACTGGAGAGATCAGGGAGGTAGCCGTTTATTTTATTGCATAGCGCATCGATCTTTGGGCCTGGGCCTGTGGCCATTATTGTGCAGTCATCGGCGTAGGAAACGATTGTGACTCCTTCCGGTGGTGAAGGTAGCTTAGATATGTAGAAATTAAACAAAAGTGGGGATAGGACACCACCCTGTGGCACCCCTTGTTTAATTCTCCTTGGTTTTGATGTTTCATTTCTAAATTGCACCGATGCCTGCGAGATAATTTGCGGTCCACCTTTTAAGACATGGGGGAAGGGTAGACCCTTCCAGGTCCTGCAGTAACGAGCCATGGTTGACCGTATCGAAAGCTTTTGATAGGTCTAGCGCTACGAGTACTGTTCTATGGTGGGGGTATTGATTTAAACCGCAATTTATCTGGGTGCTAATGGCATTTAGCGCGGTGGTAGTGCTATGGAGTTTTCTGAAGCCATGCTGATGAGGGGCTAGCTGCAAATTTGCTTGGAAATAAGGGAGCAAAATGGCTTCAAGCGTCTTTGCCAAAAATTGGCAATCGTCAAAAAGTGTAGAAAAAATTTTTTCTGTCGAAAGTTATTCACAAAAAATCGTAAAATTACCCCGAGAGGGTCCGAAATATGGGGCCCGAACACGCTTTTATTAGAAGAATTAGGACTGTGATATAAACTGTAAGATTTAATAATTTAGGTGTAAAGTTTTAATGTTAAAAATATATAATTATGTACAATGGGATTTTTTTGTCGCAGACGAAAAAGCCTAATTATCGTTAAAGGTTACAATGAACTTATAAAGTGTTATATTTTCTTACAGTCAATTTAATTTTTACTTTTTAGTTAATTTTATTAACCAATAATAAAAGCTTATTTTTAAAAAAGTTTTTATTCTTTAATTTAATTTTTACTTTTTAGTTCGTTTTATTAACAAGTAATAGAAGCTTGTTCTTAGAAACCTTTTTTGTTAAATTTAATTTAAATATGATTTTTTTTAATTTTTATTAGGGTAAAATATTGTTTAAATCTTTACTTAGTTATTTGTAACGTTTCTCATCCTATCCATTTCTTTTAATGCATCAACATTACAATGTTTCTTCGAAGTCGACTTTGAACAGTCAAGTTCTTCTATTCGAGTGTTAACTAATTTAAAATCCAATTTTATTGTGACTTTGCCTATGTCGCGTTCAGTTTACAACTACTCATTGCAGATCTCTGCTCTATATTTCTTCCAAAATCAAATCACTTTTGCATTTGCTTCAAAAGCTGAATATAAAAATAAAAATTTTTAATTGCATTCGTTGTACATATATAAAGTTATCGCTTTCAAGAAGTATTTCTGCCTTCCAGTTAAAATATTTCTTGTGCTGAGGGAAAAAGATTTAAATATCGACGTGCCTTCACAAACTCTCAATATCTCTCGGTAGGCTTGAATTAAGTAAGTGGCAAGTACGCTTAATACAAAATAAATTAGTTTCATTCTTTTACTTAGTTTTCAATTCATTAAACTCCACGCTTCGTCAGTTGCAAGCCTTGTCAAATTTCTTAGAGGCGCAAGTGCATTTGAAATACATACTTTTAGCTCTTCTAGTGACAGAAATCTTTCACTAAATGTTTAATAACCGATGGAAATATCTAGTCATTATTATTATAAATATTGAACAAGAGTTGTTTTCATAAGTCGGCTATTTCATCAACAATTAACGACAGTGTGTTTGCCAACACTTTTTTTTAATGCCTCGCCTAAATTATTTCCTAGGTGAAATGTCTCTGTTCTCGTACATTTTTATTGACTGAGCAATTTTTGTGGTGAGAAATCCATTCAAGTAAATTCAAAATTATATGTGGATTAACGAATGTGCTGCAAATTTTTTGGGCCATATTGTGAATTTTTACCTGAGTGAAAAAGAAAGAAAAGTACCAAAACACAACGCAACTGCTTAAAAAGGGCCAAAATTGAAGAAAGTGGACCAGTGGACCAGTGGACCAAATGGGGTTGGAAGGGACCATTTTTGGTCCAAATGGACCCAAAGTGGCAACCGTGATCGCCAAAAATCTGTAAAACAAAATCAAGTGCGCAGAAAAGTTTGCAACAAAAAGTATGCAACATTGAGGAATAACAGCCTAACTTCTACGTTTGTTGCATACACAAACAAAGCGAAGTTACCTGCGTCCTTGACGACTTAGGCTGTTATTCCCCATGTGAATACAAATCTTTACCGATAACGCTGTTATCGATTAATTTATCGAATTCTCGCAAAGTAATATTGCATTGTCATCGGAGTTATACATGTGTGCAAAATTTCAGCACAATCGGACACCGGGAAGTGTATCAAATTTAACTTGCAAGATTTCATTACATACAACAGCCAAGTGAAAGTAAATAAAAGCTTATAAAATGAATATCCGTTTGTGTGAGGCTTATAGAATCAAAAACTATAGGGTCGATTTTGTTCAAACTTTCACATAAGTTGCGTATACCTCACGCGGTGGTTTGCCCATAGGTTTGGTTGCGATCGACGCACAGGGTCTCGAGATATAGGTCAAAACGTGGACCCGGGTACCCCTAGAATGTGTTTATAGAATATGGATAACAAATGAAAGCTGTTGATGAGTGCCTTAGTAGAGGGTAATTTTCATACCCCTGGGTGACTAGGTATAGTGTTAACTACTTTGTACTCTTTACTTTAATTTTTAAAATAAAACCAATGAAAGATCAATATTTTCACTACTAGTCAACCATTTGCTTTTTATGAATTTATCATCTACAAAAATATATATATTTCTAATTGATTCTATAACTTTAGATAAAAAATTTTATTTAAAAATATTACAAGATCGCGGGTTCGAATCGAGCTTATTAGATTGTTCTACTTTATAATTACATTAAATATATTTTAATTATATATACTTTTCCTCCAGTTCAAAAATATATATCATTTACACATGTAAGTAAATTTACAGAACAGACATATAAACTCAAATTCATATTTTACCAATCTCATTTCCAATTAAAAATAACAAACAACTTTAAACTTTTTAAATCAAATTAATTACTGTAATCAATTTTAAAAAATCTCAAAAGATTTCTTAAAATAATTTTTATTGACATATCAATTCTTTCATATTGAAATTAAAATCATATAAAAAACTCAATTTATGCTCACTAACATAATATAAATCAATGACAATTTCACCCTCAAACAATTAAAGGAATCAACTTTTCATTCCTTATCAACAACTTGGACATACATTATGCAGAGTACAATTATATATTGAACATATATTCTGCATAATACAAGTTTTAATTTTTGAGTAATTGTGCACACACAGTTACAATCTACTATTATTCAACCTCATCCTAGGTTCTTCAATCACATCACCATAAAAAACAATATTTCTCAAACAACATAGAAATAACACAACCAAATATTAATATCATAAAATATTAATACAACAAGTAAACAATAACAACAACTAAAAATCAGTTATCAAGTACATCAAATAATCAAAAGATTGGGTACTTACATCAATACTAACATAAACTTTTAACGCAATTAACACACAATTCAAATGTTTCTCAAATTACAACACAAAATTGTTACAGTAAGTAATATACATTGTAAATTAATATTTAAAAAATAAAATTTTCGTTTCACTGGAGGGGGAGTAAATATAAGGTTATCTACTTTAGTTATATATACTTTGTTTTTATAAATTATTTTTAAATCATTTTATTTTGTATAATATTTCAAAATGAAAATATTGGAAGTATCAAAAAAACATCTTTTAAAAAAATAAAGTTAAATATTTTCTAAATTCAAAATTAAAAAATAAATATTTAAATATTTGGTTAACCACCAAATATAAATGGGGGGAGTAAATATAGTGTTAACTACTTTGTACTCTTTACTTTAATTTTTAAAATAATTTTAATTGAGTTTTCGTGTTAACTTAAAATTTTGAATAACTTCAAAAAAAGAAAGTTCTAATTAGTTTGAAAATATCTAAACTCAAAAATCAACAAAAATAAATTTTTATACTTAAAATCAAAATAAAAGATTCTTTTAAAATATCAATTTGAATGTTGATATACTAGGGTCTCGAGATATAGCTCAAAACGTGGACCCGGGTACCCCTAGAATATGTTTATAGAATATGGATAACAAATGAAAGCTGTTGATGAGTGCTTTAGTAGAAGATAATTTTCATACCCCTGGGTGACTGGGGTCTCGAGATATAGGCCAAAACGTGGACTCGTGAACGCCTAGACAGTGTTTTTACATTACGGGTATCAAATTGAAGCTGTTGATGAGTGCTTTAGTACAGGGTAGTTTTCATACCTATTAGTAACTAGGGTCTCGAAATAGAGGCCAAAACGTGGATAAGGGTAACACTGGGATGTGTTTTTACATTATGGACATCAAATTGAAGCTTTTGATGTGTGCTTTAGTACAGAGTAAGTTTTATGCCGCTGGGTAACTAGGGTCTCGAGATATAAGCTAAAATGTGGACCCGGATACACCTAGAATGTGTTTTTACATTATGGGTATCAGATTAAAGCTGTTGATGTATGCTTTAGTAGAGTAAGTTTTACACCTCTGGGTGACTAGGGTCTCGAGATATAGGCCAAAACATGGACCCGGATACGCCTAGAATGTGTTTTTACATTATGGGTATTAAATTGAAGCTGTTGGTGTGTGCTTTAGTACAGGGTAGTTTTCATACCTATTGGTAACTAGGGTCTCGAGATATAGGCCAAAACTTGGATCAGGGTAACCCTAGGATGTGTTTTTACATTATGGGAATCGAATTGAAGCTGTTGATGTGTGTTTTAGTACAGAGTAAGTTTTATGCCGCTAGGTGACTAGCGCTCGAGATATAGGCCAAAACATGAACCCGGATACTCCTAGAATGTGTTTATAGAATATGGATAACGAATGAAAGCTGCTGATGAGTGCTTTAGTAGAGGGCAATTTTCATACCCCTGGGTGACTAGGGTCTCGAGATATAGGCCAAAACGTGGGCCCGTGAACGCCTGGACAGTGTTTTTACATTATGGGTATCAAATGATCAAATTGCCGAACATAGAAAAAATTCTGGAAATTGTAATAAAAAATCAACTGCTTAATTACTTAGAAAATAATAAAATCCTTATAAAGGAACAATCCGGTTTCCGAGAAAGGCACTGTTGTTGTTGTAGCAATGCTCGCCCCACCTAATAGCCGCGACCGATTACAAATTGTCATCAATATCCTCTAACGAGAGTCCAAGGAAACTTGCCGTTTCAACAGGGGTGGACCATAAGGAAAGGGGTGTTAGAGGCGTTGGTTCCACATTACAATTGAAGAGATGGTTGGTGTCATGTGGGGACACGTTGCAAGCGGGGCATACATTTTGTATGTCGGGGTTGATTCTGGATAGGTAAGAGTTTAACCTGTTACAGTATCCAGAACGAAGTTGAGCAAGAGTGACACGCGTTTCCCTGGGGAGCATGCGTTCCTCTTCCGCAAGTTTTGGATAATTTTCGTTAAGCACTGGATTCACCGGGCAATTCCCGGCATAAAGGTCCGACGCCTGTTTATGGAGTTCACCAAGGACATGCTTGTGTTTTTTCACTTCATACGGTTGGGTTCTCAGGTGCCGTATTTCCTCAAAATGCTTACGGAGATGACTCCTTAAGCCCCTAGGCGGTGCTGGTTCATCAATCAGATGTCTGTTGGGATGCCCAGGTTTCTGGGCATTCAACAGGAACTGTTTGGTCAGCATCTCATTTCTCTCCCTGATGGGGAGTATTCTCGCCTCATTATGCAGATGGTGTTCTGGGGACATAAGAAGACAGCCCGTGGCGATTCTGAGAGCAGTATTTTGGCAGGCCTGTAGTTTCTTCCAGTGGGTGATTTTTAGGCTTGGCGACCATATGGGTGACGCGTAGCACGTAATCGGCTGGCTAATTGCTTTGTATGTAGTCATGAGCGTTTCTTTATCCTTTCCCCAAGTACTGCCAGCGAGGGATTTGAGGATTTTGTTACGGATCTGAATTCTCGGAACAATTGCGGCTGCGTGCTCACCAAAATGTAGATCCTGATCAAACGTCACACCCAAGATTTTGGGGTGTAGGACAGTCGGTAGCGTAGTGCCATCGACGTGGATGTTCAAAATGGTCGACATTTGGGGCGTCCATGTTGTAAATAAGGTCGCGGAAGATTTAGTCGGTGATAATGCCAGGTTTCGCGAGGCGAAAAAACTGGAGAGATCAGGGAGGTAGCCGTTTATTTTATTGCATAGCGCATCGATCTTTGGGCCTGGGCCTGTGGCCATTATTGTGCAGTCATCGGCGTAGGAAACGATTGTGACTCCTTCCGGTGGTGAAGGTAGCTTAGATATGTAGAAATTAAATAAAAGTGGGGATAGGACACCACCCTGTGGCACCCCTTGTTTAATTCTCCTTGGTTTTGATGTTTCATTTCTAAATTGCACCGATGCCTGCCAGATAATTTGCGGTCCACCTTTTAAGACATGGGGGAAGGGTAGACCCTTCCAGGTCCTGCAGTAACGAGCCATGGTTGACCGTATCGAAAGCTTTTGATAGGTCTAGCGCTACGAGTACTGTTCTATGGTGGGGGTATTGATTTAAACCGCAATTTATCTGGGTGCTAATGGCATTTAGCGCGGTGGTAGTGCTATGGAGTTTTCTGAAGCCATGCTGATGAGGGGCTAGCTGCAAATTTGCTTGGAAATAAGGGAGCAAAATGGCTTCAAGTGTCTTTGCCAAAAATTGGCAATCGTCAAAAAGTGTAGAAAAAATTTTTTCTGTCGAAAGTTATTCACAAAAAATCGTAAAATTACCCCGAGAGGGTCCGAAATACGGGGCCCGAACACGCTTTTATTAGAACAATTAGGACTGCGATATAAACTGTAAGATTTAATAATTTAGGTGTAAAGTTTTAATGTTAAAAATATATAATTATGTACAATGGGATTTTTTTGTCGCAGACGAAAAAGCCTAATTATCGTTAAAGGTTACAATGAACTTATAAAGTGTTATATTTTCTTACAGTCAATTTAATTTTTACTTTTTAGTTAATTTTATTAACCAATAATAAAAGCTTATTTTTAAAAAAGTTTTTATTGTTTAATTTAATTCTTACTTTTTAGTTCGTTTTATCAACAAGTAATAGAAGCTTGTTCTTAGAAAACTTTTTTGTTAAATTTAATTTAAATATGATTTTTTTTAATTTTTATTAGGGTAAAATATTGTTTAAATTAGTTATGTAATCTTTACTTAGTTATTTGTAACGTTTCTCATCCTATCCATTTCTTTTAATGCATCAACATTACAATGTTTCTTCGAAGTCAACTTTGAACAGTCAAGTTCTTCTATTCGAGTGTTAACTAACTTAAAATCCAATTTTATTGTGACTTTGCCTATGTCGCGTTCAGTTTACAACTACTCATTGCAGATCTCTGCTCTATATTTCTTCCAAAATCAAATCACTTTTGCATTTGCTTCAAAAGCTGAATATAAAAATAAAAATTTTTAATCGCATTCGTTGTACATATATAAAGTTATCGCTTTCAAGAAGTATTTCTGCCTTCCAGTTAAAATATTTCTTGTGCTGAGGGAAAAAGATTTAAATATCGACGTGCCTTCACAAACTCTCAATATCTCTCGGTAGGCTTGAATTAAGTAAGTGGCAAGTACGCTTAATACAAAATAAATTAGTTTCATTCTTTTACTTAGTTTTCAATTCATTAAACTCCACGCTTCATCAGTTGCAAGCCTTGTCAAATTTCTTAGAGGCGCAAGTGCATTTGAAATACATACTTTTAGCTCTTCTAGTGACAGAAATCTTTCACTAAATGTTTAATAACCGATGGAAATATCTAGTCATTATTATTATAAATATTGAACAAGAGTTGTTTTCATAAGTCGGCTATTTCATCAACAATTAACGACAGTGTGTTTGCCAACACTTTTTTTTTAATGCCTCGCCTAAATTATTTCCTAGGTGAAATGTCTCTGTTCTCGTACATTTTTATTGACTGAGCACTTTTTGTGGTGAGAAATCCATTAAAGTAAATTCAAAATTATATGTGGATTAACGAATGTGCTGCAAATTTTTTGGGCCATATTGTGAATTTTTACCTGAGTGAAAAAGAAAGAAAAGTACCAAAACACAACGCAACTGCTTAAAAAGGGCCAAAATTGAAGAAAGTGGACCAGTGGACCAGTGGACCAAATGGGGTTGGAAGGGACCATTTTTGGTCCAAATGGACCCAAAGTGGCAACCGTGATCGCCAAAAATCTGTAAAACAAAATCAAGTGCGCAAAAAAGTTTGCAACAAAAAGTATGCAACATTGAGGAATAACAGCCTAACTTCTACGTTTGTTGCATACACAAACAAAGCGAAGTTACCTGCGTCCTTCGCTTCCCAAGGCAGTCGGTTCTATGTACCGGAGCGACTCGGGATTTTTCCCGACCAAGGACTGTCATTTCAGTGTAACCCCATTTAATTTGTTTCGTCCCTCCCACAAATTGTCATCCTCCCAGCAGCTCCTTGCAGCAGGACTGCTCCATATTCTCTTGCTCCGGAAAGGTATCGAATCCAATCCGGGTCCGTCTCCTGACCCCGGTCCTGAGAAATGGTTTTGCTGCTTCTGCCGGAAAAGAATCTTTTTAGGACGGTCATACTCTGTTCAGTGTGTCTCGTGTAAGGGATGGTTGCATCGGACAGGTTGTTCTGGGCTTGATCCCAAAACCCGACGTCCACGTAACTTTTATAAATCTTTTGTGGCTCCTTGCTGTTCACGCCCAAGGGCGCCCCGTAGTCTACGTCTAAGCGCCCCCCCATTACCTTCCAGCAGCCCCGCTGCTCAGCAAGCCACAACAAGTACCCGCTGTTGCTCGCGCCTTACGGCGCCAACAACTCAAACAGCTGCTACCACTCATAACTACAATCTTCGTAGTAGAGTCGGAAGCAATGCTGAGCAACAGCCCCTGCCCCCGTCTTCTCCCCCCCTCTTTTCCGGCAGCAATCGTGTAGGTCAGGGAACCAGACTCTTAGTCCCTACCTCCGTTTGCACCGTTTGCCAGCACAGAATATATATGTTTGCGACATCCGCCCAATGCAGCTCCTGCCTTGGGTGGTGCCACTTTCCTAGATGTTCTGGTCTCCGCGACGGCAACCCCTCGACGGGTTTCATCGCGCCATGTTGCCAGGTCGCAAACCCAAATCATCCGGGTACCCCAATGCCCAAGGACACCCAGTCCCAGGGCCACAACAGCAATTGCGTCCTGGCCTTCCTCAACCCAGGCGTAGTCACCCGTCACTTACCCCCAGAGTGGCGACGTCTCCCCTCATGCACTTCAGAATTCTGCAGTTAAACTGTAATGGACTAACTGGGAAGATTACGGAGATAGTCAATTTCATGAAGCGGCACAACATCCGCATTGCTGCGATTCAAGAGACTAAACTCACAGCACGATCTGCATTGCAGACCTGCTCTGGGTATAATGTCCACAGAAAAGATCGCGAGAGCGGAAATGGAGGCGGCCTCGCGTTTATAATACACCACTCTGTGCAATATCACATATTTGATCCTGGCATCGACCGCAGGGACAACGTCTTAGAACGTCAAGGTCTATCTGTCCGGTCAGGCGATGCAAACCTAGAAATCATCAACATCTACATCCCCCCTGCCACCTGTTGTCCCGGTGGATACCGCCCTAATATCAGAGCCTTACTCACTGGAAACAATCGCATTATTTTAGGCGACTTCAATGCCCATCATGATCTATGGCACTCAAATTTGCGGGCGGACAGTAGGGGCGGGATGTTGGCGGATCAAATAGAAGAAACGACGTTCTGCACAATAAACGGAGACGCCCCCACACGTATGGTAGGAAGCTGTCACAGTTCGCCAGATATCTCAATCGTGAGCGCAGAACTCGTAAACTGCGTCAACTGGCAGCCGATGGTATCATTGGCATCCGACCACCTGCCTATACTTGTTTCGCTCGAGCGTACCGCCGACTTCATCGTCACTGAAAAACGCACTTTCATAAACTTTAAAAAAGGAAAGTGGGAAGAATACAAATCCTTTACAGACAACCTCTTTGCTGCCCTCCCTATCCCGACTGATGCCCGCCAAGGGGAGCGTGCCTTCCGCAAGGTCATTGAATCCGCCTCGGCACGTTTCATTCCCGCCGGGAGAATTCCCGAAATCCGGCCCACTTCCCGGCGGAGGCCGCAAACTTAGCGAGAGAACGTGACCTTATAAGGCAGCTTGATCCAGGCGACCCCCAAATAAGGGATATAAACCAACGCATCAGATTGCTTGTGGATGAACACAAGCGGGCGAAATGGGAGGAGCACCTAAGAGGTTGTAACCTCTCTACCGGTGTGGGTAAACTTTGGTCCACCGTAAAGTCCCTATCGAATCCGACCAAGCACAAAGACAAAGTTTCCATCGCCTTTGGCGACAAAGTGCTGTCGGATGCGAAAAAATGCGCGAGCGCTTTCTGCCGACAATATATAATGCATTCCACGGTCGACAAAGTTAGACGGAGGGCCAACAGACACGCACATAAACACAAATTCAGCGCGTCACCAATCACCATCACCGCTAAAGAGGTTGAGGACGCCATTGGTCGCGCTAAACCATCCAAAGCAGTGGGCCCAGACGGCATAGCCATGCCGATGCTTAAAAGCCTAGGGAAAGAGGGTTTCAAATATTTAGCGCAGGTCTTCAACCTGTCTCTTTCCACCTTTGTCATACCCGAGAAATGGAGAATGGCCAAGGTGGTCCCGCTACTAAAGCCTGGTAAACCAGCTAACATAGGAGAGTCGTATCGTCCGATATCTCTCCTATCGCCAGTAGCAAAGACGCTCGAAGCCATTTTGCTCCCTTATTTCCAAGCAAATTTGCAACTAGCCTCCCATCAGCATGGCTTCAGAAAACTCCATAGCACTACCTCCGCGCTAAATGCCATTAGCACCCAGATAAATTGCGGTTTAAATCAAAACCCCCACCATAGAACAGTACTCGTAGCGCTAGACCTATCAAAAGCTTTTGATACGGTCAACCATGGCTCGTTACTGCAAGACCTGGAAGGGTCTACCCTTCCCCCATGTCTTAAAAGGTGGACCGCAAATTATCTGGGTGGTCGGCAGGCATCGGTGCTATTTAGAAACGAAACATCAAAGCCAAGGAGAATTAAACAAGGGGTGCCACAGGGTGGTGTCCTATCCCCACTTTTGTTTAATTTCTACATATCTAAGCTACCTTCACCACCGGAAGGAGTCACAATCGTTTCCTACGCCGATGACTGCACAGTAATGGCCACAGGCCCAGGCCCACAGATCGATGAGCTATGCAACAAAATAAACGGCTACCTCCCTGATCTCTCCAGTTTTTTCGCCTCGCGAAACCTGGCATTATCACCGACTAAATCTTCCGCGACCTTATTTACAACATGGACGTCCCAAATGTCGACCATTTTGAACATCCACGTCGATGGCTCTACGCTACCGACTGTCCTACACCCCAAAATCTTGGGTGTGACGTTTGATCAGGATCTACATTTTGGTGAGCTCGCAGCCGCAATTGTTCCGAGAATTCAGAGCCGTAACAAAATCCTCAAATCCCTTGCTGGCAGTACCTGGGGAAAAGATAAAGAAACGCTCATGACTACATACAAAGCAATTAGCCAGCCGATTACGTGCTACGCGTCACCCATATGGTCGCCAAGCCTAAAAATTACCCACTGGAAGAAGCTACAGGCCTGCCAAAATACTGCTCTCAGAATTGCCACGGGCTGTCTTCTTATGTCCCCAGAACACCATCTACATAATGAGGCGAGAATACTCCCCATCAGGGAAAGAAACGAGATGCTGACCAAACAGTTCCTGTTGAATACCCAGAAACCTGGGCATCCCAACAGACATCTGATTGACGAGCCAGCACCGCCTAGGGGCTTAAGGAGTCATCTCCGTAAGCATTTTGAGGAAATACGGCATCTGAGAACACAGCCGTATGAAGCGAAAAAACACAAGCAGGTCCTTGGTGAACTCCACAAACAGGCGTCGGACCTTTATGCCGGGAATTGCCCGGTGAACCCAGTACTCAAAGTAAAGTATCCAAAACTTGCGGAAGAGGAACGCATACTCCCCAGGGAAACGCGTGTCACTCTGGCTCAACTTCGTTCTGGATACTGTAACAGGTTAAACTCTTACCTATCCAGAATCAACCCCGACATACAAAATGTATGCCCCGCTTGCAATGTGTCCCCACATGACACCAACCATCTCTTTAATTGTAATGTGGAACCAACGCCTCTAACACCCCTTTCCCTATGGTCCACCCCTGTTGAAACAGCAAGTTTCCTTGGACTCCCGTTAGAGGATATTGATGACAGTTTGTGATCGGTCGCGTCTGTTAGGTGGCGAAGCACTGCTACAACAACAACAACAACAACCTGCGTCCTTGACGACTTAGGCTGTTATTCCCCATGTGAATACAAATCTTTACCGATAACGCTGTTATCGATTAATTTATCGAATTCTCGCAACGTAATATTGCATTGTCATTGGAGTTATGCATGTGTGCAAAATTTCAGCACAATCGGACACCGGGAAGTGTATCAAATTTAACTTGCAAGATTTCATTACATACAACAGCCAAGTGAAAGTAAATAAAAGCTTATAAAATGAATATCCGTTTGTGTGAGGCTTATAGAATCAAAAACTATAGGGTCGATTTTGTTCAAACTTTCACATAAGTTGCGTATACCTCACGCGGTGGTTTGCCCATAGGTTTGGTTGCGATCGACGCACAGGGTCTCGAGATATAGGTCAAAACGTGGACCCGGGTACCCCTAGAATGTGTTTATAGAATATGGATAACAAATGAAACCTGTTGATGAGTGCCTTAGTAGAGGGTAATTTTCATACCCCTGGGTGACTAGGGTCTCGAGATATAGCTCAAAACCTGGACCCGGGTACCCCTAGAATATGTTTATAGAATATGGATAACAAATGAAAGCTGTTGATGAGTGCTTTAGTAGAGGATAATTTTCATACCCCTGGGTGACTGGGGTCTCGAGATATAGGCCAAAACGTGGACTCGTGAACGCCTAGACAGTGTTTTTACATTACGGGTATCAAATTGAAGCTGTTGATGAGTTCTTTAGTACAGGGTAGTTTTCGTACCTATTAGTAACTAGGGTCTCGAAATAGAGGCCAAAACGTGGATAAGGGTAACACTGGGTATGGGTATCAAATTGAAGCTTTTGATGTGTGCTTTAGTACAGAGTAAGTTTTATGCCGCTGGGTGACTAGGGTCTCGAGATATAAGCTAAAATGTGGACCCGGATACACCTAGAATGTGTTTTTACATTATGGGTATCAGATTAAAGCTGTTGATGTATGCTTTAGTAGAGTAAGTTTTACACCTCTGGGTGACTAGGGTCTCGAGATATAGGCCAAAACATGGACCCGGGTACGCCTAGAATGTGTTTTTACATTATGGGTATCAAATTGAAGCTGTTGGTGTGTGCTTTAGTACAGGGTAGTTTTCATACCTATTGGTGACTAGGGTCTCGAGATATAGGCCAAAACTTGGATCAGGGTAACCCTAGGATGTGTTTTTACATTATGGGAATCGAATTGAAGCTGTTGATGTGTGTTTTAGTACAGAGTAAGTTTTATGCCGCTAGGTGACTAGGGCTCGAGATATAGGCAAAACATGGACCCGTATAGTCCTAGAATGTGTTTATAGAATATGGATAACGAATGAAAGCTGCTGATGAGTGCTTTAGTAGAGGGCAATTTTCATACCCCTGGGTGACTAGGGTCTCGAGATATAGGCCAAAACGTGGGCCCGTGAACGCCTTGACAGTGTTTTTACATTATGGGTATCAAATGATCAAATTCCCGAACATAGAAAAAATTCTGGAAATTGTAATAAAAAATCAACTGCTTAATTACTTAGAAAATAATAAAATCCTTATAAAGGAACAATCCGGTTTCCGAGAAAGGCACTGTTGTTGTTGTAGCAATGCTCGCCCCACCTAATAGCCGCGACCGATCACAAATTGTCATCAATATCCTCTAACGGGAGTCCAAGGAAACTTGCCGTTTCAACAGGGGTGGACCATAAGGAAAGGGGTGTTAGAGGCGTTGGTTCCACATTACAATTGAAGAGATGGTTGGTGTCATGTGGGGACACGTTGCAAGCGGGGCATACATTTTGTATGTCGGGGTTGATTCTGGATAGGTAAGAGTTTAACCTGTTACAGTATCCAGAACGAAGTTGAGCAAGAGTGACACGCGTTTCCCTGGGGAGCATGCGTTCCTCTTCCTCAAGTTTTGGATAATTTTCGTTAAGCACTGGATTCACCGGGCAATTCCCGGCATAAAGGTCCGACGCCTGTTTATGGAGTTCACCAAGGACCTGCTTGTGTTTTTTCACTTCATACGGCTGGGTTCTCAGGTGCCGTATTTCCTCAAAATGCTTACGGAGATGACTCCTTAAGCCCCTAGGCGGTGCTGGTTCATCAATCAGATGTCTGTTGGGATGCCCAGGTTTCTGAGCATTCAACAGGAACTGTTTGGTCAGCATCTCATTTCTCTCCCTGATGGGGAGTATTCTCGCCTCATTATGCAGATGGTGTTCTGGGGACATAAGAAGACAGCCCGTGGCGATTCTGAGAGCAGTATTTTGGCAGGCCTGTAGTTTCTTCCAGTGGGTGATTTTTAGGCTTGGCGACCATATGGGTGACGCGTAGCACGTAATCGGCTGGCTAATTGCTTTGTATGTAGTCATGAGCGTTTCCTTATCCTTTCCCCAAGTACTGCAAGCGAGGGATTTGAGGATTTTGTTACGGCTCTGAATTCTCGGAACAATTGCGGCTGCGTGCTCACCAAAATGTAGATCCTGATCAAACGTCACACCCAAGATTTTGGGGTGTAGGACAGTCGGTAGCGTAGTGCCATCGACGTGGATGTTCAAAATGGTCGACATTTGGGGCGTCCATGTTGTAAATAAGGTCGCGGAAGATTTATTCGGTGATAATGCCAGGTTTCGCGAGGCGAAAAAACTGGAGAGATCAGGGAGGTAGCCGTTTATTTTATTGCATAGCGCATCGATCTTTGGGCCTGGGCCTGTGGCCATTATTGTGCAGTCATCGGCGTAGGAAACGATTGTGACTCCTTCCAGTGGTGAAGGTAGCTTAGATATGTAGAAATTAAACAAAAGTGGGGATAGGACACCACCCTGTGGCACCCCTTGTTTAATTCTCCTTGATTTTGATGTTTCATTTCTAAATTGCACCGATGCCTGCCAGATAATTTGCGGTCCACCTTTTAAGACATGGGGGAAGGGTAGACCCTTCCAGGTCCTGCAGTAACGAGCCATGGTTGACCGTATCGAAAGATTTTGATAGGTCTAGCGCTACGAGTACTGTTCTATGGTGGGGGTATTGATTTAAACCGCAATTTATCTGGGTGCTAATGGCATTTAGCGCGGTGGTAGTGCTATGGAGTTTTCTGAAGCCATGCTGATGAGGGGCTAGCTGCAAATTTGCTTGGAAATAAGGGAGCAAAATGGCTTCAAGCGTATTTGCCATTGGCGATAGGAGAGATATCGGGCGATACGACTCACCTATGTTAGCTGGTTTCCCAGGCTTTAGTAGCGGGACCACCTTGGCCATTTTCCATTTCTCAGGTATGACAAAGGTGGAAAGAGACAGATTGAAGACATGCGCTAAATATTTGAAAACCTCTTTACCTAGGCTTTTAAGCATAGGCATGGCTATGCCGTCTGGGCCCACTGCTTTGGATGGTTTAGCACGACCAATGGCGTCCTCAACCTCTTTAGCGGTGATGGTGATTGGTGACGCGCTGAATTTGTGTTTATGTGCGTGTGTATTGGCTCTCCGTCTATCTTTGTCGACCGTAGGATGCATTATATATTGTCGGCAGAAAGCGCTCGCGCATTTTTTCGCATCCGACAGCACTTTGTCGCCAAAGGCGATGGAAACTTTGTCTTTGTGCTTGGTCGGATTCGATAGGGACTTTACGGTGGACCAAAGTTTACCCACACCGGTAGAGAGGTTACAACCTCTTAGGTGCTCCTCCCATTTCGCCCGCTTGTGTTCATCCACAAGCAATCTGATGCGTTGGTTTATATCCCTTATTTTGGGGTCGCCTGGATCAAGCTGTCTTATAAGGTCACGTTCTCTCGCTAAGTTTGCGGTCTCCGCCGGTAAGTGGGGCCGGATTTCGGGAATTCTCCCGGCGGGAATGAAATGTGCCGAGGATTTAATGACCTTACGGAAGGCACGCTCCCCTTGGCGGCCATCAGTCGGGATAGGGAGGGCAGCAAAGCGGCTGTCTGTAAAGGATTTATATTCTTCCCACTTTCCTTTTTTGAAGTTTATGAAAGTGCGTTTTTCAGTGACGATGAAGTCGGCGGTACGCTCAAGCGAAATAAGTATGGGCCGGTGGTCGGATGCCAATGTTACCATCGGCTGCCAGTTGACGCAGTTTACGAGTTCTGCGCTCACGATTGAGATATCTGGCGAGCTGTGACAGCTTCCTACCATACGTGTGGAGGCGTCTCCGTTTATTGTGCAGAACGTCGTTTCTTCTATTTGATCCGCCAACATCTCACCCCTACTGTCCGCCCGCAAGTTTGAATGCCATAGATCATGATGGGCATTGAAATCACCTAAGATAATGCGATTGTTGCCAGTGAGTAAGGCCCTAATATTAGGGCGGTATCCACTGGGGCAACAGGTGGCAGGAGGGATGTAGATGTTGATGATTTCTAGGTTTGCATCGCCTGACCGGACAGATAGGCCTTGACGTTCTAAGACATTGTCCCTGCGGTCGATGCCAGGATCAAATATATAATATTGCACAGAGTGGTGTATGATAAACGCGAGACCGCCTCCATTTCCGCTCTCGCGGTCTTTCCTGTGGACGTTATACCCAGAGCAGGTCTGCAATGCAGATCTTGCTGTGAGTTTAGTCTCTTGAATCGCAGCAATGCGGATGTTCTGCCGCTTCATGAAATCGACTATCTCCGTAATCTTCCCAGTTAGTCCATTACAGTTTAACTGCAGGATGCTGAAGTGCATAAGAGACGTCGCCACTCTGGGGGTAAGTGACGGGTGACTACGCCTGGGTTGTGGAAGGCCAGGATGCAATTGCTGTTGTGGCCCTGGGACTGGGTGTCCTTGGGCAAGCATTGGGGTACCCGGATGATTTGGGTTTGCGACCTGGCAACATGGCGCGATGAAACCCGTCGAGGGGTTGTCGTCGCGGAGACCAGAACATCTAGGAAAGTGGCACCACCCAAGGCAGGAGCTGCATTGGGCGGATGTCGCAAACCTATATATTCTGTGCTGGCACACTAAGAGTCTGTTTCCCTGACTTGCACTATTGCTGCCGGAAAAGAGGGGGGAGAAGACGGGGGCAGGGGCGCTAAGGCATAGACTACGGGACGCCCTTGGGCGTGAACAGCAAGGAGCCACAAAAGATTTATAAAAGTTACGTGGACGTCGGGTTTTGGGATCAAGCCCAGAACAACCTGTCCGATGCAACCATCCCTTGCACGAGACACACTGAACAGAGTATGACCGTCCTAAAAAGATTCTTTTCCGGCAGATGCAGCAAAACCATTTCTCAGGACCGGGGTCAGGAGACGGACCCGGATTGGATTCGATTCCTTCCCGGAGTAAGAGAATATGGAGCGGTCCTGCTGCAAGGAGCTGCTGGGAGGATGACAATTTGTGGGAGGGACGAAACAAATTAGATGGGGTCACACTGAAATGACAGTCCTTGGTCGGGAAAAATCCCGAGTCGCTCCGGTACATAGAACCGACTGCCTTGGGAAGCGCGAGAAAGGCACTCTTGCGAGACGGCGTTAAATTACGTCATATCTAGCTGGAAGGAAGAGCTGAGCCTAAAAAAACATATAGTAGCAGTTTTCATTGACCTGAAAAGAGCGTTCGAAACAATTGATAGGAATATAATGCTCGATAAACTACAAAAAATTGGTATTAGGGAAAATGAATTGCAGTGGTTTAGAAGCTTCTTATCAGACCGGAAACAAAGAACAGCCATCGAGTCAGTAGTCTCATCCGAGGCACAAGTGGTCATAGGCTTACCACAAGGGTCGGTATTAGCACCAATCCTGTTCAACATTTACATAAACGATATTACATCAGCACTGAAATATAGTAAAATCAGGTTGTTTGCAGATGATGCGCTACTTGAAGTAAACGAAACAGGCATTTCAATAGCAAGGAGCAAAATGCAAGAAGATTTAGACTCATTGTGTAGATGGCTTTGCATTAATAAACTCAAGCTTAACGTTAACAAAACTAACTTCATGGTTTTATCTAGGACGACCAATAAAGAATCACTTAATTTAGATCTAAAAATAATGAATACGAGCATTGAGGATGTCAAAATATTTAAGTACTTAGGGATCCTGATTGACAATAAACTGAGGTTTACGGATCATATTGATTATATTGTTGCAAAAATGGGCAAAAAATTGGATTTTGGAAGAGATCGTGTAAACTTATTAGTAAGAAATATAAGTTGAAAGTTTATAGATCCATCATAGAACCACACTTCTTATATTGCCCTACAATATTCTTTATTGCCAATGAAACACAAGTAGACAGGTTACAAATTATGCAAAACAAAGCTATGAGATTTATATTGAAAGTGAGGTACGACACTTCCATAAAGAGTATGCTTGATGCACTAAGCTGGTTGAGTGTGAAACAGTTGATATTTTACCATAGTATGAAATTTGTATTTTATATCAAGCATGGTAAATTACCAGCCTACCTAAGTGAAAAACTTGTTTATGTGAATGAAACCCATTCTCACATAATCAGGGAAAATAATAATTTTAGATTAACTCTTCTCAAAACAGAGATGGACAAGCAAAATATATTTTACAAAGGCCTGAAATGTTTTAATGAACTACCTAATCATGTTAAAAATTGTGAAAACTTAAACACGTTCAAAAAAAAGTTTTTTAGAATATTGCAAAACCATTCCAAAAAGATAAAATATTTTGTATCTGTATTTCATCTTACTGATCCTTGAGCGTACATGGCAATCCAATTAGACACAGAAGAACCTTATGCATCAGGGAAAATACATATATCGCTCGCAATCAAATTGGGAAAGAATTCCTGAAAATATCGTCCCAGACAAACAGTTCATGTGAATCACGTATACTCCTACAACAATGATATATTATAATTAATTAAAAAGCTGGTACAGGGAGGATTGGAAACACGTCCTTTACAACCGTCCGATAAAAGTGGCTCATTCTGCTGAGCTGCTAGCTTTTGGGTTGACCGGAATCAAATGCATTCCGACAGCATACATAATAAAACTGTAATCATACGTCTTGGAGTAGGGCAGGATTGTGAAGACGTCCTTCCAACCTCCCAATGAGATGACTCCAAGACTCGCCCGTTGGGACCACCAGTTCCCGTGCTGTTCGGAATCTCATGCATTCCGACACCCCAAACGCTAGAAATACTATTATAATTAAAATGTATTTGTAATTTGTAATAATCTAAGTTTTAGGCTTAAAACGCCGTAATAATAAATAATAATAATAATAATAATGAAAGCTGTTGATGAGTGCTTTAGTACAGGGTAGTTTTCATACCTATTGGTAACTAGGGTCTCGATATATAGGCCAAAACGTGGATCAGGGTAACACTAGGATGTGTTTTTACATTATGGGTATCAAGTTGAAGCTGTTGATATGTGCTTTAGTACAGAGTTTTATTCCGCTGGGTGACTAGGGTCTCGAGATATAGGCCAAAACGTGGGCCCGGATACCCCTAGAATGTGTGTGTAATATGGATATCAAATGAAAGCTGTTGCATCAACCTGGCAAAACTGATAAATGTGCATGCGAAGCCGAAATAAATATATGAATTAATAATACCCACATACCTATTTACATACGTCCTATTCGATTTGCCTGAAATTTGGTATAAAAATTTGCCTATATTAGTATTTACGATCCTTTTTTCCGAGAAGTAGACCAGAGACGGACTGGGACTGGGATTAGGAATAGGACTGGGACTGAGACTCGAAGTGGGACTGGGACGGAAAAAGCTTATTAAAATGTATGCACATATAACAAATTTAGGGCAGAACAACGTCTGCCGGGTCTGCTAGTGGTTTAATAGTTGTCATATTTACATTCACAATTTTTTTGTGGGTACAACATTACAACAACCACATGAAAATCGCCAACTTCAACTGCAAATATCTCCGTACAAAGATACAATTTTTATTTTCCGCCTTCGGATTATGGTAAAAGTCTAGTTGAGGGGTCGACTGCTAATACGCTACCAAAAATATCCAGTGAGGTGTCAAAAGACGCGTATTGACCCGGCAACAATAATCCGAAGGCGGAAAAGAAAAATTTTATCTCTGTCCGGAGATATTTGCAGTTGAAGTTGGTGATTTTCATGTGGTTGTTGTAATGTTGATGTACGCACAAAAAATTGTGAATATAAGAGTTTTGCGTGGTCTCCAAACCGGTGTTGGACTCACCCAGGTAAATTTTTTATAAGCGCGGCCGGTAATTGTTTACTTTAGGGTACAACTGCTAAACGGAAAAAAAATTGTATCTCCGTCCGGAGATATTTGCAGATGAAGTTGGAGATTTTCGTGTGGTTGTTGTTGTGTTGCGTACCCACAAAAAAAATTGTGAACGTAAGTGTTTATAGCTTTGGTCTCCAAAACGGTGTTGGACCCACCCAGGGTGATTTTTATAAGCGCGGCCGAAGGCCGCCAACGCAGAAAGGTGTTCTGCGCAAAAATACTAGGGATCCGACCCCCGGTTTCGGAGGTACCCGTGGGTCTTTTTTCGGTTTTTCGTTAATATCTTTTGAACGCGTTAAAATTTTTATTTTCCGCCATCGGATTATTAATACTGATGTCAAGACGCGTCGTTTGACACCTCTCTCGATATTGTTGGTAGCGTATTAGCAGTCGACCCCTCAACTAGACTATTACCAAGAGATATACCGTTGGAATCAACATAAAAACCTCTATAAATTCCAATTTTAAATTTTTTTTTTGTTTGACAAATGTATAAATTCTGCACTTGCTCCGAAACTTCTCCCGACGCGTTTTAGCAGTCGACCACTGTTCCGGGCTATTGTCATTCACCATTCTATAGTTACCATTTTATAGACTTTCTTTTCCAAAACTCGGGCAACAGTTCTCCAATTTCTCTGTGATCCAAAAAGACCATGCATTATAATAAGCGGCAATGTTTTATTGTTATTTTCTCCATAAATTGTGTACGCCATTTTTACAGGCCCAATATTTGAGAGCACGCGAATGTTGTTCATTATTTCAGGGTATTGTACTTTCCATCTCTTTGCAAGATGTCCAAGTATATTTTGGTAACTTTTGTATTGCATATTTATGTAATGAAGAAAAATGTAAACAGTGCAAACTCTTGTAGGGATGTGAGCCACATCAACATATCGATGTATTGTATATTTGTGGTATTGTATCGCATGCCAAACTAAAATATCGAAATCACTTGTCCAAAAAACTAGTCGGAAAATAGGCACAAATCACAATAGAAGATTTGACAAAGCGCATGTAAATATTAGTTCAGCTGTTTTTATGACGTAAGATCGGTACGCAGATCACAAGAAAGTAAAAATTCCATATAAAAAATGCTCAAGAACTGCTCAAGAAGATTCCTTGTCGTAAATAAAAATATAGCATTTCCAGCGACAATCAAGAGATTGCAAACTTCTTCGCTCAATTCTTTCACTCTAATTACTCTACTGTGGTGGATTCATCACCTACAAATTATCCATATGAGCTCCATTCTAGTAACTGAATATATGCCCCACTTTTGTTGCCTAAGGATGTTCTACTCCATCTAAAGACCATAAAAGAATCCTTCAAATACGGTCCCCATTTGATCCAACATGTTTTCTTAAACAATTTGCGGAATATATTTACCAGCCCCTTAGTGATCTGTTTAACCTCTCCTTAAAAAATGGCATATTTCCGACGGCTTGGAAGGAATCTTTTCTTATACCACTCCATAAAAAAGGAAGCAAGTCGTCTATTGAAAACTATCGTGATATAGCAACTCTCTCCGCTATCCTGTAACGACAACCTTTTAACAACCTACGCCCCTGTGGGCCTACACGCACGCGCACCACTGTCTCTGCAAATAACAATGCCAATTGTCTGCAAAGCAACGGCGTATTAGGTGTGTATGTGTGTGAGTATAGAATCAATCGTTGTAGCTAACATGCTGGAAGCCTTCCAGGAACTTTGAGTGACTTTGGGCTAAAGTGGGTTGACAGTAAACCGAAAACGGTAGTGGCAACAGGAAAAGTTGTCTATAAAAGGGCCACCATCCCGTTCTTCTCTATCACAAAGTTTTGAATATGGTGCCACAACGCGAGTGCAGTGAAAGTGAAATAAAAAAAAATTTTATAAAAAAAAATAATAAAAAAGTGTATAAAGTGATAAAGTTTCAAAGTACGAAACCGTAAGCTACCGGTTCGGTGAAAAGTGCCGCATCCAAAAGAGAAATATTATTCCTGCCACCACCAGATCCAGCACCACCAGCAACGGTAAGTACCACCGCCATTCCCGTTTATCTAAATCCCCTACAGTAGTCCCATGCCTATAACCCTCCATTAACGCCCGCATAATTTATCTCATTCCCATCTTGTCATCCATAGTTTACGTTGAAGGAATCCCCAAAGGAAACCAATCACCACCGTCGGTGCTAGGCACCAAAATCCACCAACGGTAAGTAAACACATCTACCTTAGTGACTAGCCCAAAAGTGATATTGAATTTAGTGCCATTTTCTCAAGTGAACTTCATAGTTTGTCTGCTCCGTAAAGGCAAATGATTTTGAGAGAAAACTGATTTATTTTTGGGCAGATAAACATTAAAGTTCGCCGGAGAAATGGCCTATAAATGCTAAACACGACATTGTGATACCCAGCTTCATATTTTTATTGTTTGGTCTTCCTTTTCTTAGAATCCCCATCACCACAAGAGAACTCGCTTAAAGCAACGGCGCGAGGCACCCGAACCACCAACTACAAACCACACCGCGTAACAGCCACCAACAGACACCACACCGAGTAACAAACACCAAAAGCTACAACAAACCACACCGAACACGTAAGCCACCAGTACTACATAAAACACTCTCATTCGTTCAAACCACAAAAAAAAAAAAGTAAGAAAAATCGCATCCACACCAAAAGATTGCATACATCCATATTCACAACCACACGCATTTGCAACCAACCACCGATACATAGATAAGCTACTACACCGCAGATCCACATTCAAAACCACAACCTCAGAAATACACGCATAACCTTAACCACGAAACATTCAACCAGCAACCACACCTGCCGATCACAAACACACCAGCGACCACCACCCAACCACACCAACAATAACCACGCAACACTCAAAAACACCACGACCACATTTTTACATACTTTCTGATACAAAACATTCAAACACGGAAATACTAAAACCAACATCAAGCAATTCCAACTATCCATCAAAATACACGGTAAGCACAAACACAACCAAAGCTATTAGCAGGTGAAAGGCTATTTTCCCAAAACACAACTTAAACACACGCAAAGAGAGGGTTGCACATCACATCACACCACACCGAACAAGAGCACGCAATATATCACATCACATCAGATCACTTCACGTTGTATCACATCATATCACAAACTACAATTAGCGGTGAGTTATATATAGCTGGTCGCTGGTGTGGATTGCTACATCAGCAGGGCTGTGGTGAGAAGACATATCAAAGGTAGAGAGTACACTCGGCACCTCGTCCAATTCGCCGCAACAACGACAACATCACACCACCACGAAGGGGACCGAGAATATGCCTTAGTTTTCATTTTGGTTTAAAATAACTTTTTTAGATTATAAGTTTCCTTTTAATTTTTTTTTTTTGAATTTCCCTTTAATCCCGATGTATGAAATATTTTTCTTAATTGAATTTAAAATATTTTTTTCGATTTCCTAATTTTTATACATACATTTTTTTTATACACACTTACCCAAAAACACATACACGTATTTCACAAACATTTTTTTATCACCTCTAAGGATATATATTTCTTTTTGCACAATTAACTTAGTATTTCAGGATTAGCTTAGCTATTTTCTTTCCTGATTTGTTTTTGCGAGCTGCATTTCCTTTTTTTTTTATATGAAATTTTCTTGTCACACCCTGATTCTTACACAAGATTTGTTTTGTAATATGATATGTAAAGAATTTCTTATTCATGTTTAATTTTCTTGATGATATAGGGAATTCTCTTTTACTTTTCTCGGATAAGGATTCTGTTGTTCTGCAAGAAAGAAAAAGGAGGATATGCCTGAACACACACCATACACATGTGGCACTTTCCTTTTTCTTTTTTTCTTCTTTTTGTAACGCATTTTTTTCCGGCAAATCATTTTTATTGTTAATCACTTTTTTTCACAAACTAAAACGTTTTCATAAAAGCGTACTTCTCACTTAGCTCGCGATTCATTTCACCTTCTTATCTTATTTTTTTTAACGTTTTCTTTTATTAAATACCTCGATCGCGAAAAACGTGTACGTATTTTTACTATTACAAACCGGAACTGAAAGTTCCATGAGGTAATAGTATATAAAGTACAAAAGTACATGGAATAGGGTTTTTTCTGCTCTTTATGTCTCTTTTCTTTCAGCTCCCGCTGCTACAGCCTAGGTACCTGGACTGCAGACGAGCGTCAGGAGATGAGTAAGTGAATGAGTATATACATATGATGAATGGTAATGTTTTTACATCATCGTTGTAATCTCTTTTTTTTATTGATTCTTTGCCTAACATGTTATTGTATGCACATATTTAAGTGAGCGCTTTAACTATTTCTTAACATAAGCAAGAAATAGAGATCGTAAGTAAAGGGTGTTCCCGTCTAGGGTATTTTATTTTTTTTTTTTTTGTTATCTATTTAATTTCTTTTAAACTTTGAAAATTATATGCAGTACTCTTTTTGGTTATGCTGATTGATAAATTGATAATTATTTTGATCAGGATAAGAAATAAATGAATTTAGAATTACCAACGCAAACCACTAGTATATAAGTAAACTTGGAATTTGTGAAAATAAACTTGTATGAAGAGGAAATGAGTTATGTTGATTTTATTAGTTGAAACAATATTAGGAAAAATGCAGGCCCTCTAAGTTACCTTTTGTGTTAGTGTGGGTGTTGCCCTTGTGGCACACTAGGAATGAGTTAGGTGTTGCAACCTACTGACGGACGATGATTTAGAGTAGACCATTACAGACGGACGAACGTCAGGAAAAAGGAACTCCACTCGGTTATCGGAGTCAAAGTAGAGTTCAAAGTTGTTCATGCCTCATGAACAAGAGGAGTGGGATGACTCCACCTGACACGGACGGTCTTCTCCCGCTTACTCTTTCTTTTCTTTCTCTTTATCTTTCACAGGTCCCTATATTCTTCTCATCTAGGCATGACATCTAAAATTTTGTTTTTGTGACTGTGGGTCGAGTAAGGTGGCAAGAACCGCGCCTCAACGCCGACGAGCCTCAGCCGGGCTACCACCTAACCGCCACCCTTCTGGCCCGGACCAAGCAGTTACGTTACAATCCCTAAGCTTTTCGAAGCAATCGTTACTAATCACCTTACATTTTCGATTTCTACATTGATAGATAGTTCTCAGCATGGCTTTTGTAGAGCCAAATAAACCACAACCAATTTGCTTGAATTTACAACTCACGTCTTTAATGGGTTTAGAAACAATCATCATACCGACGTTATATTGCTTGGTTTTCAGCCTGGCCTAACTCGCTGGATCTCCTCCTATCTTTGCGGTTGGACTCAAAGAGTCATTTTTAAAAATATTTGTTCGAATGTCATCGATGTTCCCTCCGGTGTGCCTCAGGGCAGCCATCTCGGTCCTATTCTGTTTTTGCTCTTTATAAACGATGTTTCCACAACTATAAAATATTCTAATATTTTAATGTATGCCGACGACGTAAAACTTTTTAAGTCATACGCGTCAGTTGAAGAAAGTTCTGTACTCCAGGCGGATTTAAATTGTTTAGTTACTTGGTGTAATGCGAATTTTATGCCACTCAACATAGAAAAATGTAAATCCATGTGTTTTTCACGTGGGAACATACAGCCACCTTCCTACACAATTAATGGTCAAACTCTGGAAAGCGTTGATGTTTTTGTCGACTTGCGAGTTACAATGAATTGCAAACTTAGTTTCAACCCTCATATTAATGCCACAGTCAATAAAGCGAGAGGAGTTTTAGCATTTGTGAAAATATGGGCAAAAGAGTTTAGTGATCCTTACGTTACAAAAACCCTTTTTCATAATTGGTGAGGCCGATATTAGAATATGGATCGATAATTTGGAATCCACGTTATCAAGTTCATGTGGATAGACCATGGAACAATTACCAGGGCTCGAATCGTAACATACGATCACGAATCGGTAACCATGCGAAAGAAAATTACGTGATACGTCAGACGTATAAACAAAATGGGATTATAACATACGATCAAAGAGGATAAATACATGAGAGGGACATTTTTAATAGTCTCGCATTTATCCATGCCGTGTAGGCCCCTTGTGCAACTGTGATTTTTGGAAAGAGAATTAAATAAATTAATTAAATGCAGTCGAAAAATAAACACATATATATATTTCGCCAAAAAAAAAAAGTAGCGACTACCTCTCAGTATACATCGAGTAAATGCCAAAAAAATAACGAGTGACGGCTCTTATTGTATTTATCCTCTTTGATACGATAGCGAACGGAACTTAATTTATTTTCAATTCACAATTATTTTTACGGTCCACATTAAATTGGATTGTATTTTTAGCTCACAATAGATTTTGAACTGTCAAATTGGTTGCAAAAAATATAAAAAATAAAGTAACCCTTCAAAAAACGCGAGTACTCTATAAATAATGTAAGGAATACTCCTTTGGGAGTATAGGACTGCTCCAAATCTAATCTCTATTCATACAAAAAATGTGCTCCAATTAACATTGCGATGTCCTAGGAGAGGAGTAGGTGATCCCACTCTCGCTTTGTTTGTGAGTATTCCATAGAGTACATACGTGAGAGTACTTTCCAAAGTACTTTCACTGTAGTACTCCATGGAGCACCCACAGAGGATCATATGCCAAAGTACTAAAAAGGAATTGTGTCGGAAAGAATTATCGAAGTGAATATAATTTAAAATGAAACTAAATGAAGATGGGCAATAAAACTTTTATATTTTATACTACGAATATTCTTATGTTATTTAGCATTTGCGTGAATAAAGAAACTAATATAATACGCATACGTGAATAAAGAAACTAATATTTTACTTTTGGCAACTCTGTTCGGTCGTCATTGTGTCGTGATCACTGTCGTTAAAAAGCGAGCAATGATCGGCTGATGGTGGTCCGCAAACACATTGCAAAGGAGTATTGTTAGAGTACTCCAACATGAAGAAAATGGAACACGTAATCCAACAATTTTTGAAGGGAAATAATTACGATGGATCCAATTGTTTTGTTTGAGCTCAAGTTATATGTATGTATGTATTTATTTGAAAATTTGTTCCTAGCACAACAATTTTGACAAATTATTTAACAGCGCTAGTCATGAATAGCATGAGCTATAAAAATTGAACATTTATAATAATAATAATTTAGATTAATCAAATTAAATTAAACATAACGGATAATAGTGAAATATTTATGTATGCAAATGTAAATCTTAAAACTGAAGAAAAGTAATTGATAAATATTAAAAGACAGCAGTAGTGATGATAACCTTTGGCTGGTTATAGATCGAATAGTATTTAACAAATAAAGGAAGAAGACACAGAGAAAGGAAAAAAGATTTAGAAATGAACATTTTAACAACAATTTGAGATCCAGTTTAAGAGTCGTTAAAAAAATGATGTTAGCTCTTTTTTGAAGTGCAGAGCATTACTTAAGAGTCGAAGACTTGTAGGTAGGGAGTTCCAAAGACGTATTGCAGTAACAAAGAATTGGCGCTCAGAGGTTAGCGTGCGGTATCTAATGTGCTTAAGAAGAAGCACAGATCTTGATGATTGCAGAAAAATAAGCTTACGATATAGATAGTCAGGTTTCTTCGTGTGTATCAATTTATGGAGGAAGGACAGTGTTTTGACTTTTAAAAGATTTTCGAAAGAAATGTTTAGCAACCTTTCAGCATGTTGTGATACGTAGTCAAACCTTTTCAACCCATAAACATATCTAGCAATGTTGTTGTAAACAACATTTAGTTTGTATTAATTTTTCCAAAAGTAGCTTTTCGGCCGATAAATAAAAATACAAAAACTTTTGTTTTTTCTTATTCTCCTACGCGTTTCGATGTTTTTTATAACATTTTCATCAGGGAGTCTGGTTTATTCTAATAAAACATAAAACGAAAAAACAAACATTAAAAAGTTATTAATAACTAACATCAAGCAATAACACATTTTCCAACAGTTCACTTAAATTTAACATAATACAATAACATTTGAACTGCAATCTTGTCTTTAGACGTAACATTTAACATAAAACGTTTACCTTTAACATAAAATGTTTCCTTTTTACATGTAACATTTATTAACAAAAACGTTCATTCAACAACATACATACATATACTAACTAGCACAATTAAAATTTTCGACGGCGTCCATTGCCTCGTCCATTGCATTTGATGGCAGTTGTGTATGCGCCGTTTATATTATTTACGTCTTCTTTGAAGTTCACCGTCTTCTCTATTTTTTGTTGTATGCGTAACCCTTCGAGTGTTAGTCGTGTCCTCTCTCTCCTCTCTATATCTAAAATCTTAACATTATCGAAGTTCGCTGTATGGCATTTGCTGGTTAGGTGCTCAGCAATAGCAGTAGTCGTTTTCATATTTTTCGCATCTGATTTGTGCTCACTAATTCGGATGCCCAATGATCTCTTCGTTGTACCAATATAAACTTTTTCGCACACTTCTCCTTCCTTTCCGTTGCATTTTATTTCGTAGACTACATCGTGTTGTTGTTCCTTGTTAATTTTGTCTTTTGTTTGTGTAAATATTTTATTTATTGTTTGGTTTGGTTTATGTGCTAATGTTATGTTGTTTCGCATAAAATTTTCCATTGATTTGTTGTCCGTTAGTCCTGGTATGTATAGTTACGTACCATTGAGACTTCAGCGAGATACGGATAGAAATTTATCATGCAAATGCAACAACAACGTTGTGTTCCTGATATTTATCTGGTTCAATTTCTGATCCGTATAGCAGTTCTGTTCGTTTCGTTTTCTGTAGTAGATTTTTTGACAGCTAACCACTTTTGAGTTGGTAGCACTCATGGCTCAACTATATGGTTGGCTAATCTCTACAGCAATAACATACCTTTGTTCACATTGCCAAAATTAGCGTGATGGTGTTAGACGAATGGAATGGAATGAAAATATAAAACTTAGCAGCATTTGCAAGTAGTAAGAAAATGTTGTAAATTCGTTGGTTTCTTTTTAAGTTTGCCATCTCCTTCTGACAATCCCTACTCCAGTGAAATGAAAAAAATAAAATCAGCTGGTGAGATGAGCCAACCATATAGTTGAGCCATTGTAGCACTGAACTAAATACGTGTACATTTGTGTATACATAAAAGATCTCGCCATATTTAAAAGCAAGAACACTGAAAGAGTAAACAACTTGAAGATGATGTAAGGAAAATAAACAGTTTGCTTACGTGCGAAACTATTTAAATGGTAATAATTCTATCAGTATCTTAAAATTTTGTGTACGCTTCTTCTTATTTTCTACAAAACAGATGTTTTATATTAGTGCTGCCAGCTCTCATAAAATTGATCTAGATCGTTCCAATGAGATTTGAGCCAGAGCCAGAGCCAGAGCTCGATAAACCAATGGAACGGCCCTTATGTTACACCTGTATATAGTCTCTTATTATTTTCATTATTCAAATTTGCACTGTTGGTTACATTGTTAGTGCTGATTGTTTTTGTTGTTGCCAGCCATGTGTCTATTAATTTATTAGGGTACGCATTTTTGTATAAAATATTTTTAATTTTTCGGTTATTTTCAGTTATGAACTCCTGATCACTTAAGTCGCGTACTTTCTTTATAAAGTTGATTGCCGTGTTTCTTGATTAGAATGATAGTTGATTATTCGCGACGATGCTACAGCTTTTGCATACCAATTCGTTTTCAACTTTTTATTCGATTTTATTATTTCCATATCTAGGAAGGCCAATTTATTTTCTTTCTCTTTTTCTACCGTGAATTGGATTTTTGGGTGTTGTGCGTTAAAAGTTTTTAAAATTTCTTCCATGTCCTTTGTTTTAATTATTGCAAATATATCGTCTACATACTTATTTATGTATTTGATATATATGTCCCTGGATTTGAGCTCGGTGATGCTGTCGTCAAGTATTTTGTCTAGCACTATATCTGCTACTGTAGGTGATAGGGGGTTTCCCATAGGCATTCCGTATACTTGTTGGTAGAATTTGCCATGGTATGTAAAATAATTGTTGTCCCTCAAGCAGAATTCGAGGCAAGTTTGAAAGTGTTTATTTGATAAAGTAGTGTGTTCTTTTAGTTTTTCCCATTTTCTCAAATAATAATGAGAAACAATACACATACACAAACATACATTTTTCCAACCGTTCTAAAAATATGGTCTTTCCATGTCAATGTTTTGTTAAAAATTACACCTACGTTTTTCGCCGTATCTACGTATTCTATAACGGAATTGTCGAACACTACATTCTCTAAATCATTAGTGGGAAAAGACCTTCTATGAATAACAATACATTTTGACTATTTCGGGTTTATACATAAGCCATTCATATTAGCCCATGAAAATATTTGATTCAAATCGTGGTTTAAGTTACTTATGCACAAGCTAGTTTGATCACGAGGACAACACGTAAACAACTGCACATCATCAGCGTAGATATGAACATTACAATACTTAAGGACATCGGGTAAGTCATTGATATACAGAATAAATAACAGAGGACCCAGAATAGAGCCTTGAGGGACGCCTCTTAAGACATGTAGGAAGTCAGACTTTTCACCATCTATACATACTGCTTGAGTCCTATCGCCCAAGATATGATCTTATAAGGGCAACTGCATGACCAGAGAAGTTAAATAAGTTTACCAGCTTCCTACAGAGCAGAGTGTGGTCTACAGAATCAAAAACTTTAGAGTGGTCAAGAAGTGTTAAGAAGGCAATGTAACAAGTGAGAGCGAAGGCGATGAAAAAATTGTTCGGAGGCGGCTAAGACAACGCAGTAACCCGTTGGACTTATCGAACAAAGCGTAAGCATATTATTTATGTATTATTTCTTTGTAACAAAAAATTATTTCAGATTCTCGAAGAGATTTCGCTTAACTAAAGAAGCTTTTAGTCACCTTCTGGAGAAATTAAATTTGAAGCAAGCCGATGCCAAAGCGGTTCCTCAAATTTTGCAATTGGCAGTTACGCTTTCACTTCTTGCTAGCGGTGGCTACCAGCACAATGTCGGTAGTGACTATTTAGTAGGAATGTGCCAGAGCACTGTCTGGAAGTTGACATCACATTTTGTTGCCGAGATGGAGAGGAAGCTGTGCGCGGAATTTATATGCTTTGAACCAGATGACTCCCAAAGCTGTAAAGAATGGTTCGTGGAAAAATATAAAATACCTGGAGGTAAATTGTACCGTAGTACTAAGCCGCAAATATAATTTCATTGTTTTTCTTCACCTTAATTTATTGCTGCTTTTAGTTTTCATTGATATTGTCTCCCATTTTTTTTGCTTGGCCACCACTGTTTCAACTTCAATATTCTACCTCTGTTAATGACAAAAAAAAACAAAAAAAAAACAAAAAAAAAAAATAAACTGAGTTGTCGACACATATGGTAAACTCGAGGGTCTAATATAACTTCCTGAAGCAACCATCGTTCCTTTTCCTGTGGATATCTGATCGAATCAACATCGTGGTCGTGGTAAAGTTTAATTAGCAAATCGGAGTGAATTTATGAATAGACTTATAAAAGTCTAAATATCTAATAAAAGTGAAGTTGTGTGATATATATAAATATCCACTAAGTTTTTTATTTTTTTTTTATTTATTTATTAAACATTTCTTAATGCATATTTTAAATAAATTACAATATTGAAAGAGCACATTCCATTACTCTATAGCATAAGAAAGGTACATGGCATTTTTTATATTAAATTTTTAAAATAGTATTAAATGCCAGTTCACATATTAAAATTCTTTTTCAGTGTGGGTGTATAGTTTTTAATAATATTATAGAATAAACTCATAATAATTCAGATAATTAGTTAAGATTACGATAGAGAAACAATTGATAATTCGTTAATTAGTTAAGGTTCCGATAGAGAAACAGTTGATATAGTTAAAAAAGTTACATATGACTTACAACAACGTCCTCAGCAAGGCTTCTAGATCGTAGTGGCTAAAACTAATCAGATATATTTTTATTTTATTTTGAAATAGGTTAAGATTTCTTATAACTTGTACAGAAGTAGGGAGAGTGTTGAACATTTTGCACGACGTGTATGTATAAAAACTTCTGAAGTGAGATGTCCTAGCATGCGGGATTTGTACCGATGGAAGCAGATTGCTCCTAAGGTTGTAGACTTCAGACGGATAACTTTCTAAGTACCCCGATCTAATAAAGAACGTTTTTAGGACTTTAAATAAATATAGATGACGACATGGTAGTATATCTAGTCTCCTAAAGGATATCATAGCGTGAGACCTGTAGTTTGCGCCACATATGCGTCTTATAATTCCCTTTTGGAGTGTTACAATGGGTGACAACTTACTAGCCGAGGCGCCACCCCAGCAGGTAATCCCATATTGAAGTTTCGGTTGGACTAGACCATAGTAAACAGCTTTTAGAGTGGACATAGTGCAACACTTTTTGAGACGATAGAAGTGACGGGTAGTGTACAGAAAGTAATGTTTTAGTTTCTGAATGTGTGCAGACCAATTTAAATGATTATCGATTATAATGCCTAGGTATTTGAAATTTTCAACAACATCAATCCTGAAGCAGTTATCACTGCATTTAACGTTGGTTGCAAATGAACTTTTCGTGCCATTCAAAGTGCACGCCATATGATGCATGTTAAAACGTGCGCATTCTGCTGAATGAAAAAAAAAGATCACAAACCTCAAATTCTTTGGGAGCAATGATAAAATACATCAACTTCGTTTTGTTACTAACCAGTAGCTTGTGTAAAGCAAACCAAGTCCTCAGCATATGTACATCGTGGCTAATATCACATATTAGTTCGAAGTAACTCGTTGTACTATACGCAATGGCAAGATCATCTGCAAAGGCAGTCGTTTTGCCCTTCAATGGAATTGAAAAAATTGAATTAATATAAATGAGGAACAGTACCGGGCCAAGGACAGAGCCTTGGGGTACGCCCAGATTAACTTCCTGCAGGCTACTGTAGTAACTACCCACTTTAACTTTTTGTATTCTATTAGACAGATAAGATGTAAACCATTTGTACATAAAGCCACGAAAACCTGCACTATGTATTTTTTCCAGAAGTATATTCCTGTCTACCATATCAAAAGCTTTTGTTATGTCGACAAATAAACCAGCACAGTTACTTTTACTATCTAGAGCTTTGTACACCTTTGAACAGAAATCTAGTAGAGCGTCCTCTGTTGAGAGTCTGGATCGAAATCCGAATTGCATGGGGCTGAAAAAGTTCGATTTATCTAGAAAGTTCACAACTCTATTTTTAACCGCCTTTTCAAATACTTTGGAAATCGATGGGAGTAGAGATATGGGCCTGTAGTTACGTGCGTCCCTCTTATCCCCTTTTTTGAAGATCAGGATTACAATGGCACATTTAAGATCATCAGGAAAAACACCCTGAGTTATACTTTTATTGAATAAATGTTTCAGTATATCTACTATATTGAGCGATATTTTTTTTAATAAACTATTTGAAATACCGTCATCGCCGCAAGAGCTAGAGTTGGTCAATGTTTTTATAATTTTAGCGATTTCGAAGCTGGATATGGGGTTAAAAAAGAAACTATTAGTTGCAACTTGGCATAAGGGTAGATTGGCTGCAAACTGACAATCACAAAGGGTTGCACTTGAATTACCAATCGAGGTAAAGTATGTATTAAATTTGTTAGCAACTTCTTCTGGGTCTGTAGTCAGCTGGCTGTCAGCACGTAGGGTAACTGGCTCGTGGCTCCCTACACTGTCCCGGTTTAGGAAACTGTGGATGACGCCCCATTCTTTTCTGGTATTGCCCAAAGCTGAGTTAAACTTGTTTTTAAAAAATGTATCGCGCGTAGTGCGTATTGCTTTATTGGACTGCTTGCTAATTTTATTGTAGCGAGAGCGAAGCTTCCTACAATTGGGATGCTTAGCACATTTTTTGCCTAACTTATTTTTGAACTTTATTTTCCTTAATAGATCTCGGGTAATCCAAGGTTTAAGCCGCAGAGCTTGTTTACGCTGACTCACATTAAGAGTGCAGTTATTGACATGCACTTTTAATGTGTTTAAAAATACACCATAAGCCGCCGATACGTTACTTTCCGCGTACACGTCTGACCAATTTTCGAGAAGAAGCTTGTTATTCTGCATCGTAAAGTTTACCTTACAAATCGATTTACGAGCGCGGTTGATACTTGGTTTGCCTGACGTAATACCAGTAAGCTGTATACCAGTCATCGTGTGATCGGTTACTTGCAAGTCCATATTAAGACTTGTACAATTTCTATTAGGGAGCGAGTTGAAACGACAAAACGCGTGGTCAATGCAAGTGCCTGAACTTGTTCGCGTTGGTTCATTTATGTAAGATTCCAAACCATTTACCGACATTAAAGCCAAATATTCGTCGGTAATACTGGAACGATGCAAAATATCCAAATTGATGTCACCAAGAATAAAAAAATTAACCGATTTCGCATTTACCACTAAAGAGGAATATTCTTCAAGGAATAACGAGATAGGTACAGACTGAAGTCTGTATACCCCCAAGAAAACAAATAGTTCGCCTTTGATATTGATGGAAAGCTGTAACGTATCTGCACTTTGTAAGCTATTACTAACTGACGAGCAGTCAAAAGTATCGCGTACAAAAGCTGCAACACCTCCTGCACTGTAGCTGTCATTGGTATTTGTATAAAAGTTATAATTGGGGATTTTATAATCTCCTACTTCATACGAAAAAATCCATATTTCAGACAAAAATATAATATCTGGCTTTATACCTAACGCTTCTATATTACCAACGAATACATCGAAATTTTGTGTAAGACTACGTATATTTTGATGGATAACTAATAATTTGTTAGAATCAGTTGAGGGCGAGTTATTCAAAACATTATTGCTAGCAACGATTGGGTTATCATTAGGCAGAACATCTGAGAACATCTTTAAAAGTAAATATAAAAATTAAGAGAAGAGCTAAAATTAGCTAGTTAACTATTAAATGCAAATCATCAAATGTTCTGATACTGATAACCTTCTCATTGTTGCCTTTTTTCATTAGGAAGCTAGATTTCCCTAACCATAAATATTTATATCGTTTCTCTTGTTTTAATTTATATGCCGCAGTAAACAAAGCTCGAGTTGATCGTGAGAGAGCATCGTTTATATATATTTTATTATTGTTGGAGTCATCAAATAGCTTTGCTGACAGCGAGCGCGCTTTTGCTTTTTTTGCGGTCATCACTCTCTTCTTGATTGAATTAGATGAGAAATGCATGCAGACTACGTCACGGGCACACGGAGAGTCATTATTACGTTTAATGCTTTTTACCACGCATTTGTCGATATCTGTAGGCGCGATTGTGACTCCTAATGTGTCCATAATAATTTTTTGTACACAATCTTCCGCACTGCTGCTGTACTGTTGTAGGATGCCAGTAATTTCAATTGCATTCCCATAATCTCCCTGCTCTCTCCAAATGAGTTTGCTCTCCAATACTGTCACCTTTTTCTTAAGTGCTTCATTCTCCTCTTTCAGCACGCCGAGTGCATTAAGAACATTGGTGTTGACTTCTCTTAGCGCAATTATCTCTTCATATAGCAACTGAAGAGTGATTGCTTTGTTACTGCTGTCGGAGTTTTCGTTAGGTTGTTGAACCGTGTATTTGTCTATCTGCTGTTTTTGATTGTTTGTGTTGGTATTAGACGCAATGTTTTCTTTAGCATTGCCTTGCCCATTTGCATTACCTGAAGTTGCTTTCGCGGACAGTTGTTGTTGTTTTTTGGCTTGATCCAAACTTGTAGATGCCAAATTTTTTTCCAGCGTCGGAGCAGCTTTGGAGGCATTTGCAAGCCCAGATGCAGTCGCTGGTGGTGGCAGAGGCTGGATGTGCAACGATTTACGACGAGCGACACCACATCCATCACATCTAAATTTGGTGTTGTTGCTTCTCATAAAATCGATATCGGATTTATTTAAATTGACGCACACACAATGAAAAATATATTTGCAGTCGGCACAGGTGACTTTACCACCGTCTGCGCGGTCCACTTTTTGATTGCAGATTTTACAATTCATTATTTGAAGTGAAAACTTAGCGTAAATTTTAATAAAACTTGATTATAATAATAGTGTAAAAAGCGATTTCAATTGCGCGCACCCCACACACACTGCAAACACGTCTACTCTTGACGACAGTTCAAGTTCTAACATGATTAACATGATAACATGATAACATTAGATATAAAAGCTGAAATTTTTGTGTTCGATTGAATCGATAAATTCGGCAAGCCCGTACGACTTAATACATATTTTTTTAATTATACTAACGTTCCTGTCGTCAGCATATCAAAGCCACCTTGAGCAGGAGTACATACATATCTGTAAGTCTTTATGCTTACCTTGTTTGATATTAAATTGTTGTGTTGAAAGTGAAAGAAAAATTTCTAATAGAGCGATATCGGTTTCTTCCGCAGATTCTTTCTACACGAAAAAAAACACCACATTTTCCGAAAATCTACTTGCAAGCATATTTTTGCATCATATGCATGTGGGTTGCTTGTGCGAATCGCAAGCAACCCTCCCCTTTACTTCACCCGCATTCCGCTTCCACGGTGATAAGCATCAAGTCATCACCAGTTCCTGAAAATCTACATGCCCCTGACCTTCACCTAGGCCGTACATAAAATCTTGTTTTAACATACGTTTCATCATCGTTGGAGTATTCAAAACCCCAAATCAATAAGGAAATGTAAATTATCCAACGAAAATGTAAATATTAGATTTTTAATATACATACACATAACATATATATAATGTAAATTTGTTTAAGAGTTCCAACTCAAACTCGAAGAAACGAGTTCTTCTTCTTCGTTAGTTTAGGTTTAGAAACATAAAATTTGGATACATAGAATGTTGCAGAGAAATTGGAATTAATTTTATAAAATTTAAGGAAATAACTAGTATTGTTATACTAGCAGCTAGACTTAAAGAAAGGCTTAAGAAGATTTAGGCCCTTTACGATCCACTATAGCTTAAGTTAGCCAACTTCGAAAAGTTGGTCAAAATGCATTACTTACCAAAGTGTAGTTAGCTAAACGCAAAATATAATATTTTTGTTGTTTTTGTTGCACAGCAGGCTCTCCAGCATTTTACGATCAAACACATGTTAGTGAAGTGGACACGTTTGAGAGAGCTGCATGATGCAATATTAACAAAGGTTATATGACATCATTCGAAGCAACCATTTATTATAGATATTTTTCCTAACTGAGCCTGAGCTCTCTTCATAATACTTTAATATTTAACATGATTGCCAACATTTGCGGTTGGCTAATATTATTAAGTCATTTTCTTTTAACCATTTAAACAATTATATTTTGTAATTGGCTTAGGAAATGTTTTAATTCTTTTTTAAGGAATGGAAACACATCTCTCCAAGCAAGAAGATCTTCGATGCTAGGTAGAAATGCTATATATATATATGAAGATTAAATTATTTGTGATTACCTATTGCCCCATATACCTAATGTAAATTTACCAATTTATTAATATTGTATTTTTGATTATATATGCATATATACATTTACGCACACGCCTGTACATACATATGCATGTACATTTGTACATGAATAGATATTAATATATCAAGTGAAGTTTCCTTTTCTTCAAACATACAATCTTAGTGTGAAATACATTTTTTTTATTTTTTTTCTGCATATGCGTAATGATATGCGCGCATACATTTTTACATACATATGTATATTCATTTTCGATGGCAAGATACAATTCAGTGTACACTCAGTAATGATTATTGTTCTATCATTTAATTTTTTTTATACTTTCTTTCATATCACTTTCTACTGTTTAAAATCAAAACATATTTTGTGAATTAAATTCAGGTCAGCTAGGCTAAAACTAAACCAACTTGTATAATGCATTGATTTTGTGAATAACAACTAATAATCTGAACATAAGTTTGTTTTCCTTTGGTTTGTGACATGGGAGGTTAGTGGTAAAATAACGGGGCCTCAATAACATCCATGAGGCCAATGGTAGGGCGGGTACAGGGGCAACCACCCATCGTTGCAACAATGAGCTGCCATGCATAAAGGTGAGTATACGGTGTGTCATATGGCTGAAGTGTGGCATGCAAGTTCGTTTGTCGTTTTCTTATTCTTCTTATGGTAGAGTATCCCAGTGTGCAAAACAATTTATTCTGTTTGACCATTGACTGGGGAGAGTAGTGCTGTGCCGTGATCACGTTTAAAGAATCCACGAAGCTGAAGCTCCGGGCCTACACGCCAGTGCACACGCCGTGGTCATTGCACTTTGCCACAAGCACTGCTGCTCTTTTGTCCCTAAATGTGCCTATCGCACACTCAGTCGATGGATATCATAACAGATAACATGGCGCCCAACGTGTAGCCCGATAGAGGAAAGCAACTTTTGTGTGCTTTTGTTAAATATTGGCTCCACATACATGATTCACTCCCTGAATCAAATAGTCTGTCTGCTTTTGGAATATTTTTTTTTATTAGATTAACATTTTATAAATTTTTGAATTTTTTTTCGATTATTGCTGTGTTCAAACGGTTTTGTATGGATGCGAAGAATTTTTTCTGGAATTTACCATCTTATAGGCTAGATGCCTTGAGATGCGTACCGCGTTAAGACTTCGTATTTAGGGAACTATTTAAGCATGACACTTCTTTTGGTTTTGTGCAAAAATACGCGATGCACTTTCTGGAATTTTCGTCATTAAGGCTAAATGCCAATTGACTTACCAGGTGTTCACATTTGCTACAATGCAGAAGAAAATATATGCAAGTTTTAAAATAGTAAGTACATCTCAAACTCATTGTCGAGATGCCACCTCAATTTAATACATTTTTTAAATTTTTGTTTAGCATTTGAGAAAGAATATATATATTCATATTGAATATTTCGGAAATTGTGATTTTATATCAAATAAATCACAACCGATATTTCTTTCTCAAAACGTTGCATGCCACAACACACTATGATATTATGCCCTTGCTTACACCTTTGTGTCACATTACCACTACAGAGACTACCATGATCTCAAACCAAGTTTCTTTTCATGATTTTTGTCCTTTGATAAATAACTTTTTCGCGTTTAATTACAAGCGGAAAAGATATAATTATTTTGATTTTTGTTGGGTTTTCTTTAAACGAAAGTTTTTTTTTGCGTTTAAGGACATAACAAGCGGATAAGTTTCTAATATTTTTGGTGATTTTTTTTATTGGTTTTCTTAAAAAAAAAATCTGTTTGAGCTTTTTTTTTTTTTTTTAACACTGCGTTAAAGGGTCATATCTTTTTTTGCGAGTGCAAATATACATATACTTTTGTTTAATTTTTTTTGGGAACATGCCATTACGTCACAGCGACGAACACGCTCCTTTGCAGGCTGTATGTTTCCTATGTAGGAAAGCTTTTACGAATAGGGATAACATACTAACTACCGCGTGTGACCACCGCTTCCACCGAAACTGCCTATTGCCGTGGCTTAAGAACAATTCTTCTTGTCCACTCTGTAGAGCTCCTTGCCGCAGTAGGGAATTTAATCAGAATATATATAACACTAGATTGTTGAAGACATTGTCTCAGGGCACCGCAAGTAATACCAGTGGCAGTGGGAATCTGCATAAGTCCCATAGGGAAGAGCAACAAGAGCTGCAACAAGGAGCAGCAAATGGTAGTAGTTTGTCAGCTGAAGGAGCGCATGGCGGGGACATACCACCAGTAAATGACGATGAAGCGCGCATCAGAAACATGGTCTCAGCAATTGTGTCTGCGAGGTCAGCAACGGTTTTTGAGGGTTTGGAAAATCGCGTAGCCCAAATAGTAGAGGCGAGGATAGAAAACACCTTATCCAGTTTCTTAGAGCGGTTAAATATTAACCCTGCTCCACAAGTCCCTGTAGGCAATGATATAAGTCAGCCAGCTAACTTATCTGCTGCTCAACACCTACCAAATAGGTCTACACTAGTGTGGCCTAGAGATGCACCTCCATTGCCCAATCAAAGTAGTACTAATTTTCATAACCAAATTGACCAAATTCGATTGAGCGAATTGTCCACTGTTCCGTATACGAGTAGAATAGCGCACCTAATTTCTAGTTGGGATGTAAACTATTGGCAACTCTGTTCGTGTGAAGTATTGTTTTAAAGTGAGCGCGCAAATAATTAAAAAATTTTATCATTTCTGTCGAGAATTTAAGATAAACTTTCAAAAGTATCAAAATCTCTAGCAACTCCCAAAGTGTGGAGCACGGAGTGCAGCTGAAACTCATCATTTGTAGTGAATTTAATGAGAATCACAATTGTCATAATACAATAACAACAGTGGTACAACAAAGAAAGTTTGATAATATACATAGCTACCAACAACTGAAAATCTCCCGCCAATTCCTGTGCAGAAAGCTTTCAGTAATTCAACAATCGCATTCGCGCCATCTATCGGTTGATAGCCTAAAATAAATTATACCATCTAAGCCTGTGCTGCCACCTGGTTCCAACTCATCTATTTTTTTGGAGTATTTTTTTGGAACACTATGTCTCAAAATTCTGGAAAACGTCGTGGCGAGACCTTGGGCAATGAAGCTGAAACAATTAAAAAGGCTCCTCGTCTAAGCGATACATCTCCTAACCTCATCCGTACAATCGACCAACGACTCATAAAGTACAATGACTCGTTGTCCAATAAAATAATGGAAGCAGAAAAGCGTATGATGGAGGTTACATGCAGAAAACTGGAAGATAAATTTGAAGGCCTGAAGAAGGAGTTAAACGAGTTAAGTGGTAGAATTAATCGCATGGAGGGTATGTTTGAGAGGATTGGGCACCTCGAAAATGAAATAGCCACACTAAAATAGAGATTATGTAAGCAGGAAAACTTTATATCTAATCTAAGCAAGAACTCCAAATTGCTGCATGCGACGTCCGAGTTCATAGGATTCCCTTCGAGGAAGGGGACAACTTACAAAAGATTTTCCACCACCTCTGCTTCACGCTAAACTTACAGCCACCCCCCCCCCCCCCTTAAAAGTGTTTTTCGGCCGAAACGCAAACTACCCCACGGTACGGTTGATCCCGCCGTTATCATTAAATTTTACACACCCAAGGACCGAAATACGCTGTTGAAAACGATTGCGAGCTTCAGGCGCCACAACAACACCAAAGGGCTGCGACTCGTGCATGTGGGAATAAATTCCAATGAGCCTATCTTTGTTAATGCATCGCTGACCAAAAACAACTATGAGATCTTCAAGGCTGCGATCCATCTAAAGAAGAGGAAAAAGGTTTCATCGGTGTTCACAATGCGGGGTGTGGTGCATATAAAGCGAAAATTCGGCGACCGACCCGAAGCAGTCCCCAGCCTGAGTTTTCTCGAGAGTCTCGACCCGGAAAACAATACTTCCTTTCGTGAAGACGTCACGCCGGTTGCGAACAACGCTTTGGGCCACCAAAGGCTTAACTAACAGCCCCTGCTAATAAATATTTCTCTTTGCCCTCTTCTAATCTATTCCTTCTCCGTCTTTTTCTCCACCTACAACATCACAAAATCATTAATTATGTTGTTAGCCAAATTCAGTGTAAATCATTCCCTTAATTATTTTTATAATGTTGGTCTCCGATAATGAGTCCCCGAGTTCCAAAGACTGTCTATCTACTTTGTTGCGCATAGTCAGCAAAAAAGCCAACGGGCTGAAAGTTATTCATATCAATGCGCAAAGCCTTTATAAAAAGCTTGACGAGTTGAGGTTTCTGTCAGAAGGCTCCGATATTGATGTCATATGTGTTTCAGAAACATGGTTTTCTTCGTTTCATAGAAATGATATGGTGAAGATAAATGGCTACCAACTTTTCAGAGTTGATAGAAGTGGTCATGGTGGTGGCGTTGCGATATATGTAAAAAGTAGTATGTCCTGTAAATTGTGTTGTTGTTCTAGTCCAGGTGATCCTGTGGAATATGTGTTTGTTCATATGTTTTCTGATAATAATAGTAGGCTTCTTATCGGCTGTGCATATAGACCGAATCGACTAGTAGATTTTTCCGCGTTTATTGAATTTCTTCAATCGTTACTATTAGACTATGACAATATTATCATCGCTGGAGATTTTAATAGTAACCTACTGGTGAATGCCCCTTTAAAACAAAGCATGGAATCTCTGGGACTTTTTCCCACAAACTGTGCTATACCAACGCATTTCACAAATACTAACTCTTCTCTATTAGATTTATTTTTTGTCAATGATCTTCATAAAATGATTCACTACACGCAACTATCCGCCTCCTGCTTCTCAAAACACGACCTGATATTCCTAAACTACAACTTCCAAACATCATGTAGGCCAAGTTCGTTCGCGTATCGCGATTACAGAAGTATAGATTATTATTCCCTTGCTGTGTCCGTTGAGTCGGTTGAATGGAGCTTGATTCGTACGTTAACATCGGTTGATGACCAGACAAAGTTTCTGCAGGATAATATAAATTAGTTATTCCATGATCACGTTCCACTAAAAATAAAAACACCTAAATACAAGAATAGCCCTTGGTTCAATGCTACATTAAAACACCTTATCCACCTTCGTAACCAAGCCTACTCACGGTGGCAAAGGTACAAAACAGTCGAAGCGCATAGCTGCTTTAAAACAGCTCGGCTTATTGCAAACAAAGCCATAATGCTGGCCAAGGTAAATTATTTTAAGTATAAGTTTAGTTCTGCTTTGAATACAAAAGAAAAGTGGAACAAAATCAAACAAATAGGAATTGGTAAGCCCAAAAGTGACCTGTCTCATCCCCCTGATGTCGACATCAACGAAATAAATAATACTTTTGTAAGACTACCAAACTCAGCCGACAATGTGTGTATTGATAACTACTCCGTGCGTGTTAATGTTGACACTAGCCCTTTCGAGTTTGTTTGCGTCGATAATTGTGATGTTGTCCAAGCCATACTTTCTGTGAAGTCTAACGCAATGGGGCTTGATGGTATATGTTCAAAGTTTTTAAAAGTCATTCTTCCCAAAATCCTTCCCCACATTACTTACTTGGTCAACTCAATTTTGACGACCGGTGTCTTCCCAATATACTGGAAAGCTGCAAAAGTTATTCCAATCCGTAAACAAAATAATGAGTATCGACCAATAGCCATACTCCCTTTCCTCTCTAAGGTCGTTGAACGTATTCTACATGGGCAAATCGTATCATATGTACATGAATACAAGCTCCTGTCAGATAGTCAGTCCGGTTTCAGGTCAAAGCGGAGCTGTACAACGGCACTATTATCTGTGACAGAAGAAATTCGTGAGCGAGTGGATGAAAGTTACATTGCCTTCTTAACACTTCTTGACCACTCCAAAGCTTTCGATTCTGTAGATCACACTCTGCTCTGTAGGAAGCTGGAAAACCTATTTAACTTCTCTGGTCATGCAGTTGCCCTTATAAGATCATATCTTGGCGATAGGACTCAAGCAGTATGTATATATGGTGAAAAGTCTGACTTCCTTCATGTCTTAAGAGGCGTCCCTCAAGGCTCTATCCTGGGTCCTCTGTTATTTGTTCTGTACATCAATGACTTACCCGATGTCCTTAAGTATTGTAATGTTCATATCTACGCTGATGATGTGCAGTTATTTACGTGTTGTCCTCGTGATCAAACTAGCTTGTGCATAAGTAACTTAAACCACGATTTGAATCAAATATTTTCATGGGCTGCTATGAATGGCTTATGTATAAACTCGAATAAGTCAAAATGTATTGTTATTCATAGAAGGTCTTTTCCCACTAATGATTTAGAGAATGTAGTGTTCGACAATTCCGTTATAGAATACGTAGATACGGCGAAAAACTTAGGTGTAATTTTTAACAAAACATTGACATGGAAAGACCATATTTTTAGAACGGTTGGGAAAGTGTATGGAATGCTTCGTACACTATGGTTAACACAGTATTTCACGCCTTTGCACATAAGACTACTTCTGGCTAAAGCGTACTTAATACCTACGCTACTCCATGGTTGTGTGATTTACTCAAACTGTGACTATCTGTGCAAGAACAAACTAAATGTTGTTTACAACAACATTGCTAGATATGTTTATGGGTTGAAAAGATTTGACCACGTATCTCAACATGCTGAAAGGTTGCTAAACATCTCTTTCGAAAATCTTTTAAAAGTCAAAACACTGTCCTTCCTCCATAAATTGATACACACGAAGGAACCCGACTATCTATATCGTAAGCTTATTTTTCTGCAATCATCAAGATCGGTGCTTCTTCTTAAGCACATCAGATACCGCTCGCTAACCTCTGAGCGCCAATTCTTTGTTACTGCAATACGTCTTTGGAACTCGCTACCTACTAGTCTTCGACTCTTAAGTAGTGCTCTGCACTTCAGAAAAGAGCTAACATCATTTTTTAACGACTCTTAAACCGGATCTCAAATTGTTGTTGTTAAAAGGTTCATTTCTAAGTCCTTTTCCTTTCTCTGTGTCTTCTTTCTTTATTTGTTAAATACTATTCAATCTATAACCAGCCAAAGGTTGTCATCACTACTGCTTTCTTTTAATATTTATTAACTACTTTTCTTTAGTTTTAAGATTTACATTTACATACATAAATATTTCACTATTGTCCGTTATATTTAATTTAATTTGATTAATCTAATTTATTATTATAAATGTTCAATTTTTATAGCTCATGCTATTCATGACTAGCACTGTTAAAAAATTTGTCAAAATTGTTGTGCTAGGAACAAATTTTCAAATAAATACATACATACATACATACAAAGTTTGACGGCACGTCTCGCCTTTCAGTCGATAGTTTCTTGTCCCGAATAGAGGTACTTGTGATAGACACACTTAATGGTAATTTTAATATTTTGTGCGAATACGTACAATGTCTCCTTGTAAATGAGGCCAAAGATTGGTACTGGCGTTACGGTAGGTCGGTAGAACGAATTACCTGGCCAGCCCTGTGCCAAGCTTTGAGGACTAATTTTCAGAAGCATAGGAGTGATTTCGAGATTAAGGAGTTAATTCGCGCGCGTAAGCAAGGTCAAAATGAATGTTTTGATGAATTCCGTAACGCCATATTGAAAATCGTGGAACCTCTTGAAACCCCACTTTCAGAGGTAGAGTTACTCGAAATTCTCAAACATAATTTACGGCCACGTCTTCGGCACCAACTTCTTTTTGTACCAACTAATTCTGTAGCAGAGTTGCGCCGACTCTGTTTGAAAGGTGAGAGTCTTGCTAACGAAATTGCTAAGACCACCCCCTTTTCTCAAACGAACAGCTCTCGACCATTACCAAGAAAGCAGGTGAATGAAGCCTACCTTGACTTAGACCTAGATGAGGAAGCAATAGCGCAAAGCGAATTTGCGCAAGTAGAAGCTGTTTCTCAGCCAGCTACCAAATTAAAACCTGGTTGCTGGAACTGCAACAAAGAGGGGCATAGATACTACGATTGCCTTGAGGAGCTACGGCTGTGGCGCACTAAACACGTATCGTCCAAAATGCCCAAAGTGTAGTCCGGGAAACTGCAAAGCAAGCGAGGAATCTCGACAGATCACTCGCAACGACACCAAACGCTAGACAGCAATAATAACGCCCAGTTTTTGACAACACCCTTAAGAAAGCAAATAATACCGTACGATGAACGCTTGAAAAGATACAATGAGGTCTGGAATAGGATATTTAGTAGCGATTATAATAAATATGAAAGTCCAAAGCGTTCCAATCTGCGCATGAAAGAATTTTGGAGCAAAGTCAAAACCAATAAAAGAAATTTAAAGAGAGTAATTTGTTCACTGCAGCTGAAGGCGAATGATTTAAGAGCATATGCGAAAGTTAGGTTGTTGGAAAGCGACCACCTAGGCCTGTTAGACAGCGGAGCGCAAGTCTCTTGCTTAGGAGGTTTGTTAGCAAAAGATATCTCTAAAAAAACAATTGCGAAAACACCAGGTTCCAATTTGTACAGCTGATGGCATAAGCCAAGTAGTTTTCGGTACAATAGATCTTAGTGTCCAATATAAAGGCAAAACCGAAACGATAACGTTCTTTGTTGTTCCCAGCATGTTCCAGGATATAATTTTAGGAATTGACTTTTGGCATAAGTTCCGAATTGCGCCGAATATCCGAAATAATATTCGGCGCAATTTCACTTGATGAAAATTATAAAGACGAAAACTCGCTTTCGTTGAATGTTGAGCAACAGCATCAGTTAAGTTTAGTTAAAAACCGATTTCCAAGCTTCGAAAAAGAAGCTTAGGAAAGACTTCTTTATTGGAGTACGAGATCCAGCTCGAGCCCAATGTCCGTCCGATAAAGCAGCGTTATTTCCCAATTTCACCAGCTGTCGAGAAACTCGTACATGCCGAAATTGATGAAAAGATAAAGTTAGGTGTAATCGAGGAAGCTCCAAATAGTCCATGGTCCAGTCCGGTTGTGTTAGTGAAAAAGCCAGGTAAAGTCCGTCTGTGTCTTGATTCAAGAAAAGTAAATAGCGTTACCGTGAAGGACGCTTACCCCCTTCCTCATATTAATGGGATTCTTAGCAGAATACCCAAGGCAAAATTTATAAGTCCACTAGACTTAAGGCGTGCCTTTTGGCAAATTCCCCTAGCCGAACAATCCCGAGATTACACCTATTTTACCGTCCCTAATCGTCCGCTTTACCGATACCGTGTCATGCCTTTCGGTCTTTGCAACGCCCACACAAGCACTTTGTCGCTTGATGGATCGCGTAATTCCACCCTACTTAAGAGATCAAGCTTTTGTCTATTTAGACGATTTATTAATTTTGTCAGAAGATTTTGACACACACATGTCCGTCCTTGTTGAAGTTGCTCTACATTTAAGGAAAGCGGGGTTGGCCATAAACGTCAACAAAAGTAAATTTTGCATAAAGAAAGTGAAATATCTGGGGTATATCGTGGGCAACGGAACTATTCGTACCGACCCCGAAAAGATTTCGGCTGTTACGCAATATCCAGTTCCAACAAACGTCAAGCAAGTTAGACGGTTTTTGGGAAAGGCGGGCTGGTATCGCCGATTCGTTGACGATTTCGCTGCATTGACAAGTCCTCTTACTAACTTACTAAAGAAGTCCAAAATTTTGAATGGAACGACGACGCCCTACTAGCTTTCGAAACACTGAAAGAAAAACTCTGTACAGCACCAGTACTGGCTAGTCCAGACTACACAAAACCTTTCGTCGTACAATGTGATGCGAGCAAGTTAGGAGTTGGTGCGGTGTTGGTCCAAAAGAATGCCGACGATGTTGAAGTTCCTATAGCCTATTTTTCGCAAAAGCTGAACAAAGCGCAAAGTAACTATAGCGTGACAGAGCTCGAGTGTTTAGCAGCTCTGTTAAGTTTAAAGAAATTTAGAGCTTATGTCGAGGGGCAGGAGTTCACAATAGTTACTGACCACGCTAGCTTGCAGTGGCTTATGCGACAAACTGACTTATCCAGCCGACTAGCGCGTTGGTCTCTCAAACTGCAAGGTTTTAAATTTAATATTGAGCATAGAAAAGGTTCACTCAATGTAGTACCTGATTGTCTGTCGCGACAAAATTTCGAGGAAGTAGGTGAAGTCCGTGAAATTGAGATCCGCCCGTTAGTTGATTTACAGTCGTCCGAGTTTTTGTCCTAAGATTATCAAAAATTGATAAGTCATGTCCGTGAGAATGAAAGCAGATTGCCTGACCTACAGGTAATCGACAACCTCCTTTATAAAAGGACCGAACATGCTGATGGCAATCCGGAAAGGGAATCGTTTAATTGGATTAGTTCCGGGGGTCATAGAAAACGCCCACTGTCCGCCAAATAAATGCAATGGTGGTATCGCAAAAACATTGGAGCGATTGCGAAATAATTTGTATTGGCCAAATATGACGGTTAATGTCAAGAACTTCGTCAGCCGATGTGAAACTTGCAAACAAAACAATGAACTTATAAAGTGTTATATTTTCTTACAGTCAATTTAATTTTTACTTTTTAGTTAATTTTATTAACCAATAATAAAAGCTTATTTTTAAAAAAGTTTTTATTCTTTAATTTAATTTTTACTTTTTAGTTCGTTTTATTAACAAGTAATAGAAGCTTGTTCTTAGAAAACTTTTTTGTTAAATTTAATTTAAATATGATTTTTTTTAATTTTTATTAGGGTAAAATATTGTTTAAATTAGTTATGTAATCTTTACTTAGTTATTTGTAACGTTTCTCATCCTATCCATTTCTTTTAATGCATCAACATTACAATGTGTCTTCGAAGTCAACTTTGAACAGTCAAGTTCTTCTATTCGAGTGTTAACTAACTTAAAATCCAATTTTATTGTGACTTTGCCTATGTCGCGTTCAGTTTACAACTACTCATTGCAGATCTCTGCTCTATATTTCTTCCAAAATCAAATCACTTTTGCATTTGCTTCAAAAGCTGAATATAAAAATAAAAATTTTTAATCACATTCGTTGTACATATATAAAGTTATCGCTTTCAAGAAGTATTTCTGCCTTCCAGTTAAAATATTTCTTGTGCTGAGGGAAAAAGATTTAAATATCGACGTGCCTTCACAAACTCTCAATATCTCTCGGTAGGCTTGAATTAAGTAAGTGGCAAGTACGCTTAATACAAAATAAATTAGTTTCATTCTTTTACTTAGTTTTCAATTCATTAAACTCCACGCTTCATCAGTTGCAAGCCTTGTCAAATTTCTTAGAGGCGCAAGTGCATTGGAAATACATACTTTTAGCTCTTCTAGTGACAGAAATCTTTCACTAAATGTTTAATAACCGATGGAAATATCTAGTCATTATTATTATAAATATTGAACAAGAGTTGTTTTCATAAGTCGGCTATTTCATCAACAATTAACGACAGTGTGTTTGCCAACACTTTTTTTTTAATGCCTCGCCTAAATTATTTCCTAGGTGAAATGTCTCTGTTCTCGTACATTTTTATTGACTGAGCAATTTTTTGTGGTGAGAAATCCATTCAAGTAAATTCAAAATTATATGTGGATTAACGAATGTGCTGCAAATTTTTTGGGCCATATTGTGAATTTTTACCTGAGTGAAAAAGAAAGAAAAGTACCAAAACACAACGCAACTGCTTAAAAAGGGCCAAAATTGAAGAAAGTGGACCAGTGGACCAGTGGACCAGTGGACCAAATGGGGTTGGAAGGACCATTTTTGGTCCAAATGGACCCAAAGTGGCAACCGTGATAGCCAAAAATCTGTAAACCAAAATCAAGTGCGCAGAAAAGTTTGCAACAAAAAGTATGCAACATTGAGGAATAACAGCCTAACTTCTACGTTTGTTGCATACACAAACAAAGTGAAGTTACCTGCGTCCTTGACGACTTAGGCTGTTATTCCCCATGTGAATACAAATCTTTACCGATAACGCTGTTATCGATTAATTTATCGAATTCTCGCAACGTAATATTGCATTGTCATTGGAGTTATACATGTGTGCAAAATTTCAGCACAATCGGACAGCGGGAAGTGTATCAAATTTAACTTGCAAGATTTCATTACATACAACAGCCAAGTTAAAGTAAATAAAAGCTTTTAAAATGAATATCCGTTTGTGTGAGGCTTATAGAATCAAAAACTATAGGGTCGATTTTGTTCAAACTTTCACATAAGTTGCGTATACCTCACGCGGTGGTTTGCCCATAGGTTTGGTTGCGATCGACGCACAGGGTCTCGAGATATAGGTCAAAACGTGGACCCGGGTACCCCGAGAATGTGTTTATAGAATATGGATAACAAATGAAAGCTGTTGATGAGTGCCTTAGTAGAGGGTAATTTTCATACCCCTGGGTGACTAGGGTCTCGAGATATAGCTCAAAACGTGGACCCGGGTACCCCTAGAATATGTTTATAGAATATGGATAACAAATGAAAGCTGTTGATGAGTGCTTTAGTAGAGGATAATTTTCATACCCCTGGGTGACTGGGGTCTCGAGATATAGGCCAAAACGTGGACTCGTGAACGCCTAGACAGTGTTTTTACATTACGGGTATCAAATTGAAGCTGTTGATGAGTGCTTTAGTACAGGCTAGTTTTCATACCTATTAGTAACTAGGGTCTCGAAATAGAGGCCAAAACGTGGATAAGGGTAACACTGGGATGTGTTTTTACATTATGGGTATCAAATTGAAGCTTTTGATGTGTGCTTTAGTACAGAGTAAGTTTTATGCCGCTGGGTGACTAGGGTCTCGAGATATAAGCTAAAATGTGGACCCGGATACACCTAGAATGTGTTTTTACATTATGGGTATCAGATTAAAGCTGTTGATGTATGCTTTAGTAGAGTAAGTTTTACACCTCTGGGTGACTAGGGTCTCGAGATATAGGCCAAAACATGGACCCGGATACGCCTAGAATGTGTTTTTACATTATGGGTATCAAATTGAAGCTGTTGGTGTGTGCTTTAGTACAGGGTAGTTTTCATACCTATTGGTGACTAGGGTCTCGAGATATAGGCCAAAACTTAGATCAGGGTAACCCTAGGATGTGTTTTTACATTATGGGGATCGAATTGAAGCTGTTGATGCGTGTTTTAGTACAGAGTAAGTTTTATGCCGCTAGGTGACTAGGGCTCGAGATATAGGCCAAAACATGGACCCGTATACTCCTAGAATGTGTTTATAGAATATGGATAACGAATTAAAGCTGCTGATGAGTGCTTTAGTAGAGGGCAATTTTCATACCCCTGGGTGACTAGGGTCTCGAGATATAGGCCAAAACGTGGGCCCGTGAACGCCTGGACAGTGTTTTTACATTATGGGTATCAAATGATCAAATTGCCGAACATAGAAAAAATTCTGGAAATTGTTGAACGAAGTTGAGCAAGAGTGACACGCGTTTCCCTGGGGAGCATGCGTTCCTCTTCCGTAAGTTTTGGATAATTTTCGTTAAGAACTGGATTCACCGGGCAATTCCCGGCATAAAGGTCCGACGCCTGTTTATGTAGTTCACCAAGGACCTGCTTGTGTTTTTTCACTTCATACGGCTGGGTCTCAGGTGCCGTATTTCCTCAAAATGCTTACGGAGATGACTCCTTAAGCCCCTAGGCGGTGCTGGTTCATCAATCAGATGTCTGTTGGGATGCCCAGGTTTCTGGGCATTCAACAGGAACTGTTTGGTCAGCATCTCATTTCTCTCCCTGATGGGGAGTATTCTCGCCTCATTATGCAGATGGTGTTCTGGGGACATAAGAAGAGACAGCCCGTGGCGATTCTGAGAGCAGTATTTTGGCAGGCCTGTAGTTTCTTCCAGTGGGTGATTTTTAGGCTTGGCGACCATATGGGTGACGCGTAGCACGTAATCGGCTGGCTAATTGATTTGTATGTAGTCATGAGCGTTTCTTTATCTTTTCCCCAGGTACTGCCAGCAAGGGATTTGAGGATTTTGTTACGGCTCTGAATTCTCGGAACAATTGCGGCTGCGAGCTCACCAAAATGTAGATCCTGATCAAACGTCACACCCAAGATTTTGGGGTGTAGGACAGTCGGTAGCGTAGAGCCATCGACGTGGATGTTCAAAATGGTCGACATTTGGGACGTCCATGTTGTAAATAAGGTCGCGGAAGATTTAGTCGGTGATAATGCCAGGTTTCGCGAGGCGAAAAAACTGGAGAGATCAGGGAGGTAGCCGTTTATTTTGTTGCATAGCTCATCGATCTGTGGGCCTGGGCCTGTGGCCATTACTGTGCAGTCATCGGCGTAGGAAACGATTGTGACTCCTTCCGGTGGTGAAGGTAGCTTAGATATGTAGAAATTAAACAAAAGTGGGGATAGGACACCACCCTGTGGCACCCCTTGTTTAATTCTCCTTGGTTTTGATGTTTCATTTCTAAATTGCACCGATGCCTGCCAGATAATTTGCGGTCCACCTTTTAAGACATGGGGGAAGGGTAGACCCTTCCAGGTCCTGCAGTAACGAGCCATGGTTGACCGTATCGAAAGATTTTGATAGGTCTAGCGCTACGAGTACTGTTCTATGGTGGGGGTATTGATTTAAACCGCAATTTATCTGGGTGCTAATGGCATTTAGCGCGGTGGTAGTGCTATAGAGTTTTCTGAAGCCATGCTGATGAGGGGCTAGCTGCAAATTTGCTTGGGAATAAGGGAGCAAAATGGCTTCAAGCGTCTTTGCCATTGGCGATAGGAGAGATATCGGACGATACGACTCACCTATGTTAGCTGGTTTCCCAGGCTTTAGTAGCGGGACCACCTTGGCCATTTTCCATTTCTCAGGTATGACAAAGGTGGAAAGAGACAGATTGAAGACATGCGCTAAATATTTGAAACCCTCTTTACCTAGGCTTTTAAGCATCGGCATGGCTATGCCGTCTGGGCCCACTGCTTTGGATGGTTTAGCACGACCAATGGCGTACTCAACCTCTTTAGCGGTGATGGTGATTGGTGACGCGCTGAATTTGTGTTTATGTGCGTGTCTATTGGCTCTCCGTCTATCTTTGTCGACCGTAGGATGCATTATATATTGTCGGCAGAAAGCGCTCGCGCATTTTTTCGCGTCCGACAGCACTTTGTCGCCAAAGGCGATGGAAACTTTGCCTTTGTGCTTAGTCGGATTTGATAGGGACTTTACGGTGGACCAAAGTTTACCCACACCGGTAGAGAGGTTACAACCTCTTAGGTGCTCCTCCCATTTCGCCCGCTTGTGTTCATCCACAAGCAATCTGATGCGTTGGTTTATATCCCTTATTTGGGGGTCGCCTGGATCAAGCTGTCTTATAAGGTCACGTTCTCTCGCTAAGTTTGCGGTCTCCGCCGGTAAGTGGGGCCGGATTTCGGTAATTCTCCCGGCGGGAATGAAATGTGCCGAGGATTTAATGACCTTACGGAAGGCACGCTCCCTTTGGCGGGCATCAGTCGGGATAGGGAGGGCAGCAAAGCGGCTGTCTGTAAAGGATTTATATTCTTCCCACTTTCCTTTTTTGAAGTTTATGAAAATGCGTTTTTCAGTGACGATGAAGTCGGCGGTACGCTCAAGCGAAATATGTATGGGCCGGTTGTCGGATGCCAATGTTACCATCGGCTGCCAGTTGACGCAGTTTACGAGTTCTGCGCTCACGATTGAGATATCTGGCGAGCTGTGACAGCTTCCTACCATACGTGTTGGGCGTCTCCGTTTATTGTGCAGAACGTCGTTTCTTCTATTTGATCCGCCAACATCTCACCCCTACTGTCCGCCTGCAAGTTTGAATGCCATAGATCATGATGGGCATTGAAATCACTTAAGATAATGCGATTGTTGCCAGTGAGTAAGGCCCTAATATTAGGGCGGTATCCACTGGGGCAACAGGTGGCAGGAGGGATGTAGATGTTGATGATTTCTAGGTTTGCATCGCCTGACCGGACAGATAGGCCTTGACGTTCTAAGACATTGTCCCTGCGGTCGATGCCAGGATCAAATATATAATATTGCACAGAGTGGTGTATGATAAACGCGAGACCGCCTCCATTTCCGCTCTCGCGGTCTTTCCTGTGGACGTTATACCCAGAGCAGGTCTGCAATGCAGATCTTGCTGTGAGTTTAGTCTCTTGAATCGCAGCAATGCGTATGTTGTGCCGCTTCATGAAATCGACTATCTCCGTAATCTTCCCAGTTAGTCCATTACAGTTTAACTGCAGGATTCTGAAGTGCATAAGAGACGTCGCCACTCTGGGGGTAAGTGACGGGTGACTACGCCTGGGTTGTGGAAGGCCAGGACGCAATTGCTGTTGTGGCCCTGGGACTGGGTGTCCTTGGGCAAGCATTGGGGTACCCGGATGATTTGGGTTTGCGACCTGGCAACATGGCGCGATGAAACCCGTCGGGGGGTTGTCGTCGCGGAGACCAGAACATCTAGGAAAGTGGCACCACCCAAGGCAGGAGCTGCATTGGGCGGATGTCGCAAACCTATATATTCTGTGCTGGCACACTAAGAGTCTGTTTCCCTGACCTGCACTATTGCTGCCGGAAAAGAGGGGGGAGAAGACGGGGGCAGGGGCTGATGCTCAGCATTGCTACCAACTCTACTACGAATGTAGTAGTTATGAGTGGTATCAGCTGTTTGAGTTGTTGGCGCCGTGGGTCGCGAGCAGCAGCGGGTACTTGTTGTGGCTTGCCGAGCAGCGGGGCTGCTGGAAGGTAGTAGGGGGGGGGGGGGGGGGGGGGGGCGCTAAGGCATATACTACGGGACGCCCTTGGGCATGAACAGCAAGGAGCCACAAAAGATTTATAAAAGTTACGTGGACGTCGGGTTTTGGGATCAAGCCCAGAACAACCTGTCCGATGCAACCATCCCTTGCACGAGACACACTGAACAGAGTATGACCGTCCTAAAAAGATTCTTTTCCGGCAGATGCAGCAAAAACATTTCTCAGGACCGGGGTCAGGAGACGGACCCGGATTGGATTCGATGCCTTCCCGGAGTAAGAGAATATGGAGCAGTCCTGCTGCAAGGAGCTGCTGGGAGGATGACAATTTGTGGGAGGGACGAAACAAATTAGATGGGGTCACACTGAAATGACAGTCCTTGGTCGGGAAAAATCCCGAGTCGCTCCGGTACATAGAACCGACTGCCTTGGGAAGCGCGAGAAAGGCACTCTTGCGAGACGGCGTTAAATTACGTCATATCTAGCTGGAAGGAAGAGCTGAGCCTAAAAAAACATATAGTAGCAGTTTTCATTGACCTGAAAAGAGCGTTCGAAACAATTGATAGGAATATAATGCTCGATAAACTACAAAAAATTGGTATTAGGGAAAATGAATTGCAGTGGTTTAGAAGCTTCTTATCAGACCGGAAACAAAGAACAGCCATCGAGTCAGTAGTCTCATCCGAGGCACAAGTGGTCATAGGCTTACCACAAGGGTCGGTATTAGCACCAATCCTGTTCAACATTTACATAAACGATATTACATCAGCACTGAAATTTACTAAAATCAGGTTGTTTGCAGATGATGCGCTACTTGAAGTAAACGAAACGGGCATTTCAATAGCAAGGAGCATAATGCAAGAAGATTTAGACTCATTGTGTAGATGGCTTTGCATTAATAAACTCAAGCTTAACGTTAACAAAACTAACTTCATGGTTTTATCTAGGACGACCAATAAAGAATCACTTAATTTAGATCTAAAAATAATGAATACGAGCATTGAGGATGTCAAAATATTTAAGTACTTAGGGATCCTGATTGACAATAAACTGAGGTTTACGGATCATATTGATTATATTGTTGCAAAAATGGGCAAAAAAATTGGATTTTGGAAGAGATCGTGTAAACTTATTAGTAAGAAATATAAGTTGAAAGTTTATATCATAGAACCACACTTCTTATATTGCCCTACAATATTCTTTATTGCCAATGAAACACAAGTAGACAGGTTACAAATTATGCAAAACAAAGCTATGAGATTTATATTGAAAGTATGTAAAGAGTATGCTTGATGCACTAATAATAATAATAATAATTTATTTATTTACGGTCTTTAAGACCTAGCTCAAGGTAAAAAAAAAAAAAATATATATATATATATAAATAAATTGTATACATTACATGCTTAATGACTTACAGTATAAAAATAATTTTGCTTTAAACTTATTAATATTTTCACAGTCTTTTATCGCATTTGGTAATTCATTGTACATTTTATAACCTATATATTCTAAAGTCTTCTTCGCGAACTCCGTTCTTACTCTAGGCAGTCTTATATTTCCGCTGCTTCTAGTTCCATAGTTATGTATTTCATGATTAAAATGTATTCTCCCGTTCAGATAATTCGGTGTTATTCCTAATTTCATATGATGTATAAATTTCAATGTGAAATAATATATCGACTGTTTTACACTGAGCCAGTTTAACATATTTAGCATTGTAGTTTTTGGTGTTCTAAGCGAACATTTTAAAATTAATCGCATTGCCTTGTTTTATTGTATCTGCAGTTTTTTTATTTGTGTGTCATTTGCTAATAGCAGGATTGTTGGACAATAGATAAAGTGCGGTTCAATAATTGATCGATACACTAATAATTTGTGTCGTTGACTAATATATTTACAAGTTCTGTACATAAAACCAATTTTTTTTGCAATTTTGTTTTCTAAATAACTTATGTGTTCTCCAAATCTAAGGTTTTTGTCGATCCAGACTCCTAGGTATTTGATCTTGTCTACTTGCTGAATTTCAACATTTCTTATCTTCAGAGTAATATTGCTAAGGTTATTGGCACCCATAATGCTTTGATTTTTGCAAAATATCATACTTTTGGTTTTATCCACGTTCACTTTCAACTTTCTATGGCATAGCCATTTGTAAAGGGAGTCTAAGTCTTCTTGCATTTTCGATACCGCAAAGCCCGCACTTCTTTCACTAATGGTTATCAATGCATCATCCGCAAATAGTCGAATATTGCAATATTTCAAGCATTCTTTAATATCGTTAATATATATTGTAAACAATAGCGGTGCCAATACTGAACCTTGTGGTAGCCCAATATGTACATCAGCAACCGGTGAAACTGCACTTCCAATTATCGTCTTCTGTTTTCTATTACTCAAATAGCTTCTGAACCATTCCAAGGATTTTCCTCTTATCCCATTATTAAACATAACATTCAGCAGTTCCTCTCTATCCACAGTTTCAAAAGCACGTTTTAAGTCTAAAAAGACTGAGATCACAACTTTCTTATCAGTTATATCCTCTTTCCATTCCGCAATAACCATATTCAGTGCGGTTTCGCAAGAATGGCTTTTCCTAAACCCAGATTGTTCAGGTATAATAATTTGGTATTTATCTAGATATGCCACTAATTGATTTTTAACCACCGTTTCCATAATTTTTTCATCTGCGGGTAGCGTATTAATTGGGCGCAGTTCCTCTGGCCTTACTGTATTTTTGACTTTTTCCGCAGGTACTATAGTTGATACTTTCCAGCAATTTGGAACAATGCTACTGTTTATTGATTCATTTATTATATCTTTGTAGAAGTGAGCAATGTAAATCATGGCATCTTTAAATACCCCCTCCGACAAAAGCTTTTTTCCCCCATATTTGTTTCTAAAAGATTTAGTAATGTTCATTATATCATCTAACTCTACGTCGGTGAATTGAAAAGTTTCAATTGCATTATTTACACTTGTTTCTGCCGCAATTGGAATTATTTCAATGCTATCATTAATTTCAGCTATGCTCTGTACAAAAAATGTATTTAGGGCATTGGCTATATCTTATTCCTTCTCGAGGCATTCACCGTTAATTACTATTTTGCTAACGACCTTTCTGTCATCGGTGAGCTCAGCAAGATGTTTTAAAGACTTCCACATCCGCTTCATGTCTCCTGCACTATCGAGCACTTTATCTTCCATATATTTCTTCTTTTTATACATAACAGTTTTTTTATATTTTTTTTTTATGCCATTATAATCCACCCAGTTGCCAGTATTTCTAGCAGTATTATAGAATTCAAATTTTCTTTTGTGCAGTTCCCTTAGCTCACGGTCATACCACTTATTCATCAGTTGTATTTGGATCCTCTTCTCATACGTCAATGCTTGCATAGCTTCAGTTAAAATATTGTTCAGGATCTCAGTTCTACGTTCTATTCCTACATGAGACACAGAGCTAAAGTCGCACGTTCGCAGCAGATTTAAAAGATTTTCTGCGCTATAGTACCCCCAGTTGGTGACAGTAGCAACTTTTCTCATTTTGCAATATTTAGCTGTTGGTACTTTGAAATGAATTGTTTCATGATCGGAAATTTTATATCCACTTACATGTTCAGTTTTAACTTGCTCATTATTGCTGAAGAGTAAGTCTATTTTCGTAGAGGAGTGCTCAGTTATTCTTGTGTTGAAATTTATTCTTTGTACCATAGCCATTTGTGCAAATAAACTTATAAGCTGGTTTGAGTATGTTGATGATATATTCATATTAATGTTAAAATCTCCAACTATTATAATGTTGTCAGATTCCCTGAGGTGTTCATTGATGACATTGTTTAAGTATGTCATGAAGTCAGCATCACTGCTATTTGGTGAGTGATAGAGTACACCAATTTGCCATTTTAACGCATATTTTTTAAGTTTTATGACAATGCACCACACATTCCTGTCAATAGCTTTATTACACACTATGCTATATTGTAAATTTTCATGTACATACATTAGAACACCACCTGTATGTCTACTGTGGGAATCGCAGCGGATGAATTTATATGTGGAAATGCATAGCTCAGAATCCATGATTTTATCTGTTGTACATGTTTCCGCGCATAAAACAATGCTGGGTTTTTTTATTTCTATAAGATGTTCCAGCTCTAGCTTATTTGCTGTAATACTATTAATATTAAGATATATACAGTCCAAGTTGAGCACTTTGTTACGCAGGTTTGTTTTAGTTTTTGACTTGTGCTTTGTGGTTACAGATTCCCTCGTTGGTTGCTAATAGCCAATCTTCCTCTTCCTTGCTATGAGCTTTTGTTGATACACAGGACACATTCTGTCCATGGAATCGTGATTTTCGTCCAGTCCCAAATTTAATTCTTTATTTGCCCTGATGCAGTTGATGCATTTATTTATTGCTTCTTTATTGCATACCACATATTTATGCTCACCCAAGCATTTTGTGCATACTTCTTTTTCTTTGCAGTCACTGGCTTTGTGATTGAAGCCTTTGCATTTGAAACAACATAGTACTTGCACTGCATCATATACTCTGCACCGCTCCCAGCCTACATTGAGCCTTTCTCCGGCTAGTATATTCATAAAAGCTTCAACCTCCACTTCAATTACGGCATTATAGTAAATTTTCTCATTTTTTTTAACTTCATACTGCTTGACAATTTTTATATCTGTTTCGGATAGACAATTATTCTGACGTTTAATTCTCTGGGTAAGCTCATCATTATCATACTTGAAATTTATACCAGTTACAATAACGGTTGGTTTCACTTTCATAGGAATCTTCACATTGTAGTTATTTCCGAGGCTGTTCTCAATAGCATTTTTTATTTTCTCACGATCATGGTCATTTGCACTCTCTACAATCACTACACCGCTTTGTCTTGCTACTATATTTGTAATTTGTAGCTCCTTTGGATCGACATTCAAGTTTAGATCATTTTTGGTTTTTTCAGCACCTTGCTTTGTATTTGGCTTAACTATTAAGGGAACAACTTTTCTAATCTCTGGCAACGCTTTTGTTACAGCTGCATACGATGCCTTGGCTTCAACATTGCCGTTTCTCTTTATTTCTGTGCATATTTTTTTATTTTCATTACTAATTGTTGCAATCATTTTCTTATTTTCATTTTTATTGCTTTTTAACTCTTCGCATACTTGCTCACTGCTTCGCTTGAACCCTTTCGCTATTTCACGGATTTTGTTTACTTCTTTCACACTTCTTTCGCAAGACTCTTGAGCTTTTTGCATTGCTTTGATTCTTTCACTAAATGCAACTTCCACTGCTTTAAGTACTTGTTTAATCTCTCGCTCATTTTTCTTTAGTGAATTATCAAACTCACTTCTATACTCTGCTAATTGTTGTCCATTCTGCTTTACCACCATTTGCATATCTTTAAGGATGTCATCAACGTTATGCACATACTGCACACAGTCAGTACACATAAACCTAAGCATCTCACATTCTTCAAGTTTGGTGACGCTGTATTGATCCAAGCCTGAGCATTTTGTTGTTAGGTGGTAATATTTACCACACACCCCTTCACACCGAATTTTTGACACTTCTCCTCGTATATTACTTTTGCATTTGTCACATTTTTTCTCCATTCTTCTTTACACATATACAAAATTTATTATAAAAGTAGTTTACAATGTTTTTGCATCAAATAACTGCAGAAGCTGGTTGAGTGTGAAACAGTTGATATTTTACCATAGTATGAAATCTGTATTTTATATCAAGCATGGTAAATTACCAGCCTACCTAAGTGAAAAACTTGTTTATGTGAATGAAACCCATTCTCACATAATCAGGGAAAATAATAATTTTAGATTAACTCTTCTCAAAACAGAGATGGACAAGCAAAATATATTTTACAAAGGCCTGAAATGTTTTAATGAACTACCTAATCATGTTAAAAATTGTGAAAACTTAAACACGTTCGAAAAAAAGTTTTTTAGAATATTGCAAAACCATTCCAAAAAGATAAAATATTTTGTATCTGTATTTCATCTTACTGATCCTTGAGCGTACATGGCAATCCAATTAGACACAGAAGAACCTTATGCATCAGGGAAAATACATATATCGCTCGCAATCAAATTGGGAAAGAATTCCTGAAAATATCGTCCCAGACAGTTCATGTGAATCACGTATACTCCTACAACAATGATATATTATAATTAATTAAAAAGCTGGTACAGGGAGGATTGGAAACACGTCCTTTCCAACCGTCCGATAAAAGTGGCTCATTCTGCTGCTTGAGATGGCATCTTTAAATACCCCCTCCGACAAAAGCTTTTTTCCCCCATATTTGTTTCTAAAAGATTTAGTAATGTTCATTATATCATCTAACTCTACGTCGGTGAATTGAAAAGTTTCAATTGCATTATTTACACTTGTTTCTGCCGCAATTGGAATTATTTCAATGCTATCATTAATTTCAGCTATGCTCTGTACAAAAAATGTATTTAGGGCATTGGCTATATCTTATTCCTTCTCGAGGCATTCACCGTTAATTACTATTTTGCTAACGACCTTTCTGTCATCGGTGAGCTCAGCAAGATGTTTTAAAGACTTCCACATCCGCTTCATGTCTCCTGCACTATCGAGCACTTTATCTTCCATATATTTCTTCTTTTTATACATAACAGTTTTTTTATATTTTTTTTTTATGTCATTATAATCCACCCAGTTGCCAGTATTTCTAGCAGTATTATAGAATTCAAATTTTCTTTTGTGCAGTTCCCTTAGCTCACGGTCATACCACTTATTCCTCAGTTGTATTTGGATCCTCTTCTCATACGTCAATGCTTGCATAGCTTCAGTTAAAATATTGTTCAGGATCTCAGTTCTACGTTCTATTCCTACATGAGACACAGAGCTAAAGTCGCACGTTCGCAGCAGATTTAAAAGATTTTCTGCGCTATAGTACTCCCAGTTGGTGACAGTAGCAACTTTTCTCATTTTGCAATATTTAGCTGTTGGTACTTTGAAATGAATTGTTTCATATCGGAAATTTTATATCCACTTACATGTTCAGTTTTAACTTGCTCATTATTGCTGAAGAGTAAGTCTATTTTCGTAGAGGAGTGCTCAGTTATTCTTGTGTTGAAATTTATTCTTTGTACCATAGCCATTTGTGCAAATAAACTTATAAGCTGGTTTGAGTATGTTGATGATATATTCATATTAATGTTAAAATCTCCAACTATTATAATGTTGTCAGATTCCCTGAGGTGTTCATTGATGACATTGTTTAAGTATGTCATGAAGTCAGCATCACTGCTATTTGGTGAGTGATAGAGTACACCAATTTGCCATTTTAACGCATATTTTTTAAGTTTTATGACAATGCACCACACATTCCTGTCAATAGCTTTATTACACACTATGCTATATTGTAAATTTTCATATACATACATTAGAACACCACCTGTATGTCTACTGTGGGAATCGCAGCGGATGAATTTATATGTGGAAATGCATAGCTCAGAATCCATGATTTTATCTGTTGTACATGTTTCCGCGCATAAAACAATGCTGGGTTTTTTTATTTCTATAAGATGTTCCAGCTCTAGCTTATTTGCTGTAATACTATTAATATTAAGATATATACAGTCCAAGTTGAGCACTTTGTTACGCAGGTTTGTTTTAGTTTTTGACTTGTGCTTTGTGGTTACAGATTCCCTCGTTGGTTGCTAATAGCCAATCTTCCTCTTCCTTGCTATGAGCTTTTGTTGATACACAGGACACATTCTGTCCATGGAATCGTGATTTTCGTCCAGTCCCAAATTTAATTCTTTATTTGCCCTGATGCAGTTGATGCATTTATTTATTGCTTCTTTATTGCATACCACATATTTATGCTCACCCAAGCATTTTGTGCATACTTCTTTTTCTTTGCAGTCACTGGCTTTGTGATTGAAGCCTTTGCATTTGAAACAACATAGTACTTGCACTGCATCATATACTCTGCACCGCTCCCAGCCTACATTGAGCCTTTCTCCGGCTAGTATATTCATAAAAGCTTCAACCTCCACTTCAATTACGGCATTATAGTAAATTTTCTCATTTTTTTTAACTTCATACTGCTTGACAATTTTTATATCTGTTTCGGATAGACAATTATTCTGACGTTTAATTCTCTGGGTAAGCTCATCATTATCATACTTGAAATTTATACCAGTTACAATAACGGTTGGTTTCACTTTCATAGGAATCTTCACATTGTAGTTATTTCCGAGGCTGTTCTCAATAGCATTTTTTATTTTCTCACGATCATGGTCATTTGCACTCTCTACAATCACTACACCGCTTTGTCTTGCTACTATATTTGTAATTTGTAGCTCCTTTGGATCGACATTCAAGTTTAGATCATTTTTGGTTTTTTCAGCACCTTGCTTTGTATTTGGCTTAACTATTAAGGGAACAACTTTTCTAATCTCTGGCAACGCTTTTGTTACAGCTGCATACGATGCCTTGGCTTCAACATTGCCGTTTCTCTTTATTTCTGTGCATATTTTTTTATTTTCATTACTAATTGTTGCAATCATTTTCTTATTTTCATTTTTATTGCTTTTTAACTCTTCGCATACTTGCTCACTGCTTCGCTTGAACCCTTCCGCTATTTCACGGATTTTGTTTACTTCTTTCACACTTCTTTCGCAAGACTCTTGAGCTTTTTGCATTGCTTTGATTCTTTCACTAAATGCAACTTCCACTGCTTTAAGTACTTGTTTAATCTCTCGCTCATTTTTCTTTAGTGAATTATCAAACTCACTTCTATACTCTGCTAATTGTTGTCCATTCTGCTTTACCACCATTTGCATATCTTTAAGGATGTCATCAACGTTATGCACATACTGCACACAGTCAGTACACATAAACCTAAGCATCTCACATTCTTCAAGTTTGGTGACGCTGTATTGATCCAAGCCTGAGCATTTTGTTGTTAGGTGGTAATATTTACCACACACCCCTTCACACCGAATTTTTGACACTTCTCCTCGTATATTACTTTTGCATTTGTCACATTTTTTCTCCATTCTTCTTTACACATATACAAAATTTATTATAAAAGTAGTTTACAATGTTTTTGCATCAAATAACTGCAGAAGCTGGTTGAGTGTGAAACAGTTGATATTTTACCATAGTATGAAATCTGTATTTTATATCAAGCATGGTAAATTACCAGCCTACCTAAGTGAAAAACTTGTTTATGTGAATGAAACCCATTCTCACATAATCAGGGAAAATAATAATTTTAGATTAACTCTTCTCAAAACAGAGATGGACAAGCAAAATATATTTTACAAAGGCCTGAAATGTTTTAATGAACTACCTAATCATGTTAAAAATTGTGAAAACTTAAACACGTTCAAAAAAAAGTTTTTTAGAATATTGCAAAACCATTCCAAAAAGATAAAATATTTTGTATCTGTATTTCATCTTACTGATCCTTGAGCGTACATGGCAATCCAATTAGACACAGAAGAACCTTATGCATCAGGGAAAATACATATATCGCTCGCAATCAAATTGGGAAAGAATTCCTGAAAATATCGTCCCAGACAGTTCATGTGAATCACGTATACTCCTACAACAATGATATATTATAATTAATTAAAAAGCTGGTACAGGGAGGATTGGAAACACGTCCTTTCCAACCGTCCGATAAAAGTGGCTCATTCTGCTGCTTGAGATGGCATCTTTAAATACCCCCTCCGGCAAAAGCTTTTTTACCCCATATTTGTTTCTAAAAGATTTAGTAATGTTCATTATATCATCTAACTCTACGTCGGTGAATTGAAAAGTTTCAATTGCATTATTTACACTTGTTTCTGCCGCAATTGGAATTATTTCAATGCTATCATTAATTTCAGCTATGCTCTGTACAAAAAATGTATTTAGGGCATTGGCTATATCTTATTCCTTCTCGAGGCATTCACCGTTAATTACTATTTTGCTAACGACCTTTCTGTCATCGGTGAGCTCAGCAAGATGTTTTAAAGACTTCCACATCCGCTTCATGTCTCCTGCACTATCGAGCACTTTATCTTCCATATATTTCTTCTTTTTATACATAACAGTTTTTTTATATTTTTTTTTTTATGCCATTATAATCCACCCAGTTGCCAGTATTTCTAGCAGTATTATAGAATTCAAATTTTCTTTTGTGCAGTTCCCTTAGCTCACGGTCATACCACTTATTCCTCAGTTGTATTTGGATCCTCTTCTCATACGTCAATGCTTGCATAGCTTCAGTTAAAATATTGTTCAGGATCTCAGTTCTACGTTCTATTCCTACATGAGACACAGAGCTAAAGTCGCACGTTCGCAGCAGATTTAAAAGATTTTCTGCGCTATAGTACTCCCAGTTGGTGACAGTAGCAACTTTTCTCATTTTGCAATATTTAGCTGTTGGTACTTTGAAATGAATTGTTTCATATCGGAAATTTTATATCCACTTACATGTTCAGTTTTAACTTGCTCATTATTGCTGAAGAGTAAGTCTATTTTCGTAGAGGAGTGCTCAGTTATTCTTGTGTTGAAATTTATTCTTTGTACCATAGCCATTTGTGCAAATAAACTTATAAGCTGGTTTGAGTATGTTGATGATATATTCATATTAATGTTAAAATCTCCAACTATTATAATGTTGTCAGATTCCCTGAGGTGTTCATTGATGACATTGTTTAAGTATGTCATGAAGTCAGCATCACTGCTATTTGGTGAGTGATAGAGTACACCAATTTGCCATTTTAACGCATATTTTTTAAGTTTTATGACAATGCACCACACATTCCTGTCAATAGCTTTATTACACACTATGCTATATTGTAAATTTTCATATACATACATTAGAACACCACCTGTATGTCTACTGTGGGAATCGCAGCGGATGAATTTATATGTGGAAATGCATAGCTCAGAATCCATGATTTTATCTGTTGTACATGTTTCCGCGCATAAAACAATGCTGGGTTTTTTTATTTCTATAAGATGTTCCAGCTCTAGCTTATTTGCTGTAATACTATTAATATTAAGATATATACAGTCCAAGTTGAGCACTTTGTTACGCAGGTTTGTTTTAGTTTTTGACTTGTGCTTTGTGGTTACAGATTCCCTCGTTGGTTGCTAATAGCCAATCTTCCTCTTCCTTGCTATGAGCTTTTGTTGATACACAGGACACATTCTGTCCATGGAATCGTGATTTTCGTCCAGTCCCAAATTTAATTCTTTATTTGCCCTGATGCAGTTGATGCATTTATTTATTGCTTCTTTATTGCATACCACATATTTATGCTCACCCAAGCATTTTGTGCATACTTCTTTTTCTTTGCAGTCACTGGCTTTGTGATTGAAGCCTTTGCATTTGAAACAACATAGTACTTGCACTGCATCATATACTCTGCACCGCTCCCAGCCTACATTGAGCCTTTCTCCGGCTAGTATATTCATAAAAGCTTCAACCTCCACTTCAATTACGGCATTATAGTAAATTTTCTCATTTTTTTTAACTTCATACTGCTTGACAATTTTTATATCTGTTTCGGATAGACAATTATTCTGACGTTTAATTCTCTGGGTAAGCTCATCATTATCATACTTGAAATTTATACCAGTTACAATAACGGTTGGTTTCACTTTCATAGGAATCTTCACATTGTAGTTATTTCCGAGGCTGTTCTCAATAGCATTTTTTATTTTCTCACGATCATGGTCATTTGCACTCTCTACAATCACTACACCGCTTTGTCTTGCTACTATATTTGTAATTTGTAGCTCCTTTGGATCGACATTCAAGTTTAGATCATTTTTGGTTTTTTCAGCACCTTGCTTTGTATTTGGCTTAACTATTAAGGGAACAACTTTTCTAATCTCTGGCAACGCTTTTGTTACAGCTGCATACGATGCCTTGGCTTCAACATTGCCGTTTCTCTTTATTTCTGTGCATATTTTTTTATTTTCATTACTAATTGTTGCAATCATTTTCTTATTTTCATTTTTATTGCTTTTTAACTCTTCGCATACTTGCTCACTGCTTCGCTTGAACCCTTCCGCTATTTCACGGATTTTGTTTACTTCTTTCACACTTCTTTCGCAAGACTCTTGAGCTTTTTGCATTGCTTTGATTCTTTCACTAAATGCAACTTCCACTGCTTTAAGTACTTGTTTAATCTCTCGCTCATTTTTCTTTAGTGAATTATCAAACTCACTTCTATACTCTGCTAATTGTTGTCCATTCTGCTTTACCACCATTTGCATATCTTTAAGGATGTCATCAACGTTATGCACATACTGCACACAGTCAGTACACATAAACCTAAGCATCTCACATTCTTCAAGTTTGGTGACGCTGTATTGATCCAAGCCTGAGCATTTTGTTGTTAGGTGGTAATATTTACCACACACCCCTTCACACCGAATTTTTGACACTTCTCCTCGTATATTACTTTTGCATTTGTCACATTTTTTCTCCATTCTTCTTTACACATATACAAAATTTATTATAAAAGTAGTTTACAATGTTTTTGCATCAAATAACTGCAGAAGCTGGTTGAGTGTGAAACAGTTGATATTTTACCATAGTATGAAATCTGTATTTTATATCAAGCATGGTAAATTACCAGCCTACCTAAGTGAAAAACTTGTTTATGTGAATGAAACCCATTCTCACATAATCAGGGAAAATAATAATTTTAGATTAACTCTTCTCAAAACAGAGATGGACAAGCAAAATATATTTTACAAAGGCCTGAAATGTTTTAATGAACTACCTAATCATGTTAAAAATTGTGAAAACTTAAACACGTTCAAAAAAAAGTTTTTTAGAATATTGCAAAACCATTCCAAAAAGATAAAATATTTTGTATCTGTATTTCATCTTACTGATCCTTGAGCGTACATGGCAATCCAATTAGACACAGAAGAACCTTATGCATCAGGGAAAATACATATATCGCTCGCAATCAAATTGGGAAAGAATTCCTGAAAATATCGTCCCAGACAGTTCATGTGAATCACGTATACTCCTACAACAATGATATATTATAATTAATTAAAAAGCTGGTACAGGGAGGATTGGAAACACGTCCTTTCCAACCGTCCGATAAAAGTGGCTCATTCTGCTGCTTGAGATGGCATCTTTAAATACCCCCTCCGGCAAAAGCTTTTTTACCCCATATTTGTTTCTAAAAGATTTAGTAATGTTCATTATATCATCTAACTCTACGTCGGTGAATTGAAAAGTTTCAATTGCATTATTTACACTTGTTTCTGCCGCAATTGGAATTATTTCAATGCTATCATTAATTTCAGCTATGCTCTGTACAAAAAATGTATTTAGGGCATTGGCTATATCTTATTCCTTCTCGAGGCATTCACCGTTAATTACTATTTTGCTAACGACCTTTCTGTCATCGGTGAGCTCAGCAAGATGTTTTAAAGACTTCCACATCCGCTTCATGTCTCCTGCACTATCGAGCACTTTATCTTCCATATATTTCTTCTTTTTATACATAACAGTTTTTTTATATTTTTTTTTTTTATGCCATTATAATCCACCCAGTTGCCAGTATTTCTAGCAGTATTATAGAATTCAAATTTTCTTTTGTGCAGTTCCCTTAGCTCACGGTCATACCACTTATTCCTCAGTTGTATTTGGATCCTCTTCTCATACGTCAATGCTTGCATAGCTTCAGTTAAAATATTGTTCAGGATCTCAGTTCTACGTTCTATTCCTACATGAGACACAGAGCTAAAGTCGCACGTTCGCAGCAGATTTAAAAGATTTTCTGCGCTATAGTACTCCCAGTTGGTGACAGTAGCAACTTTTCTCATTTTGCAATATTTAGCTGTTGGTACTTTGAAATGAATTGTTTCATATCGGAAATTTTATATCCACTTACATGTTCAGTTTTAACTTGCTCATTATTGCTGAAGAGTAAGTCTATTTTCGTAGAGGAGTGCTCAGTTATTCTTGTGTTGAAATTTATTCTTTGTACCATAGCCATTTGTGCAAATAAACTTATAAGCTGGTTTGAGTATGTTGATGATATATTCATATTAATGTTAAAATCTCCAACTATTATAATGTTGTCAGATTCCCTGAGGTGTTCATTGATGACATTGTTTAAGTATGTCATGAAGTCAGCATCACTGCTATTTGGTGAGTGATAGAGTACACCAATTTGCCATTTTAACGCATATTTTTTAAGTTTTATGACAATGCACCACACATTCCTGTCAATAGCTTTATTACACACTATGCTATATTGTAAATTTTCATATACATACATTAGAACACCACCTGTATGTCTACTGTGGGAATCGCAGCGGATGAATTTATATGTGGAAATGCATAGCTCAGAATCCATGATTTTATCTGTTGTACATGTTTCCGCGCATAAAACAATGCTGGGTTTTTTTATTTCTATAAGATGTTCCAGCTCTAGCTTATTTGCTGTAATACTATTAATATTAAGATATATACAGTCCAAGTTGAGCACTTTGTTACGCAGGTTTGTTTTAGTTTTTGACTTGTGCTTTGTGGTTACAGATTCCCTCGTTGGTTGCTAATAGCCAATCTTCCTCTTCCTTGCTATGAGCTTTTGTTGATACACAGGACACATTCTGTCCATGGAATCGTGATTTTCGTCCAGTCCCAAATTTAATTCTTTATTTGCCCTGATGCAGTTGATGCATTTATTTATTGCTTCTTTATTGCATACCACATATTTATGCTCACCCAAGCATTTTGTGCATACTTCTTTTTCTTTGCAGTCACTGGCTTTGTGATTGAAGCCTTTGCATTTGAAACAACATAGTACTTGCACTGCATCATATACTCTGCACCGCTCCCAGCCTACATTGAGCCTTTCTCCGTCTAGTATATTCATAAAAGCTTCAACCTCCACTTCAATTACGGCATTATAGTAAATTTTCTCATTTTTTTTAACTTCATACTGCTTGACAATTTTTATATCTGTTTCGGATAGACAATTATTCTGACGTTTAATTCTCTGGGTAAGCTCATCATTATCATACTTGAAATTTATACCAGTTACAATAACGGTTGGTTTCACTTTCATAGGAATCTTCACATTGTAGTTATTTCCGAGGCTGTTCTCAATAGCATTTTTTATTTTCTCACGATCATGGTCATTTGCACTCTCTACAATCACTACACCGCTTTGTCTTGCTACTATATTTGTAATTTGTAGCTGCTTTGGATCGACATTCAAGTTTAGATCATTTTTGGTTTTTTCAGCACCTTGCTTTGTGTTTGGCTTAACTATTAAGGGAACAACTTTTCTAATCTCTGGCAACGCTTTTGTTACAGCTGCATACGATGCCTTGGCTTCAACATTGCCGTTTCTCTTTATTTCTGTGCATATTTTTTTATTTTCATTACTAATTGTTTCAATCATTTTCTTATTGTCATTTTTATTGCTTTTTAACTCTTCGCATACTTGCTCACTGCTTCGCTTGAACCCTTCTGCTATTTCACGGATTTTGTTTACTTCTTTCACACTTCTTTCGCAAGACTCTTGAGCTTTTTGCATTGCTTTGATTCTTTCACTAAATGCAACTTCCACTGCTTTAAGTACTTGTTTAATCTCTCGCTCAGTTTTCTTTAGTGAATTATCAAACTCACTTCTATACTCTGCTAATTGTTGTCCATTCTGCTTTACCACCATTTGCATATCTTTAAGGATGTCATCAACGTTATGTACATACTGCACACAGTCAGTACACATAAACCTAAGCATCTCACATTCTTCAAGTTTGGTGACGCTGTATTGATCCAAGCCTGAGCATTTTGTTGTTAGGTGGTAATATTTACCACACACCCCTTCACACCGAATTTTTGACACTTCTCCTCGTATATTACTTTTGCATTTGTCACATTTTTTCTCCATTCTTCTTTACACATATACAAAATTTATTATAAAAGTAGTTTACAATGTTTTTGCATCAAATAACTGCAGAAGCTGGTTGAGTGTGAAACAGTTGATATTTTACCATAGTATGAAATTTGTATTTTATATCAAGCATGGTAAATTACCAGCCTACCTAAGTGAAAAACTTGTTTATGTGAATGAAACCCATTCTCACATAATCAGGGAAAATAATAATTTTAGATTAACTCTTCTCAAAACAGAGATGGACAAGCAAAATATATTTTACAAAGGCCTGAAATGTTTTAATGAACTACCTAATCATGTTAAAAATTGTGAAAACTTAAACACGTTCAAAAAAAAGTTTTTTAGAATATTGCAAAACCATTCCAAAAAGATAAAATATTTTGTATCTGTATTTCATCTTACTGATCCTTGAGCGTACATGGCAATCCAATTAGACACAGAAGAACCTTATGCATCAGGGAAAATACATATATCGCTCGCAATCAAATTGGGAAAGAATTCCTGAAAATATCGTCACAGACAAACAGTTCATGTGAATCACGTATACTCCTACAACAATGATATATTATAATTAATTAAAAAGCTGGTACAGGGAGGATTGGAAACACGTCCTTTCCAACCGTCCGATAAAAGTGGCTCATTCTGCTGAGCTGCTAGCTTTTGGGTTGACCGGAATCAAATGCATTCCGACAGCATACATAATAAAAATGTAATAATACGTCTTGGAGTAGGGCAGGATTGTGAAGACGTCCTTCCAACCTCCCAATGAGATGACTCCAAGACTCGCCCGTTGGGACCACCAGTTCCCGTGCTGTTCGGAATCTCATGCATTCCGACACCCCAAACGCTAGAAATACTATTATAATTAAAATGTATTTATAATTTGTAATAATCTAAGTTTTAGGCTTAAAACGCCGTAATAATAAATAATAATAATAATAATGAAAGCTGTTGATGAGTGCTTTAGTACAGGGTAGTTTTCATACCTATTGGTAACTAGGGTCTCGATATATAGGCCAAAACGTGGATCAGGGTAACACTAGGATGTGTTTTTACATTATGGGTATCAAGTTGAAGCTGTTGATATGTGCTTTAGTACAGAGTTTTATTCCGCTGGGTGACTAGGGTCTCGAGATATAGGCCAAAACGTGGGCCCGGATACCCCTAGAATGTGTGTGTGTAATATGGATATCAAATGAAAGCTGTTGCATCAACCTGGCAAAACTGATAAATGTGCATGCGAAGCCGAAATAAATATATGAATTAATAATACCCACATACCTATTTACATACGTCCTATTCGATTTGCCTGAAATTTGGTATAAAAATTTGCCTATATTAGTATTTGCGATCCTTTTTTCCGAGAAGTAGACCAGAGACGGACTGGGACTGGGACTGGGATTAGGAATAGGACTGGGACTGAGACTCGAAGTGGGACTGGGACGGAAAAAGCTTATTAAAATGTATGCACATATAACAAATTTAGGGCAGAACAACGTCTGCCGGGTCTGCTAGTGGTTTAATAGTTGTCATATTTACATTCACAATTTTTTTGTGGGTACAACATTACAACAACCACATGAAAATCGCCAACTTCAACTGCAAATATCTCCGTACAGAGATACAATTTTTATTTTCCGCCTTCGGATTATGGTAAAAGTCTAGTTGAGGGGTCGACTGCTAATACGCTACCAATTTCCAGTGAGATGTCAAAAGACGCGTATTGACCCCGGCAACAATAATCTGAAGGCGGAAAAGAAAAATTTTATCTCTGTCCGGAGATATTTGCAGTTGAAGTTGGTGATTTTCATGTGGTTGTTGTAATGTTGATGTACGCGCAAAAAATTGTGAATATAAGAGTTTTGCGTGGTCTCCAAACCGGTGTTGGACTCACCCAGGTAAATTTTTTATAAGCGCGGCCGGTAATTGTTTACTTTAGGGTACAACTGCTAAAACTCGTCCAAAAATATCGGGAGAGGTGTCAAAAGACGCGCTTTGATCCCAGGATCACGAATCCGAAAGCGGAAATTGGAAATTTGGTAATTCTTTACGACAGCATGACACTGCTAATACGAGTCAAAAAATATCGAGTGAGGTGTCAAAAGGCGCATATTAATCTCGAGAATAATAATAAGGCGGAAAAAAAATTGTATCTCCGTCCGGAGATATTTGCAGATGAAGTTGGAGATTTTCGTGTGGTTGTTGTTGTGTTGGGTACCCACAAAAAAAATTGTGAACGTAAGTGTTTATAGCTTTGGTCTCCAAAACGGTGTTGGACCCACCCAGGGTGATTTTTATAAGCGCGGCCGAAGGCCGCCAACGCAGAAAGGTGTTCTGCGCAAAAATACTAGGGATCCGACCCCCGGTTTCGGAGGTACCCGTGGGTCTTTTTTCGGTTTTTCGTTAATATCTTTTGAACGCGTTAAAATTTTTATTTTCCGCCATCGGATTATTAATATTGATGTCAAGACGCGTCGTTTGCACCTCTCTCGATATTTTTGGTAGCGTATTAGCAGTCGACCCCTCAACTAGACTATTACCAAGAGATATACCGTTGGAATCAACATAAAAACCTCTATAAATCCCAATTTTTAATTTTTTTTTTTTGTTTGACAAATGTATTCTGCACTTGCTCCGAAACTTCTCCCGACGCGTTTTAGCAGTCGACCCCTGTTCCGGGCTATTGTCATTCACCATTCTATAGTTACCATTTTATCGACTTTCTTTTCCAAAACTCGGGCAACAGTTCTCCAATTTCTCTGTGATCCAAAAAGACCATGCATTATAATAAGCGGCAATGTTTTATTGTTATTTTCTCCATAAATTGTGTACGCCATTTTTACAGGCCCAATTGTTGAGAGCACGCGAATGTTGTTCATTATTTCAGGATATTGTACTTTCCATCTCTTTGCAAGATGTCCAAGTATATTTTGGTAACTTTTGTATTGCATATTTATGTAATGAAGAAAAATGTAAACAGTGCAAAGTCTTGTAGGGATGTGAGCCACATCAACATATCGATGTATTGTATATTTGTGGTATTGTATCGCATGCCAAACTAAAATATCGAAATCACTTGTCCAAAAAACTAGTCGGAAAATAGGCACAAATCACAATAGAAGATTTGACAAAGCGCATGTAAATATTAGTTCAGCTGTTTTTATGATGTAAGATCGGTACGCAGATCACAAGAAAGTAAAACTTCCATATAAAAAATGCTCAAGAACTGCTCAAGAAGATTCCTTGTCGTAAATAAAAATATAGCATTTCCAGCGACAATCAAGAGATTGCAAACTTCTTCGCTCAATTCTTTCACTCTAATTACTCTACTGTGGTGGATTCATCACCTACAAATTATCCATATGAGCTCCATTCTAGTAACTGAATATATGCCCCACTTTTGTTGCCTGAGGATGTTCTACTCCATCTAAAGACCATAAAAGAATCCTTCAAATACGGTCCCGATTTGATCCAACATGTTTTCTTAAACAATTTGCGGAATATATTTACCAGCCCCTTAGTGATCTGTTTAACCTCTCCTTAAAAAATGGCATATTTCCGACGGCTTGGAAGGAATCTTTTCTTATACCACTCCATAAAAAAGGAAGCAAGTCGTCTATTGAAAACTATCGTGAAATAGCAACTCTCTCCGCTATCCTATAACGACAACCTTTTAAAAACCTACGCCCCTGTGGACCTACACGCACGCGCACCACTGTCTCTGCAAATAACAATGCCAATTGTCTGCAAAGCAACGGCGTATTAGGTGTGTATGTGTGTGAATATAGAACCAATCGTTGTAGCTAACATGCTGGAAGCCTTCCAGGAACTTTGAGTGACTTTGGGCTAAAGTGGGTTGACAGTAAACCGAAAACGGTAGTGGCAACAGGAAAAGTTGTCTATAAAAGGGCCACCATCCCGTTCTTCTCTATCACAAAGTTTTGAATATGGTGCCACAACGCGAGTGCAGTGAAAGTGAAATAAAAAAAATTTTATAAAAAAAAATAATAAAAAAGTGTATAAAGTGATAAAGTTTCAAAGTGCGAAACCGTAAGCTACCGGTTCGGTGAAAAGTGCCGCATCCAAAAGAGAAATATTATTCCTGCCACCACCAGATCCAGCACCACCAGCAACGGTAAGTACCACCGCCATTCCCGTTTATCTAAATCCCATACAGTAGTCCCATGCCTATAACCCTCCATTAACGCCCGCATAATTTATCTCATTCCCATCTTGTCATCCATAGTTTACGTTGAAGGAATCCCCAAAGGAAACCAATCACCACCGTCGGTGCTAGGCACCAAAATCCACCAACGGTAAGTAAACACATCTACCTTAGTGACTAGCCCAAAAGTGATATTGAATTTAGTGCCATTTTCTCAAGTGAACTTCATAGTTTGTCTGCTCCGTAAAGGAAAATGATTTTGAGAGAAAATTGATTTATTTTTGGGCAGATAAACATTAAAGTTCGCCGGAGAAATGGCCTATAAATGCTATACACGACATTGTGATGCCCAGCTTCATATTTTTATTGTTTGGTCTTCCTTTTCTTAGAATCCCCATCACCACAAGAAGACTCGCTTAAAGCAACGGCGCGAGGCACCCGAACCACCAACTACAAACCACACCGCGTAACAGCCACCAACAGACACCACACCGAGTAACAAACACCAAAAGCTACAACAAACCACACCGAACACGTAAGCCACCAGTACTACATAAAACACTCTCATTCGTTCAAACCACAAAAAAAAAAAAAGTAAGAAAAATCGCATCCACACCAAAAGATTGCATACATCCATATTCACAACCACACGCATTTGCAACCAACCACCGATATATAGATAAGCTACTACACCGCAGATCCACATTCAAAACCACAACCTCAGAAATACACGCATAACCTTAACCACGAAACATTCAACCAGCAACCACACCTGCCGATCACAAACACACCAGCAACCACCACACAACCACACCAACAATAACCACGCAACACTCAAAAACACCACGACCACATTTTTACATACTTTCTGATACAAAACATTCAAACACGGAAATACTAAAACCAACATCAAGCAATTCCAACTATCCATCAAAATACACGGTAAGCACAAACACAACCAAAGCTATTAGCAGGTGAAAGGCTATTTTCCCAAAACACAACTTAAACACACGCAAAGAGAGGGCTGCACATCACATCACACCACACCGAACAAGAGCACGCAATATATCACATCACATCAGATCACTTCACGTTGTATCACATCATATCACAAACTACAATTAGCGGTGAGTTATATATAGCTGGTCGCTGGTATGGATTGCTACATCAGCAGGGCTGTGGTGAGAAGACATATCAAAGGTAGAGAGTACTCTCGGCACCTCGTCCAATTCGCCGCAACAACGACAACATCACACCACCACGAAGGGGACCGAGAATATGCCTTAGTTTTCATTTTGGTTTAAAATAACTTTTTTAGATTATAAGTTTCCTTTTAATTTTGTTTGAATTTCCCTTTAATCCCGATGTATGAAATATTTTTCTTAATTGAATTTAAAATATTTTTTTCGATTTCCTAATTTTTATACATACATTTTTTTTTTATACACACTTACCCAAAAACACATACACGTATTTCACAAACATTTTTTTTATCACCTCTAAGGATATATATTTCTTTTTGCACAATTAACTTAGTATTTCAGGATTAGCTTAGCTATTTTCTTTCCTGATTTGTTTTTGCGAGCTGCATTTCCTTTTTTTTTATATGAAATTTTCTTGTCACACCCTGATTCTTACACAAGATTTGTTTTGTAATATGATATGTAGAGAATTTCTTATTCATGTTTAATTTTCTTGATGATATAGGGAATTCTCTTTTACTTTTTTTGGATAAGGATTCTGTTGTTCTGCAAGAAAGAAAAAGGAGGATCTGCCTGAACACACACCATACACATGTGGCACTTTCCTTTTTCTTTTTTTTCTTCTTTTTGTAACGCATTTTTTTCCGGCAAATCATTTTTATTGTTAATCACTTTTTTTCACAAACTAAAACGTTTTCATAAAAGCGTCATTTCACCTTCTTATCTTATTTTTTTTTAACGTTTTCTTTTATTAAATACCTCGATCGCGAAAAACGTGTACGTATTTTTACTATTACAAACCGGAACTGAAAGTTCCATGAGGTAATAGTATATAAAGTACAAAAGTACATGGAATAGGGTTTTTTCTGCTCTTTATGTCTCTTTTCTTTCAGCTCCCGCTGCTACAGCCTCGGTACCTGGACTGCAGACGAGCGTCAGGAGATGAGTAAGTGAATGAGTATATACATATGATGAATGGTAACGTTTTTACATCATCGTTGTAATCTCTTTTTTTTATTGATTCTTTGCCTAACATGTTATTGTATGCACATATTTAAGTGAGCGCTTTAACTATTTCTTAACATAAGCAAGAAATAGAGATCGTAAGTAAAGGGTGGTCCCGTCTAGGGTATTTTATTTATTTTTTTTTTTGTTATCTATTTAATTTCTTTTAAACTTTGAAAATTATATGCAGTACTCTTTTTGGTTATGCTGATTGATAAATTGATAATTATTTTGATCAGGATAAGAAATAAATGAATTTAGAATTACCAACGCAAACCACTAGTATATAAGTAAACTTGGAATTTGTGAAAATAAACTTGTATGAAGAGGAAATGAGTTATGTTGATTTTATTAGTTGAAACAATATTAGGAAAAATGCAGGCCCTCTAAGTTACCTTTTGTGTTAGTGTGGGTGTTGCCCTTGTGGCACACTAGGAATGAGTTAGGTTTTGCAACCTACTGACGGACGATGATTTAGACTAGACCATTACAGACGGACGAACGTCAGGAAAAAGGAACTCCACTCGGTTATCGGAGTCAAAGTAGAGTTCAAAGTTGTTCATGCCTCATGAACAAGAGGAGTGGGATTACTCCACCTGACACGGACGGTCTTCTCCCGCTTACTCTTTCTTTTCTTTCTCTTTATCTTTCACAGGTCCCTATATTCTTCTCATCTAGGCATGACATCTAAAATTTTGTTTTTGTTACTGTGGGTCGAGTAAGGTGGCAAGAACCGCGCCTCAATGCCGACGAGCCTCAGCCGGGCTACCACCTAACCGCCACCCTTCTGGCCCGGACCAAGCAGTTACGTTACAATCCCTAAGCTTTTCGAAGCAATCGTTACTAATCACCTTACATTTTCGATTTCTACATTGATAGATAGTTCTCAGCATGGCTTTTGTAGAGCCAAATAAACCACAACCAATTTGCTTGAATTTACAACTCACGTCTTTAATGGGTTTAGAAACAATCATCATACCGACGTTATATTGCTTGGTTTTCAGCCTGGCCTAACTCGCTGGATCTCCTCCTATCTTTGCGGTTGGACTCAAAGAGTCATTTTTAAAAATAGTTGTTCGAATGTCATCGATGTTCCCTCCGGTGTGCCTCAGTGCAGCCATCTCGGTCCTATTCTGTTTTTGCTCTTTATAAAAGATGTTTCCACAACTATAAAATATTCTAATATTTTAATGTATGCCGACGACGTAAAACTTTTTAAGTCATACGCGTCAGTTGAAGAAAGTTCTGTACTCCAGGCGGATTTAAATTGTTTAGTTACTTGGTGTAATGCGAATTTTATTCCGCTCAACATAGAAAAATGTAAATCCATGTGTTTTTCACGTGGGAACATACAGCCACCTTCCTACACAATTAATGGTCAAACTCTGGAAAGCGTTGATGTTTTTGTCGACTTGCGAGTTACAATGAATTGCAAACTTAGTTTCAACCCTCATATTAATGCCACAGTCAATAAAGCGAGAGGAGTTTTAGCATTTGTGAAAATATGGGCAAAAGAGTTTAGTGATCCTTACGTTACAAAAACCCTTTTTCATAATTGGTGAGGCCGATATTAGAATATAGATCGATAATTTGGAATCCACGTTATCAAGTTCATGTGGATAGACCATGGAACAATTACCAGGGCTCGAATCGTAACATACGATCACGAATCGGTAACCATACGAAAGAAAATTACGTGATACGTCAGACGTATAAACAAAATGGGATTATAACATACGATCAAAGAGGATAAATACATGAGAGGGACATTTTTAATAGTCTCGCATTTATCCATGCCGTGTAGGCCCCTTGTGCAACTGTGATTTTTGGAAAGAGAATTAAATAAATTAATTAAATACAGTCGAAAAATAAACACATATATATATTTCGCCAAAAAAAAAAAGTAGCGACTACCCCTCAGTATACATCGAGTAAATGCCAAAAAAATAACGAGTGACGGCTCTTATTGTATTTATCCTCTTTGATACGATAGCGAACGGAACTTAATTTATTTTCAATTCACAATTATTTTTACGATCCACATTAGATTGGATTGTATTTTTAGCTCACAATAGATTTTGAACTGTCAAATTGGTTGCAAAAAATATAAAAAATAAAGTAACCCTTCAAAAAACGCGAGTACTCTATAAATAATGTAAGGAATACCCTTTGGGAGTATAGGACTGCTCCAAATCTAATCTCTATTCATACAAAAAATGTGCTCCAATTAACATTGCGATGTCCTAGGAGAGGAGTAGGTGATCCCACTCTCGCTTTGTTTGTGAGTATTCCATAGAGTACATACGTGAGAGTACTTTCCAAAGTACTTTCACTGTAGTACTCCATGTAGCACCCACAGAGGATCATATGCCAAAGTACTAAAAAGGATTTGTGTCGGAAAGAATTATCGAAGTGAATTTAATTTAAAATGAAACTAAATGAAGATGGGCAATACAACTTTTATATTTTATACTACGAATATTCTTATGTTATTTAGCATTTGCGTGAATAAAGAAACTAATATAATACGCATACGTGAATAAAGAAACTAATATAATATGTATACATAAAACCAGTGCGCTGTTGCATTTTATCAGAGTTGCCAAAGTAAAATTGTATTATTAGTTATTTGCATGCAATATTTTACTTTTGGCAACTCTGTTCGGTCGTCATTGTGTCGTGATCACTGTCGTTAAAAAGCGAGCAATGATCGGCTGATGGTGGTCCGCAAACGCATTGCAAAGGAGTATTGTTAGAGTACTCCAACATGAAGAAAATGGAACACGTAAAATAACAATTTTTGAAGGGAAATAATTACGATGGATCCAATTGTTTTGTTTGAGCTCAAGTTATATGTAACTTACGGTTCCCCGGATAGGAACCTTTAAAAAATTAAAGTTGTGGCCAACCAGCAGTTCGCCAATAGTTAAATCAAACACAAGAATTCAATTGAAATTCGCAAGACAAATTTATTGTGCACTGGTGGCACTCACTATCATAACTAACTCTAAACATAATTACTTCTTCCCATGAAACCTTTAACTCTACGCTACTTATGTTAACGTTGCAGATCCCACCACCATCAAATATTTCGCAATCGATGAGTTATGTGTGCACGTCAATATTGCCTATGCTGCATTTCTCACGCGTTGTTGATCGTGTTGTGTTACCATTCGCTTGCGCGTGGACTACGTCAGCGAAAGTTCTATATTGGCCAACAAACTCACATGCACGGCAACGTGAGTAAAGGGTGCGCCATTGGGGGTATTGGGAATATGGGTGTGATAACTCCTCCCCCTTTAAAGATCTGCGTCCCTCAGATCCAACGAAAAACGTGAAAGGTTTATGGTAGGTATGGAGTGGTCAAGGCTCCCTGTTGGTTGGCTAGTTCCTGAGTAATCAAGCTCAAATGTAGATGTGTCCTTCGTGATCGTATTGGCCTTTGTGCGATATGCCCCGTGTTCGAATATTTTTGGAAGGTTTAGCTTTCTAGTGTACCATCTCCATAGGATAGCAGCGGCCGCGACTATTCCGCATACTGTTAGGGCTTCTGTAATGATAGACAAATTGATTTTTTCATTAACGTATCCCAGATACCTTACGTTGTCCATTGTGATATCGTGGACATATTCCAGGTTTATCTTCATTGTATGATTTTTAACTTTGGAAAGGATGACAGGCAGAGCCTGCACTGTTATGGCTTGGTTGCTGGAGAAAACTTGGTCACCGATCTTGATAGTTTCGTTGTTTAGTTGGATGACGTAGGTGCCGTTGATGGTGTTTGTGGATATATTGCTCCTGATCACGCCTTGGTAATTCGAGAGGAATATCGTATTGTCGTTTACCAATTCTATAGTCGATCCATTTCTCCTGGTGAATTGGCAGCTAGCGTCTTCCCCTTTTAGTAATCGTGGTATGCAGCTATCTTCATCCAATTTTGATAGGGAGTCTGATCTGCATACTGTAGATGAACTGATTAGTATACAATTACCCGTCAACTCGTAAGTTTCCTCTTGGTTTACGAGCATCCTGTCAAACGGTAGGTCCAGCAGTTTGTGTCCGTATATGCCGGCGCGAGTGATCAGCATATTATATTTTTTGGCTGTTACCTTCGGCATTGAGAGCACATAGAGAAGCAGTGTCCCATTTGTATATACTGACGGTTGACCGTACTCAATTGCTTCGATTATATTTTCGTACGGAAGGGTCTCCATTTCCGACAGCACCTGATTGATCTCGTCATTGTCAAGTAAGTTTGTGTTGACAATACCACTTTTTGCCAGCTGGCATGCCCGCACTATTTCGTTGACCTCTTCGCGAATGAGCAGGATATTGTGCAGTGCATTTTGATCTGTTGCCTCGTTCTCCTTTGTAACATAGTTTGTGCGGTCCATCACCTCTTCAATTTTCTTCACGATGTCTTGGGTGGCCGTAAAAAGCTTCTTGTTAACTTTATATTGGTGGTTATTGCTCTCAATTACTTCGTTTTGGCTGCGGAGAATATTATTCCAGTCGGTTGCGTCGGGTGACCCTGCCAACCATTTCCATGCTGAGCCTAACCAATCGATTGAGCGGGTTTTCCTAACTTTGCTTGTGTTGCCCGTTAATTCCTGGAGTCGCTCTAGTGTTTGGTTAATGTAGAGTTGAGCCAAAATCTTGTCGTCGGTTCGCTTCATTAGCCGGCTTGTCAATTCTTCCATCTGCATGGTAATTTTAGCATATTGTTGGAGGTTGATAGCGTGAATCAGCTTGAATGATCCGCCAATGATCCACCCATTTCCGTCCTGGATGGTTATGATGGGTTCTTTATAGTGGAAAATATGAAGGGCGCTGATGGCTGGTGCCAGCAGTGGGAATCTGCAAGGATGTTATTCTTGTTAGTGTGTTAGTAAAGTAATTCCTAAGTTACTTAAAAATTTTGTTGGGATTTGTAGTTTTTACTAACTAGTGTGAGAAAAGAAAAATTTAATTTTGCCTTTAGGGCTGTAAATGTAGTTATTAGTGCTAGGTTTACAGAAAGGGATTTTATTTTGACATTTTATTATTATGCATAGCTTTGGTCTTCTTGCTTAGATAAAATATTTTTTAGTGTGTTAGTAGCTTTTATTTATTTATTTATGTTTTTAGAATTAAAAATTTCGATAAATGTTTAGTAAAAATTTTGATACATGTTTAGTACAATATCTATAGGAATAGTTTTCATTGTCATGTGATTAGTTGAGAAAAAAAAAAAGAATAAAAAAAAAGGGTGGCAGTTTTTCTTCAATTATTATTTTTTCCCTTATTACGTCTTTAAAATGGGAAAAAATAATTTGTTTTCTTGTTTAAGTGTATTCCCCATTTCTTGTGCGGTGAGCAAAAAATGTGACTCTAGATTGCGGTTAAAAGATTTGTAAGTTGTAATTTTGATTAGTGGGGGAAAGGGAAACAAAATTTAAAAATATGAAAGGATAAAAAAGAATGGTTTATTGTTTTTATTTATACGTCTTTGTTCTATAATTTTTCATTTCCCTTTTTTCCTTTGGCAATAAAATTAAAGAAAAAAGGAAAAGGCAAATTTAAAAAAGTTTTCACTCAACGGATTAGGCGAAGAGGATAATTTTTTCTTTTTTTTCACTCAACGGATTAGGCGAAGAGGATAATTTTTTCTTTTTTTCACTCAACGGATTAGGCGAAGAGGATAATTTTTTCTTTTTTTCACTCAACGGATTAGGCGAAGAGGATAATTTTTTCTTTTTTTTCACTCAACGGATTAGGCGAAGAGGATAATTTTTTCTTTTTTTTCACTCAACGGATTAGGCGAAGAGGATAATTTTTTCTTTTTTTCACTCAACGGATTAGGCGAAGAGGATAATTTTTTCTTTTTTTTCACTCAACGGATTAGGCGAAGAGGATAATTTTTTCTTTTTTTTTTCACTCAACGGATTAGGCGAAGAGGATAATTTTTTCTTTTTTTCACTCAACGGATTAGGCGAAGAGTATAAAGTCTCATATTTTTCTTCCTGCGGATTAGGCGCTAGGATTAAGTTTCAATGTTTTTATAGGCTAGAGGATCATACTGTTCTCGAACCAGCTATGGGGGATCGTGGAGTCCAGTTTGGGAGTGGCGTAGCCATTTGTCAAATTCGATGGCGTCACAACCTACTAAGGCACGATTTGTCCCACTAACAAGCCCGCTCTTGTAGTAATGATCATTTCCTTTTGTTTCGATTTCTTTTCGTTTTTGTTTTTGAGTTATTATAATTTTTTCATTTCTTTTTCTGTGATTTTTTCTCTATATTTTTTATTTTTGCAACGATGTTTGCTTTTTTTCTCAGTTATGTGCTAGGATGTGTGTTCCTGCGTTTGACATTTTTAATGTGGGTTTTGTGAATTTTTTTACCACTTACTGTGGTTACTGATACCCTGTTATCCTTTGCGACAATTTCCTTTCTATATAAGGGTTTTTGTTTACCCTTGATCTGGTTGTCCTTCACGTATATGACATCATTTTCGTCATAACGCTCAGGTAAAGACCTTTTCCTATTATGTCGTTCAATCTGGGCTTGCTGCTTTTCTGTCAACAAAGTTTTCAAATATTCATATTTTTCTAGAAGTTCTTGGTAGTTGGAAGCTCTTGCGCGGTTGAAAAATATTTCGCTGGGCTTCCGGTTTGTAACAGAATGGATAGAATTGTTATATCGATCTACTGCTATGGTTACTAACTGCTTTGTTTTTAGGTTTGCGTTATCTGCCTTTAGGCACCTGATGATTTCGATTAAAGTGGAATGTAGTCTTTCCACTTGACCATTTACTTCGCTTCTCTTGGTCGGTGTGCGATACAACCTAACCCCTAATGATTCCAAGAGGTTCTGTATAATTGGACTAATCAGACCGCGCTCGTTGTCTGTCACTAGGATATCTGGGGTCGTAAAATAGTGTAGGAGTTTCACTATTTTGTCCTTAAGGTGCAAAGTAGACTTGTTTCTCAAGTGAAAGAGTTTCGCAAATTTTGAAAATTTGTTAATACAACTGAGAAATTTCTCTCCTTGTATTTCAAATATGTCCACGTGAATAATTTCACAAGGACGTGATGGGATAGGTGTGTTTTGTAATTCTGGTTTATTTGGATGTCTATCGTATTTGTTAATTTTACACGTCTCGCAGGACGAGACGTATTTCTTGATGATGCTGTTCATTTTTGGGAAGTAGTATTTCTCTAAGATTTGCTTTTTATTTTCGGTGGCGTTGCGATGAGCTCTTTTGTGCTCTGCCCACACTATCTCGCAAATCCTATCAGGATCTCTCAAATCCTCTACAATAGACTGAGTTACACGGATTTTATATTGCATAAAATTCTCTAGGTATACTTTTTGGAGCAGCCCTAGATTACCTTCTGGCATTTTAATGCCGTTGAAAACATTCGGCCTAAGCTTCTCTTTGAGTACCCTAATAAGCTCCTCTTCAGTGATACCTTCTATCTTTAGGTAGTGTCTCGAGTAACCTGGATGAGGTTCTTCAAATATTTCTAGTCTGCCCCTAAATACAAGCTGGTTCCTAAATACGTTAAGGGGCACTTCAACGAACGGTATGAGGTCAGAATTGTCCTGTTCTGCACTGTGGATCGTATCATCGTCCTCGCTTTCAGAGTTCGCTGTTGATCCTGTGGTTGCGTTCCGACTGGCGGCTTCGGATGTTGATGTTGTGAGTAGGTTTGCTTGAGTTTTGAGTCTAGACAGAGCGTCAGCCGCGACGTTAGATTTCCCTGGTTTGTAGATTATCTCGTAATTGTATTCCTCAATCCTAGCCTTCCAACGTTTTAGCTTGGCATTGTAATTACGATTGCTTAGAGAGAAAGTTAACGGTTGGTGGTCAGTAAATATACGTATCTTTTTAGCACGTCGTCTATCATGCGCTGGAAGATAGAGGGTGCATTTTTCAGACCGAAAGGAAGCCGCAAAAATTCATATTTTCCATTCATTGTGGAAAATACGGTTTTTGCGATGTCGCTCTCCTTCATTGGGATTTGGTGGAATCCCGAAGTAAGGTCGAGTGTCGTGAAAAATTTCGCATTACCAAGACTCGCGATAGTGCCATTGATATCAGGGATAGGGTACGTATCGGGGATTGTTACGGCGTTTAGCCGCTTAAAGTCAATGACCATTCGATATTTCTTTTCTCCATCGGATTGAGATTTCTTTGGTACGATCCATATGGGTGAATTGTAGGGACTCTTGGAAGGACGAATGATGCCTTCTGATAGTAAGTCTCGGATTTGCTTTTCCACCTCCTCGCGCATATTAACGGGGTAGGGGTAGCCTGGACATTGGTGTGGATTTCCATGCTTTGGTCGACCGGTCCGAACAAAATTTCATATTTTTCTAGTATCTGGTATAGCTTATTTCTTGTAAAGTGGGTAATATTATTATCAAGGGGGATATTTGTACTGATACCATTCACCTGCTGCGCTTTTTTTCGTTTAAGAGGCAGCAGAATGTCTGGTTTTAAAATGAGAACATTCAGTTCCCGGTCTAAGACTGCTTTGATTTCTGACAACGTATTGTCGCCTTTTATTCCGTCGAACGATTTGAGGCCTGGGAGAACAAAAAAGATGGTGAGTAGGTCTTTGCCTACAAATTTAAAGAAGTGTCCACATATTTTCCTTTCGCCCTTTATATTTCCACCAGCGGAGATTACATGAAACGGCTTTTCTACCGGTGAAGCATTTTGTGCTATTCGTTAACTTATATAATTTTTATTCGCCCCCGTATCCACTAAAAATTCTAGAATACCCAAATCTTGTGTAGCGTATTCTAAATACGGTACGCCGGACACGAGGCTCCCATGGTAAAATTTACCTGATCGCCTGTTGTTTGTTCGCTGTTGTTGTTGGTTGAGGTGCTCGGGCTCTCTTCTTCGTCTACTGGAATCAGATGGAATAATTTCTGTTGCTTACTCGGGGTTTTGTTTGCATATCCTTGGTAGCTTGTAGAACTTGCCCCACTTTTTGTATTTTCGTATCTAGAGAATGTGCTGTTGCCTCTTTGTCGGCTCTGTGAAGATGGTTCGGCATCCATTCTTACTACCGTGTTGTTTCTCCAACTTGGGGTGGACTGATTGCTCAATTTCGTTTGACCTGAGCTTGGGTAAGAGGGCCGTTGCCCTGTTTGGCTGTTATCTCTCCAGCTGCGGCCCGAATTGTCTAAATTAGGATAATTTCTTCCATTGGGGGAAAAAAATTTTGGAGCTGAAGGTTGATAATTGTCATTTCTATTATCCCTGTGGACGGGTGGGCGGTAGATTGCATTCCTACGATCAACATTCAAAATTTTTAGGCATGCAGAGTATGCCTCAGGTAGGGTTTTCAGGTTTTGGACAAGAAGCAGGGCAGGAAGATCTCCGTTTAGCCCTCTTATGAAGACGTCTAACGCCCTTCGGTGGTGAGCCTCGGCCAATGCCTCTATGGTTTCTCCGTGTACGTATTTGTCTACCTTTATTGTATTTATCATTAAAGAAAGCTGTTTCTGCACTTGAGCATAAAAATCGGACATCTTTTGCCGTCCTTGCGACATTAGTGTCAGTTGTTGCTCTAACGTTTCTATGTCCCTAATGTCTGTGTAATGCAGAGAGAGGATTTCCTTTATCCTCCTCCAGTCCGAATCTAGGATATTGTGCGCCAGCAGCGCAGAATCTGCCGCGCCCCTAATCTTCCCTCTAATGTGCCTTAAGATAGCAGTGTATATTGGCTTATGCCGCACTATTTCATAATCACGTATAACTTGTTCGACGCTATGGACCCAGGAGCCGTAGTGCTCCCGTAATCCATCGAATACCTGTAATTCTTTTACACAGTCGGGTAACTTAGCGACCTCCGCCAGTTCACTCTCTGTCCGAGGACTCACTAATGGCTCTACTATTAGTTCTTCCATGGTGTCCGAAGACTGCCTTCGCACTTCCCGCACTTGGGCCTCTAGCCTTTCCAAATTATCACTCAATCCAGACAAGGATTCATCGCTGTTCTTTGATTCTACACCTTTGAGTCGTTGGTCAATTTTTTTGAGTTGGGCTAGTATGGCGTTAATGGCGCCATTCTGTTCCGTAAGCGATTTCTTCACCTCGTCTGCGTCCATGGTTTTATCTCTGTGAAAAAATAAGAAAAGAAATATACAGCAGGGATTAGTTTATACTCACAAGATCCAATATCTCATTGGAACTTTCTGGTTGAAACTTATTGAGATTTTCGTAAGGAAAAAATGTATTTATCTGTATTTTCCCTTTGCTAGTTCACTCTTTTTCACTTAGAACTTTTTCAACGTGTTGAAGATTTGTTTATTGTTTTTTACCCAGTTTTTTCTTTATCTGGGCTTTAGCTCACTTCCTCTTTCACTTAGAACAATCACTTCGCACCGATTGCTCGGGCGCCACTTACGGTTCCCAGGATAGGAACCTTTAAAAAATTAAAGTTGTGGCGAACCAGCAGTTCGCCAATGGTTAAATCAAACACAAGAATTCAATTGAAATTCGCAAGACAAATTTATTGTGTACTGGTGGCACTCACTATCATAACTAACTCTAAACATAATTACTTCTTCCCATGAAACCTTTAACTCTACGGCACTTATGTTAACGTTGCAGATCCCACCACCATCAAATATTTCGCAATCGATGAGTTATGTGTGCACGTCAATATTGCCTATGCTGCATTTCTCAGGCGTTGTTGATCGTGTTGTGTTACCATTCGCTTGCGCGTGGACTACGTCAGCGAAAGTTCTATATTGGCCAACAAATTCACATGCACGGCAACGTGAGTAAAGGGCGCGCCATTGGGGGTATTGGGAATATGGGTGTGATAACTTGTATGTATGTATTTATTTGAAAATTTGTTCCTAGCACAACAATTTTGACAAATTATTTAACAGCGCTAGTCATGAATAGCATGAGCTATAAAAATTGAACATTTATAATAATAATAATTTAGATTAATCAAATTAAATTAAACATAACGGATAATAGTGAAATATTTATGTATGCAAATGTAAATCTTAGAACTGAAGAAAAGTAATTGATAAATATTAAAAGACAGCAGTAGTGATGATAACTTTTGGCTGGTTATAGATCGAATAGTATTTAACAAATAAAGGAAGAAGACACAGAGAAAGGAAAAAAGATTTAGAAATGAACATTTTAACAACAACAATTTGAGATCCAGTTTAAGAGTCGTTAAAAAAATGATGTTAGCTCTTTTTTGAAGTGCAGAGCATTACTTAAGAGTCGAAGACTTGTAGGTAGGGAGTTCCAAAGACGTATTGCAGTAACAAAGAATTGGCGCTCAGAGGTTAGCGTGCGGTATCTAATGTGCTTAAGAAGAAGCACAGATCTTGATGATTGCAGAAAAATAAGCTTACGATATAGATAGTCAGGTTCCTTCGTGTGTATCAATTTATCGAGGAAGGACAGTGTTTTGACTTTTAAAAGATTTTCGAAAGAAATGTTTAGCAACCTTTCAGCATGTTGTGATACGTAGTCAAACCTTTTCAACCCATAAACATATCTAGCAATGTTGTTGTAAACAACATTTAGTTTGTATTAATTTTTCCAAAAGTAGCTTTTCGGCCGATAAATAAAAATACAAAAACTTTTGTTTTTTCTTATTCTCCTACGCGTTTCGATATTTTTTATAACATTTTCATCAGGCAGTCTGGTTTATTCTAATAAAACATAAAACGAAAAAACAAACATTAAAAAGTTATTAATAACTAACATCAAGCAATAACACATTTTCCAACAGTTCACTTAAATTTAACATAATACAATAACATTTGAACTGCAATCTTGTCTTTAGACGTAACATTTAACATAAAACGTTTACCTTTAACATAAAATGTTTCCTTTTTACATGTAACATTTATTAACAAAAACGTTCATTCAACAACATACATACATATACTAACTAGCACAATTAAAATTTTCGACTGCGTTCATTGCCTCGTCCATTGCATTTGATGGCAGTTGTGTATGCGCCGTTTATATTATTTACGTCTTCTTTGAAGTTCACCGTCTTCTCTATTTTTTGTTGTATGCGTAACCCTTCGAGTGTTAGTCGCGTCCTCTCTCTCCTCTCTATATCTAAAATCTTAACATTATCGAAGTTCGCTGTATGGCATTTGCTGGTTAGGTGCTCAGCAATAGCAGTAGTCGTTTTCATATTTTTCGCATCTGATTTGTGCTCACTAATTCGGATGCCCAATGATCTCTTCGTTGTACCAATATAAACTTTTTCGCACACTTCTCCTTCCTTTCCGTTGCATTTTATTTCGTAGACTACATAGTGTTGTTGTTCCTTGTTAATTTTGTCTTCTGTTTGTGTAAATATTTTATTTATTGTTTGGTTTGGTTTATGTGCTAATGTTATGTTGTTGTTTCGCATAAAATTTTCCATTGATTTGTTATCCGTTAGTCCTGGTATGTATAGTTACGTTCCATTGAGACTTCAGCGAGATACGGATAGAAATTTATCATGCAAATGCAACAACAACGTTGTGTTCCTGATATTTATCTGGTTCAATTTCTGATCCGTATAGCAGTTCTGTTCGTTTCGTTTTCTGTAGTAGATTTTTTGACAGCTAACCACTTTTGAGTTGGTAGCACTCATGGCTCAACTATATGGTTGGCTCATCTCTACAGCAATAACATACCTTTGTTCACATTGCCAAAATTAGCGTGATGGTGTTAGACGAATGGAATGGAATGAAAATATAAAACTTAGCAGCATTTGCAAGTAGTAAGAAAATGTTGTAAATACGTTGGTTTCTTTTTAAGTTTGCCATCTCCTTCTGACAATCCCTACTCCAGTGAAATGAAAAAAATAAAATCAGCTGGTGAGATGAGCCAACCACATAGTTGAGCCATTGTAGCACTGAACTAAATACGTGTACATTTGTGTATACATAAAAGATCTCGCCATATTTAAAAGCAAGAACACTGAAAGAGTAAACAACTTGAAGATGATGTAAGGAAAATAAACAGTTTGCTTACGTGCGAAACTATTTAAATGGTAATAATTCTATCAGTATCTTAAAATTTTGTGTACGCTTCTTCTTTTTTTCTACAAAACAGATGTTTTATATTAGTGCTGCCAGCTCTCATAAAGTTGATCTAGATCGTTCCAGTGAGATTTGAGCCAGAGCCAGAGCTCGATAAACCAATGGAACGGCCCTTATGTTACACCTGTATATAGTCTCTTATTATTTTCATTATTCAAATTTGCACTGTTGGTTACATTGTTAGTGCTGATTGTTTTTGTTGTTGCCAGCCATGTGTCTATTAATTTATTAGGGTACGCATTTTTGTATAAAATATTTTTAATTTTTCGGTTATTTTCAGTTATGAACTCCTGATCACTTAAGTCGCGTACTTTCTTTATAAAGTTGATTGCCGTGTTTCTTGATTAGAATGATAGTTGATTATTCGCGACGATGCTACAGCTTTTGCATACCAATTCGTTTTCAACTTTTTATTCGATTTTATTATTTCCATATCTAGGAAGGCCAATTTATTTTCTTTCTCTTTTTCTACCGTGAATTGGATTTTTGGGTGTTGTGCGTTAAAAGTTTTTAAAATTTCTTCCATGTCCTTTGTTTTAATTATTGCAAATATATCGTCTACATACTTATTTATGTATTTGATATATATGTCCCTGGATTTGAGCTCGGTGATGCTGTCGTCAAGTATTTTGTCTAGCACTATATCTGCTACTGTAGGTGATAGGGGGTTTCCCATAGGCATTCCGTATACTTGTTGGTAGAATTTGCCATGGTATGTAAAATAATTGTTGTCCCTCAAGCAGAATTCGAGGCAAGTTTGAAAGTGTTTATTTGATAAAGTAGTGTGTTCTTTTAGTTTTTCCCATTTTCTCAAATAATAATGAGAAACAATACACATACACAAACATACACTTTTCCAACCTTTCTAAAAATATGGTCTTTCCATGTCAATGTTTTGTTAAAAATTACACCTACGTTTTTCGCCGTATCTACGTATTCTATAACGGAATTGTCGAACACTACATTCTCTAAATCATTAGTGGGAAAAGACCTTCTATGAATAACAATACATTTTGACTTTTTCGGGTTTATACATAAGCCATTCATATTAGCCCATGAAAATATTTGATTCAAATCGTGGTTTAAGTTACTTATGCACAAGCTAGTTTGATCACGAGGACAACACGTAAACAACTGCACATCATCAGCGTAGATATGAACATTACAATACTTAAGGACATCGGGTAAGTCATTGATATACAGAACAAATAACAGAGGACCCAGAATAGAGCCTTGAGGGACGCCTCTTAAGACATGTAGGAAGTCAGACTTTTCACCATCTATACATACTGCTTGAGTCCTATCGCCAAGATATGATCTTATAAGGGCAACTGCATGACCAGAGAAGTTAAATAAGTTTACCAGCTTCCTACAGAGCAGAGTGTGGTCTACAGAATCAAAAACTTTAGAGTGGTCAAGAAGTGTTAAGAAGGCAATGTAACAAGTGAGAGCGAAGGCGATGAAAAAATTGTCCGGAGGCGGCTAAGACAACGCAGTAACCCGTTGGACTTATCGAACAAAGCGTAAGCATATTATTTATGTATTATTTCTTTGTAACAAAAAATTATTTCAGATTCTCGAAGAGATTTCGCTTAACTAAAGAAGCTTTTAGTCACCTTCTGGAGAAATTAAATTTGAAGCAAGCCGATGCCAAAGCGGTTCCTCAAATTTTGCAATTGGCAATTACGCTTTCACTTCTTGCTAGCGGTGGCTACCATCACAATGTCGGTAGTGACTATTTAGTAGGAATGTGCCAGAGCACTGTCTGGAAGTTGACATCACATGTTGTTGCCGAGATGGAGAGGAAGCTGTGCGCGGAATTTATATGCTTTGAACCAGATGACTCCCAAAGCTGTAAAGAATGGTTCGTGGAAAAATATAAAATACCTGGAGGTAAATTGTACCGTAGTACTAAGCCGCAAATATAATTTCATTGTTTTTCTTCACCTTAATTTATAGCTGCTTTTAGTTTTCATTGATATTGTCTCCCATTTTTTTTGCTTGGCCACCACTGTTTCAACTTCAATATTCTACCTCTGTTAATGACAAAAAAAAACAAACAAAAAAAAAACATGTTTTTAAACTGAGTTGTCGACACATATGGTAAACTCGAGGGTCTAATATAACTTCCTGAAGCAACCATCGTTCCTTTTCCTGTGGATATCTGATCGAATCAACATCGTGGTCGTGGTAAAGTTTAATTAGCAAATCGGAGTGAATTTATGAATAGACTTATAAAAGTCTAAATATCTAATAAAAGTGAAGTTGTGTGATATATATAAATATCCACTAAGTTTTATTAGATATAAAAGCTGAAATTTTTGTGTTCGATTGAATCGATAAATTCGGCAAGCCCGTACGAATTAATACATATTTTTCTAATTATACTAACGTTCCTGTCGTCAGCATATCAAAGCCACCTTGAGCAGGAGTACATACATATCTGTGTAAGTCTTTATGCTTTTTCTTTAAAGAATTAAACCCTTTATCCCTTGTTTGATATTAAATTGTGTTGTGTTGAAAGTGAAAGAAAAATTTCTAATAGAGCGATATCGGTTTCTTCCGCAGATTCTTTCTACACGAAAACAAACACCACATTTTTCCGAAAATCTACTTGCAAGCATATTTTTGCATCATATGCATGTGGGTTGCTTGTGCGAATCGCAAGCAACCCTCCCCTTTACTTCACCCGCATTCCGCTTCCACGGTGATAAGCATCAAGTCATCACCAGTTCCTGAAAATCTACATGGCCCTGACCTTCACCTAGGCCGTACATAAAATCTTGTTTTAACATACGTTTCATCATCGTTGGAGTATTCAAAACCCCAAATCAATAAGGAAATGTAAATTATCCAACTAAAATGTAAATATTAGATTTTTAATATACATAAACATAACATATATATAATGTAAATTTGTTTAAGAGTTCCAACTCAAACTCGAAGAAACGAGTTCTTCTTCTTCGTTAGTTTAGGTTTAGAAACATAAAATTTGGATACATAGAATGTTGCAGAGAAATGGAATTAATTTTATAAAATTTAAGGAAATAACTAGTATTGTTATACTAGCAGCTAGACTTAAAGAAAGGCTTAAGAAGATTTAGGCCCTTTACGATCCACTATAGCTTAAGTTAGCCAACTTCGAAAAGTTGGTCAAAATGCATTACTTACCAAAGTGTAGTTAGCTAAACGCAAAATATAATATTTTTGTTGTTTTTGTTGCACAACAGACTCTCCAGCATTTTACGATCAAACACATGTTAGTGAAGTGGACACGTTTGAGAGAGCTGCATGATGCAATATTAACAAAGGTTATATGACATCATTCGAAGCAACCATTTATTATAGATATTTTTCCTAACTGAGCTCTCTTCATAATACTTTAATATTTAACATGATTGCCAACATTTGCGGTTGGCTAATATTATTAAGTCATTTTCTTTTAACCATTTAAACAATTATATTTTGTAATTGGCTTAGGAAATGTTTTAATTCTTATTTAAGGAATGGAAACACATCTCTCCAAGCAAGAAGATCTTCGACGCTAGGTAGAAATGCTATATATATATATATGAAGATGAAATTATTTGTGATTACCTATTGCCCCATATACCTAATATAAATTTACCAATTTATTAATATTGTATTTTTGATTATATATACATATATACATTTACGCACACGCCTGTACATACATATGCATGTACATTTGTACATGAATAGATATTAATATATCAAGTGAAGTTTCCTTTTCTTCAAACATACAATCTTAGTGTGAAATATATTTTTTTTATTTTTTTTTTTTTGCATATGCGTAATGATATGCGCGCATACATTTTTACATACATATGTATATTCATTTTCGATGGCAAGATACAATTCAGTGTACACTCAGTAATGATTATTGTTCTATCATTTAATTTTTTTTTATACTTTCTTTCATATCACTTTCTACTGTTTAAAATCAAAACATATTTTGTGAATTAAACTCAGGTCAGCTAGGCTAAAACTAAACCAACTTGTATAATGCATTGATTTTGTGAATAACAACTAATAATCTGAACATAAGTTTGTTTTCCTTTGGTTTGTGACATGGGAGGTTAGTGGTAAAATAACGGGGCCTCAATAACATCCATGAGGCCAATGGTAGGGCGGGTACAGGGGCAGCCACCCATCGTTGCAACAATGAGCTGCCATGCATAAAGGTGAGTATACGGTGTGTCATATGGCTGAAGTGTGGCATGCAAGTTCGTTTGTCGTTTTCTTATTCTTCTTATGGTAGAGTATCCCAGTGTGCAAAACAATTTATTCTGTTTGACCATTGACTGGGGAGAGTAGTGCTGTGCCGTGATCACGTTTAAAGAATCCACGAAGCTGAAGCTCCGGGCCTACACGCCAGTGCACACGCCGTGGTCATTGCACTTTGCCACAAGCACTGCTGCTCTTTTGTCCCTAAATGTGCCTATCGCACACTCAGTCGATGGATATCATAACAGATAACATGGCGCTTAACGTGTAGCCCGATAGAGGAAAGCAACTTTTGTGTGCTTTTGTTAAATATTGGCTCCACATACATGATTCACTCCCTGAATCAAATAGTCTGCCTGCTTTTGGAATATTTTTTTTTATTAGATTAACATTTTATAAATTTTTGAATTTTTTTTCGATTATTGCTGTGTTCAAACGGTTTTGTATGGATGCGAAGAATTTTTTCTGGAATTTACCATCTTATAGGGTAGATGCCTTGAGATGCGTACCGCGTTAAGACTTCGTATTTAGGGAACTGTTTAAGCATGACACTTCTTTTGGTTTTGTGCAAAAATACGCGATGCACTTTCTGGAATTTTCGTCATTAAGGCTAAATTCCAATTGACTTACCAGGTATTCACATTTGCTACAATGCAGAAGAAAATATATGCAAGTTTTAAAATAGTAAGTACATCTCAAACTCATTGTCGAGATGCCACCTCAATTTAATACATTTTTTTAAATTTTTGTTTAGCATTTGAGAAAGAATATATATATTCATATTGAATATTTCGGAAATTGTGATTTTATATCAAATAAATTACAACCGATATTTCTTTCTCAAAACGTTGCATGCCACAACACACTATGATATTATGCCCTTGCTTACACCTTTGTGTCACATTACCACTACAGAGACTACCATGATCTCAAACCAAGTTTCTTTTCATGATTTTTGTCCTTTGATAAATAACTTTTTCGCGTTTAATTACAAGCGGAAAAGATATAATTATTTTGATTTTTGTTGGGTTTTCTTTAAACGAAAGTTTTTTTTTGCGTTTAAGGACATAACAAGCGGATAAGTTTCTAATATTTTTGGTGATTTTTTTTATTGGTTTTCTTAAAAAAAAAATCTGTTTGAGCTTTTTTTTTTTTAACACTGCGTTAAAGGGTCATATCTTTTTTTGCGAGTGCAAATATACATATACTTTTGTTAAATTTTTTTTGGGAACATGCCATTACGTCACAGCGACGAACACGCTCCTTTGCAGGCTGTATGTTTCCTATGTAGGAAAGCTTTTACGAATAGGGATAACATACTAACTACCGCCTGTGACCACCGCTTCCACCGAAACTGCCTATTGCCGTGACTTAAGAACAATTCTTCTTGTCCACTCTGTAGAGCTCCTTGCCGCAGTAGGGAATTTAATCAGAATATATATAACACTAGATTGTTGAAGACATTGTCACAGGGCACCGCAGGTAATACCAGTGGCAGTGGGAATCTGCATAAGTCCCATAGGGAAGAGCAACAAGTGCTGCAACAAAGAGCAGCAAATGGTAGTAGTTTGTCAGCTGAAGGAGCGCATGGCGGGGACATACCACCAGTAAATGACGATGAAGCGCGCATCAGAAACATGGTCTCAGCAATTGTGTCTGCGAGGTCAGCAACGGTTTTTGAGGGTTTGGAAAATCGCGTAGCCCAAATAGTAGAGGCGAGGATAGAAAACACCTTATCCAGTTTCTTAGAGCGGTTAAATATTAACTCTGCTCCACAAGTCCCTGTAAGCAATGATATAAGTCAGCCAGCTAACTTATCTGCTGCTCAACACCTACCAAATAGGTCTACACTAGTGTGGCCTAGAGATGCACCTCCATTGCCAAATCAAAGTAGTACTAATTTTCATAACCAAATTGACCAAATTCGATTGAGCGAATTGTCCACTGTTCCGTATACGAGTAGAATAGCGCACCTAATTTCTAGTTGGGATGTAAACTATTGGCAACTCTGTTCGTGTGAAGTATTGTTTTAAAGTGAGCGCGCAAATAATTAAAAAATTTTATCATTTCTGTCGAGAATTTAAGATAAACTTTCAAAAGTATCAAAATCTCTAGCAACTCCCAAAGTGTGGAGCACGGAGTGCAGCTGAAACTCATCATTTGTAGTGAATTTAATGAGAATCACAATTGTCATAATACAATAACAACAGTGGTACAACAAAGAAAGTTTGATAATATACATAGCTACCAACAACTGAAAATCTCCCGCCAATTCCTGTGCAGAAAGCTTTCAGTAATTCAACAATCGCATTCGCGCCATCTATCGGTTGATAGCCTAAAATAAATTATACCATCTAAGCCTGTGCTGCCACCTGGTTCCAACTCATCTATTTTTTGGAGTATTTTTTTGGAACACTATGTCTCAAAATTCTGGAAAACTTCGTGGCGAGACCTTGGGCAATGAAGCTGAAACAATTAAAAAGGCTCCTCGTCTAAGCGATACATCTCCTAACCTCATCCGTACAATCGACCAACGACTCATAAAGTACAATGACTCGTTGTCCAATAAAATAATGGAAGCAGAAAAGCGTATGATGGAGTTTACATGCAGAAAACTGGAAGATAAATTTGAAGGCCTGAAGAAGGAGTTAAACGAGTTAAGTGGTAGAATTAATCGCATGGAGGGTATGTTTGAGAGGATTGGGCACCTCGAAAATGAAATAGCCACACTAAAACAGAGATTATGTAAGCAGGAAAACTTTATATCTAAGCAAGAACTCCAAATTGCTGCATGCGACGTCCGAGTTCATAGGATTCCCTTCGAGGAAGGGGACAACTTACAAAAGATTTTCCACCACCTCTGCTTCACGCTAAACTTACAGCCACCCCCCCTAAAAAGTTTTTTTCGGCCGAAACGCAAACTACCCCACGGTACGGTTGATCCCGTCGTTATCATTAAATTTTAAACACCCACGGACCGAAATACGCTGTTGAAAACGATTGCGAGCTTCAGGCGCCACAACAACACCAAAGGGCTGCGACTCGTGCATGTGGGAATAAATTCCAATGAGCCTATCTTTGTTAATGCATCGCTGACCAAAAACAACTATGAGATCTTCAAGGCTGCGATCCGTCTAAAGAAGAGGAAAAAGGTTTCATCGGTGTTCCCAATGCGGGGTGTGGTGCATATAAAGCGAAAATTCGGCGACCGACCCGAAGCAGTCCCCAGCCTGAGTTTTCTCGAGAGTCTCGACCCGGAAAACAATACTTCCTTTCGTGAAGACGTCACGCCGGTTGCGAACAACGCCCTGGAGGGCCGCCAAAGGCTTAACTAACAGCCCCCTGCTAATAAATATTTCTCTTTGCCCTCTTCTAATCTATTCCTTCTCCGTCTTTTTCTCCACCTACAACATCACAAAATCATTAATTATGTTGTTAGCCAAATTCAGTGTAAATCATTCACTTAATTATTTTTATAATGTTGGTCTCCGATAATGAGTCCCCGAGTTCCAAAGACTGTCTATCTACTTTGTTGCGCATAGTCAGCAAAAAAGCCAACGGGCTGAAAGTTATTCATATCAATGCGCAAAGCCTTTATAAAAAGCTTGACGAGTTGAGGTTTCTGTCAGAAGGCTCCGATATTGATGTCATATGTGTTTCAGAAACATGGTTTTCTTCGTTTCATAGAAATGATATGGTGAAGATAAATGGCTACCAACTTTTCAGAGTTGATAGAAGTGGTCATGGTGGTGGTGTTGCGATATATGTAAAAAGTAGTATGTCCTGTAAATTGTGTTGTTGTTCTAGTCCAGGTGATCCTGTGGAATATGTGTTTGTTCATATGTTTTCTGATAATAATAGTAGGCTTCTTATCGGCTGTGCATATAGACCGAATCGACTAGTAGATTTTTCCGCGTTTATTGAATTTCTTCAATCGTTACTATTAGACTATGACAATATTATCATCGCTGGAGATTTTAATAGTAACCTACTGGTGGATGCCCCTTTAAAACAAAGCATGGAATCTCTGGGACTTTTTCCCACAAACTGTGCTATACCAACGCATTTCACAAATACTAACTCTTCTCTATTAGATTTATTTTTTGTCAATGATCTTCATAAAATGATTCACTACACGCAACTATCCGCTTCCTGCTTCTCAAAACACGACCTGATATTCCTAAACTACAACTTCCAAACATCATGTAGGCCAAGTTCGTTCGCGTATCGCGATTACAGAAGTATAGATTATTATTCCCTTGCTGTGTCCGTTGAGTCGGTTGAATGGAGCTTGATTCGTACGCTAACATCGGTTGATGACCAGACAAAGTTTCTGCAGGATAATATAAATTAGTTATTCCATGATCACGTTCCACTAAAAATAAAAACACCTAAATACAAGAATAGCCCTTGGTTCAATGCTACATTAAAACACCTTATCCACCTTCGTAACCAAGCCTACTCACGGTGGAAAAGGTACAAAACAGTCGAAGCGCATAGCTGCTTTAAAACAGCTCGGCTTATTGCAAACAAAGCCATAAGGCTGGCCAAGGCAAATTATTTTAAGTATAAGTTTAGTTCTGCTTTGAATACAAAAGAAAAGTGGAACAAAATCAAACAAATAGGAATTGGTAAGCCCAAAAGTGACCTGTCTCATCCCCCTGATGTCGACATCAAAGAAATAAATAATACTTTTGTAAGACTACCAAACTCAGCCGACAATGTGTGTATTGATAACTACTCCGTGCGTGTTAATGTTGACACTAGCCCTTTCGAGTTTGTTTGTGTCGATAATTGTGATGTTGTCCAAGCCATACTTTCTGTGAAGTCTAACGCAATGGGGCTTGATGGTATATGTTCAAAGTTTTTAAAAGTCATTCTTCCCAAAATCCTTCCCCACATTACTTACTTGGTCAACTCAATTTTGACGACCGGTTTCTTCCCAATATACTGGAAAGCTGCAAAAGTTATTCCAATCCGTAAACAAAATAATGAGTATCGACCAATAGCCATACTCCCTTTCCTCTCTAAGGTATTTGAACGTATTCTACATGGGCAAATCGTATCATATGTACATGAATACAAGCTCCTGTCAGATAGTCAGTCCGGTTTCAGGTCAAAGCGGAGCTGTACAACGGCACTATTATCTGTGACAGAAGAAATTCGTGAGCGAGTGGATGAAAGTTACATTGCCTTCTTAACACTTCTTGACCACTCCAAAGCTTTCGATTCTGTAGACCACGCTCTGCTCTGTAGGAAGCTGGAAAACCTATTTAACTTCTCTGGTCATGCAGTTGCCCTTATAAGATCATATCTTGGCAATAGGACTCAAGCAGTATGTATATATGGTGAAAAGTCTGACTTCCTTCATGTCTTAAGAGGCGTCCCTCAAGGCTCTATCCTGGGTTCTCTGTTATTTGTTCTGTACACCAATGACTTACCCGATGTCCTTAAGTATTGTAATGTTCATATCTACGCTGATGATGTGCAGTTATTTACGTGTTGTCCTCGTGATCAAACTAGCTTGTGCATAAGTAACTTAAACCACGATTTGAATCAAATATTCTCATGGGCTGCTATGAATGGCTTATGTATAAACCCGAATAAGTCAAAATGTATTGTTATTCATAGAAGGTCTTTTCCCCCTAATGATTTAGAGAATGTAGTGTTCGACAATTCCGTTATAGAATACGTAGATACGGCGAAAAACTTAGGTGTAATTTTTAACAAAACATTGACATGGAAAGACCATATTTTTAGAACGGTTGGGAAAGTGTATGGAATGCTTCGTACACTATGGTTAACACAGTATTTCACGCCTTTGCACATAAGACTACTTCTGGCTAAAGCGTACTTAATACCTACGCTACTCCATGGTTGTGTGATTTACTCAAACTGTGACTATCTGTGCAAGAACAAACTAAATGTTGTTTACAACAACATTGCTAGATATGTTTATGGGTTGAAAAGATTTGACCACGTATCTCAACATGCTGAAAGGTTGCTAAACATTTCTTTCGAAAATCTTTTAAAAGTCAAAACACTGTCCTTCCTCCATAAATTGATACACACGAAGGAACCCGACTATCTATATCGTAAGCTTATTTTTCTGCAATCATCAAGATCGGTGCTTCTTCTTAAGCACATCAGATACCGCTCGCTAACCTCTGAGCGCCAATTCTTTGTTACTGCAATACGTCTTTGGAACTCGCTACCTACTAGTCTTCGACTCTTAAGTAGTGCTCTGCACTTCAGAAAAGAGCTAACATCATTTTTTAACGACTCTTAAACTGGATCTCAAATTGTTGTTGTTAAAATGTTCATTTCTAAGTCCTTTTCCTTTCTCTGTGTCTTCTTTCTTTATTTGTTAAATACTATTCAATCTATAACCAGCCAAAGGTTGTCATCACTACTGCTTTCTTTTAATATTTATTAACTACTTTTCTTTAGTTTTAAGATTTACATTTACATACATAAATATTTCACTATTGTTCGTTATATTTAATTTAATTTGATTAATCTAATTTATTATTATAAATGTTCAATTTTTATAGCTCATGCTATTCATGACTAGCACTGTTAAATAATTTGTCAAAATTGTTGTGCTAGGAACAAATTTTCAAATAAATACATACATACATACATACAAAATTTGACGGCACGTCTCGCCTTTCAGTCGATAATTTCTTGTCCCGAATAGAGTTACTTGTGATAGACACACTTAATGGTAATTTTAATATTTTGTGCGAATACGTACAATGTCTCCTTGTAAATGAGGCCAAAGATTGGTACTGGCGTTACGGTAGGTCGGTAGAACGAATTACCTGGCCAGCCCTGTGCCAAGCTTTGAGAACTAATTTTCATAAGCATAGGAGTGACTTCGAGATTAAGGAGTTAATTCGCGCGCGTAAGCAAGGTCAAAATGAATGTTTTGATGAATTCCGTAACGCCATATTGAAAATCGTGGAACCTCTTGAAACCCCACTTTCAGAGGTAGAGTTACTCGAAATTCTCAAACATAATTTACGGCCACGTCTTCGGCACCAACTTCTTTTTGTACCAACTAATTCTGTAGCAGAGTTGCGCCGACTCTGTTTGAAAGGTGAGAGTCTTGCTAACGAAATTGCTAAGACCACCCCCTTTTCTCAAACGAACAGCTCTCGACCATTACCAAGAAAGCAGGTGAATGAAGCCTACCTTGACTTAGACCTAGATGAGGAAGCAATAGCGCAAAGCGAATTTGCGCAAGTAGAAGCTGTTTCTCCGCCAGCTACCAAATTAAAACCTGGTTGCTGGAACTGCAACAAAGAGGGGCATAGATACTACGATTGCCTTGAGGAGCTACGGCTGTGGCGCACCAAACACGTATCGTCCAAAATGCCCAAAGTGTAGTCCGGGAAACTGCAAAGCGAGCGAGGAATCTCGACAGATCACTCGCAACGACACCAAACGCTAGACAGCAATAATAACGCCCAGTTTTTGACAACACCCTTAAGAAAGCAAATAATACCGTACGATGAACGCTTGAAAAGATACAATGAGGTCTGGAATAGGATATTTAGTAGCGATTATAACAAATATGAAAGTCCAAAGCGTTCCACTCTGCGCATGAAAGAATTTTGGAGCAAAGTCAAAACCAATAAAAGAAATTTAAAGAGAGTAATTTGTTCACTGCAGCTGAAGGCGAATGATTTAAGACCATATGCGAAAGTTAGGTTGTTGGAAAGCGACCACCTAGGACTGTTAGACAGCGGAGCGCAAGTCTCTTGCTTAGGAGGTTTGTTAGCAAAAGATATCTCTAAAAAAACAATTGCGAAAACACCAGGTTCCAATTTGTACAGCTGATGGCATAAGCCAAGTAGTTTTCGGTACAATAGATATTAGTGTCCAATATAAAGGCAAAACCGAAACGATAACGTTCTTTGTTGTTCCCAGCATGTTCCAGGATATAATTTTAGGAATTGACTTTTGGCATAAGTTCCGAATTGCGCCGAATATCCGAAATAATATTCGGCGCAATTTCACTTGATGAAAATTATAAAGACGAAAACTCGCTTTCGTTGAATGTTGAGCAACAGCATCAATTAAGTTTAGTTAAAAACCGATTTCCAAGCTTCGAAAAAGAAGGCTTAGGAAAGACTTCTTTATTGGAGTACGAGATCCAGCTCGAGCCCAATGTCCGTCCGATAAAGCAGCGTTATTTCCCAATTTCACCAGCTGTCGAGAAACTCGTACATGTGAAATTGATGAAAAGATAAAGTTAGGTGTAATCGAGGAAGCTCCAAATAGTCCATGGTCCAGTCCGGTTGTGTTAGTGAAAAAGCCAGGTAAAGTCCGTCTGTGTCTTGATTCAAGAAAAGTAAATAGCGTTACCGTGAAGGACGCTTACCCCCTTCCTCATATTAGTGGGATTCTTAGCAGAATACCCAAGGCAAAATTTATAAGTTCACTAGACTTAAGGCGTGCCTTTTGGCAAATTCCCCTAGCCGAACAATCCCGAGATTACACCTGTTTTACCGTCCCTAATCGTCCGCTTTACCGATACCGTGTCATGCCTTTCGGTCTTTGCAACGCCCACACAAGCACTTTGTCGCTTGATGGATCGCGTAATTCCACCCTACTTAAGAGATCAAGTTTTTGTCTATTTAGACGATTTATTAATTTTGTCAGAAGATTTTGACACACACATGTCCGTCCTTGTTGGAGTTGCTCTACATTTAAGGAAAGCGGGGTTGACCATAAACGTCAACAAAAGTAAATTTTGCATAAAGGAAGTGAAATATCTGGGGTATATTGTGGGCAACGGAACTATTCGTACCGACCCCGAAAAGATTTCGGCTGTTACGCAATATCCAGTTCCAACAAACGTCAAGCAAGTTAGACGGTTTTTGGGAATGGCGGGCTGGTATCGCCGATTCGTTGACAATTTCGCTGCATTGACAAGTCCTCTTACTAACTTACTAAAGAAGTCCAAAATTTTGAATGGAACGACGACGCCCTACTAGCTTTCGAAACAATGAAAGAAAAACTCTGTACAGCACCAGTACTGGCTAGTCCAGACTACACAAAACCTTTCGTCGTACAATGTGATGCGAGCAAGTTAGGAGTTGGTGCGGTGTTGGTCCAAATGAATGCCGACGATGTTGAAGTTCCTATAGCCTATTTTCCGCAAAAGCTGAACAAAGCGCAAAGTAACTATAGCGTGACAGAGCTCGAGTTAAGTTTAAAGAAATTTAGAGCTTATGTCGAGGGGCAGGAGTTCACAATAGTTACTGACCACGCTAGCTTGCAGTGGCTTATGCGACAAACTGACTTATCCAGCCGACTAGCGCGTTGGTCTCTCAAACTGCAAGGTTTTAAATTTAATATTGAGCATAGAAAAAGTTCACTCAATGTAGTACCTGATTGTCTGTCGCGACAAAATTTCGAGGAAGTAGGTGAAGTCCGTGAAATTGAGATCCGTCCGTTAGTTGATTTACAGTCGTCCGAGTTTTTGTCCTAAGATTATCAAAAATTGATAAGTCATGTCCGTGAGAATGAAAGCAGATTGCCTGACCTACAGGTAATCGACAACCTCCTTTATAAAAGGACCGAACATGCTGATGGCAATCCGGAAAGGGAATCGTTTTATTGGAAGCTTTGGATCCCCAAATCTCTAGTTCCGGGGGTCATAGAAAACGCCCACTGTCCGCCAAATAAATGCAATGGTGGTATCGCAAAAACATTGGAGCGATTGCGAAATAATTTTAAAAACTGTTAAAAAGTTCAATACTTCCTCTATTTGCGACTATTTGCGTGACAATGTTTTCAGTATTTTCGGAACTCCCGAAATTATAATGAGTGACAATGGAAAACAGTTCAGATCCTCGCAATTTAACACGTTGTTTTCGGCCCGCGGAATTAGACATGTTTATACCGCTTTGTACAGTCCGCAGGCCAATGCAAGCGCACGTGTCAACCGTTCAATAACCGCTGGTATCAGAGTTTACCTGAAGAAGGATCAGTTACACTGGGCAGGAATATCTCCGGAATCGCTGAAGCCCTAAGGAGTTCGTATCATCAAACGATCGGAGCATCTCCGTACTTTGCATTATTTGGACAGCAAATGATTTCTCATGCTGGTGACTATGAACTCCTAAGGAAGCTCAAAACATTGGATGATAGCGTACTCGACAGAAGCGACACTTTGAAACTAATAAGACGAAATATTACCGAAAACATCACCAAAGCTTTTGAAAACTCGTCAAAGCGTAACAATCTTCGTAGCACTGATAAACGCTTTGAAATTGGTGATTTTGTTTTTCGTCGTAACTTTGTCTTAAGCGATGCCTCAAAGAAATTTGCCGCAAAACTAGCGCCAAAGTTCGTTAAATGTAGGGTGGTTTCCATAAAAGGCAACTGCATGTACGAGTTGGAAGACGTGGATACAGGCAAAAAAAGAAGTTTACCACAGAAAAGACATCCAACATAGCACTTAGATCACACCGTACCAACTCTCTAGGTATGTTTTTAAACTGAGTTATCGACACATATGGTAAACTCGAGGGTCTAATATAACTTCCTGAAGCAACCATCGTTCCTTTTCCTGTGGATATCTGATCGAATCAACATCGTGGTCGTGCTAAAGTTCAATTAGCAAATCGGAGTGAATTTATGAATAGACTTATAAAAGTCTAAATATCTAATAAAAGTGAAGTTGTGTGATATATATAAATATCCACTAAGTTTTATTAGATATAAAAGCTGAAATTTTTGTGTTCGATTGAATCGATAAATTCGGCAAGCCCGTACGACTTAATACACATTTTTTAATTATACTAACGTTCCTGTCGTCAGCATATCAAAGCCACCTTGAGCAGGAGTACATACATATCTGTGGTAAATCTTTATGCTTTTTCTTTAAAGAATTAAACCCTTTATACCTTGTTTGATATTAAATTGTGTGGTGTTGAAAGTGAAAGAAAAATTTCTAATAGAGCGGTATCGGTTTCTTCCGCAGATTCTTTCTACACGAAAACAAACACCCCATTTTTCCGAAAATCTACTTGCCAGCATATTTTTGCATCATACTTTCATCATACATCTTTACTTCACCGCATTCCGCTTACACGGTGATAAGCATCAAGTCATCACCAGTTCCTGAAAATCTACATGCCCCTGACCATCACATAGGCCGTACATAAAATCTTGTTTTAACATACGTTTCATCATCGTTGGAGTCTTCAAAACCCCAAATCAATAAGGAAATGTAAATTATCCAACGAAAATTTAAAAATTAGATTTTTAATGTACATACACATAACTTATATATAATGTAAATTTGTTTAAGAGTTCCAACTCAAACTCGAAGAAACGAGTTCTTCTTCTTCGTTAGTTTAGGTTTAGAAACATAAAATTTGGATACATAGAATGTTGCAGAGAAATGGAATTAATTTTATAAAATTTAAGGAAATACCTAGTATTGTTATACCAGCAGATAGACTTAAAGAAAGCCTTAAGAAGATTTAGGCCCTTTATTTTTACGATCCACTATAGCTTAAGTTAGCCAACTTCGAAAAGTTGGTCAAAATGCATTACTTACCAAAGTGTAGTTAGGTAAACGCAAAATATAATATTTTTGTTGTTTTTGTTGCACAGCAGACTCTCCAGCATTTTACGATCAAACACATGTTAGTGAAGTGGACATGTTTGAGAGAGCTGCATGATGCAACATTAACAAAGGTTATATGACATCATTCGAAGCAACCATTTATTATAGATATTTTTCCTAACTGAGCTCTCTTCATAATACTTTAATATTTAACATGATTGCCAACATTTGCGGTTGGCTAATATTATTAAGTCATTTTCTTTTAACCATTTAAACAATTATATTTTGTAATTGGCTTAGGAAATGTTTTAATTCTTATTTAAGGAATGGAAACACATCTCTCCAAGCAAGAAGATCTTCGACGCTAGGTAGAAATGCTATATATATATATATGAAGATGAAATTATTTGTAATTACCTAATGTCCCATATACCTAATGTAAATTTACCAATTTATTAATATTGTATTTTTGATTATATATGCATATATACATTTACGCACACGCCTGTACATACATATGCATGTACATTTGTACATGAATAGATATTAATATATCAAGTGAAGTTTCCTTTTTTTTTATTTTTTTTTTTTTGCATATGCGTAATGATATGCGCGCATACATTTTTACATACATATGTATATTCATTTTCGATGGCAAGATACAATTCAGTGTACACGCAGTAATGATTATTGTTCTACCATTTAATTTTTTTTATACTTTCTTTCATATTACTTTCTACTGTTTAAAATCAAAACCTATTTTGTGAATTAAATTCAGGTCAGCTAGGCTAAAACTAAACCAACTTGTATAATGCATTGATTTTGTGAATAATAACTAATAATCTGTACATAAGTTTGTTTTCCTTTGGTTTGTGACATGGGAGGTTAGTGGTAAAATAACGGGGCCTCAATAACATCCATGAGGCCAATGGCAGGGCGGGTACAGGGGCAGCCACCCACCATTGCAACAATGAGCTGCCATGCATAAAGGTGAGTATACGGTGGGTCATATGGCTGAAGTGTGGCATGCAAGTGCGTTTGTCGTTTTCTTATTCTTCTTATGGTAGAGTATCCCAGTGTGCAAAACAATTTATTCTGTTTGACCATTGACTGGGGAGAGTAGTGCTGTGCCGTGATCACGTTTAAAGAATCCACGAAGCTGAAGCTCCGGGCCTACACGCCAGTGCACACGCCGTGGTCATTGCACTTTGCCACAAGCACTGCTGCTCTGTGCTACTGTGTGCCTATCGCACACTCAGTCGATGGATATCATAACAAAATTTAATAATAATTGTTATGAAATTACAGAATATAGTTATTAATTTTTTAGTGATTGGATGTGTGGACGGTACACATATTGGTTCACAAAAACCTATAGCGAACGAACACATGTATTTCAACCGTAAAGGGTACCACAGCATCAACGCTATGATTGTAAGTTGCTATTAAAAATTTGTATTAAACATTTTTAAAACGATTATAAAAATTCTCAGATATGTGATCACACCTACAAATATTGGCAATCAACTATCAATACATATGTAGATATTATAAAGTTCCTCCCAAAGTCTATTGGAGGTAATTCTGCCGTTTCCAGAGTTTGGAAGATTATTCTTCGCCAGCCCTGGGTGTCCCGCCATGAAATCCGCCATTATTTCCTTTCGGATTGGATTTAGTTTGTTTGAATTCGACCTTTGTTAATAATACGAGTTTGAAATGTGTTATTATATTTTATTTATTCATATATTTCAACAATTTACTTACATTTTTTATGAAATTTGTATGTATACGAATGCCGGTTTGTGATCGAATGAAATTGGAACGTAACGTGTACGTTCAGTCACTCGTCACGTATGTTGCGATCCAAAATTACGATCGAAGTCGTTCGTTCACGTATGTCATAATCCGAAAATCATCATCCCATTCTAAACGAAAATTCCGTGCGAGTTTTACCCTTCTCCCATTCCTCGTATTCTAAATAAAAATTCCTTGTGAGTTTTTTCACTTCCCTCTTTCCTCTTATTCTGAACAATGTTCGAAAAAGCGGGAACCGGTTATGGGTGAATAGTAGATATTATGAATGTGAGGGAGAGGGAGATTTCTCTGCCATTTCATAGGAGTTTTTTCACTAGTTAAATTAAAGGGAATGCATCAAAATAGATAAAGGAAATTGGTTATTTTAAGAAAGAACACTTATTTGTACAAATTTGTGCTAAAATATGTACATATTTACATTCTACCACTATATTCTCACTGTTAATACAACAACAACAACCACAATATTCTTTAAATCGAAAAATATATCATAAGCAACGGAAGAGCTCTTCGCATATTTGATGCAGGCATCCAGAAATTGCGCAAGGATTGTTTAAGAAAGCTTAAATAGATTTTGGCATATGGCGAACTCAACTCGACTTGGCCGCCAGAAAATTACTTTGCAGAATGAATGCTGGCAACTCCGGCGGATTTGTGTTATCCCGCCGGTCTTCTTATGCTTCTCTGTTGATGTTGCTGTGGCACCAATTCATTACTCATTTCAGTGAATACCACATAAAATGCAATAATGTCCATTGTTTATACCTTATTTCTTAATTTCAAACAAATTGGCAACAATAACTAAACTTTACAATTTTTTAAACAAAATAAGAAATTGTCAAGGATGAACGTCGATCGTTTTATAAAAATTATTTATTGAAATCAGTAAATTCGCTTGAACATAACAATTGAAATCAATTAAACTGAAAAATTATGACAAAACCTAAATTCATATTTCGTAGTCTACTTCATAGCCTGTGATACAGTATTTTATCAAATCCTGTGACACAGTATCTTACAGTTCGGCCTCTCTAGACTTCAATTAAGCGGCCTCGATTAATCGTCGGTTGAACTATCATCGCTGTTCTCTATCTCAAGTTCTGGACTAAGCTGGCACCAACGTTTCATTTGATCACTTGAAATAATTCCGCAATAACGTCTTTGAGTTACAGGTACATCGGCAATATCTTCTACAATATATCGGCCATAATCCAACACCTCTATAACCATATATGGGTCTTTGTATTTTGCATCTAACTTGTGTGACTCTCCTGATACATTGGTAATCATAACTAAGTCGCCTTTGTTATATCGTGTCGGCTGCTGATGGCGTTGATTAAATCGCTTCTGCCACTTTATTCTCTCTTTTTCAATTTGCTCTTTCGTTTGTAAATATAAGTCACCTCGATGGTATTTGTTTCCTGGTTTTCTTCGTCGTGAATTGACTGTATAAGCCTATTCAAACTATAGTCCCGCATGTCGTAGTTAAATATGACATCATTTGGACTCACTTTTGTCGTTGCATTTAGCTGTGAATTTAGACTCCATTGTACAGAGGGTAATATAGAGCCCCATTCTTTTGTAGTTTTCATCATAGTGCGTATGGCTGGCAAAATGGTCTTGTTTACACGTTCGGCTTGACCATTTCCTCGCGGAGTCCGTACTGCAATCTTAATATGTCGAATACCATATGTTTGTAAGAACGTCTCCAAATCTTTTGAAGTGAATGCTGTACCACGATCCGTAGTTATCTGAGCTGGTTGACCAAACGTCGACATCACTTCTTGTAGCATGCCAATAACTGGAGCTGATTTTGAATTTCGCACCGCCTTCAAAATTGTATATTTTGAAAACGCACATACCAAAACAATTAAATGCTGATTCCCTTTCCTGCTCTTGGGAAACGGCCCCAAATGGTCTATATGTATTGACCGAAACTGTATTGGTGTTATCTCTGTGAGATGCATTTGCCCCTCGAGTTTGCATCCTCGTACCTTATACATGCAACATTCTGGACATGCCGCTATGTATCCTTTAACATAACGCCTCATACGATGAAACCAGAAATCTCGTTGAAGTCGTTGTAATGTCTTCTCAACACCAAAATGCCCGGAATCATCATGACAAGTCTTCGTGATACGCCATCTTACGGCCTGAGGAATTACCAAACGTCGTCCACCTTCAACTTTGCGGTATAACCTACCCTTGTGTAATTCATAATCTTGTTGAATTTGCTTTGCTGATACTGAACTAGATTTCAATGCTTCCACGATATCCTGAAGTTTCTTATCTTGCATTTGCATTGTATACACCCAATCATGGCTTCCTTCTGTTGTGATAGCTAAAATATTCTCTGCAACCGTCTAGCATTCGCTTGGTGGTAAACTAGGTGATCTGCTCATACAGTCTACATGCTGCATTTTATGACCCTGTCGATGAATCGTTTTGAAGTCAAATTCTTGTAATCTCAACCACCATCTCGCAGTAAAGAAAGAAGTCGTGTTGTAGCTTTCGCTGTAACAATAGCATTGCAATCAGTTACTACTGTGAATGTTTTTCCCAAAAGATACATACTTCCAACTCGTGACTCGGAAATCTCGACTCAGGCTCACTACATTGCCTACTATAAAAGAAAACTGGTTTTATACCTTCATCTCCATATTGGAATAAACTTCAAGAAAGGCCGACATGACTAGCATCAGTGTGTACCTCGTGCTGCTTATGAGAATCGTATAACGCCAACACTGGTTTGCTTGATATAGCACCCTTCAACTCATCAAAAGCTTGTTGCTGTGAAGAACCCCACTCAAAACCGGCATCCTTCTTTAACAACATAGTGAGCGGAATAGCGATATGACTGTAGCCTTCAAAAAATTTGCGAAAGAAACTTGTTAATCCAAGAAATTGCCTTACCTGGGTAACAGTTGTCGGCTGAGGAAACCCTTCAACACATATCGTCTTCTTTTTCCCCGGAGCTATACCTGCTTTAGACACCTCGTGACCCAGGAAAATAACATCGTTCGCCAAGAATTGGCACTTTGAAGGTCGTAAGTAAGACCATCTTGCTTAATCGCTTCCAACACCTCTCTTAAAACTATTATTCCTTCCTCGAATGACGGGGTAGCTATGATCACTTCATCCACATAACTGATTACATTGTCTCTGTGCTTCAATGACGACATTACTCGTACTACCATTTCTTGAAATACCATCGGTGTATTGACTAACCCAAAAGGCATCACATTGTGTTCATACAATCCCTCATGCGTCAGAAACGCTGTAAGTTTCTTACAATCTTCTTGAATCGGGACTTGATAATATCCGCTAGTCATATCCAAAGTTGTAAAAAATTGTCCGCCACTTAACTTAGCCAATTGCTCCTCAACCACTGGCATGGGAAAATGTTTCCTTACAGTAACTGTATTTAATGCACGGTAGTCTACGCACATCCTGCTCTCCCCATTGGCATGTGCTACCATCACTACAGACGCGGCATATGGAGAAGAACTGCGTCGAATAATGTTATTGTCTAAGAGTTCTTTTAATATTCTTGAAAGTTGACATAGTTTTGCAAATGGTACCTGGTACGGTTTACCCACAATAGGGCTCTCAGTAGTAACACGTATGTCCATTAATGTAGTTTTGGATCTTCCCAGAGTAGATATGCCTTCTGCAAAACATTCGTCATAATCATTTAATAATTTGAGTACTTCCTGCTGTTGCTTCTGAACTAATTTCTTGTTTACATTGAACTGTGTTCCGCTTTTAATTTCCAATACTATTGATCCAGAATCAATTCACAAACGACGATCTTGACCGCATAGCACATCCCTTCCTAGCAGAAAGTCATAATTGAGCATGTTATCCGGTACCTCATACAATTTGGCACTGATAACCTTGTCTGCAAATTTAATCTTAGTATTTACAACGTAAGTGACCTCAACTATAGAGCCACCAAAACCTTTCAATCGTTGATATATTGGCATTCGATTTGCGCTAAACCACACCGCTGACTTCCTTATAAGTGAATGATCACTACCAGTATCTATAAGGGCTTGGTACTTCCGTCCTTCACACTCGACCTCTTCGACAATTGGCGGAAACATTTGTCGTATATTTTCATTTCCATCTATCTTTGCAACAGTATGTTTAGATTCTGCTGAACACTTTTTTGCGTCGTGCCCAACTTTTGAACACTTAGTACATCGCTGCTTCTTTTGATGTTGCCGGCATTTCGCTGCCACATGACCATATACATTACAATTATAACATTTCACCTGTTTCTCTTTGGTGTCGACTGTTACCGGGCTGTACTCCGATGAACTCCCACATAGTATGTTTCGATGTCCGCTTCTTTCTGCCGTTGACCGTAAACTTTCAAGACATTATCTCAACTCATTGCTGGTTCGTAAACTCATCGCTAATGGCGTTCTAGGAAGCGCCTTCCAATAGTCAGCATTATATAATAATACTCAGTAAGGGACTCACTTGGCTTACGTCGCCGTGCTGCTAACTCGCGATGAACTTCAGCTGAGGTCAATGCATATGGAAAATCACGTAACAACATTTGGACAAACTCTGTCCGAGACTTGAAAACTGGTTGAGCATCCAACCACATTTTTGCGACACCTTTAAGCTTCTGCTGCACAGCGAGGAGCACAGTTTCATTTTTCCACATGTACACATTTTGTAACTGCTCAGCTTTTACCACAAACTGATGCGCTGAAATTGTCTTCCGAACTGGATCAAATTCAGGAAGAACTACCACTTCCTGAACATTCTGAGTATGCACTACATGCGTTGATAAACTACCCTGCGATAAAGGATCAGAAATTCGTCCACTTTCCTGTGCACTTGCCATTTCTACCGAATCGACTCCATCGTTGCTTAGCGATGCTGGCTTAATTGCAGCTTCAATAGCCTTCACCGAATTTGCCAAACTGCATACTAACTCTTGTAGCTGATTTTATGGCTGCTCCCATGGCTCCGCTGAAGAAATCTCCTCAATCTCTACCTCATCTGAACCCAACACTTCCAAAAAAGCCGCAACTTTATGTGTTTTAGTACCACTAATCGCGATATCGTTTTGACGCAATAGTACGTTTAATTGACGTTTAATTGAGCTACATTTAAGCTGGATAATTTCACCATCATACTATACCGTTTACGTTGTATAAATGTTTAATGTGCGTTACGTGCACAATGTTTGAAACTCACGAATTATTCTTTTGAATACTCTGAATGTTCTCTGTCACGCTGAGCTTCGTCCAACGAATTCCCCGATGATTGCTGTTGGTTTTGCAACACCGTTGGTCGTTTTTGCCTGAATGTACCTTCGTTGTACAATCGTAGCCGTTTTATACGTTACACGTTAACCATTAACCGTTTTCCTTTAATAATACTTTTTCACGAGCGTTCGAACCACTTCTGATTCTGTCAAGGATGAACGTCGATCGTTTTATAAAAATTATTTATTGAAATCAGTAAATTCGCTTGAACATAAAAATTGAAATCAATTAAACTGAAAAATTATGACAAAACCTGAATTCATATTTCGTAGTCTACTTCATAGCCTGTGATACAGTATTTTATAAAATCCTGTGACACAGTATCTTACAAAATGCGCAACGAAATTTCAATTGACAAAACTGCTGACTTCGAAAATTCGAAATTCCTATTCCCCAATTATTGTTCTCCCTAGGAGAAAAGAATTGGAGGAATTTTTCCGCGGGAATAAAAAAATCCGCGAGAACAAACTTCCGCGAGAATATTTAGAATTGGTCTGCATGTTTTTACGTGACGAGTTATACGATCACAGATGTTACGATTCGAGCCCAGGTAGAAGCAGAAGTGAAAATGCAACCCTCCTGCCCTACAAGACGGAGGCATAGATTAGATTGATACGAATCTTTTGTTTACGCTCTCATATTTTCGCTCTCACGAGGGATTTATCTTCTAGTTGTTACTGGCAACAATCACAGATAAATCCCTCTGAAGAGCTGAAATGCAAAAAAGCGGGAACCAGAGCAAAAATGCGTCATTGGATGTTGGGACGGGCAGCATTTCTTTAAGTTTCCCAATTGGGAGAAGGATCAAGAGAGATAAGTTGAAGTGAAAATTAATTTTAAAAGCAGAAGTTGTGACCGTCAAAATAATCAATTAAAGCAGTTTTAATAATATATAACATTTAATATTACTTTGTTGCATGCATGGTGTTGCTAGATCTAAAATAGCCAGAGTACCGAGTACATTTTTATTGCATTTTGTATAGAAACTAATTTCAAATTAGTAAATTAAATAATATGTGCGTTCTTTGCGTCGAGTATATTAGGCAATTGAATATACTAAAATTGCAATTAATGTATATATTATATGAAGATATTCGGTGCATAAGTATTTTTATGAAATATCTCGTACCTACTAAGTAGAAATTTTGTATTTTTAGTCCTCATCTTCTTTTTCTCAATTGAGTGTAGGAAATATTAGAAATTTCAAAAAGATGAATCTAAATTTGGTGTTTTGAAACCCGGTACATGAGAGGTTTCATATTGTATTTTGCATGAAGATAAGGTTAAATAAGTAGTATTCAGTGTTACTGCATGTCTATTTCATGCCATTGGTTGAAAGTCAGTGTAGTAGCAAATCGAAAAATAAGATTCGACATAATAAAAATAAATAATTCCTTTTAACAATGCGACAATAAAATTTATTCAAAAATAATAATAATAATGCCGTTAGGTTTGCTAACAATAAAAACCTATTAGGGTATTCTCTCTCTAAAAACCATAGAGTGAGATTATTGCCCTTATAATTAGTACAGGAAATTTTTTACGGTTTCGTTTTCGCTTTAATAATCCCTGTAGATGTTTGCTTTGGATGAATCGCTTGGGTGTGGGACATACCAAAACAAAGAATCTCTTTGTATGTGATCATCACTTCTCCAAAAAAATGAAAATGGACCGAAAACTATTTCCAGAAGCTGTTCCGGACCAAAATCTGCCAACAAATGTGCCTGATCCCAGTGCTTTGTCTGAAAATATAGATCCTAATTCTGTTGTCGAGTTAGGAACTGAGGATCTTGATCCAATTTTCGATAGTTCAAATTATTTAATGAAGCAAGCAACTTATATTTACTTGCTGCCGTGGCAGAAGAAAGCCAGGAGGAAATAGATTTATTGGACATCGAAATATAGCTTGATAATGATTATTTAGCAATAGAGCCAATGGTTGTACAGAGGGGAAGTCAAACAAATTTAAGCTTAACCTCTGGAGCAGACAGAGAAGAGACTCGAGGAACAGAATTTAAAATTAAAGGCCGCCCTTGAAGAAAAGGATAGGAATATCATATATTTAAAGTACCAATTAGCAGAGATGGCCACCAAAGTAAACAATTTGAAAAAAGAGTTATCGGATTTGGAGGAGGGTTCGATTCCGTCCGTAACTTGTGTAGCAATCTTCCTCCGGCTATAAGTTCAGTGGTACAAAATTCCTTTAAAAATGACAGTCGCAACCCAAAAGGTCGTAGATACGACAGTTATTTCAAAGCATTGGCTTTAGGTGTATTCTTTATTTCCCCATTAGCTTATAGGCACCTTTAGCCTCCCCTCAGGTTTCCAACAGAAAGAACTTTAGAAGAGTTCATTTCGGAATGGCCACGGGATCCAGGCTGTAGTAATAGTACCCTTAAATGTTTAGAATTAAGAGCCCGTGGCTTTACTCAGAACCAAAAGTTCGTGTCAATTTTGTCCGATGAAATGGCACTAAAGAGCCACATGCAATATCTTCCCAAATTTGATAAAATTGTAGGTTTAGAGGACTATGGCGATGAGAATCGCACCAGTCGAATAGGAAATAGCGTATTTGCTCTTATGGTCCAAGGTATTGGCGGAGAGTCTTGGTCTCATCCTTTAGCTTATTTTATTGCTCATAACTCTTGCGACGGGGATGTTGCCAAGAAATACATTTTTGAGGCCATTACCCAACTGCAAAATATCGGTTTAATGCTTTGCCATTTTGTTAGTGATCAGGGATCACATTTTAAACATTTAGCTTATGCCTTAGGTGTCTCTGAAGAACGTCCCTATTTTCAAGTAAATGGCAAGGATATACATTTCTCCATCGACTGTCCCCACAAAATTCCAAAAATCGGATAAGTTTTAAGTCTCGCCCTATAAATTGGTCCGATATTGTTCACTTTTATGGTAAAGACTCCCAGAACCCTATTCGCTGTGCCCCAAAACTGACGGATGCACACATTAATCCCAACAATTTTCAAAAGATGAGCGTTAAGTTAGCTGGCCAGGTTTAGCTCCGGTAGTTTGGCTTTCCACTCTAAAAGCTATTTCAACACCGCGGAATATCTTTTATTTATAAATAAATTATTTGATTTTTTCAACAGTAGAAAATGTGATGCTATTTTGCCTTGGAAAAAAGTTTTCTCGGCCAGCCCCGAACAAATTGAATTTTTGCGTAAAGCTGTGGGTCTCTTAAAAACCATTAAAGTTTTAGATGAAAATGGGACGGACATAACCAATAAGTTTAGGTATATCAAGGGTTGGATAATAAATATTAGTAGCTTGCTCCGACTGTGGCGATTTTTATCACAATCAGGTTTCACTTATCTACAGACTAGACGTCTTTGTAAAGACAGCTTGGAAAACTATTTTGGCCAAATAAGAAGAGGAGGTGGCAGAAGTGTTCGGATAACACCTTACATGTTTTGCATTTTATTTAAAAAGTCTTGGGGTTTGCGATACACAAATGTAGTCATTCGTGGTAACTGTGAGCCCGTTTCTCAATGAACAGCTCAATAATATAATGCAAAGTGTGTGCAATGACAATATAGTTCAGGATTTGTCATGGAAGGAGTTTCAAGGTCTTCCCCGACCAGAGCATGAATTTCACAGGTTAAGAGTTCAAGAGCACTCTGATATAGGAGATTTGGAAGTAGAGTTCCTTAAATCAAATGCCCTTGCCTACTTCTGCGGCTATCTCTATTTGAAAATTTTCAAAACGCATACGTGCTCCCAATCCTTACAGTTTTTAGATGAAAATGACGCTTCATATGATTTATTTTTCATTCAGCAAAGGCAAATCGATAGATGTAATTTAGTTAAGCCACCGCAAGAATGCATGTACTACATTAAAGAGCAAGAAAGTATGTTTCTTAGGGAACTTGATTCGGTTTGCCACAGAATTAGTGTAGGCCAACTTTTATTTGATAAAATGAAACATGTTCGACCCTATCTCTGCTGTGTAAATTGTAAAAGCGACATAGTTTTAGGTTGATTTGTTCGGATTAGAATTTTCTTCCATCTAAAATTTTTTAATAGAGATCTAAGCAACCCAGATTTTAAAAACAAAATATTGTATGTTTCGTACTTTTAAATTTTTTTTCGGCAAATAGTATCAAAATTGTTTTTCCAAGATTAGATTTAAAATTTCCGAGAACTATTATCCTTTAAGCTTTCAGTAGTTTACAGTTTTTGTTTAAGCACTGGGGACAGATTTGGCAAAAATCTTTGTAAATATGTAAATAAAACTTATAATTTTAAGTTATTTCATGTGAATGAATTCTGTGATATTTTATGTTGTTTATTTAAATTTTATTTTATTTATTATAATTCATTGAATTGTTTTTATTTTATAAATTGGTTTTTTTTTATGTGCATTATTTTGTATAATTTTATGTTCGCTTTTTTATGATTTTTGTACAAATTTACGTATATGGGTGATATAGGCCTACTTGGGAACAGAGCACCCAAAACTAACTTCGGTAACGCGCCATATGCATACCTCCGGGGTGGTGTGGAAAGTGCAAAGTAAAGCTTTATTTAATTTTTTTGAGTTGATTTGAATGATTTTTGCTTTTAAAACATCATTTTAAATGGTAATAGTCTAGTTGAGGGGTCTACTGCTAATACGCTACCAAAAATATCGAGAGAGCTGTCAAAAGACGCGTATTTATCTCGAGAACAATAATCCGAAGGCGGAAAAGAAAAATTTTAACTCGTTCAAAAGATATTAACGAAAAACCGAAAAAAGACCCGCGGGTACCTCCGATACCGGGGGTGGGATCCATAGGTAGCGTATTTGCAGTCGACACCTCAACTAAACTATTACCTTTTAAATATATTGGCGTTATCTTTTTTGATATATTAAATTTTCTGTTTGGTTTGTTACTATAATTCTAATAAATCTTTATATTTTTCTTATATTTATCTATTTATTTACTTTTCTACTTACATTATTCAAAACTAAGGCATACAAAATTTCATTATTACGATATCCGTTGAATTCTATGAGGAACTACAAAATCCCCAAAATGTATCAAATAATCCCCAATTTTACTTTACTTGGATGTGGCTCCAATCACCAATGTTATAAAAAATGTGCATTTTGACAGCGTTCTCTCGAAACAAAGAGTTGCAAATCCATTCATCTATGACGGAGGTAACTAGTTCACCCACATATTCAAAGCTTTTTTCGCTCTCCGCTAACACATCAACGTTTCATGCTGTCATCGAAATGACAGTTCATTAATTTTTCCGGGAAACTTTGAAACGGAGAAAAAATATCATTGTCTACAACGCAAAATATCTTGTGCTTTTAGTTGTGACATGTGACGAAAATTAAAAATTTTGTTGCAGAGAACACCTTTTTTCGTTGGCGACCTTCGCCCAAAATAATATTAAGTTAATTTTAGTTGTTACATGTGACGGAAATTAAAAATTTTGTTGCAGAGACCATCTTTTTACGTTGGCGGCCTTCGCCCAAAATAATCAGCCCAATTCTAAACGAAAATTCCGTGCGAGTTTTTTCCCTTCTCCCATTCCTCGTATTCTAAATAAAAATTCCTTGTGAGTTTTTTCACTTCTCCCTCTCCTCCTATTCTGAACAATGTTCGAAAAAGGGGAAACCGGTTATGGGAGAAAAGTAAGTATTATGAATGTGAGGGAGAGGGAGATTTCTCTGCCATTTCATAGGAGTTTTTTCACTAGTTAAATTAAATGGAATGCATCAAAATAGTTAAAGGAAATTGGATATTTTAAGAAAGAACACTTATTTGTACAAATATGTGCTAAAATATGTATTTACATTCTACCACAATATTCTCACTGTTAATACAACTACAACAACAACAACAACAACCACAATATTCTTTATTTTAAGTCGAAAAGTATATCATAACCAACGGAAGAGCTCTTCGCATATTTAATTCAGCCATCCATAAATTGCGCAAGGATTTTTTAAGAAGGCTTAAATAGATTTTGGCATATGGCGAAAGGCGAACTCAACTCGACTTGGCCGCCAGAAAATTGCTTTGCGGAATGAATGCAGGTAACTCCGGCGGATTTGTGTTATCCCGCCGGTCTTCTTCTTATGCTCCTCTTTTGATGTTGCTGTGACACCAATGCATTACTCATTTCAGTGAATACCACATGAAATGCAATAATGTTCATTGTTTATACCTTATTTCTTAATTTCAAACCAATTGGCAACAATAATTAAACTTTTAAATTTTTTAAACAAAATAAGAAATGCACAACGAATTTTCAATTGACAAAACAGCTGACTTCGAAAATTCGAAATTCCTATTCCCCAATTATTATTCTCCCTAGGAGAAAAGAATTGGAGGAATTTTTCCGCGGGAATAAAAAATCCGCGAGAACAAAATTCCGAGAGAATATTTAGAATTGATTTGAATATTAAGGGTAACGTTTTACAAGACGGTGCACCACCTAATTTAAAAATATCAAATAATAATAAAAACGGAGCTCGAGGCGCGTCTTTTGATTCCACGTTTGATAATTTTTGATAAAAATTAGGTGGTGCACCGTCTTTTAAATCGTTACCATATTAAGTTGTATAGAATGGACGGGATGGCCTACAAGGTTTCATGTCATACTAAATCGCTCCCGATATGGTCGGGCTAGTACCTTAATGGTTCCCGGAACGTACCGGATCTGCATCCGGCAAAGGACCAACAAAGTCCATAACGGAAAGTGTCCTTATCGCTACAACAACAACAACATTATTTACTTTCTGATTTTCATTCATACGTATGTGCATTTTTAAATAATAAAAAAATGTTATATTATTCTAATAGATAGCATCTCCTCCGGGTTGCGATTCAGCTCAGAATATGCCAAAATCAGAGGAAATCTACAATTAAATGCATATTCACGTGTCATTTGCCAAGGATACAAGGTACTTTACAACCAACATGCTTTGGAATACGGTACCAAACTGGTTGGATGTATTTCCCTAAAAAAGGGTGGAACTACGCATCTTGGTTTGCCAGTATTTGCTTTGGTAATTTATATTTGTATTGATTAAAAATTGTAATAGTAGATAATGTAATGTGAATTAAAAATGAATAGGTAGCCGGAGCAAAAAAGGCAACTGATCGGCATGCAACTGTTATTTATGTGGTGCCACCGGGAGCTGCTGCTGCTATCCTAGAAGCATTAGAAGCAGAAATGTCTTTGATTGCTTACATCACCAAAGGTATGCCATAACATGATATGGTTCGCGTTAACTCAGATAACCCCAGCGTGACCATATGGTCACGCAAGAAGTAGTAGTTGAATTTCAAAAAAAATCAGAGCTCACTCAAATAATTCCTTTTGAACTAGCTTTCTCCATTTAATTACACATGCGCGAAGGGAACTGCGTTTCAAATTTTTCATAAAGTGTCTTTGTTTCGAAGTGAGCAGGTGTGAAAAAGTTGTAAGAAAAAAGATAGCAAAAAATTCGAATTTTAATAGCAACAAAAGGTAAGTACGCTAATATTTTTTGAAGTGTGTTGCTTTTAAAAGAAGTTAAGCTTCAATTTGAATAATAATTGAAGCTTAACAGTGACAGTTATATTTGGTAAAAAAATAAAATGTTGTTGTTGACGATTAACGGTATTTTTTCCTGGTGTGACCATATGGTCACGCTGGGCTAGATTAAAGTATCATTTTATGTAACATAATTTTCGTTCAAGTGAATTGAAAACTTTGTAATTCGTGGTGAGTTCTTTCCAAACTTTCAGACGTTTAAACACACAAGAGGTTATTGACTGTCTAAATGACTTTTGTGATAGCGATGAAGAATATTTGCCTGTAGCTGTATATATATTCCCCCCGGACAACGAAAATGGTGCAAGAAGATGATGGTGATGAAGACGACGTACTTAAGCCAGAGGATATATGTGTTCGTCAATTGAAAGCACCTTGTGAGTTAGTGATGAGCAGTGGTAAAAGGGTTTTAACGATTGATCATGATGATGAGGAGGATGACTTGGAAGTTGCTGATTCTGTCTTGATCGACATATTAGAAAATTCTACGAAGAACTTGCAAACGAATTTGTTAGAGGAACAGGGTGAAATTTTAATAGACCCGCCGCCATCACAACCTGAAACGTATGTGAGTGGCTTACGAAAAGTGAAACCTACACCGCCTTCAGTGCTACCGTCACTCTCACGTAAGGAATCACATTTTACGTGGGTAGAAGATAACTCGGACGGATTGATCCCTATTTTCCCATCATCAAATTTTGAAGACTGTAAGATGAAGCCTCATGAACAATTTTAAAAGTTTTTTGACGATGAACTTATAGAGCACATTATAAACGAATCGCGCAGATATGCAATTTTTCCTGGTAAACCAAATCCTCAAATTACCAGTGCTGAGCTTAAGGTTTTCATAGCAATCTTGTTGGTCAGTTAATGGTCGAAGTACGTTCAGGTCATTTTGGAGCGTTGACAATGACATGCGCTACGAGATGGTATACATAGCCATGCCAAGAAATCGATTCGAAGACATTTTAAGATTCTTGCACTTTGAGGATAATTGTAAAAAAATAACAGACGGATACAAGATGTGGAAACTGCGGCCCCTAACCGAGCAACCGAACACCTTTCATTTGACGAGAGCATGATATCATATTTTGGACGTCACGGATGCAAGCAGTTCAACAAAGAAAACCCATTGCGGTTCGGTTATAAAGTTTGGTCCTTGTGTACGCCATCGGGATATTTAGTTAATTCTGAAATTTACCAAGGAAATAATCCTCGCGCCAATAGCACTTATGAACAAACATTTGGAAAATGCGCGGCTCCACTGCTGAACATGATAGACGATTTTACACTAGCGGTTCAGAATCTACCGTTTTCCTTCTATTTTGATAATCTTTTCACCAGTGTCCCTTTGTTAGTTTACTTGGAAGCTCCGCAACAGGTACGATCGGGGAAATTCGGCTTCCAAAAAGTTGCCCGATTGAACATAAAAAAATACTGAAAAATAAGGAGCGTGGTCATATTGAGTCTACAAAATTGAAGGAAGCTAATATTTTTCTCACAAAACGACTACGTATGGGGCAAACCCGGTAACAAATGCAGTTCGATACTCACAGAAACAAAAAAAGTGTATAGATGTTCCACGGCCATTAGTTATCCGGGAGTACAATAAATATATGCGCGGCGTAGATCGTATGGATCAGAATTTGGGCTTGTATCGAATAGGTATAAGAGGAAAGAAATGGTGGAATAGCACCTTTACGTGGCTAGTTGACGTTTCGGTACAAAATAGCTGGCAGCTACACAGATCAGTCTACCCTGAAATACCTCAGCTCGAGTTTCGGCGACAAATAGCCATTTATTATTGCAAACACTTCGGTGACCACCCCAAATCAAAAGGACCTCGAAAAAGGTCTTTAGAGGGAACGGCAGAGGAGATATTGAGATATGATGGGCTCAATCATTTCGTTCGTCCATGCGAAAAAAGAAGACGCTGTGTTGCCGATTTGTGCGTTTCGGTTGGTAGAACCGAGTGCTCGAAATGTAACGTTGGAATTTGCGTAAAATGTTCTGAGAAATATCACATGCCATCTTAGTTATTAAATACGGTACGGTATAAAATGTTTTTATATAAAAATAGTTTTGAATATATATATTTTTTTAATAAAAAATAGTTTTGAATATATATTTAAATAACTTTTTAAAATAATTTTTTTCTAATTCACACTTGTTTAGTTGAAATATGTAGCATAAATCTTTGTTTTACTTAAAAAAACATATAGGAAAAAATACATCATATCATGCCCAGTGTGACCATATGGTCACACCTCATAAGTCGGCTTAGGAATGATGCCTTAAAATATGGATGGTACCTAAGTGACCACTGGACCTATAAAAGTCACCCCTTAAAATATTTTAGAAATCGCAGACAAAAAAAATTTCAAGGAGGATTCGAGTTAAGCACGCTCTCTTAAGGCAAAAAAAACGCGTCTGGTCACGCCCGATTGTGCAGGAATCATCGCACCAGAAAGGGTAAGTAAATTGGCATATTAAATATATAAGCAACATGTATGAATTTTTTAGTGATAATTTGTCATGCTTTTGTTGATAATCAACTGAAGAATGCAAATACGACAGAGTTCGAAGTTCATGTGAAAACCAATTAATTTTTTTAATTAGCGTTTGGAGAGAAAAATACATATGTATGTATGCATAGCACTGCATAGAAGGGGAGGAATTAATAAATTATTATCAGTAGATTTACAAGATTTTTTTAATTTTCCCTGCATCCCAGTTGTCATTACATTGCGTTAAGAGAGGACATCAACACCTTACTACCCACAGCCAGTTAAAATTTTAGTAAATTTTGCTCTTTTCATCACTGTTTACAAACGTGGAAAGTTATATATCGAGCATTCCATGGAGAATGGTACATTTTAGCAGATTTTCGCATTGCGGTCATTAGTAATATTCAATCCCTAGAAGGTTTAATGTACTCATATCAATAGTTCCCGAGATGGTGGGGCTAGTACCACAATGGTGCTTGCTACCGGAACGTAGATAGATAATTTATTGGGGATTGCACAGTGACTTGCACATCTCCTTCACAGCACTTCATCCCAGCCGACTTCCTTGATGAACCCCAGCAGTGTTCTTTGCTTGAGGGATTAAATGTGGGAATGCTCTGGCCATGGTGAGCCCATATACTTAGCCCTACGTCTTGAAATTGCGCCGTAATCTAGAAGGATATGGTCCGCCGCCTGCTGATCCATCACAAAATCGGTTGTTCGATATTATACCCAGATTTTGCATGTGACTGTTCAGTCTACAGTATCTTGTAAGAATAGCCGTTAGGGTTCTTAGGTTATCTTTTTATTTATTTATTTATTTACTCATCTTGAAATTGTTACATTTCTTACAGACTAATGACATATATAAAGTCTTAACCACTAATTTAGTATTTGGTTAAGTAACAATTTAAAAGTATTTTCAGAGTAGGAAAAGTCCAAACTTGACGAATTTGAGAGCAAGTTAAACTCTTTAAGAGCTCTGGAAAGAGGAGCATTTGCAGCATAATTAGTTCTTGCCAATCCCACAAAAAAATACGCATTATTTCTTGGGCATATATGTGGAATAGCAAGGAAAATGCGTTCTTACAGGTACGGACAATCAACAGCCCCACGGATTAAATTAAAAACAAATATTAAAGAGAGAAAAGTTCTCCTGCAGTTCAAAGTCTTAAGATTGATAAGCAAACATCTGTATTCATAGGAAGGAAAAGGAGGATCAAAATGAAGGGGACGTAGAGCGTACTTAATAAATACTTTTTGAATTTTTTCTAGACGATAAATATGACAAGCATAAAACGGCCGCCAAATAAATACGGCATATTCCAATTTCGAACGTACGAAAGTAGTATATAGTGATTTTAAAGTATATGGGTCAGTGAAATCAGAACTGAATCGTCGAACAAAAGCCAACATAGAGTAAGCCTTATCTATTGTAAAGTTTAAATGACTATGAAAAGAAAACTTAGAATCAAAGACCACCCCAAGATCAGTGACCTAGGACACAGTGCTTAGTTGCGCGCCCCCAATGTGGTAGGAAGTAGGAATGAGTAAACGGGATTTATAATAAGGGACATGATAGAATTTTTTAATATTTAACGCAAGTTTATTATTTTTGCACCAAGTAACTACATTATCTAGGTCCTTCTGAAGTTTAATTGAAGTAAGGAAGAGGGCAAGTAATCTTGTTGAAAATCTTCATATCATCTACGTATAGCAGGAATTGCGAAGATTCAAAACAGCTGGCAATATCATTAATGAAAATCACAAAAAGAATAGGGCCCAGTATGCTTCCTTGAGGAACGCCTGAAGAAGCTATGAAGGGATATGAGGTCATACCATCAACTACAACGGTACAACTACGGTTGGAGAGATATGATTTAATCCATTTCCAAAAAAAACAGAATGAAAACCAAAACAATGTAATTTCGATAGTAGAATACTATGATTAACTTTATCGAAGGCTTTTGAAAAGTCGGTATACACGGTATCTACTTGGGCTCGATTAGTAAAAGCGTCGATGCAGTATTCCGAAAACACTGCCAAGTTAGACGTGGTTGATCTTCCCGACATGAAACCATGCTGATCTACAGAGATTAGACGACTTATTGAGAAAATATTTTTTTCTTTTACAATACATTCGAAAATTTTTGAGACAGTAGATAATTTAGAGATCGGTTTGTTATTAACAATATTGTTTTTATTGCCAGTTTTGAAAATGGGAGTGATAAACGTAATTTTCCATGCATCACTGAACTCCCCTTGCGCGAGGGATTTATTAAAAAGCAGCCATAGAGGGTAGGCGATAGCAGAACTGTTTTTGAAAAGGAGACACGACAATCCATCGACATCAGTCTGTGATGACAATTTTATTTGTTGAATCCCCCTTTCAACATCGTCTAAAGTGAGCTCGAGACCACCAAAATTTAACATAGAATCAGCAGGAGGAAGCCAGTTATTACTCATGGCCGAGTCTGGGTCAAAATTTGAACTAAAAAAATCAGCGAAAAGATTCGCAGCATCAGATGAAGAGTCTGCTTGCTTATCAGAACACAACGGAGGGAATACTTGAACAGGATTTTATAGACTTAACATAACGCCAGAAAGCTTTGGGATTCAATTTTATATCTGTCTCAAAGTTACGCACATATTTCTTCTTCAAATCCTTGCTCAATGACTTAAACTCTTTTAAGTACTGCCAATACTTTTCTTTATGAGAAGGCAAGTTTGATTTTAAATTTTTTATAAAACTTGTTCCTTAAATTCTTAAGTTTTTTCAACTCCTTAGTAAACCAGGGAATTTTATAAGCCCTTTTTTTGGCTTTCGGGATGTTGTCACTACAGATAGTGCTTAAATTATTCTTAAATATATCAAAACAACCTGAGACTTCAACCCCAGTAAACAGCATATCCCAGTCAATAGAATCAATTGCCGTATTGACAACATCGACATCGTAATTTTTAAAGCAAAATTTTGAAAAAGAGTCCTCACAATAAGTATTAAATTCATAAAATTCCAAATGAAGAACAAGCGGTACATGATGCAAACCAGGAATAGACAAAGGGTCGAGGCACTCCTGGATAGAAAAATTTATATCGCTTAAAAAGATAAGGTCCAAAATTCTATGAAAAGTATTATAAAAACTGTTGACTTGACTGAGGTCACATTTCGAAAAATTATCAATCAAGTATGTTTCAGCAAAAGTATTAATAGATTTTGGATAGAGCCCAAGGCCACCCTTTATATTAGACCATTCTAATTTGCTAAGGTTGAAATCTCCGATTACGCAAACGTTTTCGTGATCAGATGCTAAGGCTACAATATTATAAACATGATATTTGTAAAGCAAATCCCCACTAGTTGGCGGTATATAAGAAGCACAAATTAATAGTTTGGAAGATCCATGTACTGTAATGCACAGCTGATCCAAGAGAGTATCGTCATTGGGTAGTGGCATCAATGTTGAACGATATTTTCGCTGAACAGCAATTAAGACGCCCTCTCCTCTTGAGAGACCAGTTTTAGAAAAGTCACGATCTTTACGAAAAACGCAGTATAATTTCTCATCAAAAAACTCACTTTCCAGGAAATTGTCATTTAACCACGACTCTACAAGAATAAAGATGTCGTAATCCATGTGGGAACTCATAGTATGAAGATCGTAAGTCTTCGTCCTGAGGCCTGATACATTTTAATAATAAATTTTAAGATCCTTAGGAGGAATAATATGCGTCTCATCACTAACTACGGCAGTTGACGAGGTGTCCCCGAATTTGGACATTTGTAGGCCAGATACTAGCATTAACTACTTTATTATAGTAGCAGTGCGGTACGCCAAGTTTAAAGTTAACTTTAATTAGTTCTTTTAAGCTGGTATCTTTTTTGACAAGTGCATAACACACGACAAATTTTTTGTAAATTTCAGCGTGATTTGAAATATATGTTACAATTTCTGCACTGGTCACATTTGGAGAGAATGATGATAGGTGCAGCCATGCCAATCTGGGGGCAACAAGTAATTCCTGATTTTCACTAGATCCAATCACAATTGGCTTACTTAAGGTTATTTGTGAACTATGCACAGATTTCCTATTGGGTACTTTTGAAACAGAAGATGTAGCCGAATTCACTACGTTAGCATTCTCCACCGTATTCAGTTGAGCAGATGGATCAAGAGAGACAGGCATAACTGAGGCAGCAGCAGAGGTAGTCGGCTTCGACGTCAGTTTCACTTGTGACGAAGCAGGGGCCAAAAGCGAATGCGCATTACCAAGAGAGCCGGCCACAGTAGCAAATGTTTGCATATTATTGTTTAGAGCAGCGACGCCGACAGCGGTATTAACAGCAGCTGCAGACGGCGAAGGCAAACTTTGCGTATTTGTACCAACAGAAATGTCACTATCCACACTAATATGCTTTTGTCGATCAACATTGTTTGGTTTTTTTGAACCAACACTGGATTTTGATGTTTTCAAATTAGCACCAACATCAGCAGTACCACCATCAACAGCAGCAGTAGCTGGCTGAGGTGAGAAATTAGAATTTCCCGTTGAGACACTAGCAGAATTTTCACTGCCTTTAACCATCGAGCGAGTAACAATAGTTTCTTTGTTGTTATTTGCATTTACATTAGACAAACATCTCTCGCCCACACTCACAGACAATGATTTAAAACAATCACATAAATTATTTAAGTTTGATAAAGTTTCCGTAATTGACTCTTTACTTAATGAAAAACCTAAACACTGGGCAGCACAATTAGAGCAAATTGACATTATTTTGAAATTTATAGATAACAAAGTTTAATAAATATTTGCCTCTAAATGGAGAGCAAAAAACCCACATGCGTTCGCTACAAACTCAACTCGTCTAACTGAGAGAGGCCTATTAATGCCCTATATCGAGTTGTGCTGTAACCCCCTAACAGTAACTTAGATTGACTCAGGCCTGGCATATTGCGCCAGTGTTCTCTCTTTTCCCTCCCTTCTGCTAATAAATGCCCCTGTGAGCTAACTGGCAGGATCGGCTCGGGATCGATGGGTCATGCAGTTGCTGCCTCTCCTTCCGTGTTGTCCGCCTGCTGTTGTTGTTGTAGCAGTGCTTCGCCCCATCCAATAGGTGCGATCGATCACAAATTGTCATCAATGTCCTCTAACGGGAGTCCAAAAGAACTTTCTGTTTCAACAGGGGTGGACCATAATGAGAGGAGTGTTAGAGATGTTTGTTCCACAATACAGTTAAAGAGATGTTTGGTGTCATGTGTGGACACATTACAAGCAGGACAATGTTTTGTATGTCGGGGTTCATTCTGCATAGGTAAGAGTTTAACCTGTTACGGTATCCAGATCGAAGTTGAAAGTGACTACTCGCGTTTCCCTAGGGAGAGTGCGTTCCTCCTCTGCTAGTTTTGTTCTTTGAATACAGGAATCACCGGCATACAGGTCCGACGCCTTTTTGTGGAGTTCACTGAAGACATGCTTGTGTTTTTTAGCTTCATATGGCTGTGTTTTCAGGTGCCGTATTTCCTCATAATGTAATGCGAGTGATTCCGATCAGCAACAGTAAATATCGGCTGAAAATACCGAGTTCTAGCAAAATTAGTTTTTGGAACTGTTTGGAGTTACAGGTGAAGATCTATTTTCTTTTCCATAGGGCCGGATGCATTGTATTTTGCTGCTACCAATATTACCATTCCCTTCTCGCGCTCCAGTATCGGATATATCATGTAAAAAATAAGAGAAAAACTTTATCTTATTGGAAGGGTTTTACAATGCTCCAATAAACTTTTTTTAAAAGTATTGAAGTTATTACTACTTTTTATGTGATTAGGAAGTTCATTGAAATATTTCAGGCCTTTATATATATGACCGTCCTAAAAAGATTCTTTTCCGGTAAACGCAGCAAACCCATTTCTCAGGACCGGGATCAGGAGAAGGACCCAGATTGGGGTCGATACCTTCCCGGAAGAGGAGAGTATGGCGCAGACCCGCTGCAAGGATCTGCTGGGAGGATGACAATTTGTGGGAGAGACGCAACAAATTAAACACTGAGTCCGCCTGCTCATTACCCTCCACTTCCCTGTGGCCTAGGACCCAGGGCAACAGTAATACGTTGTGTGCTCCTAATTGATTCAGCTTTTCTACGCACTGAAGGGCCAGTGCTGACTTTATTTCGAACGCCGTAAATGCCTTAAGTGGGGACTGACTGTCTGACTGAGTATAGCAATTGTTTCTTTGGGGTATCAGCGCTGAAGGTTCAGCTTAGCGCACTACTTATGGCGAATACTTCCGCTTGGAAAATGCTCGGATGTGCCTTTAGAGGTACTGATAATTTGGCTCTGGGTCCGAAAACTCTGGCTCCAATCCCCTCTGGAGTCTTCGAGCCATCTATGTACCATACGATCTTGAGCAGACTAGTAATACATTGCACCCGCATATACCTACACAGCCGTACCAAGAGACGGAGCAGCCCATTACATATTGGCACAACCGGAGCACTGCTGGACATCCATCCTATATGAAAGCTATGCATTCAAAAGTGTTTGTACCAGTGGCTGGTGCACACCGAACTGGACCAATGTATGCTATACTGAGGCCTGCACAAATACCAAGCTATGTTTATGTAATTAATGTTACTGCTAATGTCAATTTGCACGGTTGAGCACATACAGTACCTACGTTTATACAAGGTGGAACACCACACTACCTACATGGCGATGTAGCCACCGATCAGGTTGTTGTAAGAGATTAATTAAAATATGTTATTCATAAACACTGATTCTTATATTTTCATTATCATTAAACTGTAGACTAGACTCATGACGGGTATCCTTACTGGACATTGCCTTCTGGCGTCACATGCCTTTAAATTAGGCTTGGTCAGTGATAGCAGATGTAGGAAGTGCGGGTTGGAGGAGGAAACGATCGATTACGTTCTGTGCTCATCCCTGCGCTTGCCAGGCTAAGACTCCAGCTGACAGCTGTCAGATCTAGAAGCAGCAAGTGGCTTAAGTTCTAAGAAGCCGCTAACCCGCTGGAGCCATGAGAAGCGTGAGTGCACTTTGGGTGTCTCAAGACAAGTTCCGTACCTTCTCCGAATAATTTGTAGCTATCTAAGCGACCTTTTGATACAGATGAGGGACTAAGAAAGCACAACACCACGGACGGTGTCCCTCAGGGATGTGTTCTAGGTCCAACTCTTTGGAATGCGATGTATGACGGGGTGCTACAAATCGACCTTCCCGGAGACACGGAAATTGTCGTCTATGCAGATGATATTGTAGTAGTAGCAGTGGCCAAGAAACTTGATCTGCTCCAAGCATTATGTAATGACGCCGTGGGAAGAATAAAGGAATGGTTGACGAACATGGGGCTGGAGATGGCTAGCAATAAGACAGAAGTGGTTCTGAAGAGCTCAAAGCGGACTGTGGATGAGTTGGTCCTAACCATAGGAAATTATCAAATAAATTCCAAGCCCTCCTTGAAATATCTAGGAGTAATCATTGACTCAAACTAACTTTTAAGGAGCACTTCAGGGCGGTGGGGGAGAAAGTTTCTAGAGTTAGTGGAACCCTAACACGAATAATGCCCAACATCGGCGGCCCAAGCGAAGCTACCCGTCAGCTATTATCCAACGTAACCAGCTCTATAATATTAAATGCAGCAACAGTATGGCACAGATCTAAAATGGTCCACCAAAAATATATACTAGCAGCCTACCGCATTACTGCTATACGTATAGCATGTGCTGTTCCCACGACGCGATCCATGTTTTATCCAGGAAAATCCCAGTAGATCTACTCACAGGTGAAGTGGCCAATCTGTATGGCATTGGATTTAGCCGACCATCTGAAGATGCTAAGAAAAGCGCAAGGTCACGAACAAAAGTTAGGTGGCAAGAACGGTTTGAAGATTCGAGAAAAGAGCGCTGGACCTTCATGCTAGTCCGGAATATAGCGGAATGGTACGAGCGAAAACACGGTGAACTAAATTACCATCTCACACAGATATTGAGCGGGTACGGTGGCTTCAAGGAATATCTACATAAGCGTGGGATAGAGGAGGATCCTTTCTGTCCAGGCTGTCCGTCCGAATAGGAAAGCGCAGAACATGTAATGTTTCACTGCCCTCGTTTTCACGGCGAAAGACTGTCTGTAAACAGAGTTTTTGGAGAGGAACCTTCCATTAGGAATTTAGTTCCACGAATTTGCGGACAAACAGATTGTTGGATTGCTGTGAGCAAGATGGCCTTTATAATAATGACGAAATTGATGCATGCCGAAAGGGAGCGCAGAGAAATGCGCATACGAAGTAGTGGCGACTAAATCGCCTTTCCCCCGTGTCGTTATGCCTAACAGCGGTCCCACGGGGTGCGGACACATGAACAGGATTAGCCTGGTTTCATTGGGCCACTTGAGAGTAGTGCGCTACCACAACGTCCAATAAAATAAAATACAAGTTCCGTCGTGCCTGGTGTTGTTGGGTGAGCGGCCAGACAGCAGGGTGCAACAAATGCGCCTTTCAGGGCGTAGTCATATCAAACAATTTTAGCGTTAAATTTCCATTTTCAATTTGAACATCCATTCAAGAACTTCGCATAATAGATTAAACAGTCATCTGTATTTATTTGTTATTGTAGCACGTCTAATTTACTTCGTAACATCAAACAATTGTCCCTTGTTATAATTTTATGTTCTCTATGAATGCAACAGCAAAGTATCTTTGGGCACCCCTGCCATCGGAAGATGCATAGGCATGGTGGAGGTTCATTTGAAGTTACTTTACCAGGTCCTGATTCTAGTTATCTGAAAATTCTCATGTGCCTTTGGCCTCTCAGAAAAGAGCTAAGTGTGGAGCCCTATTTATGGAACACTTTTCGGCTTATATTAAAAACTTTTAATCTATTCTTACTGATATGAGTTTCTTTTTCATTCTAGGTAATTTGATTTTGACGATTTGCGGATAGAAATATCCCAAATATTCCAGCTGTGGCTGTAAGAACATACATTTGCTCAAATTAGAAGAAAGCTGCACGGTTGAACACATCCAGTACCTACGTTTATACAAGGAGGAACACCACACTACTTTCACGGGGATGTAGCCGCCGATCACGTTGTTGTAAGAGCTTATTTTAAATATGTTATTCATAAACACTGATTCTAATATTTTGTTTTGGTTTTTAATTTAGAGTCAACCTGTTATGTAAGTGATGTCAGCTATGCCTGTAACTTAAGCGCCTTCAGATGTAATAGTTACCGCGGACGCGGTCACAGGAGTAGTTCACTACGCGGGGATTACACTAATCAAGGACTTTCAATATCGGAAGGTTTTCCAGCACCATAACAACACCAACAATATGTGCAAACACCCGAATAAATTGTACAACAAACGTTAACACACACCAGCAGCCAGCAACAACAACAACAATCGCAAAAAGTTGAAACTTCTAAACAATTAATGACTAGTGAACCACCAAAATATACGCAATATGCGCATCCATCAACACCAACATATGTCACCTACGTTGCAACACAAAATCTAATGCTTCATCCCGCGTCAGCTGCATAACAAGCCACTGGTACACCGTTATATGTTTCACATATGCAACATATGTATGCGAATGCACATCAGGTGTGCAATTATAAGTGGTTCATTTGTTTATTCGCCCGAATATCAATATATACCCGGTGAAGATGGCCAAGGTTATTCTGATTCTAATACTGATTGGCAAATTTAAAAACTCAAACAGACTACGAAAAATGTTGATGATGGTATTAATTCTAGTACGGATAGTGAAGAATTTAAACCTAGGAAAAAAGCTAAACTTGATAAAAACTTAACCGAAGATGACGATGTTTCTAATTCTAATACTAAGGAAGATGAACCTTTGATAAATATGAAGCTTAAAACAGAGTTATCAAAAAATGACGATGATGATAATGATGTTGATGCAAAGTCCAATGTTGAAAATTATGAAACAGAATCTGAAAATAGTATGAGTGTGGATTATAACCTGAAGCAAAACTGTCATATCCGGTACGACCAGAATTAGATGTTAAGAAAAGAGCTTAAATAAAGAGGCTCAGTATATTTATGGAAAATTTATCATGAGACAATGCCCAACGTATATATTTAAATTAAATTTAGCACATTGTTGGAAAAAGCATCTAAACTTTATGCATCGTGTAGAGAAACCAGAACTTTTACAATTTTAATATAACGAAGCAAAATGTAAATTTGGTGATATTCAAGCACTACACCAAGCTTCAACAAATTATTGGATCATGAGATTTCTCATATGCCCAATAGTCATTATTTAAAATGTAAATTATGCGATTGGAAGACGAATATACATTCAAGTATGAATTTTCATTTACGTGCATAACACGCTGAAACAATTGATGTAACAACGAAAAGTTTGGAATTAACTGTTTGTCCATATTGTAATCACAATGGTATTTACGCAAACACTTAACCCTTTCAGGACCGTAAGAAAACTACAAGTAAATTTTGTTGTACCACTGTTTTATTTAGTTCATTTGGAAGCAAAATGCATAAAAAACAACTCGACTTTTAAATTCATTTCACGTTTTTTTTGTAATTTTATGAGAAAAATATTTCCCTATGGACCTCAATGGGAATTTCGCAACAGCAGGGAACATTGGTTTTCTAATAATGCAAACTTTAAAAATTTGTCGTGAAAATATATAGATTTTGGAAAATAAATCATTTATGGAAATCTGAAAAGCAGTTTCTTTTGCTAGTATAGCAGAGGTGAACGTTGCTCATTACACATATGTTATGCGTCCTATTTTCAATCCGCTTCTTAGCGAAATTTACACACCTCTTCATGTTATTTACTTTTTGCATATTGTGCATTTGTAAACTTGGCTTCACACCGACTTGACTTTTCGGTTTATTGACTACGGACGGCCTGGCTCTTTGCCTACATGAAAATTCATTTATAAGACTTCGAGCAATATTTTGACGAAATTCTAGACTGCTCAAAACCGGTCCCTCTACAAGTTTCTTCTCTTGTAACTTTTTGTACACAAAATATGAGTTACCAATATCCATTACATCGAAAAAAGGCGTAAGTAGTATTTTATCTTTGTTTTGCGATCAACTTCATAGCAGACTTTTCGCTGGTCCATTAGGCCAACGCCACTCATATATTTATTATATTTAATTATCATCTCTGGGCACGTAATATTTACTTTTTCTGCCGACCCAGCCTTTCGCCTTTTTACGAAGCCTGTTTCGATGGGTGAAATGAAATTGGCCAATATATGAACGGATTTTGCATCCATCCATTTGACCAACGATATGCCCTAAAAACCTTCCCAATGGATTTCCCCCTAGACATATGTTTGTCGAACGGCAATGTTTTTGGCACCATTTTCCATATCCTGAGCAAGATATTCTTGATCTTCTTCGTCTAGTTGTAGTTCATCTTCTGCATCACTTTTATCAGCCATGAGTAATTTTAAAATCTCATCTTCTTTCCAATGAAATTCCCTGCATTTTTTCCAGCCATTTTGTGTGTAGTGAATTCGAAAAACATAAATGAGTAAATCGCATCATAAAATAATAATAAAAATAGTACTTAAAATTTCTTTTGTGGTCCACAGAGAAACATGTTTCCCTTATAATAATTCTTTATTTTTAGGTACTTTTTCCCATTTAATTACATAAAATTGATCATTGTTTAGTTTCGTACTTACCATTCAATAAATAAACAGCCTTTAAAAACAATTTGAGACACGAAAATCTAAATAAGTTAAATAAATATGAACACACTTCACTCCTCGAAAGTTTGCCGACTTTACTTACACTTTTAATATAGAATATTTGAAAATACTGTCAATCTGCTTAATTTGATTATGGGGACTCCCCTTTTTATATTTAAACACACTCATTTGAACAGATTTACCATATAAGAAAATATAAAAATTCCCTTATTTATTCATGGGAAATATATTTCCCATCGACCTGAAAGGGTTAATGCAGGAACATGAGAAATCAGTGGATGAAAGAACATTTTTCTATGTTTAGAATGTGGTGAACAAATACAAGTTTACGTGTACATGTTTATGAAGAGTTTGCTCATTGTACACCACACGATTTGAACAGAAAGATCTTGAGGGTATGGTTACACCTATGTGGCATCTAAAAGCTATTTATAATGACTAGTATGGATTGAATCCGGATATGGAAGAAAACGGAGGTGACGAAATGAATCATTCTTTGGATTCTGGTGATACTCCTGACATGCTTCCTAATTTCGCTACGTCTGATCTTACTATATCTACCAAACTAATATGACTCGGCAAACTGATGAGCAAAACTACCAGCGCAGGAACTTCAAAACAAGGTTTCGGAAAGGGCACGACTATGAATATAGTTTATAAATATAAAAATGCACATATGTAAAAATTACTAGTATAATAGCACAGGATTTTAACTGTAAAAACCATTTTAAACATGCATTATTTATTAATTAAATATTATTTAAACAAAAAGGACGCGTTTCATTCATATAAAAAGCGAATTGACAGAAGGTAACCGGTACGGGTAACCGATAGGCCAGTTACCCGTGTTGTTGTTGTTGCATATGTTTTGGTTAGCGAAAACGAAAACATACCTAATGAAGTAACTTAAAAATGTAAATAACATCGAGCGAGAAGGAATGTCGAAAACACAATAGGTAAGAGCGAGAAAGCGAGTCACACGTACACTATTTTGAGAGAGCGCATGCGTTACCTTTTTCACGAGAGCAATGTAAAAGTCATTAAGACGATAATTGGTGACCAAGATATTGGTGACGATAAAGTAATCGATTAGGTAACGGGTACCTGTCTTGTAGGGTGTGTATCTTGTTGTTGCCGATCGTACATAAACTGTCAATCGTTCTTTCAATTTCTTCTGTCAAAAGTGATGGAAGAAGAAAAATGTCACATGTAATTTTCGTCAACAAAGCCAAAACAAAAAAAGAAAAAAGTTGGTTTGCTGATGAAGCTGAAGGAAAAATGCATTTTTAACGGAAAATAAATGTAATTAGCTGATTTTTAAATGATATATTTTTAATTTATTGCTACTATTTATTTACATATAGCAGCTGAATCATTTCTTCAACGCTTCCAGCGCATCAACTCTTGGTAGTTCTATACGACAGCATGACACTGATAATACGCGTCCACAAATATCGAGAGAGGTGTTAAAAGACGCGCATTAATCTCGACAACAATAATCCGAAGGTAAAATATTTTGTGTTGGTCAAGAGATATTTGCAAAAGAAGTTGAAAATTTTCAATTTAAAATTTTCATGTGCGCGTTGTAATGTTGATGATATTTGGTACCCACAAAAAAAAATTGTGGACATAAATGTTTTTCGCATATATACTTTTGGTCTCCAAACCGGTGTTGGACCCAAGATAAATTTTTTATAAGCGCGGCCGAAGGACGCCAGCGCAAAAATACTATGGATCCCACCCCGGTTTCGAAGCACTCCAGGGTCATTTTTCGGTTTTTTGGGAATATCTTTTGAACGAGCTAAAATTTTTCTTTTCCGCCTCCTTATTATTATTGGATTTAATGCTGCATGTGATCTTGCACTCAAAGAAATGGAATATGATAAAAAATTTATAGGTTTTCTTTTGAAACGTTTATATGATTGCATCACTTCAAGATTATCATATGGTATATGTAATGGTGATCCAGAGCAAAGCTATATTGGTTTATTAAATTTATCATTACTGATGGCCTTAAAAGATGTGGCGTTGTCTAGTACCTCAGCATGTACTTCTGCATCACTGGAACTTTTGTACGTACTACGTGCGATTCGAACTGATGAGGATTTGGCACATAGTTCAACAAGGTATATGAGTTTATCGTACTGAATTGTGTAGTTAATTTGAAAGTAATTTATTGTTAAATTTTTATATGTTTGGTATTGGTTGTTTTACCACAATTGAAGAGGTTGATTATATTACAGATACATGCATCAAGCATGTCGAACGTTTACGTGAAATGTCTCCATTATGGGAGATGGTGCTAGAACAAATTGATTTGAAAAATATTCCAATGGTCGCAACATTAATTTTGTTTATGATATATAAATAAGGGACCGTTTTGTATTGTATGCTTCTTTTAATGTAAAGTGAGATACAAATATAGTGCCTACTTTATCTGCCTAAAATCGTTATTTTGTAGTATTAAAATAATATTGGGAAATGAAGTTGCTACTGCTAAATGTTTTTTGTAGTGGACCTTATTCTCAATACATGTATGTATATATGAGTGCTAACGTTACTGTCTTCAAGAGATGTTGACAATTTAGGATGAGATTGTATATAAAATGCTGAGTTAATAGTATTTTCATGAATAAGTACTTTTTTTTTTTAAAATTTCATGTATTTTGTAAAGTAAAAATTAAGTAATTTAGTAACCTAATAAATATCGAAGATACATATATACATAATAACGTTTAACGTTGGAAACTCATCGTGTAGGTATTTGAGGTGCATATTTCTTTGAAGGATATATGCTTCATGTGTTGAGATGTAATCTTTTTTAATTAAAAAAAGCACGGGTGTGTTGAAAATTTCAAATTGAGTCGCTATGCCACAGAACTTTCGGGTTCAGCGCCATTGCATGGTTGTTTTGATCTGTTCGGAACCGATTTTGCTTTCGGTTTAATTTTTGGGTACTAGTTCGTTTGTAGTACTGACTTCAATTACGGTTCCGGGCTTTCCTTCTGTGTCTAGCCAGGAGGCTTTTGTAGCAATTTTGGCTTTAGGCTGGATCTGGTATCGGTACCTGCTGCGGCAAAAGTTCGGCTTGGAATATTTCCGTTTTCAACTCCAGTATCGGTTATACTCCAGTATTTTTCTTGTCATCATATGGATGATATAAATAATCCAAAAGTAAATCTATAGCATGTAAAACATAATTTTCTAGCAATATTTTCTCTTCGTAAACTGTTTGTGGCCCTGATAAGGGCCGCTTTTCGTAGGTATAATTGTTTAGCAATTTTTTTTCTTTTGTTGATTTGTGGTGGCCCTGATATGGGCGTATACTTGTATAGCATATTTTCGCTCTTTGTAAACTAATGGTGGCCCTGAAACTAGGAGAGCTTACTGCGTCTGGGTTTCATAGCTTATTCATGTATGTAGTTTATTCCTAATGGTGTGGATATGATTTTTAGGCGCGCTTTTGAAAGCTTAGTAACATTTGTTCGGATTTTTACAGTATTTGTTTTTAATACTTCCGCTGTTACTATTATATCAATATGATCATATGTATTTAATCAGCGAGCTTTGCCCATATTGCTTTATACAATGGTTTTTGTAATTGATATTAGAGAAAAATTGTAAGTTTACAAACGGAGATGGTTACTAGGACATGTTTCTGAATTTCACTTCTTCATCAGCTAGCTTTTCGGGAGCTGAGCGTTGAACTCGAATCTCCAACATTCATATCAATGCAAGCCTTTAGCTGCTAAGCCATATGAATGTCCCGTTGTTCGCTGTACAATTGGTCTCTAAGAGTTGCCTTTTTGTTTATATTCCTTTGGTCACTATGTAGGCACATCCACACCATTAGGAATAAACTACATACAGAGTGTATGTGCCTACATGGTGACCAAAGGAATATAAACAAAAAGGCAACGCTTAGAGACCAATTGTACAGCGAACAACGGGACATTCAAATGGATTAGCAGCTAAAGGCTTGCACTGATATGAATGTTGGAGATTCGAGTTCAACGCTCAGCTCCCGAAAAGCTAGCTGATGAAGAAGTGAAATTCAGAAACATGTCCTAGTAACCATCGCCGTTTGTAAACTTACAATTTTTCTCTAATATCAATTACAAAAACCATTGTATAAAGCAATATGGGCAAAGCTCGCTAATTAAATACATATGATCATATTGATATAATAGTAACAGAGGAAGTATTAAAAAAAAATACTGTAAAAATCCGAACAAATGTTACTAAGCTTTCAAAAGCGCGCCTAAAAATCATATCCACACCATAGGGAATAAATTACATACAGAGTGTATGTGCCTACATGGTGACCAAAGGAATATAAACAAAAAGGCAACTCTTAGAGACCAATTGTACAGCGAACAACGGGACATTCATATGGCTTGGCAGCTAAAGGCTTGTACTGATATGAATGTTGGAGATTCGAGTTCAACGCTCAGCTCCCGAAAAGCTAAGTGATGAACAAGTGAAATTCAGAAACATGTCCTAGTAACCATCGCCGTTTGTAAACTTACAATTTTTCTCTAATATCAATTACAAAAGTAAATAAATAAAAAATGTAAACATAAACAAAGTTTGACATTTTATAACTAGCTTCGAATGAAACATGGTTCAACTATACATGGTTGGCTCATCTGTAAAGCAACAAAATATGTCTGTTCAAATTGTCAAAATCTGTGTATTGGTGTTGGTGCGAATGGTATGGAATGGAAACATAAAACTTAGCAGCTTTTGTATGTGTAAGTAAAATGTTGCCAATATGTTGGTTTCATTTTGAGTTTGCCATCTCCTTTTGACAATCCCTTCGACCATGCAATGACATAAATAAAATCAGCTGATGAGATGAGCCAACCTGTATAATTGAACCATGGAATGAAAAAACATGTAAAATGCAACTCTGATGCTTTTACCTGGTTATTGTACCATGGGATAGACCATGGTACAATAAGAGCCTCCTGCGATTTACAACCAGATTGACAGAATTTTTGTATGTGTGCGTGTTGGGTATTTGACGCTTGCCCCGCGACTATCAAATAAAAACCCATTAATCAACATTTGCATTGAGAAATCGTAGCGTTCGGACGTGAATATGTCGTCATCGGATGATGACTTTTTTTACTTGCAACTACAGCAGTTTTATTAAATAATAAAAAAATTTTATGAAATAATAATAAATGCTTTACATTCCATAAAGCTGGTAAACATTGATAATTTTCAACAAATTTTAATATGAATTGCTGTTCTTCCGCGCACTTGTTCATTTTGAATGTCGACACAAACTAAATACAACACTGCTGTTTTGTCAATCACACCCCGCGACTATCAAATAAGCAAGCGTCAAATGAAAAAATTAAAAATTTTTGATTTTCATCAACGTGTAGCCGACAACAAATACGTGTGTCACGAAGCCACCCGACTGCACTAACACACACAAAATTCAGTCAATCTCGTTGTAAATCGCAGGAGGCTCTAACCAGGTAAAAGCATCAGAGTTGCATTTTACATGTTTTTTCATTCGAAGTTGGTCATAAAATGTCAAACTTTGTTTATGGTTTTTAAATGTTTTGCAAATTTTTGTAAAAAAAAGAAAAAAGAATTTACATGTGTTTTGTGTATATTTAAATATGGGAAAGTGTTGTTTGTGCAATATTAGAAGGGAGAAAGCGGGTGTGAAGCTTTTCACAGTCCCGCAAGATCCAAGGAAGAGGAAAAATTGGGAAAAAGCTGTGGCGTTAAATTTCCGCAAAATTGCTTCATTTGCTCGCTCCATTTTCAAGCCTGTGACCTTATTGTGGGAGCGCAGAGAGTAAATTTGATGCCCAACTCCACTCCGTCGCTATATTTACCGGCTTTGATGTAAGTATTCAGTTTCCCGATTGGTGCAAGATAAAAAATTAAATATAATTTTATGTATGACTTAGGAGTACTAATCAAGAGTTTGTTAAAAACGAAAGTTGTCTCGTCGTCCCCAACCTTAATTCATACGGTGATCTACCAAAATTTCGGACAATACTTTCGCCGATACAAAGTGAACCTTTCATCTCTAACATGAAAGAAAAGTAAGATAATATATGCAAGTTATTTGATAAAGTCCCTTCTACATGTTGTGTTTTTTTTTGTTTAAGTGACACCTTTGGAGCGAAAAGCCAATACTTGGCACGGAAAAACTGCAGCACACATACGGGTATACATGATGTTCAACAAATAAGCTGTGAAACTCAGGCGCAGTAAGTTTCCGTAGTTTATTCACTTGTTTACATTTTAGTCTTTCTAATACCTCATATAAATTTAAATTATTTAGTGAAATATTACTCCAGTGCGCAATGGAGTCAGAAATTACCCGTTTGAGGGAGGAAAATCTTAAGCTACGTGAGGAGAATGCAAAATTGAAAAGAAATATTGCCAACACCGCCATCGTAATTTCTGCCGTGGAGTCTGTTTTTACAGAAGGACAGATGCAGAAGATGTTGCTACGTAGTAAGTGTTTTCCACTTTGTTAGCACTTTGCAAAGATGGTGTCGAAAAGTGCCTGTATGTGAAGGTATATTGCATATCTCATTAGACCTTATGCGCAACATAAGTGAACTTTCGACACAAGAAAAAGTGTGTGTATTGGCATTCGATGAGATGAAAGTGGCTGAAGTGTATGAGTACGAATCCAATGGAGACTTCGTGAGGCAACCGGCGAAACTTGTCCAAGTGGTAATGGCACGGGGGTTGTATAAGAGCAGGAAACAAGTCTTTTATGATTTCGATTGCAAGATCGATGTTAAAGTTTTCAAAAGTATAATATTATCGGTACAGGGCGCTGGCTTTCCCGTCGTTGCAACAGTTTGTGATATGGGAACGTCAAACCAAAATTTGTGGAGGAACCTTGGTGCTACTATAGGTAAAAGTCGCGTTTAAAAAATTTAAAGCTCCTTCCTGCTACTTCATAACATTTGTAGACCGACCATGGTTTCCTAACCTAGAGTACGCAGAAGAAAAAATTTTCACCTTTGCTGACGCTCCACATTTATTAAAACTAATAAGGAATCATTATATCCAAACCGGCCTGAAATGGAACGGAAGAATTATTAACACTCGTGCTATAGTAGATGTGATGAAGCAGTGTCTATAGCATACAAATTGAAAGAGGAGCACCTAGCGGTGAAAGGCATAAGTAAGTGTGTTGTAGTAGAAGTGGCTATTCGTCCGGAATTTTTTTGCGTCCAGAATGAAGTATAATGGAAAAAATGCCATATGAAGAAAAAAGCACGTACAGAAATTTCTTAAATTTTTGTACTGAGTTTTCCGGACGAAAAGGCCAGCGCAAGTTTATTGGAAAGGCATTTATGTATTTAAATTTTTCCTTTATATAAATTAGGCAAACAAAAAGTAAAGCTAGCGGCAGAGTTATTCTCCAGCACTACCGCAAACGCCATACGGCGCTGCCACCAGCTAGGTATGGACGTTTGCAATGCGGTTGATACAGCGGATTTAATCCAGCTAGTGAATGATTGGTTCGATGTGGTTATCTCATCTGTAGAGAACTACCACTACCCGGGAAAAGTAAAGTATTTAATAAATATATTACAAACCGAATACAAAAAGTTTTTCTTAAAGGAACCACTTGGCCTCAACCTCAAGCAGCAGAAAGAAATCCTACAAAGGATGGATAAATTTATGTCAGAAGTGGTATTACCGGTAATTCCCAAAGAAGGAAAGGCACAAACTGAAAAAACGGACATAGAAATATTTCAGAAGGTTGTGTTGATGACCACTAGAGCTCTGCCAATGTTGTACGAATATCTACAATCAAAGTATAATTTCAAATATATTACGACTCGCCGTCTAAATCAAGATTTACTTGAACACTTTTTCGGGACCATTCGTAGTAATGGGGGTCTTAATGATCATCCTGCAACGAAATATTTCCGATATAGGTTTCGTAAATATATACTGGGTAATAGTTCGTGCTGATTGAACCATATTTAATTTTCACTATTTAAATATTCATACAGCAAGAAATACTAAAAATTTAGATAACACTGGAAATGTACAGCAAGACTCAACAGAATGCCTCAATACATCGAACCCTGACGATTTTCTCCCGATTGAGTCAAACTCTAACGAGCCCAGTGAAGCGGAAGGTGAAGACCATGAAGTTGTTGACGCGCTAAACGGTATTAATATACACTGCGATATTGGCGTTCTGCAAGAAGACGCATTAGCGTACTTGGCGGGTTATATAATCCGAAAGCAGAATCTCAACCAATATGAGGATACAAATGCCACGGTATATCCTTATACCGATTTTGTGTCAAAGGGTCTTTTGAAGAAACCTTCGTTTCACTTCATGAATGGCATAAAGAGTTTAGAAGCTGTATTTGACAACGTGAACTCAACTGAAATCGCATGTTTCAAAAATTTGAAACAGTACTTGATTGACCAGAGCACATATGTGGACCTTCCAGAAAATGCAAAAAGATTTTTTTTCAAGTGCCGCATCTTTTTCCGAATATGGCATTTGAATAACCGCTTGAAGGTAGAGAAAGCAAAGTCGCGAGTAATGCGAAACAAAAAAATTGTAAAGTAACTCTATAATCTGGTAAAAAAAGATTTAGAATTATTTTATTCAAATAAAAATTATATCTTTATTTCGGCACAACCATGACGATACGAAAAACGGCCCTTATCAGGGCCACCACTAATCAACAAAGAGAAAAAATTGCTAATCAAATATACCTACGCAAAACGGCCCTTATCAGGGCCACCACTACTCAACAAAGAGAAAAAATTGCTAATCAATTATACCTACGCAAACAGGCCTTTATCAGGGCCACAAACAGTTTACCAAGAGAAAAATTCGCTAGACAATTATGTTTTTTTTTTTTTTTTTTTTTTTTTTACATATTATAAATTTACTTTTGGATTATTTATATCCTCCATATTATTAAAATTGTGGTTATTTTCAGGGCAATACATAGAAAAAAGGGGATGACAAGAAAACAAAACCGGAGTATAACCGATACGGAAACACTCCAAACCGAACTTTTGCCATAGCAAATACCGATACCAGATTCGGCCTAAAACCGAAATTGATACAAAAGCCTCCTGGTTGTTAGAGCAAAGACGAATTTAATTTGCTGTCAAAATTTCATATTTCACAGTTTTTTCAAACATTTTACGAATTAATACATTAAAAACTCTTTCTGTGAAATGAAATTGTGATATTTTAAATTTATTGTGAAATCAAAAAGTATGTAAACATATTAATAATAAATATCAATCTAATGTTTACACGGAAATGAGTTTTAGTGTCAGAAAAACATTTTGTGAGGAAGCTCCAAATTGATTACACAAACAAAAAATAATTGAAAGGAAAACATACCCTACTAAATAGTAAGCTTGCATTTTCATTAATCTTCATACTACATGCATATTATACATAAGTATGTACATATTTTTGTTGCATTAAAATACATCGAACAATTTGTAAAAGATCTTTGATTTAACATTCATATATATACTAAAATAATTAAATGATTAATTTTTTAAGAAGTAATCCCTAAAATATCAACAAACTAAAAATATTAAGCGTGTATATAATATTCCAAATGCTTCACGTTGCCCCATTGCCACATATAGACCCGGTTACAAGCACCATTTACCATAATTCAACGCATTTATATTAGAGTCCGACCGAATGTTCGGCTTCGGTTTGCCCATTAATCGGCTGTATTTTCATGTTCGGCCGTTTTTTGGCCGAAGCCGAACATTACGACCTGATTTTATTTTGAAAATGAAAAGCAATCGAAACAAAGGTAGCAAGCAAATAGACATTTAAAAGAAATCCAAGAAAAGGTTGGGGCTCCTAACCATATGCTAAGGCAAGATATAGCTACAAGATGGAATAGCACACATCTTATGCTGGAAAGAATTTCGGAACAAAAATCAGCATTAGCACTTTACGCCGTTAATAAAAAGGGAATAGATCTACCATCTACAAACGAATGGGAAACTATAAATCGATTGATTTCCATTTTATCAAGCCACTTTGGATATTTGTAATGACTCCGCGTGCGTTTCCATGGTAGCCCCTCTTGTAGCTAATTTACGGAGCTTGTTGGAAATTCCAGTGAAAACGAAGCAACAAACTTATTAAAATCACATTTGCTGCAATCATTGCAAAAGCGATTTGCAAATACTATGCGTGAAGACCTTATGATCGCTACATTTTTAGATCCACGGTTTAAAGTGAAGTATTTTACTCCAAAAAAAAAAGACGATTGCAAAGAATATTTGAAGAAATTGACTGGTGAATTTTGTACAAGTGTAGAAAATAATACAAATATTGTACCAAATCAAAATTCATCACGAAATGTAAATAACCTTTGGGGGCTCCATGATAACTCTGTTTATTTACAAAAATCGAATACACCGCAATCATCGGGTTACGAAATGGAAATTTAAGAATATCTTAACGAGATTTTGCTTCCTAGAATTGCAGACATTTTTCAATACTGGAATATTAGTTCCCATAAATTACTTAAAACGGTTGCTGCTAAATATCATTCTGCTCCCCCTACAAGCGTAGCAAGTGAGCAATTGTTCAGTGTCGCCGGCAAACTCTACAGTGATCGCAGAACAAACTTACTTGGCGAAAACGCAGACAAATTGTTATTTTTAAATTACAATATCCGGTTGTTTAATTTTGATTATTAGTTGCACAATTTATATCACAAATTTTTGATACATACATAAATATATGCAAGTTATATAGCATAAAGATTTTAAATGTAAAGCTGTGCGTAGAAGCTATTTTCTTTCTGTAAAACATACATATATATAACTATGCAAAAACGAATTTATGATCATTTTTACAACAAATATTTTTGGAAAATGTGAATGGTTTTTGATGTTTTTTGTTTCCTTAAAAAAAAATTTATAAGAATTTATGAAAAGTCTTTTTTATTCAAAAAATATGGAGTTATTCGGCTTCGGCTCAAAAACCTGCGTTCGGTCGGACTCTAATTTATATTAATGAATAGTAAAATTAGATACATGGTCGAGAATGAATATTCCCCAGCAAACATCAATAGTTAGGGTTCTTCACATACAAGCAAAAGGCCGACGTCTCAACGTACTCGAAAACATGGAAATCTACAAACAGAAAACATTCGACGGTAGAATAATAAACGAGCAGATAAACACAATTTCTGACACAATATTCGAACCTTTAAAACTTGTTTACAGGAAACAACAGACAAACACACAACAACAAATAAACACAAAACAATTAACACACCAAAACAAAAAACCGACAAAGAAGGTAAACGACTAAAATCACATATTTTTACCTACCCCAGTCAGCCACACAAATCGATTAGTAAAAACCACCCTCGGTTCTGAATGAACACACAGCACATACACCAACTAAATATACACAAGTATCAATTTTACAATACCTGCTCATGTACCTACGAACTATAAATACAGGACAAACGACAGCAACAGATCAGAACGAAAATCGGCACTGATGATGGCAGAACGCCGAAACCGGTTTGTCTCAGAACCAAATTTGACAATGGATGACGGAAAATCGTTCCAATATACATCATTTATCCACCCTGTCGGAATATAAACAAAAGAAAGCAAAGACGTCTCAGAACCAAATTTGACAATGGATGACGGAAAATCGTTCCAATATACATCATTTATCCACCCTGTCGGAATATAAACAAAACAAAAGAAAGCAAAGACGCGTGGACCAGCCTTCGGGAAAGTTATCGCTATCACGCCATAACATCCAAGCGGCAAAGGAGTCTATAGCCTATATTCTCGGAGGAAATTGATTGGTAGTTTGCGGGGGAAATTGCATTCTGACCAAATGTTTCACAAAAACGAAGGTAATTTTGCAATCCACTTTTAACTAACTTTCCGATTACTTAGAGTCTTGAAACTCAACACATAGTTCGAGACTGAATGACAATTTAATTCATGGAAAACCAAATTCCTTTAGGTGGTGCAGGGATCGAGATAACTGAAAATCTCTGAGAAACATGGTGAATCTTGCGATCGATTTTTTAGTAACTTCCCGAAAAACTACAGACTTGAACGTTTTGCCATAGTTCAGAACCTGGTGACAATGCAAGGTTCGATCAAAAAAATGTCGCTAGTCGGCCCAGGGATCGTGGCATTAAAAAAATTAATTTCAAGCTAGGAATCATGCAATCCATTTTTAACTAAGTTCCCGATGAGCTAGAAACTTGAAACTCAGCACATAGTTCGGGACTGGGTGACAATTTAATTCATGGTAAACCAAATTGCTTTAGGTGGTTCAGGGATCTTTTGATCCGTATCTAACTTGGCTTTTTTACGTTAAGCCAACCTCTCACCAGATCCATCAACTTCACTAATAATTTCGCACCAATTTTGAAAAGAAAACATGTGACAAACCCCTAACTTCGGAAGCTCATAGCAGGCACAGGGTTGCAACCTCGAATCTGTTACTAAGGAATTTTCTTAGCTAACATATCTATTTTAATAAAATAAAGTGATATCAAAAATATATTGATATGAAAAATGAGGGTTTATCCCAAAAAAGTTGATTGCGGCCATTGTGCAATTGATCAAATTTCGAAAATTTGTATCAAAATTTTAAACCTTTTTATCCGAATTTTAAAAAAAATTTTGAGTATGCAGTTTCGTAGCTCATTAAATTTTAGTATAATTATGTGCAAGTTAGAAGTACCTCAGAAGTTTGCCCGAAATTTCAGATTTTTTTTGTCGAGAGTGTTAAGTATTTTTTCCATATGTTTTGATTGAAAAATCGCTTTTTGTGCATGAGTTGTATGGAAGAAAACAAGGTTGAACAACGAAATAAACAAATAATTTTTTTTCGACAACGAAATCAAAAAACAAAAACTTCTTAAATTTCGTTTCGTTGGCATCATAAGTAAAATCAAAAAATTAGAATTTTTTTGATATTTCGACTTTTGAGTACTTTTTGAGCATTTTTTTGTACGGAAAAAGATACTCAAACTTTAAAAATCAATTTTTTTTACTTTGATATCAACAAAATGAAACTTCTGAATATCGAATAAAAAACGAAATATTTTAATTTTTTTTTTATGAAAATAACGTTATTACGCAGGCCTGGAAGAAAATAACCAACACTCTCGACCAAAAAAGTTCTGAAAATTCGGGGAAACTACTACTTGCACATTACAAACCTGTATATATCGAAAAAATTTTTGAAATTCGGATACAAGAAATTCAAATTTTGATAAAATTTTTTTGGAACTTTGATCCATTGTCCTGAATTCTGTGTGTATACTTCAAAATATTGTGACGAATATGAGTGACACCAGGTGATACTCACATCCCTAGTCTGATGCTAAGTAAATGAAGTTACAACAACAATAAAGCAGACAGTCACTTGTATCTACATACATAAACGAATAAAACATTATGTTTACACATATGTACGTACACGCAGCAGAGAAGAGATGCTCCCAAAAGTATACAATTGTAATTGTTGAAGTGTCGCTCACAAATACACGCATATGAGAAGCTATATACGTGCATCTGTAGTTATAATTATATGGCGGCAACTAAGTAAATTCTGGAAGCGCCTAGAATATGCCACGAGGAAATCAAAGAGTATAAAAGCACCAGCGGTAGAGGCGCTATAATCAGTTTCGATTAAGACGATATCTAGCGAGCAATAGCAGTATTATTTTGAAAGTCAGTTTCATTTAAGCTATCAGTTTGGTTATTAAGCCAGCTAATTGCAAAGTATAAGTGTTATTGTGAAGTACTTTAATAAAGGTCATTTTTCCATTATTCAATATTGGAGTTATTTATTCAACAGTTTAGTGATACGAACTTAGCAAAATGTCATCACAAATATTCATAAATATGACATCCCAACTGGAAACGCAAGAGACACGCATAACATCCAAGATGGAAACTCAGCTGGAATCACAGGAGGAACGTATTTCAGAAATGTCATCGCATATGTCATCTCAACTGGAAGAGCAGAAGACATATATAGCATCCCAGGTGGAATCACATGAGACACGTATTTCAGAAATGTCGACACAGATTACACCAAAGATGGAAACACAACTGAAAGAGCAAGAGGCGCGTATATCATTAAAACTCGAAGCGCGTATGAACGAGAAAATAACGCAGTTTGAAGAAAAATTCGAGGCAGAGATGGATGCGTTGAGAGGTCGTATACAGGAATTGTAACTTAATCGGCCGGCTGCTTCAGCGAGTAATACGAAGGTAAAAACTCCATCCTTTGACGGTTCTGTTCCTTTCCAGGTCTTCAAGCTACAGTTTGAGAAGACCGCAGCAGTGAACAACTGGAATGCGGGAGATAAAGTTGCTGCACTGTTCGTGGCATTGAAGGGGCCAGCAGCGGAAATCCTACAGACGATTCCCGAAGGAGAGCCGAACAATTATGAAGCATTGATAGCTGCTGTAGAACGACGTTATGGAAGCGAGCATAGAAAACAGATATTCCAAATTGAGTTGCAAAACCGCTACCAAAAAGCAAATCAGACATTGCAGAAGTTTGCTTCAGATATTGAAAGATTGGCTCATCTTGCAAATGCGGACGCACCCGTGGCATACACTGAGCCAGAGTTTCATAAGTGGCATACGAGATATGGAAACGAAGCGGGCTACATATGCGAATCCAAAACTAACATTTGCTGAAACGGTATCGCATGCACTGACTCAGGAAACAGCCTCACTTTTGAGTAAGCCAGCGTACAAAGCTCATCGCGTGGATATGGAAAGGCCAGACTGGGTAGACGCAATTTTGGAAGCATTGAAGGGTACGCAGCAGAAGAATAATGATGCAGTCAAATGCTTTAAGTGTGGGAAGCCAGGGCATATTACGCGTTATTGCAACACCAACCCTAACAGTTCCAACAATGTGGGTGGTCGTAAACGCAGAGCAGAAGGTGATGAGCAAATCTCCAAGACCACTCAATCGTTAAACTAAATCGAGTAAGCCGCAAGGGGCGACAGCTGGCTCCCGCAATTGAATGCCCCATGCCCTGACTGTAGATACGGGTGCATCTCATTCCATCATTCGAGCGGATTTAGTCAACAAAAAGATAAGACCATTGCTTGGAGCAAGATTACGTACAGCCACGGGAGAGAACACCCAGGTAATTGGAGAAGGAGAATGTGAAGTAGCAATTGGGAACGTCACGGTACTACACATTTTTATAGTGGCAGATATTGTTGATGAAATCATAATTGGAGTGGACTTCTTAATCAACCAAGGCATCAAGATCGACATGCAAAGCAAGACGATGCGATATAAGAACATGGATGTACCACTTAATTTCGGCTACGAGAGAGGCTACAGCAGTAAACGAGTACTGGTGGAAGAGAGTCAGCAAATACCACCAAAATCCGAAGCAGTCATCTGGGCAAAGGTTGATGGGGATTGTGGGACAAACAAATTGTGGGTTGTCGAAGCAGCAAACAAATCAGCACCGAACATACTTGTAAGTAAAACCCTGGTTATGACAAAACAAGATGGACGTATTCCGGTAAGAGTACTCAATGATTTCAAGTCACCACTCAAACTGACCAAAGGAGCTATTTTGGGAAGATGCCAAGAGGCTGAAGTAATTATTAACTGTGAACAGCTCCACGAACACGTTTCATCTAGTAACACTGATCTTTCAAATGACATCACGGAATGGTCGGAGGGGCTAGAGGAAGATTATCAGAGTAAGGCAAAGCAACTGCTCTTAAAGTACGCAAAAATATTTGACCAGGATGGTTCCAAACCAGGCCGCACCAATGTTGTGAAACATCAAATTGACACTGGAGACCCGAGGCCGATACGTCAAGCTCCACGTAGTGTTCCACTGGCGAAGCGGGAAGTGGTGAGCCAAATTATACAAGAAATGAGTGACACTTCAACAATTACAAATGCATACTTTTGGGAGCATCTCTTCTCTGCTGCGTGTACGTACATATGTGTAAACATAATGTTTTATTCGTTTATGTAGATACAAGTGACTGTCTGCTTTATTGCTGTTTTAACTTCATTTACTTAGCATCAGACTAGGGATGTGAGTATCACCTGGTGTCACTCATATTCGTCACAATATGTTAACATTGTACATGTACTCTCTTGCAGTACATTTACATCATCATCGAATTTCAGTGAGGAATCAAGCCAATCTCCCTTAGATCCCTCAGAGGACTTGAACAGCACGCAAATTAGTGACAAAGATTCCCAATACGACTATGTGGGTATGGGTGCAGATGGTAATATCGACAGCAGTGTTGCGCATTTGCCAAAGCATCACATTCTACGTTGATTTCTGGCAATATGCGCAACAGCATGACGTTCTATAAATATAAATAATAAATAAATAAAATGCATAAACAGACCTATCATTTTGTATTTCTAGAATCCAAAGCGTTAGAAACCGTCTATGTTATCTCCAAGTCCAGATGAGAAGTGGGGCGCTTCAATAGAATTTTAAAAAAGCAAGAGGAGGTTTTAGAGGATCGTAAGAAATCCCCATACGTACAGGCATTATCGACTTTTGACTGGCTGCTAAATAAGCTGCCACGTTTTGTCGGAGATGACATGTGTCTTCACATAAACAGTATCCTTCTACAGAAAGTCGAGGAACACAAATCCAGCCAGACCACAGAATAAATTGGTCTGTACGTCAGTGCACCACCTGTGACCACATATTACATATCGTCCTCATGAAAAATTGTTATAAAAAAATGTTATAAATTATATGTAAGTAAGCAGGCTAGACCGCGCCGTCGAAATTGTGATTCCTTATGTTGGTACGAGCAAACAATTGATCTGCCAATGCCAAATTAATAGGTACATAATTGATCAGTCCACTACACCTTTCAGAATAGCTAATTGAATTTTAGAATTTGTCATTTCGATTTAAGAATAGTTATCTGGATTTCAGAATATGTTAATTTGATTTCAGATTAGGTAACTGGAATTCAGAATGTGTGAATTGGATTTCAGAAATCGTCAAGTGGATTTCGGAAAATACCTTTCGAACTGTTTTACATTTAAATTAATTTATAAAATGCCTTGAACTTACAAATTATTTTCCATCTTTGCGCAATAAATTGTATGATATCTGAAATCCAATTGATGCCTTCCGAATTTGAATTGTCTATTTTTAAAATCTACTTCACATATTCTGAATTCCAATTGCCTATTCTGAAATCCAATCATAGTTCTCCGAAATCCAAATATCTATTCTTAAACCCAAATGACAAATTCTGAAATCCAATTACCTATTCTGAAATTCAATTGACGTTTTCTGAATTCAATATGGAAATGTGTAGATTTGCGAATGATTCCTTCTAGGTTTTTAATTTTTTTTGTAACAACATTAAATTTTTGGTTCGTACGAACATGAGGAACTATAGTTATTGTTTAATTTTTCTAAATTTGAAAAATGGTATTTTGTTTTCGGAATAGTAATTAGAAAATTTTTCAGACAACTTTCCATAGCTGCGCAGATAGATCCATTTCGAAGGGTGCTAAACTTTCATCATCAGTACGCTTTAGGCACGCTGCGCTAACCATTTAGCTATACAGCGGTGGTTTGTTTGACTGACAAATTCCTACTTCTATTCCTTTTTACCAGCTATATTTATTCAGTGTTACGCCATCTGTTGCAAATCACTGATAAAGCTGGATTTGTTTATTGTCAATTACTTTGTTTTGACGTTCCCAAGTGCTCATGTTTTATTAAAAATTGTTTTTGTTTTTATGGGCCTATTGATAAATGATACCAGGTTCGATTCGAGCTCAAGGCCAGAACAATTTTTTTCTAATGATAATTATTGTTATTTTTTAATTTTTGTAAATTTGAAAAATTTTATTTTGTTGTTGGAATAGTAAGTAGAAAATTTTTCAGACAACCTGCCATAGCTGCGCAGATAGATCCATTTCGAAGGGTGCTAAGCCTTCATCATCAGTACGCATCAGCGCAGCGTGCCTAAAGCGTACTGATGATGAAGGCATCGTTTATCAATAGGCCGATAAAAACAAAAACAATGAGGAACTATAATTTCGACGGCGCGGTATAAGTTACCAAATTGCCTCAGCCAAATACAGACTTTATTGAAAGTATACATTTAATGAATTTAATAAGCTCTTAAAGAGTCTAAATTTGAAGTCTATTGGTAAACTCTTTTGTTCATATTACCCAATATATTTTTAGATAAAAAGAAATGTTATTTTATGGTTGTTATAAATTATCCCCCTTATTCATAAAAAATAAAATAGGTTTATTATTTAATCCCATTATTCATACAAAATATTGAAGGTTTTTAAAGCATTTTAAAATGACATTTCCATACAAATTTCCAATCATAATAGCTTAATAACCCTATTTTATTTTTTTTATGGATAAGGGGCAAGTTTATAGGCGCTTATTGAAAGTATGCCTTTATTATTATTTATTGTATTGTATTATTAATGAGCTCTCAAAGAGTAAATATTGAAGTCTGTTGGTGAAATTTATGATAGATAGTGTGCGACATAACTAAAGCACCGAAATTCCTTTCAGAACATCTACATAGCTTAAAAAAGTAAAATTATAAGTTCTAGGATGTTAAGTCGCTTTTATTTAGGAAGAACATATACTCAATATAATATATTTCTGTTTAGTATATCGACGGCTGAGTGGAAGATCACCCTGTTTCAAAACATTTAAAAAAAATGTCCTTTCTCTTTTTCCAAAAACGCCCTATTTTATGACTTAGTTCCAAAACGCCGTATCTCAGAATGAGTTTACAAAATGCCATATTTGAACGTAAACTGAATACATTTCCAGCTGAGACAGGGCGTTTTTGAAACTCATTCTGAGAAAGAAGAAGGAATTCGCAATTGGCATTGACAGCGCGTCGCCTTCGAATTGCTCTGGTGAAGCAGGCAACAGGAATTTGGAAGTATACCATCGTTGACTAATTTAATTACAAGTGAGTACAATATTATGAAATATACATAATATATAAAGGGATTATTGTTATTAGTACGTACGCACGCATGTTTGTACATATGTATATATGGTAATTGTTTACTTTAGCTCACAAATGCTAAAACTCGTCCAAAAATATCAGGAGAGGTGTCAAAAGACGAGCTTTGCACCCAGGATCACGAATCCGAAGGCGGAAATTCAAAATTTATTTCGTTTCGGAGATATTTGCAAACAAAATTTAAAATTTTCATGTGGTTGTTGTTGGTTTGATGATTTTGTAGTACCCACAAGAAAAACTCGGTAAAAGTGTTTTGCACGGATATAGTTTTGGTCTCCAAACCGTGGTTGGACCCACCCAGGGTAATTTTTCATAAGCGCGGTTGAAGGCCGCCAATGCAGAAAGGTGTTCTGCGCAAAAATACTATGGATCCCACCCCCGGTTTCGGAGCGCTCCGGGCCATTTTTCGGTTTTTTGGAAATAACTTTTGAATTTCCGCTCTCGGATTCGTGGTCCTGGGATCAAAACGCGTCTTTTGACACCTCTCCCGATATTTTTGGTCGGGTTTTAGCAGTTGTGAGCTAAAGTAAACAATTACCCAGATATTGACTTTAAGTCGAGAAAAGTCTAAGATTTCTACCGCTCGCGTAATCGCTGAAGTACTACATTTGCTATTATCACCAACAGCTAACAGCGAATCTAGAACAAAGTTCATTAATTTTATTGTGAACTTTCCATCGAATATACTTGAAGCACCATCCTTGCGTGTAAAATTAATAAAAGAGCTAACGACGGATATAATGCAATCAGATGATACATGTTTAGCTTTATTAGCACGTAATGAATCCAATTTGTTAGTAGAAGTGCTGGAACAGGCACAGGGACAATGAATGACAGATGTGTACAAATGGAGTGCCCAGTAAAGAATTTATTGTACATCAAGCTCTACGAAATAGACAGCATTTTACATCCTTAGGTGCTACGAACTTGAAAAGCGCGCATAATATTGTGGACAAAGGATTACGTAAAAATTTGTTAACTTTAAAATTTGCTAATGAATTTTCTGAAGTGGGCAATATACATAAATGGTTAACGGAATATAGTGTGGATGAAAGTCCTCAGCAATTGCTTGAAATTCATAACTTTTTCTATGCAGACTTTCAACGTATTGCAATAATTTTAAATTTTCTAAAAACATTTGCAGAAACCTGCAAGTCAATAACGTTGGATACTGTTTTAAATGCGCGAAAAGTTCTAAAGTTACTCTGCGATCATGATGTTATGCAAGGTATTTTTGTTGATAACAGTGCAATTGTATATTAGAGTTAAGTGTGAGCAGAGCTGGGTAGGGTAAAGCCACTAGTATCCACACACTTAGAGGGCTTAGAATATAACAACGGCATGTACGCCCATCTGAGGCGACTAAAATACCTAAATGATTCAATGGGTTGTGTAGCGTAAGCTTGCTCCTGCGCAATTGTGGAGGTCCACGCCAAAAAGCAAAAAATGTATCTTTTAATGCAGCTCCCTTCCACTTGTTGATTTCTATCGAAATTTCGAAAAGCGAATTTAAGAACGCAACCAAGTCTTCATTACGTTGACTTAAAACCATTATATAAGATTATTTCTGACTAGTATTTGCAACAATCTTCCTCATTGTATGGAGATTCATATCAAAACAACACATTTACAAACTCGTCGCACCAAAACGTAATATTTACATTTTTCAATGTTGTTGTTGTTGTTGTTGTTGTAACCCCATACATTTTTCAATAGTTTATAATGGCTAAAGTGACATATTAATTTAAAATACAAGTAGCTCATTCGTTTTGTGCTTATTAAGAAGAACTTACTCCAACTTACTAAAAAAAAAAAGCTTTCGTTAGGTATCCATGGTAAAATAAACTTTGCCAATTTTATCGAAACTATTTATGATGTAAATGTTTATTTGGCAGCCGTGGCTCTGGCGACTCCAAGTGTCAAGGAACTAGGGGCGGGGCAGTATGGCATAGAAGGTTCAATGTGGTCATATTAAATCGTTCCCGGCATGGTCGAGCTTGTAAAAAGGACCATCAACGTCAACGATAAAAGTCTATTTGGAGGGTCGACTGCTAATACGCGTCAAAAAATATCGAGAGAGGTGTGAAAAGACGCGTATTGACCTCGAAAACCATAATCCGAAGGCGGAAAAGAAAAATTGTATCTCTGTCCGGAGATATTTGCAGTTGAAGTTGGCGATTTTAATGTGGTTGTTGTAATGTTGTGGTACCCACAAAAAAAATTGTGAGCATAAGTGTTTTGCGCGGATATAGTTTTGGTCTCCAAACCGGTGTTGGACCCACCCAGGGTAATTTTTTATAAGCGCGGCCAAAGGCCGCCAATGCAGAAAGGTGTTCTGCCCAAAAATACTATGGATCCCACCCCCGTTACGGAGGTACCCGCGGGTTATTTTTTGGTTTTTCGTTAAAATCTTTTGAATAAAATAATTCGAAACAGGGTATATTTGTTGTTCCCGATGCGTTTCGACGTTTACCTTACGTCTTCTTCTTTGGGGATCTATTTAATGTTAAGTATATAAAATTAAATACATTAAACATTACACATTAGATTATCTAACAATAAACATGAAACTGACACATCATTAACACTTATTTTGCTACCTACATTAATATTAACATTAATAATTATTTGGTTTAAGTACTAATACAATTGTTGTACAACATTATTCACACATTAAATGACATTTGTTTATTTTTTTAACATTCTCTTGCACCTCTGTACAACAGCTGAGTAGACGCTGCTTATATTGTCAAAATCTTCTTTGAAGTTCGTCGCATTTTGTAATTGTTGTTGAATGCGTATACTTTCCAGCGTCAGCCTCGTTTTCTCTCTCCGTTCAATGTCTAAAATTTTAACATTTGAGAAATCCGCTACGTGATTGCTCTTTGTTAGGTGTTGTGCTAGCCCTGTCGACGTTTTTTTGTTTTCTGCATCTTTATTATGTTCATTAATTCTTATACCTAGTTGCCGTTTTGTTGTACCGATGTAACATTTGTTACATTTTTCATTTTCGTTACCATTGCAAGTTATTTCGTAAACAACATCGGTTTGTTGTTCTTTTTTAATTGGGTCTTTTGTTCCAGTGAAAATTTTTTTGAGCGTGTTGTTTGGTTTATGCGGGTAATTAATGTTTTTGTTATTTTTTTGTTTTATGTAATATTTCATTATCTGTAAGGCCCGGGATGTAAGTTACGCCGATATATTTCTTGTTCGTATTATCTCGTTGTGTGTTGTTATCTTTTTGGTGAACTCTGTTCACAGTATTTTGGATTAGTCTATCCGTAAGAGAACTTGGATAGCTATTGTTATATAGAATTTCCTTTATCTTTTTAATGTTATCCGTCCAGAAATCTTCATTGCTAAGTAATATTACTTTTCTTATTAAATTCGTTGTTGTGTTGATTTTTTATTTCCATGGATGGTTTGAGTGGTAATTTATTAATCGTCCCGAGGCAACGGATTTTGCGTACCTATTCATTAGTAAATTTTTATTTTTTCCACTTCTACATCTAGAAAGGCTAATTTATTGTCTTTTTCCATTTCAGTCGTGAATTTTATACTCGTGAGTTGAGAATTTAATGTGTTTAATATTCTTCCGCGTCTTTAGATTTAATTATTGCGAATACATCATCTACATACTTGTTGATGTATTTGATGTATATGTCCTTTTTCTTTAATTCAGCTATGCTTTCGTCAAGGATTTTGTCTAGTACTATATCCGCTATAGTCGTAGTTACATCGGTACAACAAAACGGCAACTAGGTATAAGAATTAATGAACAAAAGAAAGATGCAGAAAACAAAAAAACATCGACCGGTCTAGCACAACACCTAACAAAGAGCAATCACGTAGCGGATTTCCCAAATGTTAAAATTTTAGACATTGAACGGAGAGAGAAAACGAGGCTGAACAACAATTACAAAATGCGATGAACTTCAAAGAAGATTTTGACAATATAAGCAGCGTCTACTCAGCTGTTGTACAGAGGTGCAAGAGAATGTTAAACAAATAAACAAATGTCATTTAATGTGTGAATAATGTTGTGCAAAAATTGTATTAGTACTTAAACCAAATAATTATTAATGTTAATATTAATGTAAGTAGCAAAATAAGTGTTAATAATGTGTCAGTTTCATGTTTATTGTTAGATAATCTAATGTATAATGTTTAATGTATTTAATTATATATACTTAACATTAAATAGATCCCAAAAGAAGAAGACGAAAGGTAAACGTCGAAACGCGTTGGGAGCAACAAATATACCCTGTTTCAATTTATGGCCACAAATGCTCATTTTAGCAAACCAATCATTTATAAATTGGCCCAAACAACATAGTAAAGTCCAAAAATCGGTGAGCAAATCCGAGATACAAAACATCTTAACTACAGTCGTACATAAACATGAAACAATTCTTTCGGTACATCAAAACTAGATACAATGAAGAAATACAACATAATATTAATAAATTTAACAAAAAATCGAAAATTATCGCGAAACAAAAAGAAAAGCTTAAATTTCTGCTCAAATGCAAGAGCTACGGCATCACACGACCACACTTACGAGGTAAAATTAGATCCTTAGCAAACTCCTTTAAACACCAGTCTACCCGAACCCAACTACAAAAATTGGAAACCGGTTTTCTACTAAAAATATTAAACCTAGAAATTAAGGAAACAAATATAAACATTAAAATAATTGAAGACGAATTAAAATACGTAACTAATACACTAAAACATAAATTAAATGAACACGATTATGATAATATTGTGAAAAAAGAAAACATTTCACAAACTACTTCATCAACGCCACGGAAAAAATACACCAAAAAAGATCCAAACACAAATAACAAAAAACTTCGATAAATTTGGCATACGATTCAACGAGGACTGGTTCATAAACAAAACGAATATCGACGTACCACAAGAAATCTACTTATTACTCTCGCTTGGCACAAAGTTTGCACTACCGGTCACAAAAGATAATTTTTCTCCAATACATCTTATCGCGCAACTGGAACAAGGTTTACATGAGATCGAAGACGAAAAATAAGGACGCAATAAGAAGCAGTATAGCTGAAAAAATCACTAGCTACCAAAGACGAATCAACCAGAACCCCAAAGATAAGCTAATTATGAGAACTTTCGAAGACACAAAGAAGTTTTTACGTCAACACAAGGACAAAATAATATTAACACAGGCGGATAAAGGTAACAAAACGGTATTAATAAATAAAACCGAGTACGAGGAAAAAATGGCAGACTTACTAAGCGACAGGAAAGTTTACAAAATAATTAGAAAGGATCCAACGCAACAACTAATGAGGAAAAACAATACCATCGTTAACGAGCTATACAAATAAAATTAATGCAAGAGAAAAATTTCAGTTATCATGTACTGCGGCTGTCGCGCCCAGATTATACGGTCTACCGAAAATCCACAAGGACAACATGCCACTGAGGCCGATATCATCATCTACGAAACTACCTTGCTGTAGGTTAGCTAAACATACCGGTGCGATACTGAAAAACTTAATATCTGATGATTATAATGTAAAAAATGCGTTCCAATTAAAAGAAAGATTGAAAAATGTTAATATTGATGATGACGAAATACTTATATCATTTGACGTAATTTCACTTTTTACAAACATTCCCACACACATAGCAATACAGCCGATAATGAAAAAATGGACGCAGTTGGAAAGACATACAAATATTTCAAAGAAATAATTCCAAACCATACTAGAATTTTGCCCTGCGAGAAAACAATTATTTCATGTACAATTCAAAATTGTATCAACAAACCTACGGGATGCCAATGTGAAATCCACTATCTCCGACTATAGCGGATATAGTACTAGACAAAATCCTTGACGACAGCATAGCTGAATTAAAGAAAAAGGACATATACATCAAATACATCAACAAGTATGTAGATGATGTATTCGCAATAATTAAATCTAAAGACGCGGAAGAAATATTAAACACATTAAATTCTCAACTCACGAGTATAAAATTCACGATTGAAATGGAAAAAGACAATAAATTAGCCTTCCTAGATGTAGAAGTAAGTTGAAAGAATAAAAATTTACTAATGAATTGGTACGCAAAATCCGTTGCCTCGGGACGATTAATAAATTACCACTCAAACCATCCATGGAAACAAAAAATCAACACAACAACGAATTTAATAAGAAAAGTAATATTACTTAGCAATGAAGATTTCTGGCCGGATAACATTAAAAAGATAAAGGAAATTCTATATAACAATAGCTATCCTGCCAGTTCTCTTACGGAGAGACTAATCCAAAATACTGTGAACAGAGTTCACCAAAAAGATAACAACACACAACAAGATAATACGAACAAGAAATATTTCGGCGTACTTACCTCCCGGGCCTTACAGATAATGAAATATTACATAAAACAATAAATAACAAAAACATTAATTACCCGCATAAACCAAACAACACGCTCAAAAAAATTTTCACGAGAACAAAAGACCCAATTAAAAAAGAACAACAAACCGATTTTGTTTACGAAATAACTTGCAATGGTAACGAAAATGAAAAATGTTACAACAAAACGGCAACTAGGTATAAGAATTAATGAACATAAGAAAGATGCAGAAAACAAAAAAACGTCGACCGGGCTAGCACAACACCTAACAAAGAGCAATCACGTAGCCTATTTCTCAAATATTAAAATTTTAGACATTGAACGGAGAGAGAAAACGAGGCTGACGCTGGAAAGTATACGCATTCAACAACAATTACGAAATGCGATGAACTTCAAAGAAGATTTTGACAATATAAGCAGCGTCTACTCAGCTGTTGTACAGAGGTGCAAGAGAATGTTAAAAAAATAACAAATGTCATTTAATGTGTGAATAATGTTGTGCAACAATTGTATTAGTACTTAAACCAAATAATTATTAATGTTAATATTAATGTAAGTAGAATAATAAGTGTTAATGATGTGTCAGTTTCATGTTTATTGTTAGATAATCTAATGTATAATGTTTAATGTACTTAATTTTATAAACTTAACATTAAATATATCCCCAAAGAAGAAGACGTAAGGCAAACGTCGAAACGCGTCGGGAACAACAAATATACCCTGTTTCAATTTATGGCCACAAATACTCATTTTAGCAAACCAATCATTTATAAATTGGCCCAAACAACATAATAAAAATAATTCTTTTTGATACAATTTTTCTTTTCCGCCTTCCGATTATTGTTGTAGAGGTCAATACGCGTCGTTTGACACCTCTCTGGATATTTTTGGACGCGTATTAGCAGTCGACCCCTCAACTAGACTATTACCCAAATAAATACTGTTCTTTCGCCTACTTGTTTATTTGGAGGATTTCGTTCGACTCTCCACCGCCGGCCGAGATACGCGAAGTACACCCCCAGTGGGTTAGGGGCTAAGAATATACCCGCGGCAGGTATGCCTGTCGAAAGAGGCGATTAAAATACCAAATTGATTCAAGGGGTTGCCAGCGCAAAATATATAGCTTATCCAAGCTGTTGTTGTTGGTCGCCATTTTCGGTCACTAGATTTTTGCTGGGATGGTCCTCCAGGTATGCCACCCGCATCAGCTGGACCAGGTGGGGCAATGACACCACATCCAGTTATGCCAAGGTATATACCACAACAGCAACCTGGTTGTGCAATGCCACGACAGCAGCAGCAACAACCTATCTGCCAATGCCAAAACAGTCGGGCTATCCACCACAACCTGGTCCACCTGGTTGTCCTCCATAACCTCAACAGCCAGGTTATCCTCTACAACAACCAGGTGCACCAGGTGGTTACATGGGTCAAATGATACCACCAACACAACCTGGACAGGCGCCAATGCCCAGTCAGCCACCCATGCCGGGTCAAACCCCAATACCCGCACGTCCTGGTTATAATGTATGCTAATACAACTAATATATTTCAAATACTGCTGATAATTATTTTTGTATTATTTTCTTTAGCAACCACCTGCACCTGGTACTGGTATATATCAACAGGCGCAACAGTATGATCAAGCCCAACGCCGTTTAGATCCCGATCAGATGCCAAATCCGATAGATGTAATCGTTTGCAAGGCTAAAATGCAATTTGAAAACGCTGGTCGTCGTTTCCAATGTCTAATGTGTAAAGTAACAACAGATGGTAAAAAAAAATCTTTCACTTTTACTTATGTTCATTGATCCATATTTTTTCTCAACAGTGCCAACTGAATATTTCCAATATTTGGGCCAAACCGGATAGCGTGTCGATAAATATGAACGTCCTGAACTTGTATTGGGTACATGAATTTTTGTTATGTAACTATTGGATATCCAAATCTCAAGATGCTCAGGTAAGTTTTTTGTTATATTAGAATGTGTAGAATAAAAATTTGTCTCTTATCAGGTCGGTGATGGCACCACTTCAGTAGTATTTTAAGGAGGGCAATCTTAAAGGGAGTTAAGCCATATATTGAGGAAGGCGTGCATGTACGTATCACCATTAAAGCTATATGTAAAGCATTACAATTATGCATGACCAAAAATGACATGGCTGTACATGTAGAAGCGCCAATCAAAGGAACAACAACGGGCTTTATTGGTAAAATGCGCTGCCACAGCAATGACCTCCAAACTTATTCATCAACAAAAAGATTTCTTTTCTAAAATGGTTGTGGACGCTGCACTTTTCTTTGATGGACCCAACGTCATACAAAAAATATAAAATGGCATTATTATATATAGAATTGGAATTCAAGGCTGAGCGTGATAGTGCTGAAGTACGTGTTGATAATGTTCAAAAGTAACAGAAAATCGTTGATGCTGAATGGCGTATCCTGTAAAATAAACTAGCTAAGTAAGGCGCCAATGTTGTTATCTAAACTATTGGTGATTTTGGTACACAGTATTTTGCAGATCGTGATATATTCTGTGCTGTTCATGTACCAGAAGAAAATTGGAAACGTACAATGAACGCTTGTGGGGGTGCTGTTATGACTACAGCTAATGATATTAATTCAAGTGTTTTGGGTCAATGTGATTACTTTGAAGAACGTCAAGTTGATGGTGAACGTTTCAACATTTTCCAAGGTTTGATAGTGGGTTTGACATTAATTTTATTTTTATAGTTTATAATTATTTAAAGGTTGCGTTAATGCTAGAAAATGTACATTGATTTTACGTTGAAGTGCCGACCAATTTTTGGAAGAAACTGAGCTTCGTATTTCTTCGTGTTACTGGTAAGTCAAAATACAACTTGAAAAAAAGGTCTAATCTTAAATTGTTAAGTAATATTATGAGAAGATTGTGTCCAACTACGGAAGAAAAAACTATAAAATTTGTGTCAGTGAAATGATAATTATTGCTTTTGGTTGTTAGTTTTGAGGCATCATCTTCGAGTGCCTTCTGATGTTGTTGCTGTTGCAGTGCTTCGCCCCATCCAATCACAAATTGGGCCAATCACAAATTGTCATCAATATCCTCTAACGGGAGTCCGAGGAAACTTGCCGTTTCAACAGGGGTGGACCATAATGAGAGGGGTGTTAGAGGAGTTGGTTCCACATTACAATTGAAGAGATGGTTGGTGTCATGTGGGGACACATTGCAAGCAGGGACATTTTGTATGTCCAGGTTGATTCTGGATAGGTAACAGTTTAGCCTGTTACAGTATCCAGATCGAAGTTGGGCTAGAGTGACTCGCGTTTCCCTAGGGAGCGTGCGTTCCTGTTCTGCAAGTTTAGGGTATTGTTCTTTGAGTACTGAATTCACCGGGCAATTACTGTCATAGATGTCCGACGCCTATTTATGGAGTTCACCAAGGACCTGCTTGTGTTTTCTTGCTTCATACGGCTGAGTTCTCAGGTGCCGTATTTTCTCATATTGCTTACGGAGGTGACTCCTTAAGACCCTGGGCGGTGTTGGCTCATCAATCAGATGTCTGTTGGGATGCCCAGGTTCCTGGGTATTCAACAGAAACTCTTCGGTTAGCATTTCATTTCTTTCACTTATTGGGAGTATTCTCGCCTCATTATGTAGATGGTGTTCTGGGGACATAAGGAGACAACCCGTGGCAGTTCTGAGAGCAGTATTTTGGCAAGCCTTTAGCTTCTTCCAGTGGGTAATTTTTAGGCTTGGCGACCATATGGCGTAGGAAACAATAGTGACTCCTTCTGATGGTGAAGATAGCTATTGATATGTAGAAGTTAACAGAAGTAGGGATAGGACGCCGGTTTGAATGTGAGTTTTTTTGAAGTTATTGCAAAAAAATCGTTGAGGATTTTTAATATCTTACGAGGTGCCTTCGTACATTTTTCTGAGAATGAAGAACGACACCTATTCAAAATCAATTTTCACCAGGACAAGGCCGCTGAGACTTTGCTATACTTTAACTTACAATACTTTACCCCTTTTTAACAGAACTATAATTTTGATTATATTAAATTTTAAAAATGTTTCTTCCTCTACAGTTCAGCATATCTTTTGCCAACACAGGTTGGCGATATGTTTGCGCAGGACCGTGCCTTCGCTACTTTATAATGAATTTCAATTCCGATCAATGGATATTGCGGCGCGCGATTGACCAACAAGACGATGCCACGACACCTTTGAGTATTCTTGATCTGAAAATTAAAATGCAACGAATTTGTACAACAAACGAACAACACACACTGAAATATTCTTGATTAAAAAGTATTTAACAATTCTAAGCTGTTTCCAACGTTCCTATTCTAAGCTTTTTATGCTCTAATTAAAAAAATGTTCAAAAATCGCATAAAGTTTGCAAAGATTTTTAAAGCAATTCAATTGCAACGAATTTGTCAATAATTTTTAACCGCACCTCATAAACTAGATGTATAACACAAAAATATTTTGAATATAAATATTTGCTGATGAATTTAACTGACAGTACCAATACCATCAACTAAATGATCCTTATAAATATTGTAATCACATAATTTAAAACAAAATATTACTATGAATAACTACTAGCGTTGCCAAATGTCCCGTATTGGCCGGGACATCCCGTATTTTAACAATTTTTAATGTGTCCCGCCTGGAAATGCTATGTCCCGGCATTTTCACAATATCAAAATTAATAAATTATAATCTGCTACGAAACATGGCCATATTTGCGGCTTTGATTGTATTCAGCTCATTAGCATATTGCATGCAACTCTGTAAAGAAGAAAAATGTGGCTCTGAATATTTTCAATGTTTGACATTTCGCACACCTAAATATTCATTTTAGAAAATGAATACATAAAATATTGAATTCGCATTAAACACAGTAAATGTATTAATTGTTAGCCTGTTTCATAAAAATATTTGTTATAAATAAATGTGTTTAAAAAGTTTAATTCTATATAAAAATTATTTCGCCGAATGAGCAACCCATACAAATATATAGGTGTTTCTTATTTTTCAAATGTGCCGGGAAATTTTTAAAAATCCCTGGAATTTGGCTCAAATTTGAAGTTTGTCCCGGGAACCCGAAATAAAAATCTGGCAACCCTAGTACCTACGTTTATTATTGCAAAATTACGAAAAAAAGAAAATAGCATAAAGTACCCTCAATGTAAAATTATTTCACTGAATGTATATATATGTATAAAAAATGTCAAAACTTAAAAAAAATTTAAATCGGTATTTAAGTGTAAATCGATCCATGAAAGCATCGTAAAATAACTTATGTTTTTTTTGGTAGTTAACGTTATCGTTTAGCCTGGTTTTGTAAAGAATTTTGCTATTTTTGTGGTATAAATCAACATTCAACACAAAGCTTCTCTGATTATGAGTTGCAGTACTTTTTGGTTTAGGTTGCAATATGTAAAATTACATATTTTTGTACACAGTTCTAAAACGTAAAGGAAAAAAAATTTTATGTGTCTATTAACGAAATTATTAAAAAGATATTGTTATATTAATGATATAGATAAGCGCTAACACGAATGCAAGTGGTTTCAAACCTGTGGTAGGCAATTCTTCACTTTAACTGTCAGAAAAAATGTTAAATTGTTCATTTTATGTAAAAAAATTTGAAAGTTGTATTTGAAGTTCTGAAAGCTGGGGAATTTCAATTAAAGTTCAAAAAATTACAATTGAAGTTCAAAATTTTCCATAGAAGTTCAGTAAATTATAATTGAAGCTCAGGAATTTCAACTGCAGTTCAGCAAATTACAACTGAAGTTCAGAAAATTACAATTTAAGTTCAATTATAATTTTCTGAACTACAAACAGAAATTTTGAACTTCAATTTTAATATTCTGAACTACAATTAGAAATTCTGAGCTTAAATTTAAATTTTCTGTACTTGAATTGAAATTTTTGAACTTCAATTGTAACTTTGGAACCCCAATTGCAGCTTTCTGAACTAAAATAAAAAAAGGTATAGTATTAAAATTGACGAATTACAAGTCAACTTTCAAATTGTGAATTGCCTACTCGCGATTTGATGGTTTACTGCAACCAGTAGTTCTGTTAGTTCTTCTCTTTTGTTTTCTATATCATCAATTTATATATTGAAGTTTCCCTTAACTTTGTGTGCATACAATCGCATACAATAAAATTTGTATTTATGGCTCACCAACAAGACTGAAAAACTAATCCTTCATTATGAGTTATAGTTAATAATTTACAACTATTATAAATAATCTAATATAATATAAAAATGTTGAATAAAAGAAATGTTAATGTATTTGTATTAAAGACATTTTTTATTTATATAGCAATTTCAGATATAATCCAAGTAAAAACACGGTCGTAAACTAGTCAAAAGGCGGACATATTAACGTAAAAATACTGTAAAAATACTCGTAAAGTTACAGGTATATAACTTAAAAAATTACTCCCATTTGACAGTTAACGTGAATGTAAGAACTATAGTTTGTTTACATTTCGATAACTTAATACCGTATATGTGTGAGCAGTATGAACAATCACATAAATAGGTACGACGGAATGGACTGGTCACAAAAGTGCCCGACGCCCTGTGCGGGTTAGGGGGTCAGAATATTCCCGCGGTAGGTATGCCTGTCGTAAGAGGCGACTAAAATACCAGATTCAAAGGGCTGTGTAGCGCAACCCTTCAGGTTACCAGCGCAATATATAGCTTCTCCAAACCCAATTGTCAACCTCAACTATCCGCGGCGAATCCTGTTTCACTAACAAACGAGGCTCTGGCGACCCCAAGCTCCTCATGGAACTTGGTGGTGGGGAGGGAGGGGATGGCCTGAAGGTTTAATGTGGCCACATAAATCGTTCCCGAGATGGTCGGGCTAGCACCTTAATGGTGCTGTGGTACCGGTGCGTACCGGATCTGTATCCGGCAAAGGACCATTACATCGATAACACTCCCCAAAGCCTTCGGGAAGCAACCTTATCGCTACAACAACAACGCCCTGTACTAATGCTACTTAACGATTACGTGTTCCATCGACACAGATATTAGTCATTTTACTGGTCAATTTACGGGTACATTTTTGCTGGGTAATTGTTAGTATTTACGTTTTGTTTTGCTATCTGTTTCGTATATATTCACAAAAATTTTTAAACAAAACTCTGCTGTCATTCACAATAGTCCATCTATCGGCCGTGTGGAAATCGCAATATGAAAGCCGATTTTTTACGATACGCTAGGAAGCGTTTATCGTCTATCGTATGAAAATTCATAATAGGGGTGATAGATATCTCATAGGGTCTAAACACGATGCGTCTTAAGCCCCCATTACTGATACTTAGCATAGACTTGACTTGACTTGGCGTAAACTTGGCAACTTAGCCACGATTATACTCCACTTGGCGCATAAAATCTGGCATCATAATCAGCGTTGAAATTTATTTTTAAATAAATGTCAATTTGTATGACAAAATGTCAAAATGAAATGGAAACAAACAAATGGCATCTCAAAATGTAAACGTCACTTAGAACTTACATAGAAAAGCAAAATTCAACAGACTTCTAAGTCAAGTTAAGTTTTGAGTAATCAGTAACATGCAATGTTCATTTAACAGAACTGTAAGTGACAGTTCGCAAGCCAAGTCAAGTCTATGCTAAGTATCAGTAATGGAGCCTTTACTCACGAGTAATTTTTGATGTGGTATGTAAATTCATTAAATGTTGCGGAGGAAATACGTCCACGACATATTGTTTAACGCTTCTCCCAATAGTCGCTGAATAATATTCAGGCAACTCCTCCCGTCGTATAAGTTCGTTAAAAAAATTCTTGTTGGGGATCGCAAATGACGCCTTTTTGTACCCATAACAGTAAAATTTCCGTATAAGACACAACAACTTTTTTGTATTCCCTTTCCTCGCGTTCTCTTGTGGATATTCTGTAACATGGTATAATATTGAATAAATAAATGTACAATTCTCTTAAGACTTACATTTTATAATCAAATGAATATTCATCATCTAAAATGTCTGCCTCTAACTCAGCAACTTTATCCTTTTTACGTTTCTCCAAATACTTTCGACGTGAATGGACGCGCAGATGTGGCAGAATTTTGTCTCCATCTTCATGATCAAGCTTTTGTCGTTTTGCAGCCTCTTTTAGTTAAAGAATTATTCTTTAAAATAAAAGAAATTTACAAGGAACATGCTTTTGTATTTTTTATGAAAAACTATATAACAACATATTAGCTGTTCGCCCAAGGATCAACTGTGACTTAGCTGCGCAGAACGAAGCAGTTTTGAACTCGTGAATGCGCAATTTGGGCCCGAATTACATATTCCGTGAACTGAACACTCGTCTCTTAAAAGTACTTATTTGGTATTACGTGATACGTGAACGAATAGCTGCTATCGAAATTCGGTATTATGTGATCAGTGAATGTGCACAACAAATCGTAAACGTCAAAAAATTGCATACGATAGCAAAAAGACGTTCGAGTGCATTTAAAATTGGTTGTAGTTTGAAAATTAAACGAATTAATTTATAGTTCTTACATTTTAAATTTTTTTTTTAAAAAGTTAAGTGATCTTAGCACAACTAAAAAGGAAAATTTTATCAAACTGTGATCAATATACAATCATATTTCAATTATAAAAAGGAAAATTTCGAGATTAATAATGTAAGTAAATAAATATACACACCAATTCTAAATATTCTCGCGGAATTTTGTTTGAAATTATGAAATAAAATATAAACAATGCATAGTATTGCATTTCATGTGGTATTCACTGAAATGAGTAATGAATTGGTGCCACAGCAACATCAACAGAGGGGCCTAAGAAGAAGAAGATGGCGGGATAACACAAATCCGCCGGAGTTGCCTGCTTTCATTCAGCAAAACTATTTTCTGGCGGCCAAGTCGAGTTGAATTAGTATTTCATCATATGCCAAAATCTATTTAAGCCTTCTTTAAAATCCTTGCGCGATTTCTGGATGGCTGCATCAAATATACGAAGAGCTCTTCCATTGCTTATGATATACTTTTCGACTTAAAATAAAGAATATTGTGGTTGTTGTTGTTGTAGTAACAATGGGGATATTGTGGTAGAATGTAAATACATATTTTAGCACAAATTTGTACAAATAAGTGTTCTTTCTTAAAAGAACCAATTTCCTTTAACTATTTTTTTATATTCCCTTTAATTTAACTAGTGAAAAAACTCCTATGAAATGGCAGAGAAATCTCCCTCCCCTCACATTCATAATACCTACTTTTATCCCATAACCGGTTTCCGCTTTTTCGAACATTGATCAGAATACGAGGAAAGGGAGAAGGGAAAAAACTCGCACGGAATTTTCGTTTAGAATTGGGCTGATAAAGTTAGTTAAAATTATTTATAATATAAAATGTTTCTTTCCCCAAAGGACGCATCTAAATAAGCTTAATTATAAGCAAAAGGAGATGATGGGAGAATTTATGCAGCAGCACCCCAACCTGGCCAAAAACATCATACCAAATTGTGCCCAAGGAAAGGCGACATCTCAACTATTGTGGGAGGATCTATCTAAAAAACTGAACGCTGTAGGCCCAACTATGAAATATGCAAAAATGTGGAGAAAGGTAAATCAAACAACCGATCGAAACACTCATCTGTTGGTATGATAATTTGTAATTCTGTGATATTTGTAATTTGTAGTTATATACTGACCAAAAATACCAAGCGAAGCGAAAACTAACTTTTAACCGGAGGTCAAAGTCTCGGACTGGTGGTGGACCATACGAGGAGAAATTGATAACATCAGCGGAGGAAAATATCATTGAAGCAAGCGGGTTAGAAGCGACGGTTGAGGGTCTGCAAACAGTGCAAACCTGGGGTAACATCTCGAAGGGTTCTTCTCAACACCTTTTTGAATCTCCAATCGAGGTAAGCAAGGACTGTGGCGAGATTGAGTTTTTGCAGGAGGGGATGCCTTCAATTGAAATTGTTGCAAACAACCCAACAACTTCGACACGGAAGATCAAAGTTTCTGATTATGACATTGAAGAATATAATATCCCGTCCACTTCGAAGAGGAGGAGAAAAGTAGGTGAGGATCCAAAATTAAAACTTTTTGACCAAAATTTGAAATCCGCAAATGAGGCAAAGCTCAATATGGATGACAAGCTTGGCAGACTCGTGGAGATTCAAGAGCGGATGTTGCAAATCCAGGAGCGGACGCTACAGATCAGGGAAGAAAAACACAAACGTTTTTGTGCCCTGAACGATTTAGAAATAGAACTGAGAAAGTGGGACTTAAATCCGTTTTCCGATTCCGAAAAAAGGGATCAAATCTTGTAAACTAGTGTTCACAAAAATAGCGACAATAATTTTTCCCATATTGATTTTATATAGTTTTCTTTTATAACTAGCGGACCCGGCAGACGTTTTCTTACACGAAAATTGTTTTTCCTACATTTAAAAAGTAAACCCCATCTCCCCTCTTCACTCTCTTCATTCTCTTCTACTATATTTTTCTTCTTATTCTTCTCCATACATTATTCCATTTATCTCTCTCCCATTCCAAAACGCACCCCACTACCATATCTACTCAAACTCCCTGTCCCTCTCACTATCCCACTCACACTCCCATAACCATTCCTATTCTCATATCCACTCCAGCTCCCATCCCAATCCCACTCTCCCACCTCAATTTCTTCAGAAATGGAACCCCCATACCAAATATTGAATACCTGTTCAAAATAATTTCGGAAATGTAGCGAATTAAAATGTTTCCTAAAGGGGGCGTGGCACCGTCCATACGTTCTGAGGATGTACAAAGTTTTCCGGGTCAGCTAGTTATTAATATTTTTATTACATATATACCCAACAAGCAAAGTAAACGTAATGTAAATTTATAAAGTTTTCTCAAACAAACAAATTGTTTAGAATTAAGCTTGAAATAATCGAAACGGCTTACTTCTAAGCCTATAAATGTAAATTTATAAAAAAAATCGAAAAGAAAGCTTGTTATAAATGTTTTTCCAAAACTTTTTATAAATGATAATTTTTATTTCAATCATTTCAATAATATTAAGAAATACATATGGGTATGTAAATATACATATGAATTAATTCTGAATTTCATGCATATATTGAATAAAGAATGGCTGCATTTCGAATAAGTTGTAGGAGAATCCAGGAAACGGTTTAAATGCAGCCATTCCATCTCATGAATAAACGTTTATGAAAATAATTTAAAATTTTCGAAGTTGAAAAATATTGGCAAATACTTCTGTCGTCTTTTTTGTAAACATTTGCAATTTACTTTCACAGCTAATTTACATATCAACGTTTCGTCACTAAACTTATAAAATGTTTTCTAAAAAAAAAAATATATATATATATATATATTTAATACTGGAATCGTTTAACACAACAAGTTTACTTTAAGTTAATTTTCAAAACATTTACAGAAATGCCTGTTGGGTATGTATATAAGAACTGAAATGAAAATGTTGAACCTTATTTACATTTTGAACGAAAAACTGTCCATAATTTTAAGGGATAATGTTTATTATATAAATATATATATACATTTATTGAATACAAAAAATTTATTGAATTCCAGTCATATTTGTAAGAACTGCAGTACCTTTTTTTAGTATAGTTATTTTTAAATACTATACATTTAGTTATAGAAATCATGTAATAATTTAGCTAATAAATAAAAAAAATACTGATAAAAATTGTTATTCTTTTTATCTCTTATCTTACAGGTGCATATCGTTAGCTTAATTCACAAAGGCCCTAACTAATAGATTTTTTACAGATTGAAATGTTAACAACAAGTAAAATATTTGCCACGATGAAAGTTGGCGTTATGTTAGTATACAAGAGGTAGGAAGATTCTAACTTTTTTTCTTGGAAACACGGGGTGGCGCCTTTAAGACCCTGTCCCAGCTAATTTCGTTTCGCTTAAATTATTTTCGTTATTTTTTTAGAAAGTTATATGTCAATATATAATAAGATTAAGCCAGTTTAAAGTTTACAAATTCCACGAATTTATGAAATAAATCGTTATATTCTTGAGTCTTTTCTTATATGTTTCCATTTGGATTTCGCACTCTTTCAATTTATCATTGGATTCTCTAAGCACTTCAACTTCATTTAAGCTGTATTTACTCAGAAGTGTTTTTCTTTAAAGAAAAAAGATAAAATTAATACGTGAATGAAAATAGCAAATCTTTGGTTGCATTATGAATATGGACGATATTTTCTATCAGATCGTCATTACGCTGTTTTATTGTTTGAATTTCGTTTTCTTGCTGCTGAACCTTAAATTTCAGGTCCTCTCGTGCAGCATCTGATTGTATAAGGTCTTCTTTCATTCGATCGAGCTATCGACGAAGTTCACAATAACGTTACAGAACCAGCTTGCACTGGACCCAGTGATACACCATCATTACCAATTTGAGCAGTTGTATTTTCCAACCGATGAACTCCATCCTGCGGATTATTAAGCTCTTGTTGTATTTGAGATTTTTCTTCTATGAGTAATAAAATCTGTAAAATATGAAATTTAAAATAGCATTTTTTAAGTAAAACTCAATTTCACCAAATACCTTTTTATCAGATTCAAAACACTTTTGAGCCAAAGCAACTCTTTTTTCCTGCAATATTTTGTAATCGAAATTAGCTATACCAGACGAACTACGAGATGGACACTCTCCATGCCAAGTTGACTCAAGATCTTGCAGTGCTCGCATTATATTAGCTTGAAGTGATTTCACTAAGCACGTTATTTGTCATATATAATCTGCTTAGCAGCACAATTTACTGCGCAACCTAGTATAAGCTGTAAAAAACGCTCGGGCAGGAACGCAGGATCACATTTTTCGGAAATACGTTGAGCATCAGGTTGAGGAAAATCTGCTAATGAATAACTTAATACATCGCTGTAATAGTCATGTACACCTACAATAACTTTCTTTAAATTGCCCATCCTCAAGCGCCAATTTATTCCTGTGTTTATTTTGGACAACCAAGCATCTGTAAACATAAAAGGATTATTATAGTTTATTTAGTTATTTCTCCTGAATTTCTCACACTTACCTGTAAAAACGTCTGGAGCGAATTGGTGTAAGGCTTGTGCCAGAGCCACTCCAAGTAAGTTCTCAACTTACATTGCCTATGTTATGTGTATATTAACACACTTTTTTGAAAAAATAGCGAAAATATTTCATCTTAAGCCAAACTTTCTAAGAACTTCAGAAAAGCCGCCTGTATATTAACTTTTGTGATTGGCCATTTGTATTTTAATTAACAAGGGATTGCTTTATTTGGTTTCGAATGTTTTAAAATTTGTGTGTGCTCGCTTATATCAATATCATTCACAGCAACATCATTGGCAGTTACACTTGGTTGGTTAAAGGGGACTTCAAATTCCATACATATGTTGTGTAGAGCTGCGCAAACGTTGGAAAACATTGCCACCTTTTGTGGGGCATATCTTCCGCGCTTATCGTTGCATAGTATTTTCCACCGCCCTTTGTAAATACCAATTGTTCTCTCCACCATACATCTGGCTTTTGAGTGAACCTTATTAAATACACTCTCACTTGAACCCTCCGCAGGATTTCTGTATGGGGTTATACACCAAGGTTCAAGTGGATAGCCGGAATCACCTAATTAAATGAAAGTAGAGAATATATGCCCATAGTTCATACTAGTTGATTGTAAAATACATACCAAGAAACCACGAATTATTGTTAGAATTTATTTAAAATTTCTCTTCTAGCCCTCCATATCTAGCATTTATTGCATTAATTTTGTATTGGTGATCGCATATCTGCAGCAAGATACGTGTTTATACGGATAAAATAATTCCTTCGATCGTTATATTCTGCGAAGTTTATATTTAACTTACAGTCATTACATTTAAACTATGAAATCCCTTACGATTAAAAAACATATTATCGTTTTCGCTGGGTTTCTGCAGGCCAATATGGGTACCGTCAATACATCCAATTACTGTAGGAGGGAAAAGTTTAAAAAAATTTATTTCATTTTCTCACCTCGTGGTATCTTATACTTCTCGTAGAACCATTCCATACAGCCACTCAAACTCTCCAGTGTAAAACGGATATGTTCTGGACATAGTTTTATTTCTATTTCAGTCACTACTATGGTGCTCATTTTGAAACCAAGCTTTGACTCATTCCCATAAGGTAATCGTCCATTACCGCCCGCTGCTAACTGCCACTTCCAAGAAATGAAAGCATTACTGCCAACTGGAGGATGTGCGGTGCAGCTGCTGAGGAATGGCAATTTAAATTTGTATTCCTCAGGACATAATTAAATGCTGCTTTATTAAGACGAAACCTTTTAATGAACCTAAAAACCAGCCAGTTATATAAACGAGTCGGTAACAGTTCGCAAATGTTCAATTTACAGTGAAATTATAAACGAATTTACGTATTTTCAGACAAAGAAAGAGGATTGCTTTTGTCCCTTAGCTGCCGTCTTACAACCTTCTGGTCATGCCCATCCACGTCTTCGTCGGAACTTTCTAAAAAGAAAAGTAGTTCCGGCTCCATGTTTTCAACTCTAAAAAACTACAACGTTAGTTTCCTTGGTATTTCTTCGAGTGATAGAGCTTATTGGTTAGGGTGAAGTACTGTTATAACAAAAACTAGAAATTATCAACATCTGCATCCCTCCTGTCACCTGCTGCCCCAGTGTATACCGCCCTGAAATCAGCGCACTACTCACCGGAGAAAATTGCATAATTCTAGGCAGAGCCCACCACGATCTATGGCATTCTGATCTAAAGACGGACAGAAAGGCGAAATAGCGTTCTACTGGATAAAGACGGTCAACTACGGCACGTTACTGCATGGCCTGGAAGGGTCCTCCCTTCTTCCAAGTCTCAAGAGGTTGGCCGCAAATTATGTCAGTTCGGCAAACATCGGTGCAAGTCAGGAACATAACATCTAAACCCAGAAGAATGAAACAAGGGGTACCACAGGGTGGTGTCCTATCCACACTTGCACAATAATGACCACAGGCCCAGGCCCACACATCGATCTCTCCAGTTATTTCGCCTTGCCAAACCTGACATTGTCACCGACAAAAGCATCGGCGACCTTATTTACAACATGGACGCGCCAAACGTGGACCACATTCAACATCCTCGATGATGGCATTACGCTACCGGGTGTCTTACACCCAAAAATTTGGGAAGAATGCAACTGTAATTGTTCCTAATATATATAGCGTCGTAATAAAATCTTAAAATCTCTTGCCGACATCACTTGGGGTAAAGACAAAAACGGTTATTACCACTAACAAAACAATTGGCCGGCCGCTTGCATGCTAAGCCTAAAGGTTACTCACTGGAAGAAAATACAGGCCTGGCAAATCACTGCCCTCAGAACCGCTACGGGCTGTCTTCTTATATCCCCAGAACACCACCTAAACAATAAGGCGAGAGTACTCCCCCATAAGGCACAGAATTGAAATGCTGAACAAACTGTTTCTGTTGAATATCAATCTCAACAGACATCTGATTGAAGAGGCCACACCGCCAGGGGCTTATGAAGTCATCTCCGCAAGCATTATGAAGAAAAATACCCAGAACTCAAAGAAGGGGAAGCACACTCCCTGGCTCAACTTCAATTGAATACTGTAACATGTTGAACTATCCAGATTCAACCCCGACATTAATAATGTATGTCCTGCTTGCAGTGTTTCCCTACATGACACCAAACATCTATTTGATTGCAATGTGGAACCAACGCCTCTAACACCCCTCACTCTGCTCCACCCCTGTTGAAACTGCAAGTTTCCTAGGACCCCCGTTAGAGCATATTGATGACAATTTGTGAGTGGTCGCACCTATTGGATGCGGCGAAGCACTGCTACAACAACAACAACCACGTAAAAGAAGCCTAGAGTACCGGTTCTTCCAACACCTTATAAAAATTGTTGGTAATACTATACGACATCATGACACTGCTAATACGCGTCCAAAAATATCGGGAGCATCTAGAAGCATCAGTAAAATGAAAACTTTAGTTTTGGCAACTAGGAGGATCTCTCTTCTACCTCTTTCTTATATTTATTAGCCGTGTTTTTTTTCACACGCGTATACGTTTACTCTCGGATTTCAACGTTCGCATCTTCTAGGCGCTTCCAGAATCTACTAGTCCAGCAGCTCTCAAACTTCTCAGCTGTAACTACAATTGCATGATTTTTTCTCATTGCATACTTTCAGGAGTATCTGAGATATATGCATGTGTTTGTGTGTTGACTCTCCGCTGCTCGTATACGTACATGGTACATATGTGTAGACGCAATTATTGTTTCGTTTATGTAGATACATAATGATTGATCTATGGATGTGAATTCACGTCACTGATTAGCATCGGCTTAGAGACGATAGAATCGCTCAGTGCTGCTAACATTCATTACACTGCCTTCCACCTAAGTCTGATCGTCCCGATCAAACAAATATCCCGATCTAAACGTCGCTTGCATCTCCAAATGTACCACTCTTCTACTCCGTGGTTTCTCAATGCTTTGTATGCGGTAGATGGTATCACTGATCTTCTTCACAACCTTGTACGGGGCTTCCTGCACCGAAAATTGGCTGGAACACCTTTCCGCCGGCAGTATCACATCTCCCGCCAAGAAACCTTCCGAATTAAAGTTCTTGTCATGCCAGTGTTTCATCTTACTACTCATTACCCTGGGCCGTTCCTTCACACTCTGTTGTTTGGCCAATGAACTACTTCGTAGAGCTTGCGCTGGACGGATTTGCTTTGCATAGTCAGTATCGTTCCGCCGCTTCACAACATTAGTGTGCCTTGGCTTGAAACCACCCTTGCATTCTTTCTGCGAAATCCTTTCCTTCGGTTTAGTACGTTCGTTATGCCTTTTCAATGCCAGTGTTTCTTTCACAGGTACCTTCGCTTTTGATTTGTTCGGCCCATTTGTTCCATCAACCTTTAACTTTGAATTTCGTGGTCTTTGTTGAGTCTTCTCCACCAGTACCCGATTACTGCTGAACCCTTTTTCCAAACTAAAGTTATGTGGTATGTCCTGGTTTTTATAGCGCATAATTTTTCTCCGCATATCGATCCTGATGTCATAGTCAACCAAGAAGTCCACTCCCAATATAAATTCATCAACGATCTCCGCCACAACGAATTTGTGTAAAACCATGACCTTCCCAATTAGGACTTCACATATCACTTCTCCCTGGACTTGGTTATACTCGCCTGTGACCGTACGCAACCTTGCTCCAGGTAATGACTTTACTCTCCTGTAGACCAAATCAGATCGAATCAAGGAATGAGATGCGCCCGTATCTACAGTCAGTACATGTTCTTTGCGATCCACATTCCCTCTGACGGTAAGACTGCTCGATTTTCTACCAATTTGCAACACAGATATCACATGGCATTCAATAGCTGGATCTAGCTTTCGATCTCTACCTCTTACTCGCTCTTGCTCATCTCCTCCAGCTTTGCGTTTACGGCCACCCACATTGTTGGAACTACTAGGATCAATATCGCAATGACGGGCAATGTGACCGGACTTCCCGCATTTGAAACATTTGATAACTTTTTCACTCCGCTTTTTCGATCCTTTTAGCGCCTCCAATATTGCGTCTACCCACTCTGGCCTTTCTACCTCCACACGGCGTGCTTTGAAAACTGGCTTACACAGAAGCAATGCTGTTTCTTGAGTCAGTGCATGGGATACCGTTTCTGCGAATGGAGGTTTTGGGTTTGCATATGTCGCTCGCTTCGTTTCTACGTCCCGTATGCCATTTATAAAACTCTGGATTTTTACCCTCTCGGTGTACTCCACGGGTGCGTCCGCATTTGCCAAATTTGCTAACCTTTCAACATCCGAGGCAAACTCCTGCAAAGTCTCATTCGCTCTTTGGTGGCGGTTTTGCAACTCAATTTGGAATATCTGTTTTCTATGCTCGCTTCCATAACGTCTCTCGACAGCGGCCATCAGTGTTTCATAGCTGTTCCGTTTGTACTCTGGAATAGTCTGGAAGATTTCGGCAGCTGGTCCTTTCAATGCTACGAAGAGTGCAGCAACTTTATCTTCAGCATTCCAGTTGTTCGCTGCCTACGTCTTCTCAAATTGGAGCTTAAATACCTGGAATGGAACAGAACCATCGAACGTTGGGGATTTTACCTTCAGAGTAGACGTTGAAGTGATTGGACGGTTCAATTGTAACTCCTGAATCCGATCTTTCAAAGCATCCATCTCGGCCTCCACTTTATCTTGTCGTTCACTAACAGCCTCCAGCTGCGATGAGAATTTTGTTTCCTGTGCCTCCAGCTTTGTTGAGATACGCTCATCTTGTGCTTCGAGCTGTAATGTTATGCGTGCCTCTTGTTCTTTTAATTGTTCTGCAGTTTGTGACGCCATGTGTGTTTTCTGTTCTTCCAATTGTGTTTCCATCTTGGATGTTATACGGTTCTCCTGGGATTCCAGTTGAGATGCCAGTTGCGACGACATTTCGGATATACTCGTTTCTTGTGCTTCCATCTTGGATGTTAAACGTGTCTGCTCCAATTCCAGCTGAGATGACATGTTGGTGGATATTTGCGATGACATTTCTGTTATACCTGCCTCTTGCGCTTCCAGTTGGCATGCCAATTGCGACGACATTGATGCTACTGTCGATGTTTGTGCAGATATTGCAGCCAATATCATGTTCAAGTCTGTGCTGGTAACCGTCTGCGATGTTTCATTTTTCTCTTCAATTTTTGTTGTCTCCTCGCCATCAAGATGAAAGACATACTCTTCCACATCAACTCCTTCTGCTTCCATTGGCTCTCGTATCAGTGCCTGAAGTTCGAGTTTAACGCCGCTTGTATTCAATCCACGGCTCTCCAACTCCTTCTTTAGTTGCTCGATCTTCAATTCACTGAACTTTTCCATGTCCTTGTTGTCCTTTGGAATTTATTCAACAATTCCTCTTCTGACACCAATTTTAACGAATTTACTTGCAAATCCTCTTATTTGCAATCTTCTTCTGAGTTCGAATCACTAAACTGTTGAATAAATAATTCCAATATGTAATAATGCAAATGGCCTTTATTAAAGTACTTCACAATAACACTCAAACTGTGCAACGAATAGCTTGCTTAATAACCAAACTGATTGATAGCTCAAATGAAACTCTACTATTCAAAATAATACTGCTCTTGCTCGCTAGATAGCGTCTTAATCGAAATCTCAAATCAAACTGAATTCCAGCGCCTCTACAATTGCCGCCTTTCATACTCTCGGATTTCAACGTTCGCATCTTCTAGGCGCTTCCAGAATCTACTAGTCCAGCAGCTCTCAAACTTCTCAGCTGTAACTACAATTGCATGATTTTTTCTCATTGCATACTTTCAGGAGTATCTCAGATATATGCATGTGTTTGTGTATTGACTCTCCGCTGCTCGTATACGTACATGGTACATATGTGTAAACGCAATTATTGTTTCGTTTATGTAGATACATAATGATTGATCTATGGGTGTGAATTCACGTCACTGCTTAGCATCGGCTTAGAGACGATAGAATCGCTCAGTGCTGCTAACATTCGTTACACTGCCCTCCACCTAAGTCTGATCGTCCCGATCAGACAAATCTCCCGATCTAAACGTCGCTTGCATCTCCAAATTTACCACTCTTCTACTCCTTGGTTTCTCAATGCTTTGTATGCGGTAGAAGGTATCACTGATCTTCTTCACAACCTTGTACGGGCATTCCCAACTGCACCGAAATTTGGCTGGAACACCTTTCCGCCGGCAGTATCAAATCTCCCGCCAAGAAACCTTCCGAATTAAAGAAAAACCCCCAAAAAAAATTATAAATTGGTTCGATTGGTTGTCGAAAAGTTCACGAAATCTTATTTGTTATCTGCATGTTATCTGCATGCAACATATATGTACCCTAGGAAGGGTCGATTTGTGGGGGGGGGGGGGGGGGGGGGGCAAAAAAATCGTCCATTGCTCTGTGAAAATCATATTGTAGGTATCAAAATAAGAAACTTTGCCGAAGGAACCATACCTCTAAAACGAATTCTGATGTCCCCCCTTTGGGTCGAACTTGCAAATTTTGAAAAATCCCACTTTGAAATGCCTATGTTTTTTCTTTTTGGAGTTTAATATCGCGAGTTAATATCGAGCTCAAGGCCTAACAATAATTATTTTATCATTATTATTGTTATAATATATTTTTTCTTAATTGAAAAAATTTTAAATTAGAATAGAAGAAAGAAAAAATTTAGACAACTGCCAAAGCTCGTTGTATAGATCCATTTCGGGAACTGCTAAATTCCTTCATCGGCAACGTTTAGGCGCCGCTGCTATAACCATTCAGCCATCACAGCGGTTTTTTGTTTGTCTTCATTATTCCTACTTCAATTCTGGTTCTTGCCAATTGATATTCACAGCACTGCGACATCTGTTACAGAATAGTTGTGAAAATTGGACTTTGTTTATGGCGATGATGCCATAGTGTCATATTTTATTGACACTTTTTCCCCGTGCTCTGGGATGTATTAACAATTTTTGTTGTTATATCGGCCTACTAATTTGTAATATCGCGAGTTAATATCGAGCTCAAGGCCTAACAATAATTATTTTATCATTATTATTGTTATAATATATTTTTTCTTAATTGAAAAAATTTTAAATAAGAATAGAAGAAAGAAAAAATTTAGACAACTGCCAAAGCTCGTTGCATAGATCCATTTCGGGAACTGCTAAATTCCTTCATCGGCAACGTTTAGGCGCCGCTGCTATAACCATTCAGCCATCACAGCGGTTTTTTGTTTGTCTTCATTATTCCTACTTCAATTCTGGTTCTTGCCAATTGATATTCACAGCACTGCGACATCTGTTACAGAATAGTTGTAAAAATTGGACTTTGTTTATGGCGATGATGCCATAGTGTCATATTTTATTGACACTTTTTCCCCGTGCTCTGGGATGTATTAACAATTTTTGTTGTTATATCGGCCTACTAATTTGTAATATCGCGAGTTAATATCGAGCTCAAGGCCTAACGCCTAAACGTTGCCGATGAAGGAATTTAGCAGTTCCCGAAATGGATCTATACAACGAGCTTTGGCAGTTGTCTAAATTTTTTTTCCTTCTATTCTAATTTAAAATTTTTTCAATTAAGAAAAAATATATTATAACAATAATAATGATAAAATAATTATTGTTAGGCCTTGAGCTCGATATTAACTCGCGATATTACAAATTAGTAGGCCGATATAACAACAAAAATTGTTTTTGGAGTTTATTTTTCTCTTTATAAATTTATTTAGTCAGAACATATGTAAATGAAAAAATGGATTTAACTTAGTAATAGAAAAGAAATTTAAAAAAATTATTAGAAATTAGCGTTTTTACAACCCCCTTTTAAAACCAAGGCATCACTGTGATGCATTTGCATGTCGTAAACATAGTTGTGTGGGTTTTTTATTCAACCGTTTTAAAAATGAAGGTATCACTGTGACACAATTGCGGATCGTAAAATTGCTTGTGTTGTTTTTCATGCCAGTATTTCATCTTACTACTCATTACCCTGGGCCATTCCTTCACACTCTGTTGTTTGGCCAATGAACTACTTCGTAGAGCTTGCGCTGGACGGATTTGCTTTGCATAATCAGTATCGTTCCGACGCTTCACAACAGTAGTGTGCCTTGGCTTGAAACCACCCTTGCATTCTTTCTGCGAAATCCTTTCCTTCGGTTTAGTACGTTCGTTAGGGCTTTTCAATGCCAGTGTTTCTTTCACAGGTACCTTCGGTTTTGATTTGTTTGGCCCATTTGTTCCATCAACCTTTACCTTTGAATTTCGTGGCTTTTGTCGAGTCTTCTCCACCAGTACCCGATTACTGCTGAACCCTTTTTCCAAACTAAAGTTATGTGGTATGTCCTGGTTCTTATAGCGCATAATTTTTCTCCGCATATCGATCCTGATGTCATGGTCAACCAAGAAGTCCACTCCCAATATAACTTCATCAACGATCTCCGCTACAACGAATTTGTGTAAAACCATGACCTTCCCAATTGGGACTTCACATATCACTTCTCCCTGGACTTGGTTATACTCGCCTGTGACCGTACGCAACCTTGCTCCAGGTAATGACTTTACTCTCCTGTAGACCAAATCAGATCGAATCAAGGAATGAGATGCGCCCGTATCTACAGTCAGTACATGTTCTTTGCGATCCACATTCCCTCTGACGGTAAGACTGCTCGATTTTCTACCAATTTGCAACACAGATATCACAGGGCATTCAATAGCTGGATCTAGCTCTCGATCTATACCTCTTATTCGCTCTTGCTCATCTCCTCCAGCTTTGCATTTACGGCCACCCACATTGTTGGAACTACTAGGATCAAGATCGCAATGACGGGCAATGTGACCGGACTTCCGGCATTTGAAACATTTGATAACTTTTTCACTCAGCTTTTGCGATCCTTTCAGCTCCTCCAATATTGCGTCTACCCACTCTGGCCTTTCTACCTCCACACGGCGTGCTTTGTAAACTGGCTTACACAGAAGCAATGCTGTTTCTTGAGTCAGTGCATGGGATACCGTTTCTGCGAATGTAGGTTTTGGGTTTGCATATGTCGCTCGCTTCGTTTCTACGTCCCGTATGCCATTTATAAAACTCTGGATTTTTACCCTCTCGGTGTACTCCACGGGTGCGTCCGCATTTGCCAAATGTGCCAACCTTTCAACATCCGAGGCAAACTCCTGCAAAGTCTCATTCGCTCTTTGGTGGCGGTTTTGCAACGCAATTTGGAATATCTGTTTTCTACGCTCGCTTCCATAACGTCTCTCGAAAGCGGCCATCAGTGTTTCATAGCTGTTTCGTTCGTACTCTGGAATAGTCTGTAAGATTTCGGCAGCTGGTCCTTTCAATGCTACGAAGAGTGCAGCAACTTTATCTTCAGCATTCCAGTTGTTCGCTGCCGACGTCTTCTCAAATTGGAGCTTATATACTTGGATTGGAACAGAACCATCGAACGTTAGGGATTTTACCTTCAGAGTAGACGTTGAAGTGATTGGACGGTTCAATTGTAACTCCTGAATCCGATCTTTCAAAGCATCCATCCCGGCCTCCACTTTATCTTGTCGTTCACTAACAGCCTCCAGCTGCGATGAGAATTTTGTTTCCTGTGCCTCCAGCTTTGTTGAAATACGCTCTTCTTGTGCTTCGAGCTGTAATGTTATGTGTGACTCATGTTCTTTTAATTGTTCTGCAATTTGTGACGCCATGTGTGTTTTCTGTTCTTCCAATTGTGTTTCCATCTTGGATGTTATACGGTTCTCCTGGGATTCCAGTTGAGATGCCAGTTGCGACGACATTTCGGATATACTCGTTTCTTGTGCTTCCATCTTGGATGTTAAACGTGTCTGCTCCAATTCCAGCTGAGATGACATGTTGGTGGATATTTGCGATGACATTTCTGTTATACCTGCCTCTTGCGCTTCCAGTTGGCATGCCAATTGCGACGACATTGATGCTACTGTCGATGTTTGTGCAGATATTGCAGCCAATATCATGTTCAAGTCTGTGCTGGTAACCGTCTGCGATGTTTCATTTTTCTCTTCAATTTTTGTTGTCTCCTCGCCATCAAGATGAAAGAGATACTCTTCCACATCAACTCCTTCTGCTTCCATTGGCTCTCGTATCAGTGCCTGAAGTTCGAGTTTAACGCCGCTTGTATTCAATCCACGGCTCTCCAACTCCTTCTTTAGTTGCTGGATCTTCAATTCACTGAACTTTGTCATGTCCTTGTTGTCCTCTGGAATTTATGCAACAATTCCTCTTCTGACACCAATTGTAACGAATTTACTTGCAAATCCTCTTATTTGCAATCTTCTGCTGAGTTCGAATCAGTAAACTGTTGAATAAATAACTCCAATAATGCAAAACGGCCTTTATTAAAGTACTTCACAATAACACTCAAACTGTGCAAAGAATAGCTTGATTTCAACGTTTGCATCTTCTAGGCGCTTCCAGTTTGCATCTTCTAGGCGCTTCCAGTCCAGCAGCTCTCAAACTTCTCAGCTGTAACTACAATTGCATGATTTTTTCTCTTTGCATACTTTCAGGAGTATCTCAGATATATGCATGTGTTTGTGTATTGACTCTCTGCTGCTCGTATACGTACATGGTACATATGTGTAGACGCAATTATTATTTCGCTTATGTAGATACATAATGATTGATCTATGGATGTGAATTCACGTCACTGCTTAGCATCGGCTTAGAGACGATAGAATCGCTCAGTGCTGCTAACATTCGTTACAATATATAATTTACATATAACAAAGAGTACATATATCTTTGTTATATGCATTAGGGGAATGTATTCCAGCGTAAGCGGCACAGATTGGAATCTTCCCGCAGGTAAAATCGTCCGTACAAACTACTTTTCGTTCCGTTAATTCTATACGACAGCATTACACTCTTATTATACGTCCTAAAATATCGAGAAGGGTGTGAAAAGACTCGTTTTAGATCCATGATCGCGAATCTGAAAACGGAAGCTAACAAATTTGACTTTGAGTTTAGCACAAGTTGTTTTATTATTTTAATGGTGAATGTGCCATGCTGCCGTATACAATTGGACTACAATTCCATTCGTGCACCATTAACGATTTCGGACAATATTATTTTATTGAATTCATTAGATTTAAGTAAATTAAAATTGGTCCGAGCAAAAACTAGAAGCATCAGTAAAATGAAAACTTTAGTTTTGGCAACTAGGAGGATCTCTCTTCCACCTCTTTTTTATATTTATTAGCCGTGTTTTTTTTTTCACACGCGTATACGTTTACGTTTGCGCGTGAAAAAAAACGTCTATCCTCGCTTAGATAATGCTTAGGAGACCCATCTAGCGACAGTGGTTAAATAACTACAGCTACAGCACAGGGTGTACCGAAAAGTGGAGACACAACCCTCTGATGGCCATAGGGTATAACATATAGCTGAATCAGTTGCGATGAATTGTGGACACACATAGAATACATAGAATTAGTGTAGAGGGTGAAACAAAGACACATATTTCAGTTATATCTGAGTATAATGCGTATTGAAATTTAGTAGGACAAATTTTATGCGCAGCAATTTCAGAGGTGTATTTAAAGTTTGTCGCTTAGCATTCCATATAGAGTTTAAGCGTAAACGTATATAGAAGTAAAAAAAAACACAGCTATTATTAATTGTGCACTCATCACTAGAATTACCTGTGTTAATTTTGTAAGCACTTCTTTTCCCCTTTTTCCCTTTTAAAAATTGCTTGGGAATTTATTCCACAATGTAAATAAATAATTTTTCTTATTTACAATTAGAGTAACACATTTAACTGTCAAAACATCTATTACAAAGTAGAGACATTTAACTGTCAAAACATCTATTACAAATCACCATTCAATCTATTACTGCCTGTCATAAATTACGATACGTTACTGAACGTACCTCATAATACCAATATTGCCATTCGTACGATCAGTCACGTAATCTTTATTCGTACGATCATGATGGAATTATAGAAGGTGGCGCATTGCGCATGTAAACATTATTTTAAAGGCAATTTTTACGTAATTTTCCTTTAGCTCTTGTTTTTTCTCTCTTTCTTTCATTCGCTGAAGAAGTCAAGTGTGACGTATATGCGCAGAACGAACCAATTTTGAACTCGTGAATGCACAATCTTATATGTGCGAATTGTGTTCGTACGATTGCCGTTTCGATCACGGAATATGTAATTCGAGCCCTGGGTAGGTATTTTTGTGGATAATCGGTTGCAATTTCAGCACCAGGGGCCCTATTCGCTAACTGTGAGTTTTAAAGTGTACACAAGAAATTGTGTAACCTTTGAAATTCTGATTCTGTAAAGCAAAACTGTGAACAAAAAAACTCACTGATAAAAACTTCGTGAGTTTTCTTGGCAGCCAGTGTACAATATTCTGACATTCAAAACTCATACGCACTGTTGCAGAATGACTTTTTTATTTTCATGGCGTTTGATGAATATTTTCTCACTGACATAAGAATTTTACATTCAGCGCTCATTCACCAAAACAATGTACACAATAATTTACATAATCGCATGAAAATTTAAAGTGTAAACTGTGTGTGCAAATGAGTTTTCAATGAGTGTACATTTTTCAGTTTTTCACAGTTACGGAATTGACCCCCAGCTCGGTCGATTTTAGCGGCCGATTGCAATTCCTCGGGTTAACAGTGGCTGTGTAAGCATATACTTAAGGGCCCATTACGGACACTTAGCATAGACTTGACTTGAGAACTGTCTCTTACAGTTCGGTTAAATGAACATTGCATGTTACTGATTACTCAAAACTTAGCAACACGTAACTTGACTTACAAGTCTGTTGAATTTTGATTTTCTATGTAAGTTCCAAGTGACGTTTACATTTTGTGTTGGCATTTGTTGGTTTCCATTTCGTTTTGACATTTTGTTATACAAATTGACATTTATTGATTATGATGCCAGATTGTATGCGCTAAGTGGAGTATAATCGTGGCTAAGTTGCCAAGTTTACGCCAAGTCGGGTCTATGCTAAGTATCAGTAATGGCCCTTTACCCTTGAGGCTTGGTTTCCTCGAAAGCGGTGCTACCATATAGCGGCTGTTATAAAGCGGTAGAGTACGTTGTCAAAAATGTTGAGGTATAAAAGTAATTATGTGGAAACTGAGAAGACGGCAAAGCTCAGCGTAACGCAATAGAGCGGCAAGGTAATAAATATTACTGCCGTCATGACGGTACGAACTCGTTTATCAACGTTTTTTCCCACCGCTATACTTAGAACGGTGAACATTTTTTCAATTATTTGAAATTGTTTATAAAATAACAAAAATGATTGACTTTTAATTTACTTGAATATTTTTTTTTCTTGTTGAAGCATTTCAAATAATAATAAAGAAATTAAAAAAACCATGCAAAAATGGAAAATAAAATTTTGCAAATCATCTGCCATAAGTGGTTGAAGTTTACAACAAAGCGGTGCCGCTGAAAACGATGAGTATACCGGCCGGCCGATCTTTAGCGATAGTAATATAGCGGCACTGCTTTTGGAGGAAACGAAGCCCTTAATAGAAAATTGCCTAGAGCAAATGGAGGGAAAATAATGTTTTAGCTCCTTAGATTTAAAGAGTTATTTTCATCAAATTAAAGTTTCTGAAGTTTCCGTAAGACTAATTGCTTTTGTAACACCTATGGGTCAGTATGAATATACACGTATGCCTTTCGTATTGAAGAACGCCCAGAGTTATCTCAGAAGTTCATTAATTTCGTTCTTCGGCCGTTCATTGAATAATGTGTAGCTGTATTATACATAAATGGGCGAAATTACTGTAATCACAAAAACACTGAGTTTCGCTTGGAGTTGAACTTCAAAAGGAGTTAGTTTTGCTACCGTGAAATTAAATTCCTGGGCTATTGCATAAGTAAAAATGGCACAAGACCAAAACACAGACACTTGAAGGCCTAAGAGATCTTCCGACTCCGAAAAACCAACGTGAGGATCTACAGTGTATACGTTTGTTTCAGAAGGCCACGTATAGCCAAGCCCTTATTAGATATGCTCCAAAGGGATGCGAAGGCAAATTTCACTTCGGAGTGTAGTTTCTCATTTCTAGAATTAAAAACTAAGTTGCTGGAATCCCATGATGGAATTATAGAAGGTGGCGCATTAAATAAAAATAAATGTAAGGCGCGATAACCTCCGAAGAGATCTAAGGCCGAGCTTCTCTTCCAATTTGCGTAGTGCTCCTCTTGCTTTTCCCTACAAATTGGCCGGACGGGACCTACATGTTTTACGCTGACTCCGAACGGCATCTGCAAGGCAGATGAGTTTTCACTGAAAGCTTTTCATGGCAGAAATACACCCAGAGCGCTTGCCAAACACTGCCGAGGGGCGACCTCGCTTAGAAAAATTTTCTTCTAATTGAAAAACCGTATTTCTAAAATTTTGATGTTGCTTTGCCCGGGGTGCGAACCCACGGCATACAGTGTGGTAGGCGGAGCACGCTACCATCACACCACGGTGGCCGCCATTTTCCTTTAGCTCTTCTTTCCTTTAGCTCTTGTTTGTGTGTGATTTGTGCTGGAATCCCCAGTAAAATCAATTTACAACCTTAATAAAGAAACTCAAGGTATACCCTTCCGGAGTGCTACCGATTGTAATTCCTTGACATACTTAATTGGCACTTAACCGGTCACACCAATCGTTTTCCACTTGGTCCTTTCAGTGGAGTGGGGGCCGCCTTCTTCCTCTGCTTTCATAGGCGGGCTGATGTCTGCGTAGAGCTTGTTCAGCTCATCGTTAAATCTTCTTCGGTCCTCGCCATCGCCAATGCGTAGAGGTCCATAAATCTTTCGAAGAACTTTTCTCTCGAACACTCCCAGAGCCGCTTCACCTGATGGTGTCATGGTCCATGCTTCTGCACCATATAGCAGGACGGGTACGATAAGTGACTTGTAGAGTATGGTTTTCGTTTTCCGAGAGAGGTCTTTAATTTCAAATCCTACCTAGTCCAAAGTAGCATTTATTTCTCAAAATGGAGAAATGTGTTGAATATTAATTTGAGAACTGTACATTTCTCAAAATCTCTCAAAGGTTGGGTAATAGTTTGGTAATGATAATAACGTTGGTAATCAGCTCGAGAAATCAAAATTTTAAAAATTTTTTCAAAGGTGGGATAGTGATTGGAGAAGGAAGTTTGATATCAACTCGAGAACTATCTGGTTTAAGAATAATTATATAATTTTTATATATGAGTGTTTATTTAATTAATGAAATAAGCTAATGGTTACATTTTAAAGTTAATGCGTCAAAGTATATCAATTGAAAGATAAAAAAGTAATAAAGAAGAAGATAAAGAATGCTCTGGCAACACAGTTGCCAGATGTATATATAAATAATTTATTGTTGTGGCGCTGCCATCTCGTTTCATACATAACATTTTTCTCTCCTCTGCAAGGGCTAAGGTGAGTATCCGACAGGTGCCCTTCTCTGTCTGGTTGATCGCCGTGGAATTTGGGGTATCCTACTTGTTTCGGGTGTTGTATGCGGTGCCGATGTACGATTTTGCCCTATTTTACTATTGGCCGAAGCAAAGCCTTCAAAATCACGATTCGTTTAACGCCGTTTCAGTAACCACCGGTTGCGTTATTGCTTCAGTGCTATCTACTTCAGATGATGCCTCGGTTTCATTAGTATTGTCTTCGGTTGACAGCCTCGCCTTGTAATAATCAACTTCCCGAGCTGTTTTATCAGGTCCAACCGGGGCTTTGCGTATTTGGTCCACATGCCGTTTTACACTTTTTCCATTGAAGAGTATTTCATAGTGCAGATCACCTAGACGTACGTTTATGGTTCCCCTGAGTCACTTACAAATTCGTGGGTTTCCAGACAAAAAGTAAACATTTTGATTTGGTTCAAACTCTCTAATAGTTTTCTTGGACTTTACGTATTTGTTCTCTTCTACTTTCTTTGAAATTTCCTCTGGTCGAATCGGATTCAACCTTGTGCGCAACTGTCGCCCCATAAATAGTAGTGCTGGTGATGACCCTGTGGTTGCATGCGGTGCATTTTTGTATTGCCTCAAAAATTGTCTTGGGGTATTCCCAATGATGATCCTTACTTTTTGCCGGTTTGTTTGCTTGTCTTGCACATGCGTCACATTGGTTCGCAATATTCTCGATATCATTGTCTATGCCCGGCCAGTATATGAATGAGCGAGCAATCCCTTTCATCTTAACAATTCCTAAATGCCCCGTGTGTAAATTGTCAAGCAGTTTGTTTCGATATTTTGGTGGAATAACAACACGATGTTCGACCGTCAAACATCCGGAGGACACCTTATAATTGACTTCTGGGAATTTGTACCCTGCCCTTTTCAAGCACTGGCCACTTTCCAGTAGTTTAATTATTTTACCCATTCGTTCATCTTTTCTGGATTCTCTTGCTATGTGTTCTGAACTTAGTGGTAATTGGTTGATTTGGCGAATCATTCTTTTCAATCTTTTCTGGACTCTCTTGCTATGTGTTCTGAACTTAGTGGTAATTGGTTGGTTTGGCGAATCATGAATCGTTCATCTTTTCTGGACTCTCTTGCTATGTGTTCTGAACTTAGTGGTAATTGGTTGATTTGGCGAATCATGAAGTGGTCGAACTCATCATATTCGTCTAGATTCGTTATGGCTGTCTGCTGCAACTGCTTAATTTGTAATGATTTCGGTGGCCGAAAGTGGGCGCGTGAAAGATAGTCGGCATTCGCGTTCGCCTTTGAGCTCTTGTACACTACCTCAAAATCAAATCTGCTTAAAAAGTCTGCGTAGTTCGCCATTCTACTTATGCATAATACTGAAAGCGATTTGTCAGGTTGTAATATTTGTGACAATGGCTTATGATCGGTGATTAGTGTTCAATGACGCGCGTATAAATATTTGAAAAATTTCTGAACCGCCCACACAATTGCCAATGCCTCTTTGTCAATCTGTGGATAGCGTTGTTCTGTAGCATTCAATGTTCGACTTGCGTATGCAATTGGTAGTTCGGTCCCGTTCTCTAAACGGTGTGAAAGCACGGCTCCTAGTCCTGTTGGACTCGCGTCTGTTGCCAGTAGTACAGGTTGTGTTGGGTCGTATGGCATCAACACTTGAGGTGAAACCAACGTCTCTTTCAATAGGGCAAACGCTACGTTTGCCTCCTTAGTCCAGTAAAATTTCTCTCTTTTCAGCATATCCCGCAATGGCCGTGCACTTGTGGCCAAATCTGGAATAAATGCGCTATAATACGTGATTTTTCCTAAAAGCAGCTGTAACTCTTCGAAACTCGTTGGCTTGGGAGCGTTTAGTACCGCTTCAATGTGTTTTTCGGATCTATGTACGCCCTGTTCGTCGATGAGGTGGCCAAGAAAATCCACCGATGGTGTTGCAAAGACACACTTTGACTTGTTCAAATGCAAACCATGTGATTTAATGCGATTTAGTGTCGTTTCCAAAACTATCAGTAGCTGCTCGAAGTTTTCAGCAAACACCAAGATATCATCAAAAAAATTTAAAATATTTGGGACTCCCTGTAACACAGTCTCCATTTTTCTTTGCCAGATAGCTGGAATATTTGCTGCTCCATATACCGCTCGTATTAACCCATGCGTCACTGTATTTAATGTCAATACATACGCAAACTCATCGTCAATTGTTAAATGCGTATATGCATCTGTTATATATAAGTGAAAAAATATTGTAGCGTTTTTCATTTTATTAAACAAATCTTCTGCTTTTGGAATCGGGCGTTCATCGATGATCATTCCATTCTGAATGCTCCACTCTCTTGTAAAAACCTGACTGAATTTTACGATCTATTTCCTGGGCATAATCCTCTCTCAGCGCCATCGGTACATCGCGCGCTCGCGCGAAAACTGGTGTTGATCCAGCTGTGAGCTTTACTTTTGCAGGTGGCCCACTCAACTTCACAGCTGTCGTACTGAAGATGTCCTCAAAACGTGTAATGATAGTTTTGGTGCTGTTGAATTTATAGTATTGATTCGGTTAGACGACGAAAACAGTTCAGTGAAGTTTATTTCTCGTGCGAAATGCGATATTTATTCTCGGCCGCAAAGTGTATCACAATCTCCTTGAACGACATACAAATAAGGTCGTCGTGAAGTTTTTCTACTTTGGACTAGGTAGGCAATTGAAAAGTAAAGTCCTCTCTCGGCGAACGAAAATCATACTCTACAAGTCACTTATCGTACCCGTCCTGCTATATGGGGCAGAAGCATGGACCATGGCAACAGCAGATGAAGCGGCTTTGGGAGTGTTCGAGAGAAAAGTTCTTCGAAAGATTTATGGACCTCTACGCGTTGGCGATGGCGAGTACCGAAGAAGATTTAATGATGAGCTGTACGAGCTATACGCAGACATCAACATAGTCCAGCGAATTAAAACGCAGCGGCTGCGCTGGCTAGGCCATGTTATGCGAATGAAAGATGATGCTCCGGCCAAGAAAGTGTTTCTATCGGAACCCGCCTATGGAAGCAGAGGTAGAGGGCGGCCCCCACTCCGTTGGAAGGACCAGGTGGAAAACGATTTAAACTCCCTTGGTGTGACCAATTGGCGCCGGTTGGCGGAGCGAAGGAGCGACTGGCGCGCCTTGTTGGACGGCCATAACCGTTTAGACGGTTAAGCGCCAATTAAGTAAGTAAGTAAGAAGTTTTTCTCATTTTCGCAGTTACTACGACCCGTCCAATGCAGTTCACCTTGTGGCCCGTATAGCTTGTAAATCGTCGATCTGTTTTTAACAACCTAAAATTTGGTTTAATCGAACGCAACGTTTTGCAATTCATTACTGCACATGGTGCACCTGTATCTAATTCCATCTGAATTTGTTTCCCATCTATATATAGGAATCATTTTTCTATCTACTGCATTGCATGCATTAACACTGTTTAGTTTTTGAACTGATTCACATTCATCCTCTGAAATCTGATCTAATTTGGTCTTGCACACTTTGGCGATGTGGCCCACTCTTCCACATGCAAAGCATTTGGAATTATTAAATTTGCAGTCTTTTTTAAGGTGCTGCCCCCCACATCCGTAACAATTGGACCATTTCTCTTTTTCCCTCTGCATCGGTTTTTCGCCACTCAGATTTTTCGAATTTGTATTTCTTTTTGTTTTAACTGGTGCGTATCCCAGTTTATAAGTTGGCTCGCTTGTTTGTATCACCTCTGTGCACTTTAGGTCTGTTATGGCGTTTTGTGTTAATTCAATTGTATGCGCAATTTCGTATGCTTCAGTAAAATTTTTTGGTTTCTTTGCAATAACTTCATTACAAATAACTCGTGATTCTACGCCATACAACAATTGCTCTAGTAGCATTCTATCTAAGAATTCTCCATACTCACAGTGTACAGCCGCTTCTCTTAACCGAAGTGCGAACTTGCAAATCGGCTCTCCCTTTTCTTGTTTGTTTTGCCGGAACTTGATACTTTCTGCATACTTATTCCTACAGCCATCCAAATGGCGAATCAATATATTTTTTATTTCGCTGTAGTTGAGCGAGTCTGGTGTTTTTGGGCTAACAAGAATTTTTAGCGCTGTATTAAGCTCTGCCCCCATGTGTACACGTACGAACTTGTGCTGTTCCGCTTCTGGAACCTTGCTCAACTGTAATGCCCAATCTACACGTGTGAAATAATCCCGTACTGAGGATTTATCTTCTGATGTGTATTCCGTAATACTAAACGGTGGCGGTTTGGGTGACACCGAACGATTTACGTTTGTATTTGCCGCAGCATTCCGTGCAGCCTCCTCCACAGCTCCTCGGATTGCTCCTGCCAGCGCATCCAACACTGTTTTTAAATCCTCCGGTGTAAGGCTCATTTTTAAAATACACTTCTGACACCAATTTTATATACGAGTGTTTATTTAATTAATGAAATAAGTTAATGGTTACACTTTAAAGTTAATTCGTCAAAGTATATCAATTGAAACATAAAAAAGTAATAAAGAAGAAGATAAAGAATGTTCTGGCAACACAATTGCCAGATGTGTATATAAATAATTTATTGTCGTGGCGCTGCCATATCCTTTCATACATAACAATAATGATGTTGGAACTTGATATATATTTCGTTGGAGACATTTTTTTTTTATGTTTGTTGAGTGAACAAAATCCAGCTGTTTCCATATCTACAAATTATGTAGATAATAAAAAACAAATGTTGTCGCACAAAATAGTGGCTTTAAAATGTGACTGAAAAACTGCTCAGTAGTTTAACTGGAGATTAAACTTGACTAGATTTTAAGCAAACTTAGTTTAAGCTTAGCTTAGCCAACTACTGAAAAACCGGGCCTTAGAGTTTTATTCGAGATTTAAAGCCCTGGTAAAGTTGACATACGCATATCCATATAAAACAGCTGATCAAACCAACCTTATGGAAATCACAAATAATGTGATTTGTGATGGAAATCAATCTTGTTAGTCAATGGTGCCCATTATGGCATGATAGAAGGTGGCGGATGTAAGCCGTTTCTCGCTCTAACGCCGAAATCTTGAACGCGCTTTGAAATAAGAATGTGTTCGCTTTACAAAACTCTTTTTTATTCAGAGGAAAAAATTTATGTAAAACTATACAAATCGTCTTTTGGAACAAGTGCAGAATACATACATTTTATGAATTTTTCAAATCAAAATATCTCTGAAACTAGTGGATGGATTTCAAAAACTAAAAAATCGAAAAATAACTTATAAAAATACCTTTCAACAGAATTACTGTGCATGGCGTAGCCGGTGTTGGATCGGCTAAGGGTTATTTTTTTAAAGTGCGGCCGAAGGTCGCCTACGCAGAAGGGTGTACTACGCAGAAGGACACCGCCGTGGCGGTAGCCACGGTTATACCACATACCCGGACTTGGCATGGCGTAGCCCAGGGTTATTTTTTATAAGCGCGGCCGAAGGCCGCCTATGCAGAAAGGTGTTCTACGCAGAATTACTGTGCATGGCGCAGCCGGTGTTGGATCGGCTAACATAACAATAAACATAAGAGTTATAAGGTTTTAAATAGTTTACCTTTGACGTATATTTTAGCAATAAAAAATTAGCAATGTTATACATTATGTATTTTTGCAATTAATGAATACAATGCATAAACCCATACATACTATATAAATAACATCATATATATACCTACATCGATAAAAATAATTGAACTCATATGACACCTTTTTTGTTTTTCGCCCCTAAATAATCAAGTTGTACCTTCTAATATAAAGATATATATACCCAATTAAAGGTAATGAAATTATCTTCAACACGATAGTATTAAAGTATTTTGTCAATAGCGCATTTTTTTGACTTATTATTCGATTTATGATAAGTTACCAATCATTTTCCCATAAAAACCTAATATTATTATAGAAATTTCTTCTAAATATAAATATTTTATACATCAAACAAAACCTTGTTTTATTACCTATCTAAAAACATTACAATTTTCAAGATTGACTCAATAGTTTCAAAGATATGTTTTAAAAAAATTTAAAATTTACCTTTTGACGTGGAATTACCCCTATAGTTATTATTTGCACCAAAAAAAAATATCGGTTGAACTCACCATAAACACCACTACCGATACTCATATAAATTTTTTTAATTTGACAAATGTATGTATTCTGCACTTAAGCCCGTCTTTTCTGAAAAAATATACAACGGCATCCCTTTTCTCTGAAATTCCGTTTTGTGCTGACCTTTGTATCAATCAAACGTGTGACAATTCTCATTCAATAATTTTGTTTATTTGAAATTAATTACTTGAGAAAGCATTTTTGAGGAATTAAATGATGTTAAGATGTTTTAAAATTAGAATAAAACTGATAATAATTATTTTAAATATGTTTTTACAATTTTCATTGCAGGTTTTGTTCGATTGGAGGCTTTATTTCAAATATTCGTTAAAGAACGCCCCGTATCGAAATTTGATTCAAAAACGCTCAATATCTCAGTACTATTCCAATGCTTATTGAGCAGTTATAGCGTGATTCTTTTCGAGATCTATATAATTAATTTAGTAATCACACCGCAGGAGTTTTTGACTCGAGTCCCCTTCTTGAAATGGAATGATGGCAAAATGAACATGAAAAGATTCGAATTTATTTTGAAACCCATCTTGTACCTTGTTGTTGTTGTAGCAATGCTTCGCCCCATCCAATAAGTGTGACAGATCACAAATTGTCATCAATATCCTCTAAAGGGAGTCCAAAGAAACTTGCTGTTTCAACAAGCGTGGACCGTAAAGAGAGGGGTGTTAGAGGCGTTGGTTCCACAATACAGTTGAAGAGATGGTTGGAGTCGTGTGCGGACACGTTACAAGCAGGACATATGTTTTGTATGTCTGGGTTGATTCTGGACAGGTAAGAGTTTAACCTGTTACAGTATCTAGATCGAGGTGCCGTATTTCCTTATAATGCTTACAGAGATTACTCCTTAAGCCCCTTGGCGGTGTTGGCTCATCAGTCAGATGTTTGTTGGTATGCCCAGGTACACCAGGTTTTTGGGTATTCCACAGGTCCTGTTTGGTTAGCATTTCATTTCTCTACCTAATGGGGAGTATTCTCGCCTCATTATGTAGATGGTGTTCTGGGGACATAAGAAGATAACCCGCGGTGGTTCTGAGGGCAGATTTTGGTAGACCTGTAGCTTCTTCCAGTGAGTACTCTTTGGGCTTTGCGACCATATCGGGGACCCATAGCATGGAATCGGCTGGCCAATTGCTTTGTAAGTGGTAATGAGCGTTTATTTATCTTTTCCCCAAGTACTGCCAGCAAGAGATTTGAGGATTTTATTACGGCTCCGGATTTTCGGTACAATTTCGGCTGCATGCTCACCAAAATGTAGATCCTGATCAAACGTCACACCCAAGATTTTGGAGTGTAAGATAGTCGGTAGCGTAGTGCCATTGACGTGGATGTTGAAAATGGTCGACATTTGGGACGTCCATTTTGTAAATAAGGGCGCCGATGAATTATTCGGTGATAATGTCAGGCTTGGCGAGGTGAAGAAACTCGAGAGATCAGGGAGGTAGCCGTTTATTTTGTTGCAAAGCTCATCGATCTGTGGACCTGGGCCTGTGGCCATTATTAGGGAGTCATCGGCGTAGGAAACGATAGTGACTCCTTCTGGTGGCGAGGGTAGCTTTGATATGTAGAAGTCACATGCAGAAGTTAAACTAAAGTGGCGACCACCGTGGTGTGATGGTAGCGTGCTCCGTCTACCACACCGAATGCCTTGGGTTCACACCCCGGGCAAAGCAACATCAAAATTTAAAAATAAGGTTTTTCAATTAGAGGAAAATTTTTCTAAGCGGGGTCGCCCCTCGGCAGTGTTTGACAAGCATTCCGAGTGTATTGCTGCCATGAAAAGTTCTCAGTAAAAACCGTGCAGATGCCGTTCGGAGTCGGTATAAAGCAAGTAGGTTCCGTCCCGCCAATTTGTAGGAAAAATTAAAAAGGAGCACTACGCAAATTTGAAGAAAAGCTCGCCCTAAACTCTCTTCGGAGGTTATCGCGCCTTACATTTATTTATTTTTTTAAACAAAAGTAGGGATAGAACACCACCCTTGTTTAATTCTTCTTGGTTTTGATGTTGCGTTTATAAATTGCACGGATGCCTGCCGGCCACCAAGATAATTTGGGGTCCACCTTTTAAGACTTGGGGGAAGGGTAGACTCTTCCATGTCTTGCAGTAAAGTACCATGGTTGACCGTACCAAAAGCATTTGATAGGTCTAGCGCAACGAGTACTGTTCTATGGTGGGGGTTTCGATTTAAATTGCAATTTATCTGGGTGCTAAAAGCATTTTGCGCGGTGGTTGTGCTAAGAAGTTTTCTAAAGCCATGCTGATGGCAGGCTAGTTGCAAATTTGCTTTGAAATAGGGGAGCAAAATGGCTTCAAGTGTCTTGGCTACTGGCGAGAGGAGATATATCGGGCGTTATGGATCTCCTATGTTAGCTGGTTTCCCAGGCTTTTGTAGCGGGACTACCTTGGCCATTTTCTATTTTTCGATAATGACAAAGGTAGAAAGGGATAGGTTGTAGACATGTGCTAAATATTTGAAACTATCTTTTCCTAGGGTTTTAAGCACCGGCATGGCTCTGCCGTCTGGGACCTCTGATTTAGATGGTTTAGCATGACCGATGGCATCCTCAACCTTTTAGGCGGTGATGGTACTTGCGGACGCGCTGAATTTATGTTTATGTGCGCGTCTGTTGGCCCTCCGTCTAACTTTGTCAACCGTAGAATGCATTATATATTGTGGGCAAAAAGCGCTCGCGCATTTTTTCGCATCCGACAGCACTTTATCGCCAAAGGCGATGGAAATATTATCATTGTACTTGGACGGATTCGATAAGGATTTTACGGTGGATCGAAGCTTACCCACACCGGCAGAGAGGTTACAACTGCTTAGATGCTCCTCCCATTTCGCCCGCTTGTGTTCATCCCCAAGCAATTTGATGCGTTGGTTTATATCCCTTATTTGGGGCTTGCCGGGATCGAGCTGTCTTATAAGGTAACGTTCTCTCGCTAAATTTGCGGCCTCCGCCCGAAAATCAAGCCGAATTTCGGGAACTCTTCCGGCGGGAATAAAGCGAGCCGAGGCGGATTCAATGACCTTGCGGAAAGCATGCTCCCCTTGGCGAGCATCAGTCGGGATATGGAGGGCAGCAAGGCGGCTGTCTGTAAAGGATTTTGTAGCAATATGCGGCGTGCCCACCTATGCAATACATTTGCGGCATTACGCACCATGAACTTTTATGCCAATACATTATAGTAATAGCATAATCATATTACAATATTATGCGACATAAATTACATTGACCTAACACAGCGGTTCGCTAACATTAATGGAATGCCGAATATGAAACCTTTGTCAGTTCACACTTAACAAATTCTGCTAAGTCACACACTCCGGTCAATACACTGCCGATCGTCAATATTAGTTTGTCACCAAAATATTTACATACAACCAATAATGTGAATTAACCAAATATTCACATACAAACATTTTACATCAATATCAATCTGCTGACTTTGCATACAAATCTACATGTATGCATAGTACTAATACAAATCTACTTGTATGCATAGTAGTAATACAAATCTACATGTATGCATAATAATACAAATCTACATGTATGCATAGTAATACAAATGTACATGTTTTTAGTTTGTTAGTATTAGAATAATTATGAATGTGTAGGTTAAGAAATTACCTATAAAAGAGAAAGAATTTTTTCAATAAAAGGGAATTATTATCAGACTTCCAAAGTCAAACATTATTTTCATTTAATTCGAATATTTCATGGCGATCCTGCCAGCTTGATCAGAAATCAGCAAAAACTGCTAAGAGATCTTGCTGGAGGAAAAGATCCTGCCAGCTCAGATCAAACATCAGCACAACTGCTAAAACGATCTGACTGGAAAAATCCCGCCAGTTCAACCTTTAAGCATAAAATTTGCTGAATAAGCGGAAAATTGCTAAAGGCGATCATCTTGAAGGAAGAGCCTGCCAGATCCTGCTAAAGATCTGAAAGACTAAAGTAATTAAAAGTAATTATCAAAATCCCAAAAAGGATTCAAATGAATTTTTTCGAAAACAAGTATTTAATTGTGGGCAAGGATGCAAGTGACCCCATTTCACAAGAAGTTTATTTGAAAGGATGCAAGTGATCCCATTTTACAAAAAGTTTATAACAAGGGGCGCATGACAGCGAATGCATAATCGAGTGGAATATACACTTTGGATCCAGAAGGTACGCATAGCAGTGAATGTATAATCGAGTGGAATATACACTTCGGATCCAAAAGGCACGAATGCAGCGAATGCATAATTGAGTGGAATACATATTTCAGAAAAAAAGTACGGTACAGCAACAATTCCAATTCTGACTAACATCAAAATGGCAGCTATATTATGTATATAAATCTTTATAATTTTTAGAATCAATTGAGCGGCCTCAGGGACGCTAAGCCATTAGCAAAAACGAAAGTTTTTGCTTAGGATTTTTTTTTCTTCATCTATCTAAGTAGGAATAAAATTAAAAATAAAATTTTAAATATTAAAAGCTAACACATAGAAATTAGTATTTTGTAAATTGAAAAAAAAAAATAATAATAAAACGCAAACATTTTTTTTAGTTAACTAGATAACAAGTAAAATGGAATGGTTAGGACAATAAAAAACAAAAAAAACAGTCGATTAACTTCCGATAGTTTCATCTATCCCTTTGGAAAAAGCCCATAGGACATTTTAAAAATTTTTTTCAATGGAAAGGGACTTTCCAGATTTTCCCCTCCAATGGTGGGACGAAAATACATTACACACTAAGGACCTAAAAAAGGAATTAGAAGGGTTAAGAAATGGTGGAAAATAATAGGAATGGAAAGGGAACCCACAATATAAGATATAATAAATCCAACAACCAAGGAAGAAGAAATAATGAGAATGATTAAGAGAGTGTTCCCTGAAAATTCTAAATGTTAAGCTATAGTAGCGCCTAATAATTTTTTTTTCTCTGAATTTTAGAATTTTTTTATAAACTATATAACGCTAATAAACCTAATAAAAACATAGGATAAATAATAAAACCAAAATTTTATTAAAAATTAAACTTAGTTCATTTCTCAAAAAGACAATTATAGAAAATTTTCAGCACGGCTTGGTGGAGAAAAATAGCCCAAGGCATAATGATAGCGATAGCTGGCTATGAATTCGGTAAAGAAACCTCTGAAGAGGAAATAGTTGACAACAAATTGATAAAATATGAGCCACAAGCCCAAGAAGACACAAAAACGACAGACATATGGCTAGGTGCTTTAATATGCACGATAGCGCTATTAATCATAGCGATAGCCGCTATACTTAAAAACTATATGAAATTTAAATATAGGCAAATGAATACCGTGCAACAGCATGTCTAAAATTTTTTTTTTCTTCTACCCAAGTTTCCAAACTGAGGAAGAGCAATAAACAATTGAAGTAAAATCTCAAATAATAAGTCTCAAAATGTCACTATCGACAGTAAAGGCAGCCCTGCCTAAAGCGAACAGCAAATCAAAAATTTGCATAACACCCCTGAATGCTCCTGACAAAAATAGTCATGAAGCAATAGAAAATTCTAGGACAGTGGAAATAAGCAAACCCTAAGAACAAAGAAAAAAAACCAATATTTTACAACCAGCCCATAACAACAAAAAAAGGAAAAGAATGAAGAAAAGTCACAAAGAGAACCTATAAAACTATAAGTGAAGCGCTATATAAATTTGCAGCAAGAAGACATGTCGCGCTCCTAAAATGGTAGCGTAAGAAATACAAGCAACCTGATTGTAGATGATAAAATTGACTTAGGACAATTACATATCAGGCTGTACACTCGTTGTACAAATGCCGCCAATACAGGACTTGGTATTTATAAGGAAAACACAGTTGTCCTGAGGGACAAATAGGTGGAAAATGATTGATTATTTACTCGAGTAGGCAAATGTAAAATAATAATTTTTAGTTCTCTAAGATCAAATAGATGTATTAACCAAAGAGGTTGTGCATGTGACAAATCCCGGTATAAAAATAAAAATTAATTCTTCATAAAAGTCATGACGATTCTATCTTGGTGGCCGCCGCAGAAATCGCATGACAAATAAGATCAAAAATATATTGCTGGAAAATATGAAAATATCGAAAATATGAAAAGATCATTTAAAGATACGAAACATTTTTGCATCCACTGTACCTTCCCTCTACCCATTAGCTGAACTACTACTATTATAAATTACCTTGCTCTTCCACCAGCTACAACCACTAAATTTTCCGAATAATCAGGTAGAATTTTTTTTTATTATTGGTTCTAAGTATAATATGACCCAAATGAAATAAAATAGAAATGAAAATCTTCGTTTAATAAAAACAGTAAAGAAATCTAATTATGATAAAATAGCTACAGTAAGGAAATAAAAATAGGAAATTTAGCGTTAGTTAGAGAAGAAGCAGCTTATAAGTTTACAAAATAGAAAAATATGTTTACTTTAGGCAGAGGTGAAATAGGAAATATTAACAAGAAAATATTTTTACTCTAACCCTCGGTAGAATAGGAGACTTAACTAATTAAGGAAAAGGCCTCTCGTAAGATAAACAATAAGAAGTTTTACGTTAGCTTATATACATAGAAAATTTCGATAGGAAAAATAGTGTTGCATAATTTACTAAATAATGATAGGAACAGTAAAGATAAGCAAATAATAGTCCGTACGAATAGGCTTAAACACATCCAAAACATCTTTTGATAACTTACAGCAAATAATCATTCCAATTTACTCGGTTATTTAATAATAATTTGTAAAAACGTGCCGATTTTTAAGTGAGTCGACGCTCTTAAAGACCGGCTGTGCAAAATACATTTAAAGTTTTTATGCGTAAAATAATCGTTAAAATTTAAAATTAAAAAAAAAGATTTGTATAAAACATTGAAAAAATACATAAACAAAATGTAAAAATAATAAAAGTATCAAGGTCAGCATATTAGAAACAAAGTACACGAACTCTTTCACTATATTATTAAGTTACAGTAAAATTCCAAAATCATTTAAAATTAGAATCATTTAAAATCATTTAAAATTCGATCAAAGGGTCTTATACAATTGTTCACAAAACAATTATATAATCCTCTTTTTCTAAGGCGGATGGTGTAGCATTATGCGGCATGCCCACCTATGCAATACATTTGCGGCATTATGCACCATGAACTTCTATGCCAATACATTTAGTAATAGCATAATCATATTACAATATTATGCGACATAATTACATTGACCAACACAGCGGTTCGCTAACATCAAAGGAATGCCGAATATGAAACATTTGCCAGTTCACACCTAACAAATTCTGCTAAGTCACACACTCCGGTCAATACACTGCCGATCGTCAATATTAGTTTGTCACCAAAATATTTACATACAACCAATAACCGAGCTCAAGGCCAGAACAATAATTTTTTTCCAATGATAATTATTGTTATTTTTTAATTTTTCTAAATTTGAAAAATTGTATTTTGTTTTTGGAATAGTAAGACAAACAAACAAAATACAATTTTTCAAATTTAGAAAAATTAAAAAATAACAATAATTATCATTGGAAAAAAATTATTGTTCTGGCCTTGAGCTCGATTCGAACCTTGAATGATTTATCAATAGGCCGATAAAAACAAAAACAATTACAACCAATAACGTGAATTAACCAAATATTCACATACAAACATTTTACATCAATATCAATCTGCTGACTTTGTATACAAATCTACATGTATGCATAGTACTCATACAAATCTACATGAATGCATAGTAGTAATACAAATCTACATGTATGCATAGTAACACAGATCTACATGTATGCATAGTAATACAAATGTACATATTTTTAGTTTGTTAGTATTAGGATAATTATGAATGTGTAGGTTAAGAAATTACCTATAAAAGAGAAAGAATTTTTTCAATAAAAGGGAATTATTATCAGACTTCCAAAGTCAAACATTATTTTCATTTACTTCGAATATTTCAATTTGTATTCATACCACTTTCCTTTTTTATATCTTTCATGAAACTGAAATGGTATATTAATTTCGTCACGAAACCCAAAATTGCAAGTCCTTAAAGGAAAATAGATATACCCACCATTAAATATACCGAAATAATCAGGATGAAGGGCTGAGTTGATTTAGCCATGCCCGTCTGTCTGTTTGTATGCAAACTAGTCCCTCAATTTTTGAGATAGCTTGATAAAATTTGGTGACCGGGTGTGCTTGGGTGTCCGATTAGACATTTGTCGGAACCGGCCGTATCGGACCACTATAGCATATATCCTCCTTACAACCGATTTTTCAGAAAAAGAGGATTTTTTTCATATCTTACGCAATTTAACAGATTGAAGCTTCAAACTTCACCATATAATTTCGTATATTGCACATATTGTTGTCTGAAAAAATTGATGAGATCGGTCGTATATATAGTACATATCCCCCACACCGATTGTTCAGATAAGAAACTTTTCGTAATTACTGCCCTATTTTAAGAGCTAGAGGCTTCAAATTTCAACGAATGCTTACCCATATACCATATATTGTTGTCAGAAAAAATCATAAAGATCGGTGGTATATATAGTATATATATATAGTATATATATATAGTATATATATATTTTTTCGCAATTTTAGTCCCATTTTAACAGCTAGAGGCTTCAAATCTCACCGAATGCTTACGTATATAGCATATATTGTTGTCTGAAAAAATTATAGCGATCGGTTGTATATATAGTATATATCTCATACAACCGATTGTTCAGATAAGAAACTTTTCGCAAATTCTACCCCATTCTAACAGCTATAAGTTTCAAATTTCACCGATTGCTTATGTATATAGTATATATTGTTGTGTCAAAAAATCATAGAGATCGGTGATATATATAATATATATGATGGTATGTATAGTATATATAGTATATATATTTTTTTTTTGCGATTTCGGCCCCAATTTAACAGCTAGAAGCTTCAAATTTCACCAAATGCTTACGTGTATAGCATATATTAATGTCTGAAAAAATCATTGAGATGGTGGTGTATTGATGGCGGTGGTATACATAGCATATATCGCATACAACCGATTGTTCAGATAAGAAACTTTGCGCAATTTCTGCCCCGTTTTAACAGCGAGAAGCTTCAAATTTCACCAAATGCTTACGTATATAGCATATATTGTTGTCTGAAAAAATCATAGAGATCGGTGGTATATATATTATATACTTCATATAAACTGTCACTTTTGCCCCTTTTTTAAGGCTAGAAGCTTCAAAATTCATCAAATTTCATCAAATAGTTACGTCATATATTTTTGAAATACGTGATTCGTAGTCATAGTTTTTACATGCAGACCACAAAAAACGTGAAGCTTTGCATCCTCACACAAAGTACCCACCTATTTTTATACCTTTCATGAAAATAAAATGGTATATTAATTTCGTCACGAAACCCAAAATTGTAAGTCCTTAAAGGAAAATAGATAGACCCACCATTAAGTATACCGAAATAATCAGGATGAAGAGCTGAGTTGATTTAGCCATGTCCGTCTGTCCGTCTGTCCGTCTGTCTGTTTGTATGCAAACTAGTCCCTCAATTTTTGAGATATCTTGATAAAATTTGGTGAGCGGGTGTATTTGGGTGTCCGATTAGACATTTGTCGGAACCGGCCGAATCGGATTTTTGTCATATCTTACTCAATTTAACAGATTGAAGCTTCAAACTTCACCATATAATTTCGTATATTACACATATTGTTGCCTCAAAAAATTGATGAGATCGGTCGTATATATAGTATATATCCTCCACAACCGATTGTTCAGATAAGAAACTTTTCGTAATTATTGCCCTATTTTAAGAGTTAGAGGCTTCAAATTTCAACGAATGCTTACGCATATAGCATATATTGTTGTCTGAAAAAATCATAAAGATCGGTGGTATATATAGTATATATATGGTGGTATATATAGTATATATATATATTTTCGCAATTTTAGCCCCATTTTAACAGCTAAAAGCTTCAAATTTCACCAAATGCTTACGTATATAGCATATATTGTTGTCTGAAAAAAAATCATAGCGATCGGTTGTATATATAGTATATATCTCATACAACCGATTGTTCAGATAAGAAACTTTTCGCAATTTCTACCCCCTTCTAACAGCTATAAGCTTCAAATTTCACCGATTGCTTACGTATATAGTATATATTGTTGTGTCAAAAAATCATAGAGATCGGTGATATATATAATATATATATGATGGTATATATAGTATATATATATAGTATATATATTTTTTTTTTTGCGATTTCGGCCCCATTTTAACAGCTAGAAGCTTCAAATTTCACCAAATGCTTACGTGTATAGCGTATATTGATGTCTGAAAAATTCATTGAGATCGGTGGTATACATAGTATACATATATGTATCTCATACAACCGATTGTTCAGATAAGAAATTTTGCGCAATTTCTGTCGCGTTTTAACAGCTATAAGCTTCAAATTTCACCAAATGCGTACGTATATAGCATATATTGTTGTCTGAAAAAATCATAGAGATCGGTGGTATATATAGTATATATCTCATACAACCGATTGTTCAGATAAGAAACTTTGCGCAATTTCTGCCCCATTTTAACAGCTAGAAGCTTCAAATTTCACCAAATGCTTACGTGTATAGCATATACTGTTCTCTGAAAAAATCATTGAGATCGGTGGTATATATAGTATATATCTCATACAACTGATTGTTCAGATAAGAAACTTTGCGCAATTTCTGCCCCATTTTAACAGCTATAAGCTTCAAATTTCACCAAATGCGTACGTATATAGCATATATTGTTGTCTGAAAAAATCATAAAGATCGGTGTTATATATATTATATACCCCATATAAACTGTAATTTTTTCCCTTTTTTTACGGCTAGAAGCTTCAAAATTCATCAAATAGTTACGTCATATATTTTTGAAATACGTGATTCGTAGTCATAGTTTTTACACGCAGAGCACAAAAAACCTGAAACTTTGCATCCTCACACAAAGTACCTACCTGTTTTTTATTTTATATTTATCTTAAAAATCGTTTAGGTATGTAGATCTGTTCACTATATATTTCTTATCGTATACATCCGATTATTCGGAGATTACGAACGGGATAAGATTATTATTCAGCCCCATTTATGAAAGGTATGAAGTCTTCAGCACAGCCAGGTCGGATGCCAATGTTACCATCGGCTGCCAGTTAACGCAGTTTACGAGTCCTGCGCTCACGATTGATATATCTGTGACAACTTCCTACCATACGAGTGGGGGCGTCTCCGTTTATTGTGCAGACTGTCGTTTCTTCTATTTGATCTGCCAACATCTCACCCCTGCTGTCCACCTGCAAGCTTGAATGCCGTAGATCGTGATGGGCATTGAAATCGCCTAACATAATGCGATTACCGCCAGTGAGTAAGGCAGTGATATTAGTGCGGTATCCACTGGGGCAGCAGGTGGCAGGAGGGGTGTACCTTAATGGTGCTTGTTACCGAAACGTATCGGATCTACATATACCGGCAAAGGACCATGAACATCGATAATACTCCGCAAAACCTGCGCGAAATACCTCTATTGCTACAGCAACACCAACAGCCGCGAGTATATTCGCACAATTTTTTGCTCCAAACTTTATCCTAACATTTATTTGGATGAGTTCTTCTTATCTCAGAGAGAACCTCGTTGGGCCGTTGGAAAAGGAGCGCCGTACACGAAATTTTTAAATAAAACCAAATTTGTTGCTTATTTATAACAATAAAATGGAACTATAATTCAACATGTGTCAACATTTTAATGCGTGAAGGTGCGTAACAAAATAATTGACCTTTCTCAATTGGGCATACTTGAGAAAAAAAGGATGGTCATAATGTAAATCTCGTTGACACTGTAACCCTTTAAAATTTGACGTTGTGTGTATATGGTCATAACTTCAATTGATTTTGTGGCCACTCGAAGTGGTCATAAGGCCAACTGACGTTGTCACCCTTCCAGGACATCACACTATCTCTATACCGGTGTATCGAAATCCGTTTAATTTTTTAGAGTTTCAAGGTCATTGATATTGAAAGTTCTAGTGTCGTCCCTCGGAAGCTAGGTGAAATGGATCTCCTCTCTTTGCGTTTTTTAAATTACGAAGCTAGATTAGATCTTCTATTTCAAACCACATCAATTATCCATTAAACAACTACGTCTAGCGGCATTAAATCAAGGAGTACAACGCCCTCGTTTGGCAAATGCATGTGACCCCAGATATGCAAACACTTGCCAAGCTTTGAAGTTGTTAATTTTTGCATTTTCGAGAGAAGTTTTCTGGACGCCCATTCAATTGCTCTATACTATACGGGATATCATCACCCGCGCCGTTAGTTCTCCTTATTCCAAACTGGAAAAAGAAGCGGTAAAGATGGGTCTGATGGTGAATGAGGACAAAACGAAGTACCTGCTGTCATCGAGCAAGTCGAGTCAGCGCATATGCGCCTTGGCAACTACGCTACTGTTGGCAGCCATAATTTAGAAATAGTAAAAGACTTCGTTTATTTCGGACTCAGCATTAACAAAAACAACAACATCAGCTCTTAAATCCAGCGAAGAATCACTCTTGCCAATAAATGCTACTTTGGCCTACGTAGGCAATTGAAAATTAATGTCCCCTCTCGGCAAACGAAAATCATACTCTACAAGTCACTTATCGTACCCGTCCTGCTATATGGTGCAGAAGCATAGACCATGACACCATCAGATGAAGCGGCTCTGGGAGAGTTCGAGAGAAAAATTCTTAGAAAAATTTATGGACCTCTACGCGTTGGCGTTGGCGAGTACCGAAAAAGATTTAACGATGAGCTGTAGGAGCTCTACGCAGACATCAACATAGTTCAGCGAATTAAAACGCATAGGTGTTAGCCATGTTATGGGTCCTCATGGACCGACCAGTTCAACCTAACCTAACCTAGCCATGTTATGAGAATGAAAGATGACGCTCCGGCCAAGAAAGTGTTTCTATGGGAACCCGCCTATGGAAGCAGAGGTATTCTTCCAATTTGCGCGCCCCTTTTAATTTTTCCTACCAATTGGTGGGATGAGGCCTACATTTTTTATCCGACTCGGTAAACGGTATCTGCAAGGCAGATGAGTTTTCACTGAGAAGCTTTTGATGGCAGAAATACACTCGGAGTGTTTGCCCAACACTTTCGAGAACGACCCCGATTAGAAAAATGATATTTTGCCCTGGTGTTGAACCCAGGACGTTCGGTGTGGTAGGCGGAGTACGCTTCCACCACACCACGGTGGCTTTATCCCCAAACGTGGCGCCGGCAAACAGCCTTAGTGCATTATTTGAGGCTTCTTTTTGCATATTATTATTTCTATATAGGGTCGTTCATGTCGCTAAGAACGTCTAATATAGCAGCATGAGTAAAGCTGGTTCGTTCACGTCCGGTGGTGACGTATCGGACCTGATTTCCTTTGCTGCGTCTATGGCATACACATATTGAATGACGATGCTATCAGCGTTTACTTGGTGAACACATTAGCCAGACGGGTAGGAAATTTCAGGTTCATTACCTCAAATCGCAAGGGCTAAAAGTTTTGCCATTGTCAGCACCAAAAGTGGTACCTGTCCTGGTTGTTTGGTTGGTGGCTATGATGCCCGGTCGGAGCGACCTCGCCCGCTCTATCGCTATTTTGTTGTACATTGTATTCCCTTGGAAACAATTACGTACTATACGCTGTGTTTGTTTTACTCAAACCATTTGGAATATCTCCTGTTGTCTTTAGTGGAGCATTTTGATACAGCCATTAAATCGGGTAGCACAAAACAGACTTTAGTTCGAGACCTAATTTTCTCAAGGGTTGGGCACTCACATACGAAGTGGGTGACTGTTTCCTTACAGCCGTCCACACTAAGGCTCCTGCCCCTGCCGTTGAAGGGGATTGACATTCTATACCAATGTAGGCCAAACGACCAATATTCTGTTCTTGTGGATGCGATCCTGAATATCTCTTTTCTAGGCATATTTAATAGAAACTCTGTTCTTTTCTGGTTGTAATCAGGCCAAGTTTTTTTTGGAGATTTTACAGGTGTCCGTTATTTTTTTGAAGTTGGAGGGTATGTCCTCTGTATTGATAAAAACGGCCAATTCGCCGTTACTGCGTTAGAGGTGCCTCGCGATACTTACTTAATTGGAGCTTAACCGTTTAAACGGTTATGACCGTCCAACAAGGCGCACCAGTCGCTCCTTCTTTCTGCCAACCGGCACGAATTGGTCCCACCAAGGGAGTTTAAATCGTTTTCCAACGGAGTGGGGGCCGCCCTCTACCTCTGCTTCCATAGGCGGGTTCCGATAAACACACTTTCTGGCCGGAACGTCATCTTTCATTCGCATAACATGGCCTAGCCAGCGCAGCCGCTGCATTTTAATTCTCTGGAGTATGTTGATGTCTGCGTATAGCTCGTACAGCCCATCGTTAAATCTTCTTCGGTACTCGCCATCGCCAACGCGTAGAGGTCCATAAATATTTCGAAGAACTTTTCTCTCGAACAATCTCAGAGCTGCTTCATCTGCTGTTGTCATGATCCATGCTTCTGCCCCATAAGGACGGGTACGATAAGTGACTTGTAGAGTATGATTTTCGTTTGCCGAGAGAGAAGTTTACTTTTCAATTGCCTACCTAGTCCAAAGTAGCATTTATTGGCAAGAGTGATTCTTCGCTGTATTTCAGAACTGATGTTGTTGCTTGTGTTGATGCTGGTTCCCAAATAAACGAAGTCTTTTACTATTTCGAAATTATGGCCGCCAACAGTAGCGTGGTTGACAAGGCGCATATGCGCTGACTCTTTGCTAGATGACAGCAGGTACTTCGTTTTGTCCGCATTCACCATCAAACCCATCTTTACCGCTTCTTTTTCCAGTTTGGAGTAAGCAGAACTAACTACGCGGGTGTTTAGGCCGATGATATCAATATCATCAGCATACGCCAGTAATTGCACGCTTTTATAGAATATTTTTTCAGAGCGGTTAAGTTTTGCAGCTAGTATAATTTTCTCCAGCATCAAATTAAAGAAATCGCACGATAGGGGGTCACACTGTCTCAACCCTCGTATAGTTTCGAACGGCTTGGAGAGGTCCTTCCCAATTCTGACTGAGCTGATGGTATTGCTCAACGTCATTTTGCACAGCCGTATAAGTTTTGCTGGGAAACCAATTTCAGTCATAGCGCTATATAGGCAACTCCTTTTCGTGCTGTCGAAGGTGGCTTTAAAATCGACGAAGAGGTGATGTGTGTCGATTCTTTTTTCGCGGGTTTTTTCCAAGATTACCAGGTCTGAAGCCACACTGATAAGGTCCAATCAGTTGATTCACGGTGGGTTTCAATCTTTCGCACAATGCACTTGACAGGACCTTATATGCGATATTGAGGCTGATTCCGCGATAGTTGGTGCAGTTTTCAGTATCCCCCTTCTTGTGGACTGGGCAAAGAACACTTAGATTCCAATCGTCAGGCATGCACTCGTCCGCCAACATTTTACTAAGAAGCTGACGCATGCGCTTTACCAACTCCTCGCCGCCGTATTTGACCAGCTCCGCAGGCAATCCATCAGCGCCCGCTGCCTTGTTGCTTTTCAATCTGGTTATTGCTATTCTGACTTCGTCATAATCAGGTGGGGGACATTTATTCCATCATCATCGATTGCGGGATCGGGTTCGTCGTCTCTGTGCGGTAAATCGTTGTCTCCATTTAGGTGAGCAGAGAAGAGTTCCCTCCATAATCTAAGTACTCTCTGGACTTCAGTTACAAGGTCGCCGTTTTCGTTCTTACAGTCTAGCGATACACCAGCGTACTATCGCTTGTCTGTCCGAGTATAGGCATATCTCACCGCCGCTTACATGATTCTCTAATAGGAAAGTGCATGCCCTTTATACTTTTAATGTCGTTTTATGTGGCTGGTTCCAAGCCCAGGACGGGGATTATGGCTACATTACACCTTTGTGTAATGACCCCATTGATCTATAAGTCAGCCGCCCATGATGATCATTTCCAGTGAATGGCTATCAGAAGCTTTTCTACCGTGTGAAGGAGGCGGTGTGACCTAGAAGCTTTAAATTGGTCCTATCAAATCGTTTCCCAGATGGTCGTGCTAGAACTTGAATTGAATGAACCGAATTTATATCCGGCAAAGGACTATCAACATCCAACATTCCCCCAAAGCCTTTGGTGAGTGTCTTTGTCGTTAAAGCAACAACGTGAGCTATATAATGAAGACGTTATGCTGATTCGAACATGCACATTACGATGTCCCGAACGGGCATCTGAAAAGTTGTAGCAGCTCGCTTGGTAACGTTACTGTCAGCGAAGGCATCTGGCCAAATGTGTACATGATCTCTTCGGCTTCTGGGTCCCTTCCTACAGTTCGCCGCAGCGTCGAATTCAATGTTAGGTGACCTAAAACGGATCTTCTCACAGCTCAAACATCTCAGGTTTAAGGGATCAAGACTAAAGCCAGAACCTGAATTAATATTCCACCAAATTAGTATACTTGCTGCCTTGTCCGTCCTCCTGTTGTGTGTTGAATATCTTTTCGCATCATGTAGTGTATTAAAAACTACTTTAGTTAATACTCCAGAAGAGGAAAAGACTATTAATACACGTCCAAAATTTTCTAGAGAGAGTGTTCAAACAAAAGCTCACAGAGCGACGTTTCCAGCGTCTTTTTATTGATTTTATGGGTCCCTATCCTCGCTCTAGTGATGGTAACGTGTATGTCTTTGTTTGTCTAGATCACTTTAATAAGTTTGTGTTTCTAAAACCTATGAGAAAGGCCACTTCAGCTGAGGTTATAATGTCCATTCGGACAACGGCAAACAATTCGTCTCGGAAATGTTCAAAGATTTTTTGGAGAAGTACGGCACGACACACGTGAAAACTGCATTTTATTCACCTCAGGGTAACGCTGCGGAAAGAGTCAACCGATCTGTGCTGCAGATAATTAGGTTCTTCATAAAGGGCAACCAAAAGAACTGGGACAAATGCGTCAGCGATGCCGCATTTGCACTACGCAGCGTTACTCACTCAGCCATCAACATGTCACCATACTATGCCACTTTCGGTATGCCTATGATACAGCATGCTGCATCATATGAGTTATACCGAAAGTTGGCGGCGTTAAAGGATGGTGACGTGGAGATGGATACGGCTGGTGATAAAATGCATCTCATAAGAAAGAGAATTATGAAGGAGATGAAGCTGGCCCACGATAGAAGTCAAAAGGTCTACGACACCAGGAGTAAGGATATAAAGTTTCAGATTGGACAAATGGTATATCGCCGAAACTACAAACAAAGCTCCCAAGTTGATAATTACAACGCTAAATTAGCACCAAAACAAGTCAAATGTATTGTTTTAGACGTTATAGGGAATTCTATGTATGAGCTTGGCGACAGCAATGGGAAAAAGATCGGGGTATACCACGCTAAAGATATTTTTGCAAAATAGTTTAATGTTTTTTTGTAGTGCAAGTACTCTGGTTCTATGTTATTTATTTATTTATCGACGTATTTTATTTATCTATTTATTGACGTATTGTAATTATTAATTTATTGACGCATGTGATTATTTTATTAAATCATTTTAATTTTCTTCATTTTTTTGATGTATTTGATTATTTTTGCATTTATTTCAATTTTTTATTTTATTTATTTATTTATTTTACCTACTTGACTACACGATCTGTGATATTTTTTCTATAATTTTTTTTTATAATTTTTCCGCCATCTGTGATATTTTATTTCATAAATAGGCCCGGCATTGAGTCGTGGGTCGAGGCCATACGTTGGACGCGGGAAATAATACTTGTCAGGCTGCGTTTAAACTTTTCTACGCACACGCTCCATAGTGCAGTCACCATCGGCGGTTGCGACCCTGTAACGACAACCTGTCTCCATACTGGCTTGAATAGGCGACAGCGTGTATATGTGTTTTGTGTCCAGGTATGTGTTTTGTGTCCAGGTTATTATTAACATAATAACATCAACATTGACAACATTGTACCTATAGTGAACACAATGTTGCAACGGAAATAAGATGTTGCGCTTGGCATCATGTTGTTATAATAAGTAAAATATCACCATGTTGCTATCAACCTAACAGCATTGACGAAGGGCATGTACCTATGTGTTTGTTCTGTTCTGGTGTGTATGAGGATGTGTATTGGTGCAAGGCTATGAGCGTGTGAATGCATCAGTGTGAGCGGTCAAGGCACGAACCAAATGTATCTGTGTAGGTGTTCGTTTTGTGGAGCGGGAAGCGTGTGAATGTATGAGTGCATGATTGTATAGATGGAAAATACGGGAAAGCCGAAAAGAAAGTTTGACATGTAATGGTAAAAATTTTCCGTTTCTGAGTAACGTTCCTTACCACGGCGGTGGCTATAAGAAGGAGCAAAATAAGCCAACGGGCCAAATTATTATTTTATCAGTGCCAGTGAGTGTAAGTGGAAAGTGGTTAACAAAAAAAAAAAAAAAAAAATTTTAATCTTTAAATAATCCAAGTTTTTAGTGCGCGCCTCAAACCGAAGGAAAACTGTTTACTAAATTTTGTAACCAAGTACCTTTTTTTAATTGTGTAGTGCGCGGCGAAACGTGTCTCGCGACCGCTAGAACCAGACAAATCTGGTTTGTCAGCTAGCTCCCGATCCTGACCGTTGCAGCAGAAATAAATTAGACCACAAAGGCTATCGCCACTGCTAAAACCAGGTAAGTATGATGGTTTTCACTGCCCTTCGATTTTTTTGTCTTCCTCCAACTTGGCATGCCCACTGGGAAGCTGGCTTCTATATAGCCAATTTTCCAAGCAAGCCAAGAGCAAACTTGCATGCATGTATGCACGCCTTCATACAGATATATGTATGTGGGTGAGTATATAATCATGCAGACAACAAAAAAGAAAATAAAAATAAAATAAATTTAATGCTAGAAATGCTGCAAGACTAACGTTTTTTTTTTTCGTATCTTAACAGGGCACTCCCTGCTGGAAAGAACCACTGAGAGAATTTAAAGTTTCGTTTTACGGCCTAAAAAGGCAAATTAGCGGCATCAAACTCCCGACGGCACTCCACGTCTACAACCACGTATATAACAACAACCAGATCACCGGTTGAATTGGCTACATACCACCCGGCAAGTAC